>NW_006921596.1:6015248-6058454 GCF_000298275.1 Orycteropus afer afer
AAAAAAAAAAGCTTGTGAGTGGCCATCTATGGTGCAACTATTGGTCTCTCTCTGTCCAGAGCAAAAAAGTGAAGAAAATCAAACACACATGGAAACAATTAATCCAAAGGACTAGTAGATTACACGAACTTCAGTATCCATGACCATAAGACCAGAAGAACTAGATGGTGCCTGACTACAGCTATCAACCTGTCTGAAAGGGATCCCATTAGAAGGTCTTGGATAAAGTGGGAGAAAAATGTGGAACAAAACACAAAATCATAAAACAAACAAACAAACAAAACAGGCACTTATCAGACAGAACTAGTGGAACTCCTGAGACTATGGCCCTTCGTCACCCTTAAGCCTGCACTTGAACTCACCCCCATGGCTCAAATTTCAACCAAACAATAGACAGGTCTATAAGGTGAACAATAACACCTGGGAGGTATGCACTCCTTAGAACAACCAATCATTTGAGAGCAAAACTGCATCATTGCCCAAGGACGAATTTCAGAAGGCAGGAAGGGATAGGAAAGGAGGGCAAATGGAAATGTGAAACACAGAGAGGAAGTGAGATGAGTGATGTTACATTGTGGGGATTGTAATCAATGGCATGAAACAAAACGTGTATGAATTGTTGAATAGAAAACTGATTTGCTCTGTAAACCTTCACCCAAATCACAATAAAAAGTTAATAAGTAAATACATGTCTGACATCTGACAAAAAAAAAAAAAAAAAAAAAAAAAAAGAATTGCCAGTTGACTGACAGTTGACTGTGTGTATGTGGTGGGGGATGTCCTGATTTTCATTTCTGTCACTCTGCAAGAGCTGCTGGGGGTTGGTGGGGCAGCCAAGGAACCACACTCTCCTCCAAACTGTCAGGGGGATAGGCACTGCTTTCTCCACTCCTGAGACCCTGAGTTCATAGATGCAATTAGCACAGTCTCCCCATAATTCCGTCTTTGCTATTGATCAACAGGTGATTAACCTTCACTCTGTTCACATGTTCATATTTGATTCAAACAGGTCTGTTACCAAGGCAATCAGTCTCCTCTGGGAGGGGTTGGGGGTGAGAATGCAGGTTCAGGGCAATGGAAGGAAGTTCTGGATTCTTCTTGGGTTTTCATTGGGTTTTGTCTGTTCTTAAACGAAAGTAAAACTGCAAGCTTTAGACTAGTCATGTCACCTTCCTGGGCCTCCATTTCCCCAACTAAAAAATGAAGAGTTTGGACTAAATGAGTGTTATTCAAACTCAGCTCCAAGAAGCCCGGAGAAGTCCCAGGAATGAATAAGGTGGAGAAGGGATGCAGGCTTTGCACTCTCTCTTTTCCTCCTGGAGCAGCTATATTTCATCTGCTTTTTAAAATTGGTTTTTAATTTTACTATAAGGAAAATATAAATACATTCATGTAAAATATTCGATCAACAAACTTTTCTCTGTTGTTTTCATTGTGGTTTGGGTGAAAGTTTACAAAGAAAATTGATTTTCCATTCAACAGTTCACAGACATTTTGTTTTGTGACCCTGACTGCGATCCCCACAATGTAACAGCACTCCTCCACTTCCTTTCTGGGTTTACATTTCCCTTCATATTTCCTTCCTATCCCTTCCTGTCTTCTGAGCTTTATGTCAGGGTTAATACTGCCCTTTTGATCTGGTAGCTTGATTATTCTAATGAGTGCATACCTTCTTGGTGTTACTGTTCACCTTATAGGCCTGTCTATCATTTGGTTGAAAATTGAGCCACAGGGGTGATTCAGTTCCAGGCTTAAAGTGTGTTTAAGGGCCCTAGTCTCAGGGGTTCCACCAGTAAGTCTGGTATTTGTTATGATTCTGTATTTTGTTCTGCATTTTTTTTTTTTTTTACAACCAATTAAGAGAAGTCATTTTTACAATTTTGTTTCCCTAGAACCACTCTCGAAAGGAAGGTTGGGCAATCTACTTCTGTAGTGATACCGCCTCGGAAACCCAAGGAGGGGTCACTATGAGTCAGGTCCGACTCGATGGCACATAACAACAACAACAGAACCACTCTCAGTAGCAAATATCTTAGGCCGGGTTCTCTAGAGAAGAAAAACCAGTGAAGCTTATATAGAGAAGTGTATAGAGAAGTTTTCTGAAGGAAATGACTTGTGTGGTTGTAGAAGCTGCCAACTTCCCAAGTTCACGGGTCAAACATCAAGATGGAGGCTTCTCCTGACTCAAGTTGCTGTAGGTTCTGTCGTACTCAAAATAGGCAGGTCAGATGGCAGGCTACTGGCTACAGGCTGCAGAGGCGAATGACTCTCAAGATTGACAGGCAATATAGTAAAGCACTGGCTCAGTTCCCAAGAACCAGAGGCTACATGATGATGAGCCAGATGCAGGATCCAGATGAAGCAGAAAGCCCAAGAGCTTTACCAGAACGTCCATGTACAGTAAAAGCAGGCCACACCCCTTGAAGAAATTCCTTTCAACTGATTGGCTGCTCATAGCAGATCTCATCATGGATGTGATTACATTATATCAGATCTCATCATGGAGGATGATTACATCGTAACTGCCAAGCCAGAGAATCATGGCCCAGCCAAGTTGACACACAACCTTAACACTGAGTATACCTTTTCCAAACTGCTTGGTACAGTTGCCAGATTGAACTGCTCTCTCACCCAGTGTCTGCTCTATTACTGGCAACCTCTGTCTCTCTCACTTTCCTGTTTCTTTCTCTTTCTCTCTTCCTTCTCTTCTCTTCTCCCCTCCTCTCTTTCCTCTCTTCCTTTCCTCCATCTCTCTCACTGCATCTCTCTCCCTCTCTGTCTCTTCCTCTCTGTCTTTCCCTCTCTGTATCTCTCTCTGCACTGCCCCCACATTATCCAGTCTTATCTACCTCCCAGCCAACAAGATGGCCCACTTCTCCACAATCCTAGAAGAAATCAGTGTCTATGGTCTGATTACAAAGGAAGAATCCCAGAGATTCGGATACCATTTTATTTTCATTTGGAGGCTGTATCAATCAGCCTGGATTAGTGTCTGCATTTTATGCAACCTGTTATTTTCCTGCTTCCCTCATTTATCCATCCAGAAAGTGCAATTTCACAAGCATTCGTTGCTATACTGTGCTATCATTTTAATTTAGTCTTTTTTTTTTTTTTTCCTCCTTTTTTAAGATGTATGCCTGCCTGGCCCATCAGTGTCTTTTTCAGAGAGGTGGTTTTGTTTCTATGGCAACTGAAGGGTCTCTTGTAATCAAATATTGAGCCACATCAAATTGCAATCTTCTCATGCCCAGCAGTTTCCTCTGGCTCTTATGCTGTATTATGCTGCCTTTCTTTCTGCATACTCCATCAGGCAGGTGGCACTCATTTCACTGTGATGGGCAGATACTGCCCAGAATGTCACTTTAAATGACTTAGGAATAAGCTTTAAGAAAACAGTATTTCCACCTCAAATGCCAAAGTCAAAATCTGTGCCCAATTGCCCTTCTGAAAGAGCAAAAACCTCAGAGAACAACCTTTCCCTCAACAACATTCTTCTATCATTATTGTCTTTGATTTTCTTACCTGACTCCAAATTAGATTAGGTCTTTTAAGCCCATAACAAGAGTAGTATTAATAAGCTACCATGTATTGAATACCTACATGTGCCAGGCACTGTGCTAAGTCTATTTTGTTGTTATTAGTCACAATTTAATTTTTGAATAAATAATAAACGGCAGGGTTCCAAATTTTAAAAGAGAAAATTATATGTGTGTGTATATATATACAGTAAAAATGTCCCTGTCCTTCTCCACCCCACAGCCATTCAGTTTCCCTCCTCACAAACAACTAATGCTATTTTATTTTGAATGCTCCTAGTGATCTTTTATGCATAGACAAGCAAATATGTGCTAACACAGTGGCTGCAACGATGGGCTCAGGTACAGCAAAGACTGTGAGGCTGGCATAGGACCGGGCAGCGTTTCGTACTGTTGTACGGCATCTAACAGCAACAATAAAGCCTGCAGTTTGCTCTTTTCACTTAATGGCTCTTCGAAATCATTCCCTATTAGTTCACAAGCCTCCTTATTCATTCATTCAAAGGCCAGGTCTTATCACAGTACATAATGAAACACTTCTGTGCTGTTGAACACTTCTGATTGTTTCTAATTGTTTGAGTAATCTCGTGTAATTATGTCCTTTCATGTGTGTAGGAATCTCTCTGTAGGAAAATTCTCAGAGGTGGAATAGCTGGGCTAAATGGTAGGTGTTTTTCAAACTTAAATCAATATTGCAAAATTGCTCCCAAACATGTTTGTCCTGTTTATACTTTGACACAGCATATAAGAAGAGAACCTATTTCCCCATGGCTTTGTGTATGAGACCAAGGGAGGAAATTTGTTTTGCTGGGGTGTTTTGTATGGCAGAGAAGAGAGAGACACACCCATGAGGCTGAGGAGGGGGCAGGCTCAGGATGTGTCTGTCCAACCCGTGTGACCCTCAAATCTTCAGTAGAATCTAACCGCTTAACCAGTTGCTGGGGAATCTGTTTCCAACTCATGGCGACTCCGCGGGAGTCACAGCAGAGCTGTGCTCCCTTGGTTTCCAGTGATTGAGTTTTCAGAATGAGAGTCGGAGGCCTTTCTTCCAAGGGGCCTCTGGGTAGATTCACACCTCCAATCATCCGGTTGGCAGCTGAACATGTTAACCATTCGCATCACCCAGGGACTCCCAGTGGAATCCAGTAAACTCATAAAATCATAAAATGCCTGGTGGGAATAGTTTTACCCTGAAAACTGGTGAAAAGGCTCATTTTGCATCCAGCAGGTGTGATATGAATTAGAAGTGGCCCATCCCCCTGGCATGGAGGCAGGAGGGACAGGAGGACCTTCACAGAAACTGGGGAGAGGGTTTGGAGCTTCCAAGGCCTGTGGATTATGAGGTTTAGCCAAGTTTAGCTAGCTCTCCAGGGCAAGGAGGAGCTCTGGTAGCGTAGTGTCTACGGCACTTAACTGCTAACCAGAAGGCTTGTGGTTCCAACCCACCAGCCCCTCCTCAGAAGGAAGGTTGGGCAACCTACTTCCATAGTGATAACGCCTCAGAAACCCAAGGAGGGGTCGCTATGAGTCAGGTCTGACTGGATGGCACATAACAACAACCACCAGGGCAAGGGGGCTGCCGGGAAGATCTAGGAGCAGGTAATTCATATGGAAATAGAACTGATGCTCTCTGGAAGACACATCTAGGTGTAAAGAGACAGAGAGGTCCACCCCTCACCACTCAGCCTCCTGATGTCCCCTTCAAAAAGACAGCTTCACTTTGTTGTTGTTATGTGCCGTCGAGTCAGCCCTGACTCATAGCGACCCCTCCTTGGGTTTCCGAGGCAGTATCACTACGGAAGTAGGATTGCCCAACCTTCCTTCTGAGGAGTGGCTGGGGGGTTTGAACCACCAGCCGTCTGGTTAGCAGGCAAGTGTCTTAGCCACTATGCTACCAGAGCTCCCAGCTTCACTTCACTTTATGCCTGTGCTTTTGGGAAGTCTTTGTGCCAAACATGAAACCACCTCTTCATTCCCAACAGCTACCTTTGCCTAAGCTGGTAGACCATGCCGACAGCTTTGCACAGGTTCTCGCATATAATCCTTACAACCAACCTCCATGACAGTAGTTTCAAAACTTGACTGCACATTAGAATTACCTGGGGTGCTTTTACAGTTTCCAATGTTCACCCACACTTTGTATCAACTGTTACGGGTTGAGCTGTGTCTCCCAAAAGGTAAGTTGAAGTGTTAACCTCTGGTACATGTGTATGTGTGTGTGTGTGTGTGTGTGTGACCTTATTTGCAAATACGGTCTTTGCAGATACAACTACTTAACATGAGGTCATACTGGATCAGGGTGAGCTCTAATCCAAACTGCCTGATGTCCTTATAAAAAGCAAAGGGACACACAGGGAAGAATGCCACATGATGACAAAGGCAGAGAACGGAGTTGTGCTGCCACAAGCCAAAAAACACTGGGGGCTCCCAGAGCTGGACCAGATCAGGAAGGGTCTTCCTCCTAGAGCCTTCGGTGAGGGTATGGCCCTGACATCCTGAACTCAGACTTCCAGCTTCCACAACTGTGAGGTGTTACATTTCTGTTGTTTCAAGCCACGAAGTTTGTGGCCATTTGCTATGGCAACCCTAGGACACTAATACATCAATTAAATCAGAATGTCTGGGGGTGGGAATGAGGCATCAGTATTTTTTAAAGACCCCCAGTGATTCATGGTGCAGCCAAGTTTGGAAATCATTGCTCTATTACTTCCTCCTCTTATAAATGTAGAAACGAGGGCTCAGTGTGACTAATTTCCCTGCGCTGGCAGAAGCTTTGGAGCTGAGATTCCAGTCACCTCTGGCACACTTGTTTCATTTTTCTTTTTTATTTTATAGTAGTTTTGGTGAAAGCTTACACAGCAAATTATTTTCCCATTTAACAATTTCTATGCATATTGCTCAAGGAGCGTGGTGATGTAGTGGATAAGGCTACTAACCCCAAGGTTGGCGATTCAAATCCAGCTGTAATTCAAATCCAGCTGCTCTGCAGGAGGAAGATGAGGCAACCTATTTCTGTAAAGATTTACAGCCTTGGAAACCCAATGGGTGTCAGTATGAGTTAGAAACTCAAATAATTTCTTTCAGGAGGATCAGCATAAGCCTGGTCCCTATGAGGTAAAGGTTAAAGATGGCCCCAAAATCCAACTTTTCCATACTGCTGCACCACTCCATCATCTCTAACACCAACTCCTTCTCCCCTCAGTATTCTCCCTGCCATCTTAGGGTTCTATATTTCACAATAACATCTCACAGAACTCATAAACTGCCAAGGAAATGGCGCACAGGCAGTGGAGGCTGGCAAGTCCCAAATCCATGGGTCAGGTGTCAGTCTAGAGTATCTCCTCACTCATGTGGTTGCAGAGGCCAATGAACCCAAATTGGCAGGTCAGATGACTGAATAATATCTCAAGTCCCAAGAACATGGGATGAGATGATGACAAACCAGATGCAGGATCCAGAGTGAGAGTGGGAACTTTGCCAGCATATTCACATACATACCTTCAAGGAAACTAACGGTGGTGACTTCAGTCTCACCCTCCAGCAAAGTGGGACCCAAGATACATCACACCCTAAACAGGCACAGAGACAGGGATTTACAATACATACAAAATGGAGGACTAAGGCTAGAAGGACAATATTAAGCGATTCACCACACTGTAGACACCTTGTTGCAATAGGCCAGAGTTAGGGCCATGTAGCTTTGGCCTGTACACCTCCAATACTGGAGACTCTCTTGCCTTGAGGAAAGATCATTTTATCAGTGGGAAGTTCTACCAGAAATTCCACACTTACATTGAGTGGAAATTTTCTCTCCTGGTCTCTGTTCATTGATTCTATGTATTGAGTTTTCTTCAAATTCCATAAATATTTATTGTTTTCAGAAACTCCAGTACAAGAGAAATGTGCTTCAGAAATAGTACTTCATCTTAACCCTAGTGTCAGCATTCTTTAGAACATATGGCTTATTAGTTAGACTTATTATTCAGAAGTCCCAACATGCCTCTGATGAGAACTTGTATAGTGGATACTTATGGCTACTCAGAATCAACTGTCACCATTTAACAGTATATTGTTTCCTTTTAGGAATGAGCTCTTCTCCACTGTGTGGACTCTTGGTAGGAGAATAAATCAAGGACCTTACTATACACTCAAAGAGTCCTAGTGGTGCAATGGTTAAGAGCTTGGCTGCTAACTCAAGGTCAATGGTTCAAACCCACCCAACACTCCATGGAAGAAAAGACCTGGTCATCTGCTCCAAAAGATTACAGCCTAGGAAACCTTATAAGGCAGCTCTACTCTTTCTATAAGGTCACCATGAGACAGAATCAACTTGATAACATGCAACAAACCTACAATGAGGAAGAGTTACCAGATCCTTTCCCTTTCCCACTCTGGCACGACCAGGAGTGGACATGTGACCAAAACTTTGCTTGACTAATAGCTCTAGAAGTCCTTCCAACAAATTCCCTTTTCCTTAACTTAGCCAGAGTTGGTTTCTGTTGCTTGTAAGGGCCTAATTTGGGAGGGGGTGGGGGAGGAAAATAAGGCTTGGAAGGAAGGCCTAAGTCCACAAGGCATGAGAGTTGACAGCAGATTTTATCCATTTCCAGATTATACCAAAGCCCATATGGACATGAAGAAATAGGTAACTTCTAGCTTCTAGATTTAAAATCTCATCTCTCAATCTTTGCCAATCATATATCTGATAAAGGTCTTAAATCTAGAGTATAAAGAACATTTACAACTCAAAAAGAAGACAAAGTCAATTTAAGAATGGGCAAAAGATTTGAATAAATATTTCACCAGAGATGATGGTTAATGAGCATAACAAGATGTTCAATATCATTAGTCATTTGAAAAATGCTAATCAAACCACAGTGAGGTACCACTTCACACCCACTAGGATGTCTACAATCAGTAAGACTGTAATAAGTGTTGGGCAAGATGTGAAGAAAATGTAACCCTCCCTCATACACTGTTGGTGCGGCCACTTTAGAAAACTCTCTGGTAGCATAGTGGCTAAGACACTTGCCCGCTAACCAGACGGCTGGTGGTTCCAACCCACCAGCCACTCCTCGGAAGGAAGGTTGGACAATCCTACTTCCATAGTGATACTGCCTCGGAAACCCAAGGAGGGGTTGCTATGAATTGGGGCCGACTCGACGGCACAAAACAACAACAACAACAACATCCCAACTATATGGACAGAGAGTAGGAGAAAATAGTTCCCAAAAGGAAAAATCAGAAGAGGAGCCCTGGCGGTGTAATGGTTAAGTGTTCAGCTGCTGACCAAAAGGCTGGCAGCTCAACCCCACCCAGTGGCTCTGTGGGAGAAAGACCTGGCAATCTCCTTTCATACAGATTAAACGTGCGGCCGTCAAGTCAATTCCGACTCATAACGACCCTATAGGACAGAGTGGAACTGCTCAATAGCGTTTCTAAGGTCAAGATCTTTACGGAAGCAGACTGCCACGTATTTCTTCTAAGGAGCCGCTGTTGGGTCTGAACAGCCTAGAAAGTTATATGTAGCAGCTCTACATTGTCACATGGGGTCGCTAATGAGTCAGAATAGACTCCAAGACACCTAACAACCCCCTAATCAGAAGTGCATTGGATACTCAGAAGGCAAATAAGAGGTGTTCAATAGAGAAGCCATCCAGTTAGACTCTAAGGCCAAGAGAAAGTCAGAAACCCGCCTAAGGTGGAAGACAGGCACAGAAGAGTGTGAGCTCACAAGCTTCCCAAGGGTGCTTCTGCCTCCAGGACACAACGTGGATCAGCACCATGGACAGTATACTCCTGCTTTATTTTTGTTATGTCCTGAGCCACACAGGGGAGCTCTGGTGGTGTAGTGCCCGAGGCATTTGCTGCTAGCCAGAAGGCTGGCGGTTCAAACCCCCCAACCACTCCTTGGAAGGAAGGCTGGACAATCTTCTTCCGTAGTGATACTGCCTCGGAAACCCAAGGAGGGGTCGCTGTGAGTCAGATCCAACTTGAAAGCAGAGAGCTTGGTTTTTGGTTTGAGCCACACAGAACTAGTGGTTGACTCAAAGCTAACGTTCATTCTGGACCTCTTTCACCACCCTTTGCAGTCTCTTATTCACTCTTCATGTGTTTCTTAACCAGCTCCTTGTAAAAATGAGTGTCCTCTAACGATTCTTAAAAATACAGTACCAGGGAGGAACATGGTCAGTTTTTAGACAAAATATACCGGAATCTGGAGTCAACAGTGGACATGGGATCATGATCCCAACCCAGAGAGAGAGCCAAAGAAGACCGTCTCAGAAAGCAGGCATGGAGGCTGGGTATTCACCTTCCCCTGAAGTAAATTCAGCCAAGGCCCCACCTTTAGCAGCAAGGAGAGGGAGTGTGGCTATCTCAGTGCTACCACTTCCTCATTGCCCATACACTCAACCTACTAAGAGATGACATCCTCCCATTACTCCACCCAGAAAAAGTCTCATCAATGTCACCAATAACCCAGGCCAGTGCTGGGTGAGAAGGGTCCCTGCTTCTGAGTGTGGAGCTGCCTCAGCATTTGCATGAGCAACCACGAGGGTGAGGGTCCATTCCCAGTGGTACTTTCTAGTCTGGTCCAGGACTCTGAAAAGCAGGGTTTAGCCACCTACACGTTGTGTAACCTTGGCCCATCACAGCACCCACTTTATTCTTTGATGAATAACGTTTTAAATAGGTTTCAACTATTTTGCTTATTCTGTGAGCATATTCCATTGCCTTTGTGTATATAATTAAAGACAACAAGGCTTGAAAGAAGAACCTACTTGCAAAATAACACACCAGATGAATGTTCTTCTTTCAAATGCCAACTGCAAGAGATTATACACAACCACCACGAAGCCTCCAGAGGGTGTTATTTACCCTTGGCTCTGCTGGAGACAAAAGTGAACGTGGATTTAAGACAACCTAAGACTTTACTGGGCCAGAAGGAAGACCTATGTATGGCTAAACACGGCCATGAGTGATAAGAGAAAATGCAGCCTTCCTCCAGAGATTTTGGAAGCTTGGACTCAATTTTGTTGGCACATTGTGAAGTAGCCTAGAGAAGTGAACAGCTCCATCCCAGTGCACTTCCAAATTACTTTCAAATTTCCACAAGCCAGGAAACTTGTCTTTAATCAAAACTAGGCTAGGTCACTGCTCTAAGTAACCCAAGTGTGCAGCAAATGCCTAGACACTGGCAGCTGAATCAGTGTCTGCTGACCATCCCAGGACATTCTCAAAGGGCCAATCCCAGCAAACAAAGCCGCTTGCTTTTCTTTCACTCAAGTTAATGTGTCTACCCTCTGGTTACTGGTTTACCCTCTTCCACATCCACCTCTGGTAACCACCAAAGAATATATAGTGTGTGAAACCTTTTCCTTGATTTTTTACAATAGTGGTCTTATAGAGTACTTGTCCTTTTGTGATTGACAAACTTCACTGAGCACAATGGACTCTAAGTTCACCCATGGTATCTTTCCCAGACTCATCATTGCTCTTTAACATTGTGTAGTATTCCACTGTGTGTACGTCCCATAGTTTATCAATCCATTCCTCCATTGATGGGCATTTTTTTCCATCTTTTTGCTACTGTGAAAAGTGCTGCCATGGACATGGGTGTGCATATATCTGTTCAAGTCATGGCTCTTATTTCTCTAGGATGTATACCTAATAGTGAGATTGCTAGATCAAACAGCATTTATAGTTCCAGCTTTTTATGGAAGCATGGAAAGCTGTTTTCCTCAGAGTGATCTCCTCACCCAGCACCTTTCACTCACAGTATGTGGTCTGGAGTTCCCATCATCAGTCAATTCTGTTGGGAAATCCTTTCAATTCCATTCTATATGAACATATTCCATTATTTTCTCAGAGTGAGAGCAAGTGTAATAGAACCCTCCAAAATCAAGACTTTGAGAGCCCTCAATTTCTTTGATAGTACATTTATTCCTTGTGTGTGTCACGGTATTTCTCAATGTCTCTGAGCGTGCACATGTACTACACTCATTCATTATTCTCCTTCAAAGTACTCTAGATGTCTGCGCAAGTGAAATTTTAGCTTTTAGGTACACTGATGAAATCAGCCTACAACCTAGCCAGGGCCCTTAATGCATTGGGTAATCCTTTTCCATTAACCTATGGCTACCAGCCTAATGGCTTGAGGACCTGCTGGAAGCATGAGTTTCCAGGTGAAGCTGCCATCACCTAGACTCTACAAATCACAGGACAATACAGAAAGGGAGGGCAGGAATGTCCTAACCCAGCAGACATCTCAGAGTGAGAGAGGGTCATCCACCCCAACCACCTGCCAAGATGTATCTTGTCCATGACTATCTCTCAGTCTTTGAGTTCAGTGCCATTCAGCATTCTCTGAAGTTTGCCCTCTCTGGGTCAGTGTTTCTATCCATCTGTGAAGCCGCCCCCACCCCCAGCAATCTCCTGTTGTCATCGTTATGTGCTGTTGTCTCCAACCCATAGGGACCCCTCCTTGGGTTTCCAAGGCAGTATCACTATAGAAGCAGACTGCTCAATCTTCCTTCCAAGGAGTGGCTGGTGGATTTGAACCGCCAGCCTTCTGGTTAGCAGTCAAGTGCCTTAGGCACTATGCCACCAGAGCACTTCTCAATCTCAAGGTCTTATATTTTTTGTAAGATACAGTAAAACCTGCAAAAGCCAGAACCCTGTCAGAGAAGAAAAACTCAAATTTTATTTTCCACTAATAGGGAGTGACAGAAAAGTGGTAAGACAGTAAGTACCCTGTCAAAGGTGGAAAAACTGCAAGACTAGAAAAACAAGGCAGTCTTATACAGTTCCCGCTTTCAGATTTCACCATACAATAAAAATTACTGGAATGAGGGAGAGCAAACACAAAAATATAAGCTCAAATCTTTCATAATTAGATTCAGCAGACATAAAATTACTTTCAAGTTGCTATTAACAGTTTCTAAATGCTTACATTAGGTGCTCAATTTGTTGTATTTATCTCATTACAGATGGTTAGTTTAACTAGTTTCAGTCCTTGCACTACTTTTTTATTTTTTTAATTTTTTTATTGTGATTGGGTGAAAATTTACAGAGCAAATACACTTTCCATACAGCAGATCACATACACTTTGTCTCATGACATTGACCACAATTTAGCACAATGCAACATCTCCTCTCCCACTTCCTCCCGATAGCTACTGCTTCCCTGTGTCCATCCCTCCATGCACTCCTACCCCCTGAGCTGTCTCCCTGTGCCTGAGCAGACTTCTTTCTCTCGTTTGTTCTCTCCACAGAGTGTATCTACCTCAGGTAAATGCTCAACTAGTATGCCTGTCTATTGCTTGGCTGGAAGCCACAGGTGTTGCACTACTCTTTTGAGTGATAATTATGTTAAACATGAAGACTCAGGTCAAGCATTAACCTTCCCAAGCTACAAAGATTTATGGTGAAGTCCTGTGAAAATTCATACAATCCTCTCCAGGCTTTCCTAATGCCCAACTCCTGAAAGCCCCTCCTCTGTGTTCTCCTGGGCTTACCTTTATCATATTGTGTAACTGCTAGACTTACTTCACATCAGATTAAAATTCTTCAAGCTAGGGACCATTTCTTATACATCTTTATATTCAGAGTCTAATTGTGTCTGGTATATAGTAGATGCTCAATTTTTGTTCGATAAAGATGCTCTTAAGTTATGCCTCTTAGCAGAGCTTTGGTATAATTTTTAAATCTGGTCTCTTCTCATCAAACCTAGAAGATGTGAAATAGTTTACACCCTGTACAGTTATTGTTTTATCTCTGACTCTCCCCTCCATGAATTTGAATTTTCAAATTCCACATTTTCAGCCGTATCTCATCAAACGTGAATAAAACGGACATGCCAACCTCAAATCTATAACCAGCTTTACATGGTAAATTAAGACTTTCAGAGAAGAGAAAGAGTTTGCTGGACTGAGGTACCAAGAATAGCTTGGCATGCTTGATAATAGTTTAATGGTACAAACTCTGAATTCAATGAAAACAAAGGGATACTGTGTGGTTTAGAATCAGAAGAGGCATGTATCAGAGTTGTAAACTTTTGCCATACTTACTCAATCTGTACGTTGCACAAATACTCAGAGAAGCTGGACTACATGTAGAACATGGAATTAGGATTGGAGAAAAACTCATTAACAACCTACAATATGCAGATAACACAACCTTGCTTGCTGAAAGTGAGACCTGAAGCACCTACTGATGAAGATTAACAGACTACAGCCTTCGGTATGGATTACCTCAACACAAAGAAAACAAAAATCCTCACAACCAGTAAGCAACATCATGATAAATGGATCTGTCAGGACTGCACTTTACTTGGATTCACAATCAACGCCCACAGAAGCAGCCGTCAAGAAAACAAATGACATATTCTTTAAAGTGTTAAAAAGGAAAGATGTAACCTTGAGGACTACAGTGCACCTGACCCAAGCCATAGTATTTTCAATTGTCTCGTATGCATGCAAAAGTTGGATTATAAATAAGGGAGACTGAAGTATTTATGAATTTGAATTATAGTGTTGGAAGAATATAGAATATACCATGGACTGCCAGAAGAACGAACAAATCTGTCCTGGAAAAAGTACAGCCTGAATGCTTCGTGGAAGCAAGAATATTCGTCTCACATACTTTGGACATATTATCAGAAGTGTAAGTCCCTGGAAAAAGACATCATCCTTGGTAAAACAGGTGGTCAGTGAAAAAGGGGATGATCTTCAACAAGATGGACTGACACAGTGGCTGCAACAATGGGTGCAAACAGCAACAACTGTGAGGATGGCACAAGGCACATCAGCATTTCGTTCTGCTGTACATTGGGTCACCAAGTCAGAAGTCACTCAACACCACCTAAAACAACACTGAAGCATTGCAAACATTTGTTCTTTTAAAACTTAACATATGCTACAGATCTGTCATTGGACGGGCAGATGGTAGGTGTGGAGAACTTCTACTCTATAGGGATTCTACTAGTTCCTTTTGACCTGTTCAAATTTTCTGTTTGTGTTAGTTTAGGTAAGTAGTGTGTTTCTAGAAATCTGTCCATTTCTTCTAGGCTTTCAAATCTGTTGAAAGTACAGTTCTTCATAGTATCCTGATACTATCCTTTTATTTCAGTTGGTTCTGTTGTGATATTGCCCATTTCATTTCTTAGTTGTATTATTTGCATCTTATCCTTTTCCTTTTTTAAGTTGGCCAGTGGTTACTTTATTAATCTTTTCAAAGAAGCAACTTCTATTCTTTATTTTTCTTGACATGGGTCAATGCTCTTTTTTCCCCAGTGTTTCCTCCCTTCCCCTGGCAACCAACAAAGAAAGTTTCCCTCCATATATAAATCTTTCCTTGACACTCCACAACGACGAACTAATACTTTATTTGTCCTTCTGTGATTGACTTATGTCACTCACCATTATGTCCTCCAAGTTCATCCATATTATGTGGTGTTTTGCAGACTCTACACTATTCTTTAGTGCTGCATAGCATTCCATTATGTGTATGTACCGTAGTTTGGTCATCCACTCTTCCACTATAAATCTCAGAAATAAGTCCCTTGTCAGATATGTAATTATTGGCAAATACGAATTTGTTGCTGTCATTTTTGTTTTGTGCTTTCTCTTGGTGTCGATTTCTTTGTTCCATATAATTTTCTATGCTGAGCTAGTTTTGTTCATGAATCGTGTTATCACTTCCTTCATTGCTATTGTTTTAGTATTTGCTGAGTATTTATGCCGGTCCTCTTTTTTGATGCAAAGGTTTATCATTTTTCTTTGAAGTACCCTGTGATTTATAGTTTTCTTCTCAAGTTTAGGAGTCTGTTCTATGTTGTAGTTGTTCCCTACCATCTAGAAGTTCTGTAACAACACAGTTTTTTCCATCTTTTTGGTTTGTAGTTGTCCTCATTTGTCAATTGGTGTCTCCAATTCCCTGTTTACAATCTTGTAGGCTTATTTACTTTGGATACTTCCATAGCTGGGTTGGTTTCTGGGTTATATTATCATGTGTGTTAATGGTCAGTTGTTGTTGGCTGTTGTTGCTTCTCCGTCCAAAGGTCTGCCTTTAGCATCTCTTATAAGGATGGTCTGGTTTTAACAAATTCCTTAATTTCTGCTTATCTGGAAATGTCCTAATTTCACCATATTTGAGGGACAATTTTGCTGGGTACATAATTCTTGGTTGGAAATTTTTCTCTTTCAGGGTTTTATATATACCATCCCGTTGTCTTCTCACCTGCACGGTTTCTGTTGAGAAATCCAAGCTTAGTCTTATTGGTTGCCCCTTGTAGGTAACTTTTTGTTTTTCCCGTGCTGCTCTCATGATTCTTTCTTTGTTTCTGGTTTTGGTAAGTTTGATGGTAATATGTCTTGGTGATTTTCTTTTCATGTCTATCCTCTTTGGGGTTCACTGGACTTCCTGAATGGAAATATGCTCATCTTTCATCATACCAGGAAAATTCTCTTCCAACAAATCTTGGACAATTTTCTCAGTGGTTTTATTTTTCTCTTCCTGTTCTGGAATTCTGATTACACGTAGGTTATTCCTTTTGATAGTATCCCACATGAACCTTAGGCTTTCTTCATTTTGTTTTGATCTTTTTCTGATTTATCCCTTTCCAAAGAAGTGTTCAGGTATTTGCCTTCAATCTCCCTGTGTCTTCCATTGATTCAATTCTCCTCCTTTGCCCATTCAATGTCTTATCTACTTCTAAAAATTTAATATTAATCTTCTGGATTTTTGTGCAGATTTTGTATCATTTCTAATTTTTAATTTATTTTGTCATTTTATTCTTGCATTGTCTTTTGAAATTGTTCTAGGGTTCTCTGTGTTTTCCTTGATCTGTCTCTCAATTCATTAAAGATACCTAAATATAATTCTTTTGAATTCCTTATCAGGGAGTTCCAGTGCTACATCTTCCTCAGGGATGTGTTTTGGGTCTGCATCCTGGTCCCTTGTTTCTCCTGCTTTATCTTGCTTCTTTGTGTGGACTGTGATGCTCTGTTGTCTCCGAGGCATTGTGATGTTTTTGTTTATATTTAATTGGTGATTGTATGTTGGAGTGACATGCCCACAATGTACATCTTCTTTCGTTTGTATGTTATCTACACAAGCAGGGTACTGTGCTCCTCTATTTGCTAGCTGACAACACTTATACACTCACCACCTGTCTCCTTTCTTGTTGTCAGCCTCTCATACGTCCCTGCTGACCTTGACAAACAAAGTCTATTCTTAGGTCCCTGGAATCCGAATGAGAATGCTATTACTTTAGAATCCAAAATGGTTGCTACTTGTAAAGATTCAAAATGACTGCTCCCTCGGTCACTTTAAATATCCAAAATGGCTGCCACGGGTAACAATCAAAATGGCTGTGCCCTCTGGACAGCAGCAAGTCAACAGCCCAGTTTGTCTCCCTCCTTGCTGTTTCCTTCCTAGTCATAGGCCACCAGCGCAGTCATCCCTGCAGCCCTTGGCAACCAGGTTGATCTTTAGGTCAATTCTCAGGTCCCATCACCACTTGGAAATATTCAGGCTGTTGGTCCCATCAGAGTAGCTGACAGTCCGCACCTCTGACTGTCTCTGTACTCCCTGTTTTTGTTTAGCTTTTTCCACTAGTTAGTGCCTAATCCACTTCTGCATAGTTCCTTTCAAAGATCAGGGCTCTAGGATTATCTTCTGTAACTCTGTCAACTGGATTTTCTTTTCTTTGTTGAAGAGGGTCTGTGTCGCTTGTCTGCCTATTCCTCCATCTTACTGGGAGTCCGCAACTTCTAGTCTTGCTGATTTTTTCTACTGCCTTATGTTTCTGCTCGAATCTTTATTATTTCTTTTCTTCTGGTGTCTACTAGCTCCTTTTATAAATGAAAGTAGTATGGAAGGAACAAAATGTCCAAAATTGTTAATAGCAACTTTATTGTTTTACTGGTGCAAAAAAAAAAAAATCATAAAATCATACTCGTGTGACGCCTTTTTCCCTAAATTTACAATATTGAAGGTTTACATAAATTATATAGATCACAAATTTTCTATTTTATAGTATTTAGAACAAAATTATTTTGATAAATATGCCCAGAGGACAACATAGGTTCTTAACGGATGGCTGCATCCAAATATGCAAAATAGAGCTTCTGGTTTTGACCATGGTGCTTTAAAATTCTCAAACATGCATTAATATATTCTAGTTTTAGAGAAAATATTACACATGGCCTCATCTTGCACTTAGGGAAAAGCCCAAGCTGAATTCCACATACAGTATTCCTTTCCTCTAAATTAATTTCAAGTTGGACTAGAGAATAAAGAGACAGACACTTTTGGATTAGTACTCCCCAGTAATGAAAAAATTACACAATCAACAATGAAGAGGGGAAAAAAAAAGGAGAAAAAGATTCATTAGTAGCCGAGATAAGTGGTTTGTTTTTTGTTCTTTTACAAATCACAGGAAATTTTAAATAATGGATCAGTCATGCTACGCAGGGTGGTCAGACAGACCTGAACACTTATGAAGTGAATAACTTTATTAAGGTCCTGAAGGTGAGTGTCTGGAGGTGCTGGGTAACCACATGACAGGTAAGAAAAGGGAAACCTACCTCAGCGTTTCTGAAAGGCACAGTCTATGGACAGGAACCTAGCATAATAAAACCCTTAT
This sequence comes from Orycteropus afer afer, assembly GCF_000298275.1. Lineage (NCBI taxonomy): Eukaryota > Metazoa > Chordata > Mammalia > Tubulidentata > Orycteropodidae > Orycteropus > Orycteropus afer. The sequence goes on from NW_006921596.1 coordinate 6,033,435, forward strand.
TGGATGTAATGGAAAGAAGTATGTGAGCCAGTCTCCTGTTCAGAGGATGAGACCTTCATAAATTGGCCCCTCAGATTCCGGTGACTCCCTCCTCAAGCGCAAATGCTCCAGTGTGTTGTGGAAATGCTTGTTAATCTGTTCTGTTTCTTCACTGGACTCAAGGTTTGGGAGGTCTTCTCGAATCTTCTGGATTAGCTGATTCAAAACCTGAATTGTTACCTACAAAAAAGTATGTATGATTTCATGATCAAACGTACCACAAAAAAAAAAGTATATATACATAATTTAATAAAACTATTACCCTTTTTCACCTTTCTTAATCAATCAAGCAAGTAGTTTCATTCAATACACACCAAGAATGCAAAAGTGCTTTTTGTTTTCTGGTAAAAATAAATTTTCAGATTCAAATTCCCAAGAAAACCTGACTAAACTAATGTAAAATTGACAGAAAGCAAAATGGACATAAAACTAATGTAAAAACCAAGTGTGAGGACATAAAATTAAGTTTCTGGACAAAGGAAATTTCATTTTCCCACCTATTCAAATTAAGATTTTACAAAGTACCCACCTATATGATGAAGCAATGAATAAATATAGACATCCCTGCCCTTAGAGAGGTGACAAAAAAACACAAATATGAAGAGCCTATTAACACATAACACAAAGACCCATGAACAAAGCTATAAATATCCAACTGAAAAACAAACCTATGTTAAGTAAGAGTACTCTATATTGTAAATCGCATCCAACCAACAACCAACCAGTTGCCATTGAGTTAATTCTCATGGCAGAGAACTGTGTTCCACTGGTTTTCAATGGCTGATTTTTTGTAAGCAGACTGTCAGGCCTTTCTTCCAATGCAGCTCTGAGTGGACTCGAACTGTCAACTTTTCAGTCAGCAGGAGAGTAGGCTAACTGTTTGCACAACCCATACACATCCCCAAATTCCTACTCGCAAGAGTAACACACACAGTGAAATGATTTAGAGAAGGAAGAAAGCAAAGCCAATGAAAGCTGAATATATCTTATTTAAGAGCAAAAGAGTAAGCCTTAGATTTAGGACAGAAACCACAGCCCGCTTTTCCGCCCTTATAACTAACATCTTATTATTAGTTCACTATTGTTCACTTACCGCATCATTTTCTTTTTCATAAAAATAGATGTATCTGTTCAGAATTTCTATAAAAAGCTGCACTTGTAGAGACGGGTCCATGCATTGATTTGCTATTTTCAGTGCTTTCTTTAGGCACTCCATTACTCTCTTGCCTCCATGAAGCTAAAATAAAAGGGCGGAGGTGGGAGGGATATGGAAGTGATTAGGGAATCACTAGTTTCCCATTTTCACACAAGGAAGCAGACACACTACAGTGCTTCTTTCACGGTTTAAAGGGACACAACAAATTTAAACTTTCTTCATTTTTTTTGAAAGTATGTAATTATACTTCAAAACAAAAGGCAGCAGTATCAACTTGCTGTGTTATAATATCCACAAAGTCAAAGTTTCACCACAGGGTGATATTCTCAATATTTACTGTCTACTTCAATTTTTTTTTTTTAAACAAAGCAGTTTTTTGGTCAGATTTCCATGTACTCCAAATGTCCCCCCACCCAAGGCACCAGGCTATGGCAGCAGTCCCCTGTTAATTATCCCCTCTCCTGTAACATGGTCAAGAATGACCTCTCACTTTACCTCCTCCCCATTTTTGTCTGTGTTTCTGCCAGACCAGAAGAGATGCGCACAGGTGCTCACAGCCCGGCCCTGATCAGGTTTCTTGAGAAGTTTGGATGCAGCAAGCGCACACTGAGTCCTCAAGGGTTCGTGATTCTCTTCACTGAAGCACTTCATCCTCTCAAAGGTACCAATGATCAAGGTAATGGCAGCTAGCTGTGCTTTGGAATCACTGATTTCATCTTCATACAGAGAAAAGGCCTGGTGGATACAAAGCACAAGGAACTTTAGGGAACCACCATCCACTCTGGCACTGTCCAAAGTACATCCCACCAAGCCCCCATCCTGTGAGACATTCCACAGTCCCCTGAGAGCAGAATGTATTATGCCCTCTGTTGGGGAGGCACAAGATAGGACTAAAACAGTAAACTTCCTGACAAGTCAGTCTTTAACAACAAAAATACCTTTTCTAACTTTGTCAAATTTAACTAACAAAGGAACCTTATTTTTTTTTATTTTAAGAGCTTATTTTACATTCAACACTCTGTGCACATTGTTTCACTCCCCATTCACCATGTCCAACCACAACCCAGTCTCCTTCCCTCCCTACCCTGCAACCCTCCCCTTGTGCCCCCCAAATTCATGCACTCCTGTTTGTCCTGAATTTCCTCAATTTGAATGTTGGTCCTCCGGTGTCCCATGATCCATTGCTCTAATGGATGCATTACCATAGAGCATGTGGGTATGCCATCCTAGGTTGCGTGGTCTGCGTGTACATCTTGTTAACTATTGGGCTGAGAGCCAGCCCCTGGGGGTGCATTTTATTCCAGGCACAGAATGTATTCCAGGGTCATAGTATTGGGGGTCCCACCAGACTTCATCTGGCCATTAATTCTGGTCATTACTGAGTTTTTGGATTTTGTTCCACGTTTTCCCTCCCACTCTATCCAGGATCTCCAGATTTGATCCTTTCCTGAGTGGTTGGCACTGGTAGCTGGGCACCATCTGGTTCTTCTGGTCTTGAGGACCATTGTGTCCTAGGGCTGATTGCTTCCAAATGACCCTCCCCTTTTTTTTTAGTTTCTCTTTGTTTCTGATGGTAGGAGACCATTAGCTGCATCCTAGATGGTTGCTTGAAAGCTTTTAAGAGCCCAGTTACTACTCATCAATGTAGGATGCGGAACAAGGCTTTTATGTATTTTGTTGTGCCAACTGAGTCTGGTGCCCCCAGTACTATGGTCCTGAGACGGTAGATCTATTGGATCTCTCTCCCATAGTGTCTGGTTGTCTGTGAGGGATGACTCTGTGTCTGTCCTCTATTGTTTCTGTAAGGACTGCAGGTGTTTTTTTTATTACTGGTGTCTGTGCAAGATTAGCCTCCGCTGAATCTATCCTTGGTCTAGAGTATACTCCTGTTCACTGACCCCCATCTGATCCTCTCAAGTGTTTATGTGTTTATCTGTAGCCTGGTGTTTGGTGTTAATGGCAATGCAGTATTGTGGACACATTGGTTTGTATTAGCATCTGTCGTCTATCTCTTATGTGCACAATTCGGTGTTCTCCCATTCCCTAATGTTATCATAGTGGTCACAGACCCTTCCCATATATCCCTCCCCCACCCATGTCAGCATGTGGGTCCCAACTAGCCTGAAATTAATCGCTCCTCTTCCCTCCCCATCCCAGTAACCTACTAAGTGAGTTCCCCTTCCCAAGCAAACCCTTCTCTGTCTTTTTACAGTAACGGGTTCATACAGTACTTGTCTATGATTGACTTATTTCACTCAACATAACGTCCTCCAGGTTCATCCACGTTGTGAGATGATTCGCGTATCCCTCGTTCTTCAACGTAGCATAGTATTCCATTGTGTGCATGTACAATAATTTGGTTATCCACTCATCCATTGATGGGCATTTAGGTTGTTTCTATCTCTTTGCTATAGTGAATTGTGCTGCAATGAACATGTTGTTGTTGTTGTTGCTGTTAAGTGCTGTCGAGTCGTTTCTGACTTAGTGACCCCATGCACAGCAGAACGAAACACTGCCCGATCCCGCACCAGCCCCACAATCCCTGCTATACTTGATCCCATCATCGCAGCCACCGTATCAATCCATCTCGTTGAAGGCCTCCCCCTCTTTCGTCGACCCTCCACCCTAACAAGCATGACATCCTTCTCCATAGGTCTTTTGTGTCTCTGGTGAAGAATATTCCTAGATATTTTATCTTTTTAGTAGCTATAGTAAATGATATTGTTTCCCTTATTTCTTTATCACAGGACTCTTTGTTGGTAGAGGAATCCAACTGATTTTTGTATGATGACCTTGCATCCTGCCACTTTGCTGAACCCTTATGTTTTCCTTCCTTCTGGATTTGCTTCGGGGGATTGCTAATTTTCTCTGTGTTACCTTGGAGTATATTCTTGTCTTCACATTTTTAGAACAGTGTATACTGTGAAGACACTGTTCTGTTTTCCTCTTTATTTGGAAGTTTGTACCTAGAAGTTTTATTCCCTGACAGGTTAGCTGCTGTTGTTGTGTGCTGATTGACTTCCTTGGTTTTTAGAGTACAATGTTTTATGGTCTTCTTTTGAGTTTCTATTTCTGATTTGGTTTTAGTGTTGATGGCACGTATCCTGATTTTGTTGATCTCTGGTGTGGGTTCTCTATTTGTTCTGGTTTCCTAGTGCCGCTCTGACAAGAATATACCACAAATTGAATGGCTTTAACAAACAGGAGTTTATTCTTAAAATTTGGAGGCTTTAAGTCCGAGTTCAAAGTGCCAGGCTCTAAGGGCTGGGTGAAAGCTCCTCAACCTTGGGGTCCAGCTCTGCCTCCTGCTCGTGGCCCGCTGGAGCTAGAGGCGTTTCTTCACTCAGACAGCTGCTGGCTGCTGAAGGCTGAGAAACCCCAAAGTTGACAAGTAAAAAGGCACAGTCCCGATGCTACCAAATCACACAGCAGGCCATTAACTGAAGTCCATTGTAAGTCCCAAGGTCAGCAGAGCATAGCAGGCTGCTAAGCACCGACACAGCTACACACAGGGTCCAAGTGTGCCATGGGCTAGAGACCATTCCCAAGGCTTCTCCTTATATACAGGAAGCAGACCACATTCCAAAGGTAGCTACTCAGCTGCCTGTGGTAGATCCCACCGTGGAGGTGACTGCCAGTCTCATCATGGGGAATAACTACCACCAGCTGCCCAACCACTCAACCAGGCCCAGCCAAGCTGACACACAAACATAACTACCACGCTATTGGAAGAACTTCCTTAAGCATTTCTTGTAGGGTTCGTCTGGTTTTCACAAAATCCCTTAATTTCTGTTTGTCTGAGAATGCCTTGATTTCGCCCTCATATTTGATGGATAATTTGGCTGGATACAGGATTCTTGGTTGGAAATTCTTTTCCTTCAGTGTTTTATATATGCCGTCCCACTGCCTTCTTTCCTGTATGGTTTCTGCTGAGTAATCGGAGCTCAGCCTGTTTGATTACTGTAAGTAATATTTCTTTTGTCCTGGGCAATTCTCAAAATTTTTTGTCTTTAATTTTTGAGAGTTTGATTATAATATGCCTCATGTTTTCTCTTGGGATCTTGTGTGGGGGTTCTATGAGCTTCTTGGACAAATACCTTTTCTTATTTCATGATATGGAGGAAGTTTTCTGTTAGCAGGTCTTCCACAATTTTCTCATCTCTTCTTGTTCTGGAATTCCAATGAGTCTTATGTGGTTTCTTCTCATGTCATCCCATATAATTCTCAGGTTTTCTTCATTTCTCTTAAATCTTTGTCCTGATTTTTCTTCATACAGGCTGGTGTCCAGGGATTTGTCTTCTAGTTGGGATATGCATTCTTCAGCCAGTTCTAACCTACTCTTTTGTGCTTCTACTGTGTTGTGTAATTCTGTAATTTTGGTATTCATCTTCTGGATTTCTAACTGCTGTTTTTGTGTGAGTTCTGATTGTGCATTCACCTTATTATTTTGTTCTAGATTTTCCTGAGTTCTTCCAGGGAAGTGTCTGTGTTCTGCTTGTTTCTGTTTGGGGTTTCCTTAGGCTCCTGTAAAGCTCTATAAACATATCTTCTAAATTCCTTCTCAGATAATTCTATTGCCTCCTCTTCCTCCATGTTTAATGAGACCTTTTTTGTGGTTTTGCTTCTAATGCTTTGTCCTGTTTTTCTGTTTGATTTGAGGTTGCCTGTTGTTTCCTAGACATTCCTAGGCAATTTAACTATTGGTTATATATATTGATTTGCTTTGTCTTGGTTTTATGGTTTAATATATTGAAAAGGTGGAGCTGGTGTGTTTTATTTTTTTAGTTATTAATTCAGATATGCTGGGTTGCTCTGCAGTTTTCTTTGTGATGGTGGAATCACTGTGTGGAATGTGGATATGGGTTTCTGTTTGTCGTAAAGTGGGTTCAGAGTTTGAACCGGGAGGTTTTATGGTGGCTAAATGTGGTTTCTTCTATTGCATGAGTGAAGTAAGTTATTGGTAATGGTTTGAGCAGAAGAAGGAAAGCTCGCTGTTGCTAGGGGCGGTTTCTAGGGCTTTGAGCAGGCTGCTACCAATGACGTTGTATTGTTATTCACAGGCCTGCAGCTCAATTTCAGCGAAGACTCCAGTTGTTAGGGGGTCACCACTTTCTGCCAGGTTCAGACACACACAAAAACCCCACTCCCGAGGCCCCTTGGTGCCAAAAAGCTGACCCAACACAACTTTCTGTCATCCGCCGCGGGAGGTTTCTCTCTCTGAGCCCGCCCACCTGTGGCACCGGCCAACTGGCCCAGACCACGATCTACTGCAGGAGCTCCTCTGTAGGTCCACCCACCCGCAGCACCAAAGATCTGCTCGGTTTCAGTGGCGCTGAAGTCCGGGGAGTGCCTGCTAGTAACCTGTGGTCCCAATATTACTGATAAAATCAAGCACTAAGCTTGCCACTAAGCTGACCCAAGCCTACTCAGTGACCTGCTGTGGGGGCACCTCCCCAGGCCCACCCTCCTGCAGTACCAATGGATTCTCTTCTTGGGTGTTGGACGTGCTCATTTGCACCTAGCCGACCTAAGTTACCAATAAAATCAGGTGCTGAAGATAGATCCTTGGGGTGACTGCTGGTATACTGGTGTGGTATGTTTTCTTCCTTAACCCAGGGAGGTCTTGGATGGCCTTTCTCACCTGCTGGTTGGTGCTCTCCCAGTGAGGTCTCCAATGGCCTTTCTCAGCTGCCTGCTGGTGCTCCACAGTGTAGATCTCCTGATCTTGGTAATTTTTCCCTGTTTCTTTCTCTTTTCTAATTCTGCTCCTCTGAGTTTGGTGCACTCTGACTCAGTGAGCTGTTCAGAGCACCAGAATCCCTAATTCAAACAGTTGTACCTAATTTTTCAAGCATTAAGATGCTAGAGGGAAACAGCGTGGTGATTACTGATGAGACTCTATTTTGAATCCCCACAATCAATCAGAAACTTTTTCAATGAAACATTTTTACCATGATACACTCGGAAATTTTAGATTTCATAAGCACCAGAATCTGGTAAATTTTGCTGCTTTAAGCCAGTCAACTGGAACTCTGGTGGCACAATGGTTAAGGCATTTGGTGGCTAATGGAAAGGTCAGGGTTCAACCCCACCAGCTGCTCCAAAGGAGAAAGATGAGGCAATCAGCTTCTGTAAAAATTTACAGCCTCGGAAACCCTATGGGGGCAATTCTACTCAGTCCTGTAGGTTGCTATGAGTAAGAATCAACTCCATGGCAGTGGGTTTGGGTTTTTTGTTGTTGTTGTTGTAATTCAGTCAGTATGATTACAGTGTTAAAAAGCTCCAAGTTGGTGAAGAGTAAATCCATGTGCAAAGTGACCATAACTACAGAAAAGCTACTAAACTCAACAAAACTCGTTAAACAACCCAGAAAAGAGGAGAACAGATTTACCTGGGACATAAATTCATATGCTACTGTTTCATGATTTTCAAAACCAATTTCTCCAGCAGCTAGAGCCCCTTGAAGGAAAAGCCTTAGTGGTAATTCTGCCAGTTCTGCTTTGATCAGAGCGCTGATAGTCTGGTGAGCAAATGAAAAAATCTTCTGGCATTTCTTTTCCCACTTGTCATCCTAAAACAAGAAAGAGTATTTGAGATTTGAAATTACAAGAAAGGAATATTTGAAATTAAACTCAAGCATACCCATTTTATTTAAAATGTCCAAGAGACTGAACAGTGAATGTGGTAGAGCTGAGCTCACAGTTTTCCTGTTATCTTCCTTCTCAGTCTCGTTTATGGAACATACAAAGTAAGTCAAGCAGGGTGTCTTCTCAAAACATCCGCTGGAGGTTACGGGCTTTGCAATTTTTATATATTTGGTGTTTGTTTATTCTTATCAAAAAAGTTACACATTCCCAAATTGGAAAAAACTTCAGAAAACACACAAAAGAATTTAAAAATTAAAATCATCCCTAACTCTGTCACCCAGTGATAATCACTGGCAACATTCTGGTGTTAATGTCTTTCCTTTCTTCCTATGTGAATATAAATATGTATTTTAATATAACTGGAATTTTCATATATGGTTTTGTATTCTACTTTTAAAAAGGTCATTGAAAATCAGAGCTGTCAGGCTCATACTGCATATCATTTGTATCTAATGTTTTTCTTCTACCTACTTTTGTGAAAACAATTTTCCTCATGATACTAAAAGTTGTTTGAAAACATCTTAAATACTATAAGATACTAAACAAACTGCATGCAGCATAATTTATTCCACTCTTCCTTTTTGGAAATGACCTGTAATACCATAGTGAATGATCTACATACACAAAGCCCTATCAAATTGGTACTTTCTTAGTAGAAATTCTTAGAATTATTCGATCTTTTAAGGCTCCCACTGCCAGAGTTTTCTACAAAGACTGTGGTAATTCAAATTCCCACTACTACTAGATGAGAATGAATTTTCATCACACTTTTGTGAATGCTAAACTTCACTTTCTTTGCCAAATTTGATGATTTGATGTTTAAAAAGGTAATTGCTATAATAACTGCTAATATGGTTAAATATTTTATCCATATATTTGGCCATCCACATTTTCTTGTTAAAGCGAAGAGTACCAATCAGTTCTTTTCATTTAAATAATAATAATAAAAAAGGCTAATAGTCATAGTCTTGTCCTAAGGATTAAATACAATAATCCAAATACATAGTGTTTGGTAGTGTACGGTATACAGTAACATGCTAACTGTTGTTATTATTGTTATAGTAACAAGTATCTACCTATGAAATGCTGGAAAAGAGAGTGACTAAGAGGCTTGTCTAATAAAAATTGGCCAAAAGTAGCTAAATCATGCTGGTAGGGCTACCAACTAAAATCTTTTTTCCTCATTATTGGAAAATTTAGGTAACTAGGATTTGTTTCTTAAATAAACCTGATTGGCCAACTCTCACACACAATAAACTGAGGCATATTATTCAAAACTACACCCCAGAAAACTTAAGCCATGATTTTCTTTGTAAAATAAATATGCTCATAAAAAATGCATACAACTCATGAAATTCTCAATTATATATAGCTTTTAGAAGAGAGGTGATTATATAATGGTGGGCCCTTTCATGAGGCAAAGCTAACTTATATTAGATCTTATCTGTTAAGTACTTGCAAGGTCTGCATGAGATTCCTGTATCATTTTGAACACTCCAAGAAAATAAAATTACTATTAAAAAAATAAAATACTTTGGGCTAACTCTAATATATCTGCTAAGGACTCACAAGTGATCTTCAAACACAGGAAAGGGAAAAGCTCCAGCACAGATTTAAATTGCTTTAATCTTTCATTTTTAAGTAATCTCTTGGCTAGTTCAAGACCTGTTAACATCACTTGTTACTGTCAGGTGCTGTCAAGTCGGTTTGACTGAACATTACCCAGTCCGGCACTACCCTCACAAGTGTTGCTGTTTCAGCCTGCTGCTACAGTCCCTGTGTCAATCCATCTCACTGAGGCTCTTCCTCTTTTTCACTGACCCTCTGCTTTACCAAGCATAATGTGCTCCTCCAGGGACTGGTCCCTCCTGACAACACACCCAAAGTACATGAGATGAAATCCTGTCATCCTCGCTTCTCAGGAGCATTCTAGCTGTACTTCTTCCAAGACAGACTTGTTCATTCTTCTGGCAATCTGTGGTATTTTCAACATTCTTTGTCATCACCATAATTCAATGCATCATTTCTTCTTCAGCTTATTTACTGCCCAACTTTCCTATGCACATGAAGTGACTAAAAATACCATGGCTTAGGTCTGGGGCACCTCAGTCTTCAAAGGGACATCTTTGCTTTTTACCACTTTAAAGATGTCTTTTACAGCAGATCTACCTAATGAATATGTTGCTTAATTTCTTGACCGGTGGGTGCTTCCACTGGCGTTGGTCCACGTAAAATCAAACTCGACAAATTCAGTATTTTCTCTCCTTATTTTCACTGTTGTTGTTGTTGTTATGTGCTGTCGAGTCAGACCCGACTCATAGCGACCCCTCCTTGGGTTTCCAAGGCAGTATCACTACGGAAGTAGATTGCCCCATCTTCCTTCTGGGGAGTGGCTGGTGGGTTTGAACCACCAGCCTTCTGGTTAGCAGTAGGAACACTTAAATCAGGATGAATAATGACTTGATAGTTACCAAAACTGACGTTTCATTATACTCTTGCCAATTTCTGTATATATGTGAAATTTTCCATAATGAAAACTACCATACACACACAGTGAGGAAAAAGGAACAAAGCATTGACACTTAAAATTAAACCCACCACTTTATCTGGAATTGGAACTAATTCCTGTGGCTTTCAGCCAAGCAAAAGACAAGCATATCAGCTGAACATTTACATTAGGTAGATATACTCCTTGGAGAGATCAATCATGGGAGAATAGAATGGCTGTGTATGGACAGGGAGACAGCCTGGGGGCAGGAGTGCATGGGAGGGAAGGACACAGGGAAGAGGTAACTATGGGGAGGAAATGGGAAGATAGCTGTTGCATTGTGGGAGATTGCAGTCAATGTCACGAGACAAAGTTTATGTGAACTGCTATATGGAAGATGAATTTGCTCTGTAAACTTTCACCCAAATCACAATAAAATTTAAAAAAAGTAAACCCACCACTTTAGAATTCTCTTTGTAGCGAAAAGCCAGCTGGTAAGCTGCAAATACCAAAGGCGGCAATGTGAAGCGAATCCGCTGATTTCCACCAGCTCCAAAATGTTTTCGTGCTGTGTTTAAAATCTGACCATTAAAAAGAAAAAAAAAAAAAAAATCAAGAATCTTTTCCACACTATAGTTAATCATTGAGAAAATTAAATAAGGGCTCTAATTGTCACCATTTCTGCCATTTCTGGATTACATACAACGTGTCGGGCTTTACACTAGATACTTTACCTTTCTAAATTTTCCAAGTCATCACAATCACTCTAGAGGTAGATATCAATCCCATTTTATAAACAGGGAAAAAACTTGAGGTTTAGCGAGGTAATGTAGCCTACCCAAGGTTACACGGCTCATCAGGGGCAGAGATCAGATTCAAACGTATTTTCATATACACATGTGTAAGTACACTGTGTTGATAAAAAGCAAGATTCTAAAATAAGACAGATCAACATTTAAAAGTAGATTCTTACTACTGTGTGACCCTGGAGAAGTTAATTATTTTCTCTTAGTCACAAATTTCATTTGAAAAAATGGGAGTATTACACGGTAAAACTTGCGAAAGCCAAAACCTATCAGAGAAGGAAAACTCAAATATTTTCTACTAATAGAGAATAATAAAAAAAAGTGGTAAGACTGCACCCTATCAACAGCAGAAAACTTGTGAGTCCTGGAAAAACAAGGCAGTCCCATTATGTTCTGGCTCTCACAGGCTTCACTGTACTTCTCATAGGATTGCTGGGAAGATCAAGTAAGAACCACTGAAGTATTACCAATACCTGGCACAAGGCAAGTGCTCAGAAAATGTTGGTTACTATTATGATACACATACAGCTATATGTATGTTGCTAACATACCATCCCTCCTAACTCAAAGAAGTATTAAGACTACTTAAGGGAGATGCCAATACACTTCAGAAGAGTCACTGTGAAACAAATCACTGGCAGTTTCAGAAAAAATGACAAGAAAACCACAGAGTATGTGTGAAAAGTATGTGTGACATATTTAGGTTTTATGAACTTCTTGGATCTAGTAGAGATAAGAGACATCTAAATGCATTTTCCTTGGGGTAGTAAAATGTAATGACCCTAGTCTTAAAGGTCTCTCTCCACATATGGACATATCTACATGGCCACATATGGAAGTCATTTTCTTAACTAGTGAATTCGGAACACACCAGAAAATGAAAACACACGAATGTCTACATATATGATATACATAACTGATTCCTTCATGTTTCTCTGTGTAATATACACATACACACTTAAAGGCATCAGTTAAATACCTGAATGCTCAGCCCGTCACTGTGTACAGATCACACAGCAGGCACAGGGCATGAGGCCACAGTGCTCCCTCAGAGCGTCTGTCACAAAGCCAAATGCAACTTGTATTTGAAAATCCTAAACATTAATACAATTGAATATAAAAATGAGGCTTTTGAATCTCCAAGTTTATTATGATAAACTTAACATTTCTAAATGGGATGCAGAGTTCTAAAAGAAAATGAGCAGGGACTAATCATGAGACCCTTAACTAGAGGAGGCCAGGCTTTTCTCTAAGACTCATTAAGGCTTCAAAAGAAAACAGAGCGGAAAAAAAAAAAAGATAAAAAGATACCAGGGCAGCTGACTTGTTTCTCACTTGTTTACAAACAATTATGCATTTATATAGAGAGTAAAAATCCATGGGTGCCACTTAAAACAACCTTTTGTTCAGTTGCAATTATTTTAAAACCCTCTAAGACCACATGTTCCATTAGGCCATTTTAACACTTCTGTATGTGCTTCCACTAGGAGCTGATGAACGGTTACAGTAAGAGTTCACTCATACCAAGTACTGCTGATCAGGGTCCTCAGAACGCAGAAGATGAATGAACCGGCCCACAAGGCTCTGCTCGTCAGCAAAGTCCTCTGGATCTGGGTCTTCAACAGGTTGATCTGGCTGGTCCTGAATCAATGTGGATACCAAATTCATTATTGAATCCACCTGTGATATAGGAAACAAGAAACACACTGAGGTTAAGCCATCAGCATAGCAGTCACTGTCAAACATGTTTCTAACTGGGTGAAGTTACAAAATATTATCAACAATACATGTATGTCAATACAAACATCCAGGGACAAAATGTCTGGAAAGAGATACAGCAAATGTTAAGTAACAGTAGTTACTTTCTTTCTCATGGGATTTTAGGTGTTATGTAATTTCTTTTTATACATCTCCAATCTTCTAATTTACATAATAGCTAAGCTACTTTTAAGTTTTGTTTGTTTTTTAAAAGAAAGTATTAAATTACCCTTCCACACCATCTCATGTCCTGGTCCCATACTCTAAAACAGCAATTACAGTGTCTCTGTTTCCCTATAAAAATTATGTTGGTATTCTCTTACCTGGTCTTGAGAGACTATTTCTGTGTTATAATCCAGAACATTACTAAGCACGTAACAACTCATGCTCTTTCTGGACTCATAGTCGAAGTACTCAAAGAGTGGGTGAAAATGTTTTAATTTTAAAACTGTTAAAATATTGTTGTAAGTGTCAACAGGTATCTTCAAAAGTCTGGTGAGCTCCTTTGAAACTGCACTACTGGTAGCAATACTACAACAAAAAGAAAAACAGCAGGCCTTTAGTGGAAACCATTAACTTTCTACATATGCAAATGACACTTGTTCCATAAAAATTTGAGTATTTTCATTTACACATATTGAAGGAAATGAGAAGCTACTTACTTCTTACTCAAATACTGTCTAATACTTCCTTTACCAGCTGAAAACCAAATTCACTCATACACAGAAATGGAGCCACCAGATCCTGAAGACTGTCTATGGTCCATGAATGCTACATCAGTGTATACAATCAACTAACTGGTTGCCACTTTCTGCCCTGATAGCACCAGCCATGACAACTTAACAAACACTTATGGCGAATGCTAACATCTCAAAAACCAGGTGAGAAAAAAAAGTGAATCTGGGAGAAAAAATGTGCTTTCTGAGAGTTTTTACAAAAAATATAACTTTGACTTACTGTTCAAGATTGAGCTTATTAAATATCTCCACTGTTGTTTCTAGAACTTTATCAACATAGTCCACACGATCAGGGTAACACTTCATGGCAAGATTTATGAGAGAGACTTGTAGAGATACAACATCCTCCGAAGGCATGTCTTGTCTAGACTGAAATGTTTAGAAAATCATAGCATTTATTCAAAATGTGACAAAAGGATCTACTAGCAGAAAAGTTTCAAACTTTCTAGTACTTAGGAGAAGAGTGATACAAACCTGTATTACTGTAGCCACTTGCTGTGAAAATATGTCAAAAAGTTTAATATCTGCTGGAATTCCAGGTCCATCTTCACGGTGAGCAAATAAAGCTAATCTAAAACAGAAAATCATCTTTATTTTAAAAGATACAGGGAACTGGGTAGTAGGATCATGAGTGGTATTTTATTCTAATGCTATTCTGTATTTTCTACCATGAGTGTAGAATATTAAAAAAAGGTTTTTGAAAAAGAACATGGACTACAGCATGATGATTTCCTCAATTCATTTTTATAAACTAAATGACGCCATATTTCATCTGCTTTCTTACTTATACCATACTAAATAGAATTTAAACAAGCTAACTTTCCCAAACTCTTTGAAGCCTACTAAGTAGATATGACATGTAAAGACAGAAAACATTAAAGATAAGGGTGGAGGGAAAATGCAGAACAGAATTTCAAATCCTCATGGACTCCAGATTTTCTGGAGCCATGGGGATTGGATGAACAGCTAAAACTACTGTTCTAAGATCATCATTAAAATTTAAACCAAAAATATCTTGATATCTTCTTAAAACCAAACAATAGTTTAGTTTAACTAATAAAACATGTCTGCCTTGAACATTATGCTCTTCTAAGAACCATCTTTTTGGGATCATATTGACAACAGCAACTTGGAAGATCAGACAGGAACCTTAGGAGAAGCAGTGAGTTTATGTTAATGAGGGAAGAATAATTCAGAAAAGGAGGGTAAGAATGGTTGTGCAACTCAAAGAATATAATTGATGTCACCAAATGGTACACATGGAAACCACTGAATTCATATATGTTTTGCTGTGTTATTCTCAACAACAATAAATTTTAAAAAAAGATGAAGGTGCAAATGCATTAAAGTAGCGAAATGATTAATCTCTAAAAGGGAAAAAATATATTTTACTTTAACATGATAATTTTTTAAAAAGAAAAAATACATAGACTATTTTAAGATATTGCAGTTTTGCTATTGTAAAGTCTGAAACACTAGTTCCAAAAGTAGTAAAGCTACTCCTATATTTTACCTCTTAAACTACTGAAAGCAGTATTTGTCCCATTCCTAACACTATAGCAATGATCATTATCTGTCAGTTTCACAACTGCATCCACATTTTGTTATGAACAGAGAATCACGACTGATAATGATAGCTAAGTGACGTTACATTCAACAAAGGAGGATCCAGTTAGAGGAAAAAAACACTAAACTGAGCTCTGTCAGAGGTGCTTTCAGCTTTTAAAGGAGAAGTGCCAGGTAAGAATTAATGGTTTTATTAAATATGGAGGGACTATTTTGCAGCCGTTTGTCTAGTGTGGCATTTAGTCCCATTAGGTGCAAAGTAACTCTAATTGGTTGCCATTGCTAGTTTTATACACACGTTTGCGAACCAGCACTGCCAGGTGTACAATTACTGTGCAGGGAAGTATGGAGAGTGTAAATAAATGCATTGCCTCTTGTTTGGGTTTTTGCTACTGCCAAAATACATGTAAATTGTGAACTCTCCTGACTCTGGATCCAGGTTGACAGAAATCTAAATCTCGAGGAGATCTCTACCAAAAAGCACAAAATATACAATACTGAGCTGAGATTTGTAGAGAGCAGCAGAATGGATGAATTTTATGACCTGCATGTGCCTCACATGGTCACTAAGTCAGTGTGGGAGACATTGTAAGGAAAAACCAACAAATGTTAGGAAAACAAAATTAACAGAGATCTGGCTCTTGATTCAGAAGAACTCTTTCAAAATCTAAGTCAATTACAAGAAACATGACTTGCAGAAGCTCAGGTACCTGACAAGCATGAGCAGTTTGTGCCAGATTATTAGGCTGAAAGTTTGGCTTTTCATGGCCAACCACTGAAAGTCAAGAAAAACCTCACAGTCCATGCTCAGAAATTGGCTCTGCCTGTAGCCAAGAACAGCCCTTTAAATTAATCTATGGAGAAAAGTAAAAGCTCTGATGGTGTAGTGCCTAAGGCATTTGACTGCTAACCAGAAGGCTGGTGGTTCAAACCCACCAGCCACTCCTCGGAAGACTGGGCAATCTATCTCCATAGAGATACCACCTCAAAAGCCCAAAGAGAGACTGCTATAAGTCAAAGTGACTCAACAGCTGTGAGTTTGGTTTGGTTTTATGGAGAAAAGTGTGTGTACAACCTTGGTATCTAACATCAGAAGTCACAAGTGGGAATGAGCCCCCTAAACACCTAACACCATCTGGTACTCCAGTGTCCCACTACATCATGCACCTCCAAATTTAATTCACTGTCTTAAACCTGACTAGGCCTTCCCTGCTCACCTTCTTCCGTCACAATCCATACAAGACAGCAGCTACTCCACGGACCACAGATTTCACTACCAGGTTTCTGAATCCTGTAATTCCTTTCCTCCTTTGCCAACAATGCTAAGGTGAAGAATGTCCTATGTACCAGTGCCAGATGTTGAGCCAAACATCCCTTTCCCACCTCAAGGCTTTAAGCAAGAGTACCATGACCCATGAAGTGGCAGTTCCTGTCTGCTCTTCCAAGATGGCCGGAACAGGTAACTGAGAAAGCCCCCAGGCAGGAAGCAGGAGCTAGTTTGGAAGACCTAAGGGAAACAAATTGTTTCTCATACTATGGTGACTTGTGTGTTGCTGTGAGGCTGGAGGCTGTGCCACTTGTGTTTCAAACACCAGCAGGGTTGCCCATGGTGAATGGGTATCAGCAGACCTTCCAGACCGAGAAAGACTTGGAATAAGGAAGAGCCCATCCACTTCTCAAAGAATTGGCCAGTGAAAACCTTATAAATAGCAGTAAAACACTGTCTGATATAATACTGGAAAACTTAATGAATAGCCCTGAAACACTGTCCGATATAGTGCCAGAAGATGGGCCCCTCAGGTCAGAAGGCCCTCAAAATATCACAGGGAAAGAGCTGCCTCATCAGAGTAGAGCTGGCCTTAATGATATGGATAAAGTAGAGCTTTTTGGGACCTCCATTTGCTGATGTGGCATGACTCAAAATGAGAAGAAACAGCTGCAAGCATTCATTAATAATCGGAACATGGAATATACAGAGTATGAATCTAGGAAAATTGGAAGTTGCCAAAAATGAAATGGAATGCACAAAGATTGATATACTAGGCATTAGTGAGCTGAAATGGACCAGTTTTGGGCATTCTGAACCAGACAACTACATGACATGGAGTCGGAAAGCCAAAAGAGAAGAACATGCTTGGCATTTCTCAAGTTGAATAAACAGCCTTGAGCTGCAATACTAAAAGATTCTATGGACAATATATGGACTGATACAGGAAACATCAAAAAATGATGGAAAGTATTCTTACACAGAGTTGCTGTACCAGAAAGAACTGGTCAATGTTCATCCATTTCAGGAGGTGGCATGTGATCAAGAACTAATGGTATTAAAGGAGGAAGTCAAAGCTGCGCTGAAGGAACTGATGAAGAAAAAGCCTTCAGAAACTGACGGAATACCCATTGAGATGTTTCAACAAACAGATGCCATGCTGGAGGCACTTACTTGGCTACGCCAAGAGATTTGGAAGGCAGCTATCTGGCCAACTGACTGGAAGAGATCCATATTTGTACCCATTCCAAAGAAAGGTGATCCCACAGAATGTGGAAATTATCGACAATACCACACGCAAGTAAAATCTTACTAAAGATAATTCAAAAATGGTTGCAGCAGTATATTGATAGAGAACTTCCAGAAATGCAAGCTGGATTCAGAAGAGGACGTAGAATGAGGGATATCATTGTTGATGTCAGATGGATCTTGGCACAAAGCAAAGAATACCAGAAAGATGTTTGAGTTTTACTGACTATGCAAAAGCATTAGATTGTGCAGATCATAACCATTATTGATAACATTAAGAAGAATGCAAATTCCAGAACACTTAATTGTACTCATGAGAAACCTGTACATAGACCAAGAGGCTGTCGTTCGAACAGAACAAGGGGGCACTGCACAGTTTAAAATCAAGAAGGGAGTGTGTCAAGATTGTATCCTTTCACCATTCTTATTCAATCTCTATGCTGAACAAATAATCCAAGAAGCTGGACTATCTGAAGAACATAGCATCAGGATTGGAAGAAGACTCATTAACAACCTGCTGCAATCCCTACCCCTACCGTGAAGGTGACGTGTATTAACACAAGTCAAGCAGGACATCCCTTTACTTTTCTTCTCTCCACAAGATGCAGAGCACCACTGAATTCTCTTTACTCTTTATTTTTGTTACTCTTGTTTGTATATTATTTTTAAATAATACCAAAAAAAAAAAAAAAAAAAAAATTCCAGTTAGTAGCTTAAGAGTAGGCCCAGATACTTGGAAGTAATCAGCCACAGGACACCATGGCCCTTGAGACCAGAAGAACTAGATGGTGCCTGGCTACCAATGCCAACCACTCAGGAAAGGATCAAATCTGGAGATCCTGGACAGAGTGGGAGGAAAATACAAAAACTCAATAATGACCAGAATTACTGTCAGATGAAATCTGATGAGACCCCCAATACTATGGCCTGGAAAACATTCTACACCTGGAATAAAACGCACCCATAGGGGCTGGCTCTCAGCCCAATAGTTAACAAGATGTACACGCAGCACACTCAACCCAGGATGATGCACCCACATACTCTATGGTAATACATCCCTTAGAGCAATAGACCACGGGGCACCAGAGGACCAACATTCAAACTGAGGAAATGCAGGACAAACAGGAGTGCATGAATATGAGGGGCACTGGGGGAGGGTTACAGAGTAGGGAGGGGAGGAGACTGGGTTAGGGTTGGACATGGTATGTGGTGAGTGAAACTAAATGTACACGTAACGTTGAATGTAAAACAAGCTTTTAAAATTAAAAAAAAAAATAAAGAATAGGCCCAGTTAGCATATAACTCTGGCTGCCTAGAATTGAGCTGATAATTTGAAGAATTCTGTTAAGTAAATTCTCAAGACTTTCAAACTAATAACTTAGATACTTAATACATAATAAAAGGTATATGCAGAAATAAATCTTCACTTGGGATCCTGGTTTCATAATTGCAAAATGTGTATGCTCACAAGACAGACACATCGTATGTAATACCACTCCAAATGGTGACCAGTTAGTCATTACAGCTATTATCAAGATAAGTCAAGCTTTATACCTTTAATCAACTAAGACCAATGGCTAAAAAAATAAAAATAAAAAAAACCTAAAGGGGATTTACTGAACATATATGATATTTAAAAATTCTCATTTAAGAAAATCTTCTAGCCTTGGGGAACCCCTATGTCAACTGGCAAAATACAGTTCCTAAAGATAATGTTCTGTATCCTCATTGGGTGGATAACGCCTGGGGTCTTAAAAGCTTGTGAGTAACCATCTAAGACGCAACTATAAGTCTCTTCCTGCCTGGAGCATCAGAGAATGAAGAAAAATGAAAACTCAAGGAAACAATCAGTCTCAAGGACTAACGGCCTAAATAAACCACAGCCTCATCTAACCTGAGATACTAAGAATTAGATGGTGCCTGGCTACCACTACCGATCACTCTGACCAAAGATCACGACAGAAGGTTCCAGTTAGAATGGGTAAAAAAAAAAATGTAGAAGAAAATTCAAAGGCAAAAAAAAAAAGGATCAGACTTTACCGGTCCGAAAAAGACTACAGGAACTTCCCAGATTCTTGCCCTGAAAAACCCTCTAACATGATACTGAAGACATTCCCAGAAGCCAACTTACAACCAAATAATAGGTCTAGAAAACAAACAACACCCAAGATGTGCTCCTCAGAACAATCACCTACACAAGGCCAAAAGGACAACATCTGCTCTAAAGCAAAGATAGAAGACAGGGAGGGGTGGGGAAATGGCAAATGGAAACAGGGAAACCGGAGGGGAAACAGAGTGCTGACACATTGTGGGGACTACAACCAATGTCAAAGAACAATTTGTGTATGAACTACTTAATGGGGAAACGAATTTGCTATGCAAACTTTCATCTAAAGCAAATAAAACGTTCTGATGACAGTGACTGCTTGAACATTCTTCAGTAATTGTTATCTATGGCTACCGCAGTACAGTGAAAGACTTAATATGGCCCTTCTAGCCAGTCTTTGTAACTCCCACCAAACAAGTGGATGGGACTATGCAAATGTGAGATGCTTACGGCCGACCAAGGGGACCAGACAGCTTGCTAATGATATAAGTAAGGTACATGGCACCCCATGGGAGTGCGACCATGCAAATAAGGTATATGAAACCCTAATGAGGGGACTGGTCAGTTTTGCTGTCCCACTAGGCTTAAAATGAGCCATTCAGAGGTGGAAAAGGAAGACCTGACTATGACCAAGAAGAAGAGATGGGAGCAGAGTGTGTCCTTTGGACCCGGGATTCCTGTGCTGGGAACCTCCTTGACCCAGAAGACAGAGAGCTGTAACACCAGAAAGACAACAAGAGACAGCAAGAAGCAGAAGAGAAACAGTGGCAGCAGAAATAGCAGAACCAGAAGACCAGTGGGAGAGAGTGAGAAAGTTGAGTGCCTTAGGGCAGGAGGCTTGCTGGCAGGTGGGGTCCCTCTGGACACTTATCAGCAGAGCTAAAAGAGCGTTATAACACTTGCCCAAGCAGGGCAGAGGCCAGGCTGGCCCAAGAGGCCCTCTGGGGGCACCAAGGACCAGAGAGAGTCCTGCCTGCTGTATGGCTGACAAGAGACTGTCCTGACTGAAACAATGTTATCCTGAGTTGTTTCTGATCCTGAATTATAAGCATTATCTCTCTACTAAACCCCTTAATTTTGAGTACTGTCTGTGTGGCAATTGCAAAGAATTACCAAACACAACAGTGAAGCAGACAGTGTTATGAGAGGGACAGCTAGTGTCAGAATTGGTAAAAAGGTTGAAGAGTGGAGGCATGTGTGACTCTGTCTCAGAGCAATCAGACCTCAGCTGCTGATAATAATCCTCATGTCATCTTGTGAAGTTAGAGGTCAGACACCACCCCTGCCATGCCATTTGTACAGCTACTTAATGAAAAAGATTCCAAATCAGTTCACATTGGAAAACAACATCCATCAAAATAAAAAATAAATTTTCTTTTTCAATGTTTAATTTGTTAAGATTTAAATGATGTATAAGATTTAAATAATGTCTTTAAATGTTAGTTAACTCATAGATTAAAAATATTCATTACCTACATGCCTCCAAGCTGGACAAGCACCTAGGAGATACTCATACCTACTAAATTATTTATAGTGTAATTACATTAAACTCACTGATATAATAAAAAATATAACAAAACAATTCATTAAAATGTTTTAAATTCATTATCCAAGTTAGAGCATGTGCCGTCCAATGTTGGAAACTCTTACCTATCAATTAAAGCAATAATTATGTTTTTCACATTTACATTTTGGTGTAACTCAGCACAGGCCCGAAGAAAAGGATTCAGAGTCTGAAGGTGAAATTCATCAGGGAAAACCTGAAAATCAAATAATACTTGACTGAAACAGGCTAAAGTATTTCGTATAATGTGCTGGCCTCATTTATAGTATCTGAAATTCTTATTTGTGAAAAAAACTTATACAACTAAACTCTATTACAGTTGATTCTCATTATTCACAGATTTCGTATCTGAAAATTTGTCTATTCACTAAAATGTACTTGTAACTCCAGAATTAACACTCATGGCACTTTTGTGGTCATTTGTGGCTAAACACAGAGCCGTGAAAAACTTGAGTCTCAATTGTTCCCAACTGAGGCTGAACAAAAAGATGGCACTGCCTTTTCGTTTCAGCTCTCCTACCATAAATAAGTATCCTTTTCAGTCTATTTAGTGCCACATTTTTGTGCTTTTTGTTGGTGATTTCACTGTTTAAAATGGCCCCTGAGTATAGTGCTGACATGCTGGCTAAAGTTTCAAGGTGGAAGAAGACTGTTACGCCTTTCAGAGAAAATATGTATGTCAGGTAACTACCATTCAGGCATGAGTTACAGTGATGTTGGCCATTTCAATGTTAATGAATCAACAATACCTATTAAATAAGGTATCTTTAAACAGAAACACGTGTAAAATAGGGTTATGTGTCAATCAGCTGATGAAATGTGTGCGCAGCAACCTAATCTTGTATTTCCCCTAGAAGGAATGGTTTGTTGTTGTTGTTATGTGCCGTCAAGTCAGACCTGACTCATAGCGACCCCTCCTTGGGTTTCCAACACGGTGTCTCTTTGGAAGTAGATTGCCTAACCTTCCTTCCAAGGAGTGACTGGTGGGTTTGAACGGCCAGCCTTCTGGTTAGCAGTCAAGTGTCTTAGAAACTATGCTACCAGAACTCCTTAGGAAGAATGGTTTGGTATTCATTAATTCAGTGTTAGTGACAACTTAATATATCATTATCAACTATACATTACTTTTCAGCCTCGCTAAACATAAGCTCAAATGGAAATATTCCACGAATCTAAGTACACCTACCACTAAACTAAAGCTAATGGAGACCTAGAAAACAAGGAGGTTTACCCATTCCCACATTTGGGGAAAAAAATACATCAGTACAAAGACCATGTTATTAGGTAAAGAAAAGAAAATTCTTTATTCAGGAAAGAGATTTTCTTTTCTATCAAGAGTTTTTCAACACACTGAAAATTAACACAAGGTAAACTGAGTCCTTCTTGAAAATGAGATAAACATTTCCACCGACCTGAATAATACACTCCATGAGATATTCTTGGGCCAAAGCATCCCTACAGTTCACAACCTGCTCCAGTATGCCAGTCAAAACAATCTAAAGGAGGGAAACACATTCAAGTTAAATGATTTTAGAAATCCTAAGATACTCCTCTAATACCACATTTGAACTATTAAATGGAATTCACATTATAGGTTTTTTGCACATACTTCATTTCTAGACTAAACTTTTACAGATGTTTCTTATTAAAATATGGGGCTTCTATTTAGTAAAAGTCTTTTAGGAAGAATTTCGCATTAACGATTTTTCTTTTATGATCTATGTTTTTAGGTCCTAAGAAATCTTTGTTGATCCCAAAGTTATATGCATTTTCTGTTTTATGTTTTACATTTAGATCTGTGATCCATTTTTTTAGTTTTCATACATGGTAATAGGGATAATTCACAGGTTTTTGTTGTTGTTGTCTGTATCCATGTTCAACTGTTCTAAAATTGTATGTTGAAGTTTGCCTTTGTACGTATGTCAAAAATAACTGATCATATATATGTAGGTCTAATGTGGATTGTCCACACCAAGGATCAACCAACCTGGCCCACTGCCTGTTTTTGCAAATAAAGTTTTACTGGAACACAGCCACACCTACTCACTTCCATATTGCCTATGGTGGCTTTTTTTTACAGTCTATGGCTGCTTTTATACTACAGCTGCAGAACTGAGTAGTGGTGACAGATCATATGGCTTGCAAAGTCAAAAATATTCACTATCTGGTCCATTACAGAAAAAGTTGGCTGATCTCTGCTTTACTCTCTTTAAATGCTTTATGCATCTATCAATTTTGCCAATACCACGCTATCTTACTATAGCTTTAGAATAAATCTTGAACTCAGGTTATCTGAGTAATCCAACTTTCTTTTTCAAAATTATGTTGGCTATTCTGAATTCCTTGCTTTTTCATATAAATTTAAGACTAGCTTGTTGATTACTAAAAAAAAAAATAGCTTCCTGGGATTTTGACTGAGATTACACTGAATGCATAGATCAATATGAGGAAAACTATTATCATGACAATACTGAGTGTCTTCAAACCTAAGACAATGGTTTTCAATGTAATGCTATTTAACAAAAACAGATTCTAAAAATCAAGTTTCAATTTTATCTCATTACATAAGGTGACAAGTAAAAAGATATAAACCTGTTTATAACGTTCCACATTTACACCTTCCAACTGACTGAGGCGCACCAAATTTGTTCCCACTAGAATTCTCAGTTCTTGTCTTTCTCGTTCTCTTTTTTCCCTATCTCGGCTATGTCCCTGATGCTGCATTCGCACCCAGAGCTTGTTCATTTCTGCAAAGTTGAGCAGTACAAAATCCATGGAATCATTGATATCACCAGTTGTTTCTTCACTGCAAAAACATAATTGAAAACTCATTGCAGCATTTAAATTATAGGATCAGATTACTACTATCCCCTCCATTTTGCATCTCCCTCTTAATCTCTGTATACATCAATGTTTTATAAGGGCCACTTTCAACTTCATTTGGCTCAGTGTTAAATTTCAATGGGAACAGACTGTGGGGAAAAATACCAGGAGGAAGACACACATGACAAATTAAAGGAACAAATGGCCTTTTCCCAAGCCCCTGGCCCGGGCCAATATTACTTCTTTTAATGGCAACTCTCTTTAATTCAAAAATCCTTAAGAAACCGATACTTAGGATACATGGCTAACTACATCATTATACTGTGGACTATTTTTATGTTTTCAGTTGGATTCTGAGCTTTCTGAGGGAAGATGATCATATATTTCCTTATTCTTTTTTTCTACATCCTCTAGGTGGTACAGTGCCTAAGGCATTAAACTGGTAACCAGAAGGTTGGTGGTTCAAACCTACCAGCTGCTCCACGGAAGGAAGATGGGACAATCTACATCTGTAAAAATTTACCACTTTGGAAACCCAATGAGGGTCACTATGAGTCACAATCAATTAGATGGCACTGAGTTTGGGTTTTTTCAGTTCTAGGACACAGAACTTAGTAGTTCTCAAAACTTATTGACTGACAGACTGAAGTGAAAAATTTGAACAGGCCCATCACAAAAGAAGAAATTGAACAGGTCATCAAAAAATTACCAATGAAAAAAAGTCCTGGCCCAGACGGTTTCACTGGAGAATTCTATAAAACATTCAGAGAAGAAGTGATACCGATCCTACTCAAAGTATTCCAAAACATAGAAA
>NW_006921596.1:6061480-6087224 GCF_000298275.1 Orycteropus afer afer
AAATTGATTTCCTCCATCTATGGAATCTGTGTCACATGAACAATTGTTCACACAATTAGTTGAAGACCACAGCCACCTGGCTGTCATTGCTTTGGGATAAAAACACAGTGGATGTGGATGCTGCAATACTGGGTACACAAAAGAAAGGAGCTCTCTGAATGGCTTTTTTCTTTTTTGGAATTAATCACCTAATCTATGTGTACAGATTATTAAAATCACTTATATTCTAGAGTAACAAGCATTCCAGAAATTGGGTAATTACAAAAACTGACAGGAAAGAGTAAGAAAACTGGCTAGCATATAGAAAAAGTTAAGCACACTTCATTGTATCATCACAAATACAATTCTGAAAATGTAATTCATTTAAAAAGCTGTATTTTCAAAGAATATTTAATATAACAAAACAGTCCTTAAAAGTGCATCTCATGTCATACCACACATGACATGTTATACATCACAGAAGAAATTCATACACAAAAAGCTACCAGAGGCTAAATGTGGTGGTAGAATTATTGTTATTTATTGTCTTCTCTATACTTTTCTATATTTTTTTATATAGTCTACAATGAAAAAATGTAAAAATTACAATTAAGAGAGAAAATTCACTTACTCTGTTGGCTCTCCTTCATCAGGTAAGATATTTCTGGTACACTGAAGAAGATAATTTCGAAGAAATAGACCCCTTAAGGGATGCTGAACACCACGACACATTTCTACCAAATCTTTCAAGATGTCTTTCCTGGACTGAGGAAATGACTTAACATACACAACTCCCACTGTGATCAACAGATAACTATAAGAATTAGGAGGAAACATTGAATTAGAAAGAAAATATTCAAAAACAAGAATGGCTATGTCCAAACACACTGAAAATAAATATTAAATAAGCAAGATGGCAAAGAAAATACCATCTGATTTAAAATATAACCACTCAGTGACACCTAAATCACTATCTATTTCTGTCTCTCACCTTTAAACATATTAAGAAGAGAGTAATTGTCTTATCAATTTTTTGGGTAGTCAAGGCATTAAACAAAATACCATGTCCATTTTGTTTTCTATTTCTAAAATTCCTCAAATATCCACACAAAAAGTAAATCTCATTACACACTAAAATCCTAAATAAAAATAATATAATATTAATCTCAATTTGTTAACAAATAACCTCAAAGACAATAAAAAGCTAATTTTAAAGGATATAATATAAAATGGGGATTAAGTCTTGAGACTCTCAATTACTTACAGCCTTGGGATAATGTTTCCGGCATACTGTACAAGTTCATAGAGATCTGCTACTTTCCTTCCTTTAGCAAACTCTTCTGTCAGGTAGACCTCCAAGTACTGCAGTTCATCAGAAATAGCCATATCTTTGCTCATGATTAAGGACTACAAATAAACTTTTGGACAGATACCTTAAAATCCAATCCTTTATGAGGACATAATTAAGTCAAGACAGAATTTAAGTTGGACTTTCTTTACTTTGAAACAAATAGCTGAAATCAATGTTGTCTACTGAAGCAAAGCAATAAAAACAATGTTGTCTGTCAGATTACTAAGGGTTTAAAATGCCAAAATCATTGAATTCCTTTCCACTTCAGAGTCCTGCATGACAATACTTAAGCAATGAAGAGCAAAGTGCCCAGCAGGCTCAATATCCTTTATGGAGGTTCTGAAAATTGAAATATAACAGTTTCCCATTTTTAAGAAAATTAAGCACAGAAAAAGGACATTCTTTAAAAGTCTATTTATCTTTCTCTCATTTAGCACATCTGCATAGAAAAGAAGTAGCATTTGGTTAAGATGATGAAGAATAATAGCAGCTTCTGAAAATTCTATCAAAAAAATTCTATGCACAAAAAAAAATATGGTCTTATCAGAAAGTCCGGTCCAAACATTTACTCTTCAACAGTCAAAAGATACAAAGTTCATAGTAGCTCTTTGGTGATAACATAGATGTCCGCAGTTCACCAAGCATGTTAGAAGCATGCTTCAGTGCATCCATAAGCTTGTTCTTGTCCTGCAAAAACAAAAGAATTGATAATAATGTTTAATTTAAATGAGATTTAACTTGGTTATATGAATTCTCTACATCAAAAATGTATTATATAGCTTTAAAAGTACACAGTACTAAAACTTTTTAAACCACAAAAAGGCAACTTTAGTCTCACTTTGTGTGTTTTCAACAACAACAAAAAGCATGATTCCTGGCAAGGGTTGCAGAGCTTAGCAAGACTTACATTATCTAGTACTGCAAGTCTCCTCATGTAACTCTCATCTTTTCAATCCATAGAGATGATAAAATTAGCTCAATTAATTCATATTTTAACTGCAACCAAGACAACTAGCAAACTGATTCTTCTCAATCAAGATACTATCCTGATAATGGCTTTGTCATAGACTACACCTCAGAGCTGTCCAGAACAACTATCCATGTAAATCTGCTTTCCTCCTGTGTTCTTCAAATGCTCATAATACCCATGTCCCAGTTAATACACAGATGCAGAAAACCCCTTGCAGATACAGGACACACCTTCCAAGACAGAAAGAGACAGAAAGAAGTAAGTAATATAGCAAGCTCCATACCCATCCATTTTCTCCATCCCAAGATGTTTACTTTTATTTGCAAGGAAAGCAATATAAAAGGTACAATCAGTTAAAAAGTGTATTACTAAGCTTTGAAAACTGTAACACTATCCCCAAAAAATAAGTGTTGTAAATCCTAGCCCCTAAAGCAGTTATAAAGAAGTTGTCAAGGACTTCACTTTATTTGGCTCCACAATCAATGCCCATGGAAGCAGCGATCAAGAAATCAAACAATGTACAGCATTGAGCAAATCTGCTGCAAAAGACCTCTTTAAAGTGTTAAAAAGAAAAGATGTCACTTTGAGGATTGTTGTTGTTATGTGCCGTCGAGTCAGACCCAACTCACAGTGACCCTTCCTTGGGTTTCTGAGGCAGTATCACTAGAAGTAGATTGCCCAACCTTCCTTCTGATGAGTGGCTGGAGGGTTTGAATCGCCAGCCTTCTGGTTAGCAGTCAAGTGCTTTAGGCACTATGCCACCAGAGCTCCTCTTTGAGGATTAAGGTATGCCTAATCCAAGCCATGATATTTTCAATCACCTCATATGGATGCAAAAGCTGGACAATATATAAGGAAGATCAAAGAAGAATTAATGCATTTGTATTGGTATTGGTGGCATTGGTGAAGAATACTGAATATATCATAGACTGCCATGAAAACAAACAAACCTGTTTTGGAAGAAGTACAGCTGGAACGCTCCTTAGAAGCAAGGATGCTAAGGCATCGTCTCACATACTTTGGCACAAATATCAAGAGGCACAAGTCCCTGAACAAAGGGCATCATCATCTCTACCTGTCTAACAGTGTTGAGAGATAGAGATAAGTATTGATTTGGGTGAAGAGAAGGGCAATGTACCAAATGTGAGTGGTTACATGGTGGCATTGAGGAAGAGAAAGACATAGAGAGATACATGCGAGGTTCAGACAAAGAAGATGAACCCTTTTGCACATACAGTACTGCATTGTCAATGAAGGCAAACGGGTATACAGGTGGATAGATGGGTGGACAGGCTGAGCTAGTAGGTATGTCTATGAAGCGGGGAATGTACCCAAGACCATGTACAGGGTCGGCAGACAATGGTCCTATAAGTTTACTTGTATGATCTGAACTTCCAGGTATACAGTAGAGCTGACAAGGGACAAGGTTGTAGTCACTTCTTGGTCACAGCCAGCTACCCAGAGGGACTGAGTAGTTGAACCTGTGGGCTCAGAACCATAGCCGCAGGGGACCTCAAGCTCAACTGGCATAACATACTACACAAAACATTGTTCCACCTCCTACTTTGGTGAGTAGCAACTGGGATCTTAAAAGCTTGAAAGCTGCCATCTAGATGCAACGATGGGTCTCTCCTCATCCAGAATAAACAAGAATGAAGAAAACCAAAAATTCATGGAAACAATTAGTCCTAACGACTGGTACACCATCTGATCTGCAGCTATACGACTATGAGACCAGAAGATCTAGATGGTGCCCGGCTACCATGGTCAACCACTTGGAAGGGAATCTATGTAGAGATCCTGGATAGAAAGGGAGAACAATGTGGAACAACACTCAAAATCATTTGGGGGTAATAAAAAGAGGGGAGCAGGTTTGCTGGTCTGGTAGAGCCTGGTAGAACCACCGAGACTATGGCCCCTAGCTGCCCTTCAGGTCTGAAATTGAACCCACACCTGTGGCTTCCAGACAAACAAAATACAGGTATATGAGTTGAACATTTACCTAAGGTAGAGATACACTCCTTGGAGAGATCAATCATGGGAGAAAGAAGGGCTATTTATGCACAGAGAGACAGCTCAGGGGTCAGGAGTGCATGGAGGGATGGACACAGGGAAGAGGTAACTATGGGGAGGAGGTGGGAGGGGAGCTGTTGCACTGGGGTAAATTGTAGTCAATGTCATGAGACAAAATGTATGTGAACTGTTGTAGGGAAAGTGAATTTGCTCTGTAAAATTTCACCCAAATCACAATAAAAAAATTTTTTTAATTTAAAAAAAAAAAGGGCACCATGCTTGGTAAAGTAGAGGGTCAGTGAAAAAGAGGAAGACCCTCAACAAGAAGGATTGACACAGTGGCCGCAACAATGGGCTCAAGCACAGCGATGACCGTGAGGCTGGCGCAAGATCAGGTAACGTTTCATCCTGTTGTACAGAGGGTGACCGTGAGTCAGAACTGACACCTAACAATAGCAACTGCTTAATTGTGACAGACAAATTTGTTTGTTAAAGCCACCCCTGGTGGTATTTCTGTTATAGCAGCACTAGATAACTAAGGCAGGTATTATCATCATCATCACCATTAATGACTTGAAGTTCCAAAATATTTGGTTCCATTCCATCATTTTAATCCAAAGAATCCAGTTTCTACACAGATTAACTCGTAGACTGTATTTTTGAATACAGAAATATGTAAGTATAATTTTTCTAAGTTAGTTTCTATAACACATTTAACTATTTAGGATAGAAATAAAAGTTTTCAAGGTTTCAGGGGGAAAAAATAGCTCAACAACTTAACTCCACTCATTCAGTAAATATTTATGGAGCACTCATTATTCAAATAGTCCCCCCAGGTTTGGGGTATAGAACCAAAGAGACTAATAAGTCAGGTGAGATACTGGTATGGTGATAATACCAAAAAAAAAAAAAAAAAAACACCAAACCAAACTCACTGCCGTCAAGTCGGATCCGACTCATAGCGACCCCTCCGTGGGTTTCCGAGGCAGTATCTCTGAGGAAGTAGATTGCCCAACCTTCCTTCCAAGAAGTGGCTGGTGGGTTTGAACTGCCAGCTTTTTGGTTAGCAGTCAAATGCCTTAGGCACTACACTACCAGAGCTCCTAGTGATAATACAGTGATGTGCAAATAAAGACAGGGTATCCTGCACTCATGGAACTTACCTTCTGGTAGGCTAGCAGACAGCCCCTAATTGTAATATGAATGTACTAAATAGCGCTATCTGCTGAAAATGCTTCACACAGTGCTTGAGGGAGGTAAGCACTGAAGACAGATGCCAGTGGAACTGAAGAAGATTGATTTACCAGAAGTACCAGTGCTATACGCCTTCAGAAAACAGGCAGATGCTTCCTTAGTTAGACTGCAATTATGTAGCCCACACTGCCATTCTTACCAGGCATCTTTTCATCTGGAATGACTGGACCTTCACAGCCTGTATGGCTTCATCCAAGAGCTTTTCCTGCTCATCCTGAGGTGACTGCTGTGTTGTAGGCTGAAAAATAAAAAGACTTCCCTTAATGTCTCATCTAGCCAACAATGTTGTATCTCCAGTTCCAGCCACAGCCCCTCTGGCTTTCATATAATGCTCACTCAGTTCTGTATCTCAAACCTATTTAACAATTTTTGACAACTCTGGGCTGTGACTAGTCACTGTTAATAGCTTAAGATTGCTGAAGGGGAATGAAATGTACGTAGAATGTCCTCTCTTTTGGAAACTAACTCAACATTCTTATAGTAGGTTATCTTCAAAGAAATGTGTGGTGGCAGTTTATGACTACCTGCATTCTGTTAGTTCATTATAAATCTAACCATCTGAATGGGCAGCCAACCAACTTATCGAATTCTTCTGATAGGTATAAACCAAAACCAAGCTCACTGCTGTCTAGTCGGATCCAACTCATAGTGACCCCTCCTTGCGTTTCTGAGGTAGTATCACTATGGAAGTAGATTGCCCTATCTTTCTTCCGAGGAGTGGCTGGTGGGTTTGAACTGCCAGCCTTCTGGTTACCAATCACATGTCTTAGGCAGTACGCCACCAGAGCTCCCCAAAAAAAACCTCACTTCTGTGGAGTGGATTGGACTCATAGCGACCCCTCTTTGGGTTTCCGAAGCAGTATCTCTACGGAGGTAGACCGAACAGTTTTCCTTCTAAGGAGCGGCTGGTGGGTTTGAATCGCCAGCCTTCTGGTTAGCAACCAAATGCCTTAGGCAGTATGCCACCAGAGCTCCGTATAGTCTAACCCAAATCTCTAAAAGCCTCTCTTGTTCTCCAGATTATCTTCCATCTGCATTTTAGTCTACTCTTTAGGAGGACAAGGAAACTAACTTATGAGGAGACTAACCCCGTTCTTCTTAGGCAATATATAACATGGGATTAAAAACCTTGAAAATAAATAGCGGAAGTCGTTAATAATTGACACCAGACCACCATAGAGTCCTCTTCTCAAATACCTACCTTACATTATTTCAAATATACAGAGCTACAGCTCTAATGAACAAAATATATCCAGATACTCTTCTCCTTGCTATCAGCAAAAACCTACTTGCAAAATGAATTAGTGCTGTCTGTCAAGGAGAATTAACCACTCCTTCCTTTATGCTGCACAGTGTTTATACCCCTGCTACAGCATGCAGCATATCAGAATTGTAAATGCTAGTCACTTTTACATCCTGGGGATCCAGCCCTGCCCGATCCATAATGGATGCTTCATAAATGTTCATTGTAGCCCTGGAGGCACAGTGGTTAAAGTGCTCGGTCACTAAACAAAAGGTCAGCAGTTCGAACCCTTCAGAGGCTCCACAGGAGAAAGATGTGGCAGTTTGCTTCCATAAAGATTTATAGCCTTGGAAAGCTTGTGGGCCAATTCTTCTCTGTTCTTTAGGTTGTTATGAGTGGAAATTGACTCAATTGCAGTGGGTTTGGTTCAATTTTTTTTGGTGTGAATGAATGAGCTAGTCTTAGAATGTTTAGATTACATATTTAATAAAAAAATAACTGAAAACAGAACAAGTTCAAAAGGTAGAAGGCAAGTACTTAAAGAGAAACATGAACTCTAAATCATATCTGCTTCATTATCCCAGACAATAAAAATAAAATGTCATTTTGAGATTAACAAAGGAACATGAGGCATATAAAACCCACTTGTGAACTAGAATCCATTTATAAAAATAGAAAACTTTCTCTTGATCTAATTTTGGAAAGAGAAAAAAATTAACTGAATAAGAAGCAATGCCAAGCATCTCCCTTTATTTCACATCTATGACAAACCTTTAGTGAACTGAGTCCTGTACTAGATGCTTCTTCAGAAACATAAGTGACACAAACACACTATATTTCCAGGAAAAAGTTAGTGGTCTATTAAGCTAAACTTAAAAAGAACATTAGTTTATACAGTAGAACTATTAGTACAAAATGCTGGAGCCAGACACCAGCAGAATGTCTTTCAGCATTCTTACTTAACAAAATTCAGTATTCATCATGGGCATGTCTTCTGAGAACTTCAGTGAGTCAACTTTGAATTTTTTTTTTTTTTACTCCTCTCCTTTGAATGTAATAGATTTAACAATTATTAGAATCAATGGATTTTGTTAAGCTCAGATGGTTAACTTAGAGAAAAGCAGTTACATGTATTTATAATAATTACTTTTTATAAAACTGCAGTTATATAGAGATTACAAATAGTTTTCAAAAACATTTTAATACAACTGATTAGAATTGGTCATCCACAAACAAATGAATAAAATTTTATCAGAATTATTCTATTTCACTGTAGCCCATCAAGCTCAACTGGCATAAACATATTACACGAAACATTGTTCCACCTCCCACTTTGGCGAGTAGCAGAGTAGCGACTGGGATCTTAAAAGCTTGTAAGTAGCCATCTAGCTGCAACAATGGGTCTCTCCTTGGCCAGAGCAAAGAAGAATGAAGAAAACCAAAGATTCATGGAAACAATTAGTCCTAGTGACTGGTACACCATGCAATCCGCAGCCCATACAACTATGAGACCAAAAGAACTAGATGGTGGCTGGCTACCACCACAACCACTCGGAAGGAAGTCTATGTATGAGATCCTGGATAAAGAGGGAGAACAATGTGGAAAAAAATGCAAAATCCTTTGGGGAAAACAAAAAGGGGGGATCAGGTTTGCTGGTCTGATGGTCTGATAGAGCCTGGTGGAACCACTGAGACTATGGCCCTTAGCTGCCCTTCAGGTCTGGAATTGAACCCATACCTGTGGCTTCTAGCCAAACAAAAGACAGGCATATGAGATGAACATTTACCTGAGGTAGATACACTCCTTGGAGAGCTCAATTATGGGAGAAAGAAGGGCTGTGCATTCACAGGGAGACAGCTCAGGGGGCAAGAGTGCATGGAAGGATGGACACAGGGAAGAGGTAACTATCAGAAGGAAGCGGGAGAGGAGCTGTTGCATTGTGGTAAATTGTAGTCAGTATCGTGAGACAAAGTATATGTGAACTGTTGTATGGAAAGTGAATTTGCTCTGTAAATTTTCACCAAAATTACAATTTAAAAAATATATTCTTTTTTATATCAACTGGGTTTAAAACTAACAGATAAGTAAAGGCAAAATGCAAGAAATTAGAGATTATGACTTATTACCACGTAGGCTACAAGTGAAGAATTAGTTACAATAAAGAACTGTGTTTTTTAAAATTACAGGACAATGTAGTTATGATACAAATAACTACTCTAAGGGAATATTCTGATTCCCTTCCTGGGATGTGTAGGAACAGTTCAAACATGAACATGCTCTCATTAAAATGTAAGCCAGGCAGCCAATGTTTCCTCACTCACTCATCAAAGTGGTCTCCCATTCACAAATGACTAGGAATAACCTCTGTACTTGTCAGCTATATGAATCAAAGAAAAATGGAGACACTATATAATTAAGATAGATATTAACTCCAAGTGTCCATCAACAAAGAAGGCATAATGGCACAGTAGTTAATCATTCAGCTTCTAACCAAATGGTCAGTAGTTCAAACCCACCAACAGCACCGTGGAGAAAGATGAAGCAGTTTGCTTCCATAAAGATGACAGCCTTGGAAACCCTACAGGGCAGTTCTACTCTATCCTATAGAAACACTATGAGTTAGAAATAATTCAATGACAACAGGTTTGCTTCTGGTTTTGTCCATCGATAGATGGATTAAAAAATGTGATATATCCATACAATGGGATATTTATCAGTCGTAAGTTCTAATACGTGCTATGACATGGATGAACTTTGAAAACATTATGCTGAGTGACACAAGTCAAACACAAAAGCAAAAAAGACTGTATAATGCCACTTACATGATGTATCAAGAATGGGCAAATTTATAGAGATAAAAGCTTATTAGTGGTTACCAGTGGCTGGGAGAGGGGGAATGAGGACTTACTGTTTAAGGGATACTGAGTTTCTATTGCAGATGATGACAAACTTTAGGAAATGGATAGCTATGGGTGATGGCTGTACAACACAGTGAATACACTTAATGTCACTGAATTCCACGCTTAAAATAGTTAAAATAGCAAGCCTTTGTTATTTATATTTTATCACAATAGAAAATTTGTTAATAGATTGAAATTAACATTTGTGATTAAGCCCAGTTTAGTTTGAGACTCAGGCCAAACAGCCCTCCCAAGTCTAAGTAGTTATGAAGTGTAGAGAAAAGCAGAGCGTAAACCAATGACTCAAACAATATGCTTTCATTTCCTCTTCTAGAAAACCAGGAATAATAAGAATACTTACCTCATTGTGACGAGGAATAAATGAAAAGACACGGGTAAAGTTCAAAAAGCCTGTTTTTGTTATGTGCCGTTGAGTTGGACCAGACTCACAGCCACCCCTCCCTGGGTTTCCAAGGTGGTATCACTACTGAAGTAGATTGCCCAACCTTCCTTCCAAGGAGTGGCTGGTGGGTTTGAACCACCAGCCTTCTGGTTAGCAGTCAAGTGCTCTAGGCACTATGCTACCAGAACGATTTCTCCCCCCCTGACTCCAAGGCACTGAAAAAACAGTGCTAATAAAGCTATCCTCATACTGTATTACGGTAAGTTCCACAAGTATCTGTGTCTCTACCGCTTAGACAACTTAAGTTCCCTGAGATGTTTGTATCCAGTATCTACCACTACCCATGATACAGAAGGCACACAAAATGTCTGATGAATTGAATTCTAGAATTTTAGGTCTGGGAAGGGCCAAAGCAGCCAATCATTTGTGGTCAGATGCAAAAGTGAGACTGAGAAGACTGAATGACTTGCCCAAGTCACAGAAGCAGTGGCTGTGGCAAGACTGATTCCCGGGTTTCTTTTCCAATAAAATCCATGAAGATAGCACTGTGTCTGGCTTACAACGCCAAAGTGATTCATCAAGCACAGAACCGGGTGCACAGAAGAACCTCAGTCAAGTGCTGTCCATTACAAAACACTTATACATCAATCCATAACGTTGAAAGAGACAAATCCTAGTTAAAATTTTACAGCAGTCTGTTATCAACTCTCAATTGTAAAAATTCTGAAAAATAAGCAAAATCGTCACGCATGGCAATATATGAAAGTGTGTTGTTGCTGTTATGTGCTGTCAAGCTCGCGCGGACTCAGAGAGACCCCTCCTTGGGTTTCTGAGGCACTATCACTACGGAAGTAGATTGCCCAACCGTCCTTCCGAGGAGTGGCTGGTGGGTTTCAACCACCAGCATTCTGGTTAGCAGTCAAGTGCCTTAGGCACTACGCTACCAGAGCTCCTATATGAAAGTAGTGTATATTAAAATTTTATTTCTGCTTTTGGGCATTAATGCATTTAAAGTGAAGCCTGTTTCCAGGCTTCCAGAAGCCTTTCCACATAAAATGAATGAGATCGTTAAAACTGACAGTACATCAACATCTAAATACATTATTAATACAGACTATGTCAAACGCTAATAAAACGCAAGTGTCAACCTGACTTTGTGGGAACCAAACACAAGGGTTCACATTTTAAGGAAGTTCAAGTTTACTGGCCAACCAACAGCCCCACCATGATTTGCTGCCATCACGGAGAGGAGCAAAGGAGAACGATTTACTTCCAGCAGGTAAAATATCTGGGCTTCATCAAGGTGAAGACAAGAGAGCCAGAATGCCCAATGGACAAATGTTAAAAGAAACAGTCTCTCTTCCGA
Source organism: Orycteropus afer afer (assembly GCF_000298275.1). Taxonomy (NCBI): domain Eukaryota; kingdom Metazoa; phylum Chordata; class Mammalia; order Tubulidentata; family Orycteropodidae; genus Orycteropus; species Orycteropus afer. The sequence goes on from NW_006921596.1 coordinate 6,072,961, forward strand.
CCGTCAGCATTAATGGAAAATAGCACGAGTCATTCCAGGAATTTCACGTAAGCGGGTCCCTAGAATTCGCTGACAAACACTGACAGCCGATGGGGGCTACGAAGCCAAGACAAGGTAGGGCCCTATTGCAGCTACTTCAGTGGGTATTTGTGCACAGGCAAAGGGCGTAGGGCGGGTCTAGCACAACCAAGCACAAAGGTGGGAATGCAAGCGAGGGAGCAACCTTAGGGCGGGTCCACCGCCACCTATAGCTCTCCGAACGCTTCCGATCCGGACTAACGCCCAGACCTCCGACGCGGTCTCCCAGTACGTAGGGGCGGTGGCCGATTTCTGTCAAAGGCGGCCGCAGGCCTTCATGGGACCCTAGAACCTGTAGGCTAAGACACCCACTCAGAGAGGTCGCCCCATCTTAGAGCAACGGCCGCGGCCAGGAGCCGCCGCCCACCCCGTCCCGAGCCTGAGGCCTTCGCCGGCCTGTCCCCTACTCCGCAGGCCACGCCGGGATGGCTTTTGCTTCAATCGTGCTGCAAGGCCCAAACTCCGCCCGCAGAGGTCCGGGGTGATGGGAGATAGCAAGGGCTGGGAGAAGAGTCGGCCCCGGGCCCGATGCCCTCCCAGCACTCACCATGGCGAAACCCCCGAGCCTGCAGCAAGCAGCACCCACCCGCGCGGAGCCTCCCGCGGTCAGGTGACGCTGCGGCCCCTCCAAGCCCCGCCCTCTCTGGCCCCGCCTACGAACCCAGCAAACGGCTCCTCCATTGGTCCGCTTTTAGGACCCCCCCAAGTCTCGCGTTTTTATTGGTGCTTGCACTGACGGACCAGGGCGTCAGCCAGTCTTTCTTCAGTGTGTGAGAAGGAGGCCGAGCCGTGGAGAAACCTGAGAGCAGCGGGGAAGCCCTCGGTTGCCAAGAAAAAAAAGAGACAGCAGGAGGGAAAGGCAGCGTTTGATGAGGCTTGTCAAGGAAGGACTGGAAAGAGGGGGAGCCGTCCACGTTTACTCTCTGCTTTGGGGAGGACCCTGATGATGCGCATGCGCAGAAACAAACCTAGGATTGGTTTGTGGGACGGTCTCGACTTTTTGTCCTAACTAATCCAAATGAGCCTGGGGCGGGGCCTGGCTCTCAGTGGCCCGCAGGGGTTCTGAGCGCGGCTTTTGTTGCGCTGGAGCTGCACCTGCCAGTTGTTCTCGTCGGCGCCATGGAGTCAGGGCTTATCAGGCGTTTCGCCATGCGCTTGGGCATCGCCGAGCCAGATGTGCTGAGGTGAGTCTGACTGCGCCCTCCCTAAACAGCACCCCTACCTGATCGGCCGGCCCTGAGCTATCAGGCGAGGCTCGCGTCCTTCCAGCGCGACTGGCTGCACGGGACTGGGAATGGGACGCTGGGGGGGATTTAGGGCCTAGTTCAAGAAGAACTTCCCGGCTGTGGATTTACATGAGCTCTGGTGGCGCAGTGCCTAAGACGTTTGACTGCTAACCAGAAGGCGATTCAAACCCACCAGCCACTCCACGGAAGGAAGACCGGGCAGGCTACTTCCGTAAAGATTTACCGCCTTGGAAACCCAAAGGGAGTGGCTGTGAGTCGGAATCCACTCGATGGCAGTGAGTTTGGTTTTGGTTTTCAAAAAGAACTTCCCGGCTGTGGACTTATAGGAGATGGCAAGAAAGTGGCGATTTTAGGTGTCTCTGGGAACATTTAGTTCTGCAGAATGCCTAGTGGTGGGAAAAAGAAAAGAGTAGGGGAGAACTTCTGGCCACCCCGCAAATACTGAGGGTCTCTTTACAGCGGTGAGCTAGAAGGATGCGGTGCCGACCCTGGAGGTCACTGTCTATGGTGGTAAGGTCTGTGTAGAAAATTAAACAAGGTGATGTGCCAGAACGGCTGGGCAGGGCGCGGCCTGGTAGCCGCTTTAGATGGAAATACCGAGGAAGGGCCTTGGAGGAGGAGCCATTTGTGCTGAGCCCCGATTGGGTAGGAGGTGTCAGCTTGGGCTGTGCGACCCACGCAGAGACAACAGCCCGTGCTGTTGTTGTTGTTGTTGTTATGTGCCGTCGAGTCGGCCCCGACTCATAGCGACCCCTCCTTGGGTTTCCGAGGCAGTATCACTACGGAAGTAGGATTGCCCAACCTTCCTTCCGAGGAGTGGCTGCTGGGTTTGAACCGCCAGCCTTCTGGTTAGCAGTCAAGTGCTTTAGCCACTATGCTACCAGAGCTGGGAAGGACCTTTACAGGCTCCAGGGGCACAAATAAAGCCCCTGTGGATAAAGCGTGGACTGAGGTGGGGGTCGCCGTAGCCAGGTGAAGAAGGGTTAAGGAAATAAAAGATTTGTAGCTAAGACCTCCTGGACTCCAGTTAGAACAGTGGTTCCCAAAGTGTGGTTCCTGGACCAGCAACCTCAGTCTCATCTTCACACTTGCTAGAAATAAAATTCTTGAGTTCACCCTAGACCTGCTGATCAGAAACTGGGGATGGGACCCAGCAATTCATTTTCAGGAACACTCCACACACATCCCAAAGCAATTCTCAGGCACACTGAAGTTTGAGAACCACTGATTTAGAGGAACAGAGAAAAGGAGTAGTCCTAGTTTAACCTGCCTGCCTCTCTGTTCATGCTTGTTCCAGTATTGGAAGGTAAAAAGAAGGGTTGTTTTTTAGAAGAATTGAAGGGCTTGCTTTTACCTGAAAGCACTCAATCACAGTGGTGTCAGGAATCAGATGGCAGTATCGTTTTATATAGAGCCCCCCCAAAGGTTGTAAGCTTCATTCCTAGCCCCAAATAAACGTGTGTAGTATGAAGTCCACAGGGCTGTAATAATTGTTTACTAAAGTGTTGGACAAACTCCTGAACTACAGTTTTAATGAATGTGTTGCCCTTATAACCAGGAAAGCAGAGGAATACTTGCGACTGTCCAAAGTGAAGTGTTTTGGCCTGTCTGCACATAGCACAGAAACCAGCAGTGCAGTCATGTGCCTGGATCTTGCAGCTTCCTGTATGAAGTGCCCCTTGGACAGGGTACGTAGGTCTTATTTGGTATCTCAATATCCAGTGCAACACTGAAGCTTAATCATATGTTTTCATTTCTGGTTGGAATCGACCCCCCTCATAACACACACACAGTCTCTCTTGTCTCACTTTACTAAATAGTCTCTCTAGCAAATAATCATACACGTTCAATGGTGGCATTAAAAACAAATGGCACATATTTTGTTACCTATGTTGTAGTGCCTAAGGCATTTGACTGCTAAACAGAAGGCTGGTTCAAACCCACCAGCCACTCCGTGGAAGGAAGACTGGGCAGCCTACTTCAGTAAAGATTTATCTCCTTGGAGAGGACAGCACTGAATGCGAACCCTCGTGGCTATTATATATCTGTATGACTCACCTGAGTAAGACCTCTTTATTTTTTCATATATGTTGTATATTTTGCAGTCATACTGATGTTAGGTCCATTGACAGCTTTTGCTGGCAGAGAATAAACATGTCATTAAGTGAAAACCAAAATTGGGTGGACTCCCTGGTACCATCAAACAGTCTGTCCTTACTTAACATTCCAGCCTTTCTCAAATCCTAAACTCAAGGTACACTGTTTACTTAACCTACCATGCACTTTAATGACTTTGTTGTTGTTATGTGCCATCGAGTCGGACCCAACTCATAGCGACCTTTCCTTGGGTTTCCAAGGTGGTATCACTACGGAAGTAGATTGCCCAACCTTCCTTCTGAGGAGTGGCTGGTGGGTTTGAACCGCCAGCCTTCTGGTTAGCAGTCAAGTGCCTTAGGCACTATCTACCAGAGCTCCCTAAAAAGAGATGGCCCTGTCTACCGTGGTGGGGAGCGGCTGGTGGGTTTGAACTGCCAGCCTTGCACTTGGCAGGCAACTGCCTTGGAATGCCTTCTGGAAAACTTATCATACATGACCCTACCTTGCTGCTACATCCTTCATAAAGCTTTCCTGGATTATCCCAGGCTGAATTGGCTTCCTTCAGTTGTTGATCCTCCTGTTTCCCTCTTGTCTCTTTTCCCCTCCTTTGCACACGCCCTCCTCATCCCACTCCCACTACTTTCCCCCCTTCCTTTGCCAGTGAATTCCATTGACACCTTTGTTGAAAAACAAGTGACCATATTTGTGTCTTTCATAGTTTAGCTATAGTAACACTATGTTGTATATTAAATTACTTGTTAATGACTGCTTTTCTATATTTTGTTCTTAAAAGTAATATTTTGCCTGACATAATTACTGATTTTTGACTAAATGAAACTAAACCTTAAGGTACTGTGATTTGTCACAGAATTAATGGTTTTGAAAAGTTGATACCACTTACTAAATAAATGTTTAAGAATACTTACATAGAGAACTTAAGGTTTTTGTGATTTGTGTGTGTTTTTCCTTTCAAAGGCTTATTTAATTCAACTTTCTGGTTTGAACAAGAAGATGTATCAGAGCTGCCTTAAATCTTTTGAGTGTTTACTGGGCCTGAAATCAAATATTGGAATGAGAGACCTCGCTGTACAGTTTAGCTGTACTGAAGCAGTGAACATGGCTTCAAAGATACTGCAAAGGTATGGGCATAAAGACCTTAATTGAAAATTTTACTGATGTATAAAGCAAAATGAGCCAGTGCCCTATTCTGGCAAATTTTCAATATTAAGAAAATAACTAATAGGTTAAAGTAACAGACACATAGCTCACATAATAAAAAAGCTTGTAAATTCTGATTTGCATTTCTCAATCCCGCTTGAAATAATTCTTCTAACAAATAATTCTCTAACACTGCTTTCTCTTAGCTATGAGTCCAGTCTTCCACAGACACAGCAAGTAGATCTTGACTTATCCAGGCCCCTTTTCACCAGTGCTGCGCTACTTTCAGCATGCAAGTAAGTATGCCTTTAATATTCAGAAAACTTTTTAATTTACAAAGGGTATTTCAATTTCAAAGAATACATAATTGAAGTTGATTACAATCAGAACATAATTTGCCTATAAATAATGTTAGGAATTGTGGCCAAGTGATGAGATTCCCAATTTATCTCACAATGTAGCTGACCACTTAGAACTTGGAAGTCCACTTGCCAAGTGGCAAATATTCATATGTAAGCTGGGTTTTCTGGCTCCAGGGTCTGCCTTTTATAAGTGGTGAAATCTGTTCATTAACACACTGGTCATTTATGATTTTCTAGTAATACTTCAAAAAAGAAAGTACCTACTGCAACTGTTCATCAAGTCACTTGTAAGACATTTCCATTATAAATTCTTAGATCTGAGTCTTCAAATGATGGGTTATCTATGTATATACTGAAATGATACACTGGGATTATTAATAATGATTGATATCTTTCTGCATAGCTTTCTTATTTTTGTCTTGCTGGAAAACTTACAAAACAAAATGTAATTGGCTCTTAAAGAATGAGTTTCTTTCTCACTACTCAGCCACTAATTGTGGTGTAGTTGGCTGTATTGGCCACATACTTAGTGTGATTAATTGGCATTCATGGAAAATGTTTCTTTGATGGTATGTGTGTATGGGGAGGGAATACAGCTGTTATTACAGAAAACAATGAGGACTGTTAGCAAATAACCCCACTTTGAAACCACATTCTACTGATCAAAGAAAGGTGTGAACAGATCTATGTTCCTGAGTGAGAAGTTTGCTTTGCATTTTTTATTAGCGCTTGTTCACAGGCGTTTTATTAAAACGCAAAACTCAATGCCATTGACTTGATTCCGACTCATAGTGATCCTCTTTGGGTTTCTAAGAACGTAAATCTTTATGGAAGTAGATTGCCCAGTCTCCCTTCCGTGGAGTGGCTGGTGGGTTTGTACCATCAACCTCCTGTTCAGCAGTTAGATGCCTTAGGCACTATGCCACCAGAGCTTTTATTAGGTTGGGGGTTTTTGGGGTCTGGATGTGGTGTAGTAAATTACCTGGTATGGCTTTTCTAGCCATAAGTCTATAAACTCCGTGGTGGAATTTGCCATGAGCAACTGAGTAGCTCCTGATTGTTAGTTATCCAGCTGGGGTGTTTCTGTTGAACCAGCAGGAAGCAATCTTCTGGGAAGTTTGCGCTCTCTCTCTCAGGTGTATAGAATTTTGATGCTGGGATTGGTTAGTTTGGTCACTCTGCCAGGCTCAAAAGGAGTCTTCCTAGAAGCAGAAGGAATCTCTCACTGCCAGCTGGGAGACGCAAGAGACACGTGCTGCTGAGAAAGAGACTGAGAGAGACTGTCAGCTGCGAGATAGCGGGCTAAGAGAGACTGAGTGCATTTCTGAATTAGAATTGTAGCTTGGTGCTTCCCTAATAGACCCCATAATCTGTGAGTTCTGTGTGGCCACTGCAGCGAATTATCAAACCCAGCAGAGAGGTGGTGGGTACTACAGGAGGAACGGTTGGTGTCAGGGTTGGTGAAAGGGCTGGAGGGAGGTGGCATGTCTGGCATCACAGTGATAGCCCTTGGGCTACTGATGGTGATTCTGTCTTCCTCTTGTGGGGTTAGAGGAGGTCAGAAAATGTGGCCTCCCTGTTCCTTTGGCAGTGGTGGAGCAGGGTATAACCATGTAGTAAAAACACAAGCATCATGGGACACTTAAAATGCTGTCCTTCATTCAGCCAATGACTGAGAGCTGGAACTTGACAAGACTGCCTTGTTTTTCCAGGTCTTGTGAGTTTTTTGCCTTTACCACTTTTCTTTTGTTCTCTCTTAGAAAATATTTGAGTTTTCCTTCTCTGACAAGTTTCTGCCTTACACAGTTTCCAGCACTTGCAGTTTTACTGTAATAACATCTGAGATTTACTAAGAAAGAGTTTTTAAAGATCTATACCAATTTTTTTATGTGCCGTTTTTGTTACAGAAAGACTCCATGTATATTTTAACTCTCTCATTCCAACAAACAAATACCTTTAAAGGAAAATGTACATGGTTATAACTAACATATGCTTGAAACAGGAAAATTAGACACTTGAAGCTCTTCATACAGCATAGGTAAAAAGAAAATAAGCTTAAGAAAAGTAATTTATTGAATTCTTTTGTAGGGTTCTAAAGCTAAATGTGGATAAAAATAAAATGATAGCCACATCTGGCGTAAAAAAAGCCATATTTGATCGACTGTGTAAACAATTAGAGAAGATTGTACAGCAGATTGACAGTGAGTATTTCATAGTTCAAGATTGTGTCATTCGAAAACAGTCCTGCTGATAAAAGTTAAATATTTTTAAACTTGCAAAATGGCCACTTTCTGAATTCTTCATTTAATATACACCTGATAAATTTTTAGTGAGAAAATTGTTCCTACTTTTCAGATAAAGTAGTTTAATAGCTTTAAAAAAAAACTTAGGAATCCATGCCTGGAAAGTCAATTTTCCATCAATATATTCTGATTTTAAACGCCAGCCTCCATATATAGAAGCTATAATAAAAGTGATTCTCAAGTCTGCAAAGAAAGTCAAAGAAGGAAAATGACAAGATCATTTGCCTTCTCCCTATCTTGATATATCAGTACTTGGTCAGTCAAAGTATCTAATTTTTGTGTGTGTGTGTGATCCAAACATGCCCAAATACTAAATTGAGAATAGGAGACAAATTAACCTTGATGACACTTTCTTCCCTCCTTCTTAAAGGAGAACCTAGAGATTTAGTGATGCCACCAAGGAAAAAAAAGAAGACAGCAGTTGAACCCAGAGCGAAAGGTAAGGCCTACTAACATCCTACTGATAGGGAATGAATACAGTAAACAGTCTTCCGCTACTCTAGCAGCCTGCCTGGCAAGTATCAGTTTTTAAATAAATCCTGACTGTTAGTCATTTGACAAGACTAGTTCTTTAAGCAATCATTAACAGAAGTAACAAAAGTATCATGTAAATAAGAATACATTTTAAAGCCAGACTGCCTAGGTTCAAATCATGCTTTACTTACCTCTATATGATTTTAAGAAAATCACTTAAATCTATTATCTTTCTGTGGGCTTCAGTTTTCTAATCTGTGAGATGTGATTAGGATTATTTAAAAAAAAAAAAAAAAAAAACCACCAAACCCACTGCTATTGTGTGGATTCTGACTCATAGCGACCCTGTAGGGCAGAATAGAACTGTTCCATACAATTTCCAAAGCTGTAAATCTTTATGGAAGCAGACTGCCTCATCATTCTGTGGAGTGGCTGGTGAGTTCAAACCATGGACCTTTTGGTGAGCAGCCTAACACCTTAACCACTGCACCATCAGAGCTCCTCCATAGGATTATGGTGAGGGTTAAATGAGATAATACTATTTAAAGCTCTTGGTTCATTGCCTTGCAAGCACAGAATAAGTGCTTGATAGATGTTAGCTATTAAAACATTTAGGAGCTCTGGTAGGGTAGTGCCTAAGGCACCTGACTGCTAACCAGCCACTCCTCGGAAGGAAGATGGGGCAATCTACTTCTGTAGTGATACTGCCTCGGAAACCCAAGGAGGGGTCGCTGTGAGTTGGGTCTGACTTGACGGCACATAACAACAACAATATTAAAACATTTTGGAGTATTTGAGGTATAACAGAGAGAAAAATATTATGTGGTAGTTGTTATTTCACATTTCGTTATTTCAGTGTTTTACTCTCTATCACCATCATTAGACATTTTAGACAAGTTTACTTTTTTATTACATTTGTAAGCATAAAAATTGTTAAATCACTTTAGAAAATGTTCTCTTACAGAAAAAGAGAAGGTAGTAGAGATTCCACATAAACAACAGAAAGATGAAGATCTGGCACAGGATTATGAAGAGTGGAAAAGGAAAATTTTGGAAAATGCTGCCCAAGCACAAAAGGCTACAACAGAGTGATGTCAGCATCCAGACTGGCACATCCTACAAACCAGCCGTCCGTCTGCCACCTCCAGGCAGATTGGAGGGCTTGAAATTGTGTTTGAACTTTTAGTCCTTTTATAACAAGGCTGCAGAGACTTAATAGCAAAGAAGCCAGCACTGGGGCTGTTCAGGGCACCATACTGGCCCCTGACATCAACCACAGTACTAGATTTGCCTTACCGCAGGCCTGTGTTCTCCTACAAAATGAAATTGGATTTGGTTTATTTTGAGTAAAAGACAGTTTTCTCTCCTTTCCAGAGTATGAAATTCAAGCTGTCTTAGAGATTTTACTTAAGTTTTTTAAGAGTTTCTTGGTTTGACCAAATCAGTATCTGGTTACAGCCTAAGTTAACTGATGTTATTTTTATATGCATTTCAATTGCATTTGTTATCACTTCGGGAAAATCTTTGTCACGCCAAAAACTATGTTGACTCTAGCAAGAAAAAAGCCCAGTTGTACACTGAACAGCACAGCTCACCAGAGTACAGTCTGTCAAATCAGACTTCTGGGTTTAAAATCTGCTCAGCTACTTCATACCTGTGAAACCTTGAGTGAGTTGATTAACTTTTTTATGTCTCATCTATAAATTAGGAATAAAAATAGTTTGTACCTCATGGAATCATTTGGTGTAAAGCACCACGGTACCTGGTGTACAGTACCTGGTGTAAGTATTCAGTAAATATTAGAATATTATGTAGAGATCTCACATAATGGATGATTACACATGAGCACCATATGACAAAGTCAATGAATATACCAAGGTTTATTTTTCTTGATATCCACATATTTACAAACTGAAAACATAATTACTAATGATTTTAGAACTGTGGGAAAGGGCATTTGTAGATGGTAAGAAGTTGTTTTGGGTTCTGAGGCATGGTATCTAAAACTCAGAGTATATGATCCAATTAAATATTTCCATGAAGAATGCAATACACTGAGTGCATCTGAATTTTTAAAATCTATTCAGAATGGTATTGATAATAAAAACCAAACTCACTGCCATCAAGTCAATTCCGATTCATAGTGACCACCCCCCCCCCCATTGGCTTTTTGAGGTGGGTGAATCTTTATGGAAGTATATTATTCCATCTTCCTTTGCAGGGCAGCTGGTGGATTTGAACTGCCAACCTTCTGGTTAGCAGTCAAATGCTTTAGGCACTGCACCACCAGAGCTCCTTGGTATCAGTAATAGTTGTTGCTCACTGAAGAAGAATGTAGAATCTGCAAAATACCACATAACATGGATGAACTTGAAGGACATTATGCTGAGTGAAGTAAGTCAATCACAGAAGGACAAATACTGTATTCATGATTATAAAAAGTCAAGGAAAGGTTTACATACGGAAGGAAACTTTCTTTGTTGGTTATCGGGTCAGAGGGGAAAGGGAGGAAACACTGCAAAAATGGAAAGAAAAAAAAAAAGGACTCAAAACAGATGAATGGATAAACAAAATGGTATATACACACAGTGGATACTACTCGGCCATAAAGAGGAATGGAGTCCAGATGCCACAGAAGGGTTGTTGCCTTTTACCTGCTATAAGGAACTCTGGGCTTAGTGCCTAAGGCATTTGACTACTAACTAGAAGATTGATGGTTCAAACCCACCAACCGCTCCATGGAAGGAAGATGAGGCAATCTACTTCAATAAAGATTTACCACCTTGGAAATCCAATGGAGGTTGCTGTGAGTTGTAATTGACTTGATGGCAGTGGGTTTGGTTTGGTTATGGTTTTACCTGCTATAAGTAAGGCATACCTAATGCCTGCAGCGTATTTATCTAAATCTTTACAAGAGTGATTTCTGGTTTTGCCTCTGTCCTTATTAATTCTAGATACTTAGGCTGAGGCTAAAGAAATAATCAAGTGATCCCAGTGTAGCTTTAATGTCCAGCACGCCCTGTGGTAGAACATGAGCTTTAAAACACAAATTTGGATTAAAATTCAGGCTCTGCCACTTCTACCCTAAGAAAATCTCAAAATCTTAATGAGCTTCAGTTTCCTCATTTATAAAATGGAAATGTCTACACTGTGAGGATTAAAGGTGATATTTGTAAAGTGCATGGCACTTGGAAGATACCCACTAAATGGTAGCTTTCACCATTACTTGGATACAAAATGGATAAGTGATTCTTTTTTTCACTTAAGGTGTGTAATTTTTTTTTTTACTTTTTATTGTGATTTCGGTGAAAGTTTACAAAGTAAATTGGTTTCCATTCAGTTCACACAGACTTTATTTCATTACATGGATTGTAATCCCCACAATGTAACAGCACTCTTCCCAGTTCTTCCCCTGTGGGAAAAATTTCCCTTTGTCCTTTCCCATCCATTCCTACCTTCTGAGCTTTATCTCTGGGCAAATGTCTTAATGTTTTATAGTTGATTGTTTTAAGAAGTACGCACCTCCCTGGTGTTATTAAACCTCATGTTTTAGGTGCTGTGAAGTCTGTTTCAACTCATAGCAACCCTTTGTACAACAGGACGAAACACTGCTTGGCCCTGTGCAGTCCTCACAATCGTTGCCATGTTTGAGTCCATCATCCCAGTCACGGTATCAGTACATCTCATGTAGGGTCTTCCCCTTTTTCACTGGCCTACTTCACCCAGCATGATATCTGTGGTGCAGTAATTACTTGATATTGCTCTTCTAGCCATGGTCTTTGCAACTCCCACCAGATGAGTAGGTGGAACTACACAAATGTAAGATGCTTATGGCCCACAAAGGCGATTAGGTAGTTTGTTAGTAATGTAAATGAGGCACATGGTGCCCTTGTGGGGGTTGTGTTGTTAGATGCCATCAAGTTGGCTCCAACTCATAGCAACCCTATATACAGCAGGGGTTGGGACCATGGAAATAGGGTATATGACATTCTGCTAAGCTTAAAATGAGCCCTGGAGACAGAAAGGAACAGTAGTGGTGTGGTTAAGGTGTTTGGCTGTTAACCAAAAGGTCAGTGGTTTGAACCCACTAGCCACTCAGCAGAAGGAAAATGAGGCAGTCTGCTTCCGTAAAGATTTACAGCCTTGGAAACCCAATGGGGGTTGCTGTGAGCTGAATTCAGATTGACAGCAGTGAGGGGGTTTTTATTTTTTTTCTTTCTGAGAGGCAGAAAGGGGGTTCTCACTGCCATCAAGAGAGAAGAGCCAGAGGTGGAGTGGAACGCATGCTTGGACCTGAGATCCCTGCACTGGGCCTCCTCGGCAGAGGGACTGCAGAAAGACGACAGCAGAAGAACCGAGAGACCAGCACGAGACTGAACGGGAGGCTTACTGGCCCATGGAGTGAAACTGAGTGCCTTTGGATAGGCTTGCTGGTGGACTGAGGTGCACCTATCAACAGAGCTAAAAAAGTTTTGTAACATTTGCACAACCAGGGCTGAGGCCAGGCGGAGAGGCCAAGGGCCCAAGAGGGGTGTGCCTGAGGGCATGGCAGAGGGGAGGCTGTCCTGATTAAAGAATTGTATCCTGAGCATTCCTGAACCTTTATTGTTGCCTGTAACTTCCTTAATAAACCATTGCAAAGAATTATCAAACCCAGCAGAGTAGTAGCTCCATGGGAGAGATGAATGGTGGCAGAATTGGTAAAAAGGTTGGAGGGTGGTGGCATATCTGACTTCCGACTTACAGGAATCAGCTTTGGGCTGATGCTATTCACCCTTCTGTCTCCCCCTTGTGAAGTAAGAGGAGGTCAGAAGACGTCACCCCATGCTCTTTTTGCAATATCATACTCCAGGGTCTGATCCCTTTTGACAATATGACCAAAGTATGAGAGACGCGCTCTGGCCATTCTCACTTCTAACAAGAATTCTGGCTGTACTTCCTTCAAGACAAATATTCATTCTTCTAACAGTCCAGGTTATATTCAATATTCTTTGTCAACACTACAATTCAAAGGCATCAATTCTGCCATCTTCCTTATTCATTGTCCAGCTCTCAGATGCTTATGAGGCTATTGAAAATACTAAGGCTTGGATCAGACACACCTTAGTCTTCAAAGTGACATCTTTGCTCTTTAACACTTTAAAGAGGTCTTTTGCAGCAGATTTGCCCAATAAAATATGTCATTTGATTTCGTGACTGTTGCCTCCGTAGGTATCGATTGTGGATCCAAGTAAAATGAAATCCTTGACTTCAATCTTTTCTCCATTTATCATGATGTTGGTTATTGGTCCAGTTGTGAGGATTTTTGTTTTCTCTATGTTGATGTGTAATCCAAACTAAAGGCTGTAGTCTTTGATGTTCATCAGTAAGTGCTCCAAGTCAGCTTCACTTTCAGCAAATAACATGTCATCTGCATATTGCAGGTTGTTAATGAGTCTTCCTCCAATCCTGATGCCACATTCTTCATCATAAAGTCCAGCTTCTCAGATTATTTGTTCAGCATACAGATGGGAAAAGCATGATGAAAGGATACAACCTCAACACACACCAGTCCTTATTTTAAACCATTCAGTATCCCCTTGCTCTATTCAAATGACTACCTCTTGGTCTATGTATAGGTTCCTCACGAGCCCAATTAATTGTTCTGGAATTCCCACTCTTTGCAATATAACCATAATTGTTATGATCCATGTCATCCATGTCAAATGCCTTTGCATAGTCAATAAAACACAACCAAGCATCTTTCTGGTATTCTTTGCTTTCAGCCAAGATCCATCTGACATCAGCAATGATATATATCCTTCATTCCATACCCTCTTTTGAATGCAACTTGAATTTCTGGCTGTTCCCTGTCAATACACGGCTGCAATTGTTTTTTAATTATTTGCAGCAAAATTTTACTTGCATTTGATATTAATGATATTGTTTGCTAACTTCCACGTTCAGTTGAATCACCTTTCTTTGAAATGGACACAAATATGGATCTCTTTCAGTTGATTGGCCAGGTAGCTGTCTTCCAGATTTCTTGGCATAAACAAGTGAGCACCTCCAGCCCTGCATCCATTTGTTGAAACATCTCATGGGTATTCCATCAAATCCTGGAGACTTGTTTTCTGCCAATTTCTTCAGTGCAATTTGCACTTCTTCCTTAAATACAACTCTGTTGTTGTCATAGTGACCCCTCCTTAAATACAACCCTAAGAGAATAAATTTGTTTGTTAAAGTCATCCACTTGTGGCATTTCTGTTGTAACAGCCCTAGAGAACTAAGACACTTCCTTATTCATTGTCCAGCTTTCACATGCATATGAGACTGCTGAAAAGACAATGGTTTGGGTCAGGCACACCTTGGTCCTCAAAGTGACATCTTTGCTTTTTTAACACTTTGAAAAGATCTTTTGCAGCAGATTTGCCCAATGTGATATGTCATTTGATTTCTTGACTATTGCTTCCTGGGTGTTGATTGTGGATCTAAGTAAAATAAAATCCTTGACAACTTCAATCTTCTTTCCACTTATCATGATGCTGCATATTGGTCCCTTTTTT
>NW_006921596.1:6087492-6088796 GCF_000298275.1 Orycteropus afer afer
CTGTACTCCTTGTCTTGGTTCTGTTCTCTAGTGCTGCTATAACAGAACCTCTGGCAGCATAATGCCTAAGGCACTTGACCGCTAACCAGAAGGCTGGCAGTTCAAACCCACCAGCCACTCCTTGGAAGGAAGATGAGTAATCTACTTCCATAATGATACTGCCTCAGAAACTCAAGGGTCACTATGAGTCGGATCTGACTCAATGGCAGTGAGTTTGATTTTGTTTTTTGATAAGGGGATGGCCTTAACAAATAGAAAATTATTCTCTTACAGTTCAGGAGGCTAGAAGTCCAAGTTCAGAGTGCTGGTTCTAGGTGCTTGGTAGAAGGTCAGCTGTTCAAAACCACCAGTCACTCCACAGAAAAAGATGAAGCAATCTGCTCCCAAAAAGATTTACAGCCTTGGAAATCCTATAGGGTCACTCTAAGTCTGAATCAACTTGATGGCACTGGGCTTGGTTTTGGTTTTTATACAATTTTAAATTATATACATGGCTAATATTGTGTCTTGGGAACTCTGGTGGCGTAGCGCCTAAGGCATTGGACTGCTAACCAGAAGGCTGGCAGTTCAAACCCACCAGCCACTCCTTGAAAGGAAGACTGGGCAATCTACTTCCGTAGAGATACCACCTCAGAAACCCAAGGAGGGTCACTATGAGTCAGAAATGACTTGATGTCAATGAGTTTGGTTTTTGGTTTTTTTATATTATGTCTCTGTTGGACAGTGTTGTTTTAGATCAGAGTAATCAACTACATCAACCAACTAAAAAAACAGCCAGGAACCCAGACAGAGGAGCAGTTAGCCCCAGGGATCCAGGTGAGAAGAGGGGACTTAGACATGCCCAAAGCAGGGTGGGAGAGCAGGAGAAAGGGGATTAAAAGGCCCAGGAAGCCGAACAGAAGAGGAGTAAGCTACAGGGACCCAGGTAAGGGTGGTACGAGAGGTTTCCAACAGGGAGACAAACTTTTCTGTCGGTTTGTCCTACTGTGGTGACATGTTGATGTGAGTTTTGAGGCTGAGCCACTGGTGTTTCAAACCCAGCGGGATGCACTTAGTGCACAGGTATCAGCCCAGCTTACAGACTGAGACAGACTAGGAAAAAGGAAGAGGCTGTCTACTTCTCAAAGAATTGGTCAGGGAAAACCTTATGAATAGCAAAGAAGCAGTTTGATACATTACCGCACAACTTTATGAATAGTCTGGTTAGGTTAGAAGGCTCTCAAAATAGGACTGGGAAAGAGCTGCATCATCAGAGTAAACCCAGCCTTACTCATATGGATAAGGTAAAGCTTTCAAGACCTTCA
>NW_006921596.1:6091379-6110706 GCF_000298275.1 Orycteropus afer afer
ACCTGACACAAGCCATGATATTTCCAATTGCCTCGTATGCATGTGAGAGCCGGACAATCAATAAGTAAGACTGAAGAAGAGCTGATGCTTTTGAGTTGTGGTGCTGGCAAAGAATGTTGAAAGCACCATGGACTGCTAAAAGAACTAACAGATCTGTTCTGGAGGAAGTGCACCTGAAGTGCTCCTTGGAAGTGAGAATGGCCAGATTTTCATCACCTACTTTGGTCATCTTGTCAGACGGGACCATTCCCTGGAGAAGAATGTCATGCTTGGTAGGGTGGAGGGGAAGGCCTTCAACGAGATGGATTGACATGGTGGCTGCAATGATGGGCTCAAGTATAGCAGGGATCGTGGAGCTGGCGTGAGATTGGGCAGTGTTTTGTTCTGCTGTGCATGGGGTCGCTATGGGTCAGAAATGACTCGACAGCACCTAACAACAACAACAACAAATCAACTACAGTTTTCTAGGGAGAAGATCCATAGCATTCTCCAAGAATTTTAAATCCCAAGGAGGGTAAGAACCACCATACTAGACAGAAATATAGCTTCTTCTGGAGGGAGTCCTTGAGTGGTGCAGATGCTTAACATGCTTGGCCGCTAACCTAAAGGCTGAAGGTTCAAATCCACCCAGAGGTGCCTTGGAAAAAAAAGTCTGATGGTATACTTCTGGTAAAAAAAAATAACAGCTATTAAAAATCCTATGGCGCGCAGCTCTCTTTGACACACATGGAGTTGTAAGGGTCCACTAAAAAGCAACTGGTTTAGCTCCTTCAAGAAAAAAAAATAAAATAAAATACCACCTCACTGCCGTCGAGTCATTTCCAACTTATAGCGACCCCTCCTTGGGTTTCTGAGGTGGTATCTCTGTGGAAGTAGATTGCCCCATCTTCCTTTTGAGGAATGGCTGGTGGGTTTGAACCGTCAGCCTTCTGGTTAGCAGTCCAATGTCTTAGGCAGTTTAGAGAGGTAATTGATATTTCAAAAATAATACATTTTACCAAATCACTACTGCTCTCATTAAAGGGAAGTTTTCCAGCAGCCATCTCTTTTGTTGTCCATTCATTAACTGGCCATGTTGGGGTAGGCTTAGACTTGATTGCACTGAAAATCTTGGCTTCCTGACAAAGGTTAGCTTTCCAGAGGAAAGTTACAGCCTGAGAACTGCAGCAGCAATATGACCTCTCCAGGTTCTGCCCTCTCCCGCACCCCCGTCCTCTGCCAAAAAAAGTCTTTATCCTAGGAGGAAGAAAGATCCTGAAGGCTGAGAAACTGTTGCATGACTCATTAAAAAGTAAAAGTAATCGCTCCAACTGAAACTGCTGCCTCTAGAAGGGAAGACAGGCAGCACAAAAATGAGGTTAGAAACAAGGCAATTAAAAGAATTATTTACTATTGGGGAGCTCTGGTAGCATAGTGCCCAAGGCACTTGACTGCTAACCAGAAGGCTGGCGGTTCAAACCCACCAGCCACTCCTTGGAAGGAAGGTTGGACAATCTACTTCCATAGTGATACCACCTCGGAAACCCAAGGAGGGGTTGCTATGAGTTGGATTCAACTCACGGTAGTGAGTTGGGTTTTTGGTTTATTTACTATTGAATAATAAGTACTCCTTATTAATAATTGTATGAGTAGGTTTAATGACATTGAAAGTTACGTGTTCTTAAAAAAGCAGCAGGAGAGCAATT
Organism: Orycteropus afer afer; assembly: GCF_000298275.1. Taxonomy (NCBI): domain Eukaryota; kingdom Metazoa; phylum Chordata; class Mammalia; order Tubulidentata; family Orycteropodidae; genus Orycteropus; species Orycteropus afer. The sequence continues at coordinate 6,093,065 of NW_006921596.1, forward strand.
TTCCCATGATTTTCTCATTTATTCTTTCCTTATTTTCTAAAAAAATTTAAATTTATTGTTGTAGGCTGGGTTCTCTAGAGAAGTAAAACCAGTGAATTTTATATATATATATATGGAGACAGAAATTTATCTGAAGGAAATGGCTCACACAGGTGTGGAGGCTGGCAACTCCCAAGTCCATGGGTCAGACTTGAAGGTGGAGGCTTCTCCTGACTCATGTAGCTGCAGGCTCTGATGAGCCCAAGATTAGCAGGCAATACCGCAGACTGCTGGCTTCAGAGGCTGACGAATCCAAGATCATTAGGCAAGTTGGTAGGCTATTAGCTCACAGGTTGCAAAGGCAACAATGCCAAGATCAGCAGGCAATATGGCAGCCCACTGGTTCAAATCCCAGAACCAGAGGTCAGATGATGACAAGCCAGATGCAGGAGCCAGATTGGGCAAAAAGCCAGAGAGCTTTGCCAGAGCTCTTCTATATATATTGGAAACAGGACACACTCCAAAAGAAACGCCCTTTCAACTAATTGGCTTCTCATAGCAGATCTTATCATGCTTTTGTTGTTGTTTGCCATCAAATTGGACCCGACCCGTAGCGACCCCTCCTTGGGTTTCCGAGGCAGTATCACTATGGAAATAGACTGCCCAACCTTCCTTCCGAGGAGTGACTGTTGGGTTTGAACCATCAGCCTTCTGGTTAGCAGTCAAGTGCCTTAGCCACTATGTGACCAGAGCTCCTTAGATCTCATTATGGAGGTGATTCTATTTTATCAGATCTCATCATGGAGGGCTATCATAACTGCTCAACCCCTTAGAATCGTGGCCCAGCCAAGTTGATACACAACCTTAACTATCACATTTACTAACATTTATTTATCTAGAAATGTTTTCTAATTTCCCTATATTTTCTCTCACTTGCATGTGTCTTTCAGAAAGCTGTTCATCATTACATTCTTATCTTCCTTTAACGTATTTCAGACTTACTAGACCAGTAATTCATAACTGAGGAAGGAGGGTCAGAGAAGAAAGGGAGAATTGGGAGATAGGGAAGAGATGTACACAGATTGAAAAAAGCACATTCAATATTACCATCGCTCTGAGTTTTTCAGCCACGACAGTTGATATATTTTGAAATTTCAAGAAACATTAAAAGGTGGGTTTTTTTTTTTTTTTTTATGTTGATTCACATAACGGAGTATGAGTTAAAACATGTTTGACAAACACTGTCCTAAATTCATGTTGCTTTACACTAGAGTGGGATAGTACAATGAAATGTCAGCTCACACAAAAACAAACCAAAATTCTAGGAATTCTTTATACTGGAGAAGATAATAAGGAGTAACATGCCCCTGCAGGAGAGTCAACTGAGATCATTAATCAGAATAAGTTTGGAATTTAAATTTGACTTTGGCAAAGTAGGAACTTTCCTACCTACCTGAAGCACACCTACACTTATCAGAAATAGGTGTACTTAAAACATTTATACAGCATTTCAAAGTTGGTGATCTTCTAAGGCAGGGAACAAAGTTCTTAGGTTGCTTCTTTTCATCCACAAGAAAAGTCACAGCCATAATCTTTATTTTTTTGACACAACAAGTGGAATTAATAACAGTAAAAGGCCAGATTATTAAAAATTGTGTCTTCACTTCATCACCGTTCTCACTAATTCCTGGGCCAATTGGAGCAGAAGAATTGAGAATTAAGGAGAAGTTGGAAATTTCCTTAACCTGTTGGCAGCAGTCACGGCATAGAAATGTTTCTTGAGATAAGGGGAGAGATAAGAAAAGGAAAAGCATAGTTTTAGACCAATTACTTTAAGAAGAAACAATGAAAAAACTTAAGTCTAGCCGCTTGAGTTTGTTTAAACCTTATAGTCCAAAGGGAAAAACAAGTTTCTAGAGTATTACAGTTGAACAGTCATGTGGCTTTCAGGGGCATGTACAGAATAAATATGAAACAAAAAGATATGTTACCCTGCCCTTTTTACATGAAAACTAGAGCACCTTAGTGTTTTTCAAATTGTGGTTCACCACCCACTAGGGGATCATGAAATAAAATTGATGGGTTGTGACCAGCATTTTTTTTTTTTTTTTCAATGAAACCAAATGGCATAGAATAGAAAATAACAAAGTGCCTCATTCCCTGTTAGGGAAAACGTCCTGAAATGTTTGTGCCATCTATATGTGCACATATATATGTATACTTGCACACTGGCGTCCTAGGTAAAGTGTTTTGTTTTTGCTTACTACTAAGGACTTGAGTCAATATCAAACTGTTGGCAAGCCACTTCCCCAGAAGGACAGTAGCTTTTAAAATAGGTTTATGTCCACATACTGAAGAGTTCTGTTGTTAACAACATTGAAAACCTTTTAAAGCTTAACAGCGCTACCCACCTCAACTCTGACATGTAGGAGAACCAGGCCTTAAACTGCAAGCAGTTAGTTCCAACAGCATCACTTGCTATTACTTTTGAGAGCATATGCTCCAGATTCATTGTGTCACTTCAAGGGTCCAACTGAACGCCCCTTCAACAGCAGTAATACTTAGGTCTGCGGCATTTTTAAACACTATCTTTTGACATGAGGAAATTTGTTATAGATTGAATTATGTCCCCTTGAAAAAAACATATGTTGATATCCTAACCCTGTGCTTGTGCCTTGACCCTATTTGGAAACAGGGGTTTTCCTTTGTTACGGTAACAAAGTCAAACCAGGGTAGGGTGGGTCCTAACCTAATCTCTTCTGACTGGTGTCTTATGAAAAAAGCAGAAGAGACACGTGACTCACAGACAGAGAGAAAAAAACACTATGTGAAGATCCTTCGGAAACCAAGGAATGTCAAGGAACAAGGAATAACCTTCCCCTAGAGCAGATGCCCTGATCTGGTCTTCTAGCCTCCCAACTGTAAAGCAATAAATTCTTGTTCTTGAAAGCTACTCACTTGTGGTATTTGTATTATGACAATACTAGGCAGCAGAATTTTTCTTTTTCTTTTCTCCCTAAATAAATTTTCCATTTAAATAAAAATGCAAGTAAAAACTTAGCTACAATTCTTTCAAAGGCTCTATCAAGGAGACAACTGCTGTCTTTAATAAAAGAAAAAAAAATACCTTCCATTTTCTCTGAGTCATATATTTCTGCAGCAATAGTTGGGATTTGAGACGAACTTTGCATTTGGAAGCTTTGGCAGGCAAATTATGCAACCATTCATGTTTCAGACACTGTGTGGCACTCATTCTGCAGCTGTGAAACCAAACAGCAGTTAAGACTCTTAGCTGGGGCTGCTTTTTCTATTGTCTAGAAGCCTGTGCAACTGGGGAGGAAGCCTGAGTCAGTGGAACCGATTAATCATTTAGGCAGATTCATGCCACGTACCAAAAAGGGAACATCTCAGGTCTAAAGCTCCCCTCCTTAAAGAAAGTCCTCAGCAGAATGTTCTCTGCCCTCCATAGAGGAGGCGTATAGCAGTGATTAATCACTGTATCCCAGAGAGAGCTGGGAGCTGAGGCAGATGGTGGGAAGGCCGGCTGAGATTGCAGTTGCTGGGAAAAAGTAAAGAGATGTGACACTTGCCAGGACTGCAACTCATTTCTCCTCCCAGAGATTAATGCCAGCTTGTTTATCTCCATTAGAAATATTTTTCTCTCGCACAATCAGAAAGAAGCAAAACCATGAGAATCAGGGAATTACGACCTGTGTTAGAGCCCAGATTCTTGGACCTCACTCCTAGGTTCTTTACTAAAAAGAGAAAAAAACAAACTCATTGCCATAAGGTTGGTTCTGACTCATAGCGACCCCTCCTTGGGTTTCTGAGGTTGTACCTCTACCAAACCTGTTGCTGTCGGCGCAATTCCAATTCATGTCAGGGTAGAACTGACTCCACAGGGTTTTCAATGACTGTAATCTTACATAAAGCTCCCTGGGTTGGGCAAGCAGTTTTGGCTCTACTACGAACTTGGGAGCTCTGGTAGCATAGTGGCTAAGGCACTTGACTGCTAACCAGAAGGCTGGCGGTTCAAACCCACCAGCCACTCCTCGGAAGGAAGATGGGGCAATCTACTTCCGTAGTGATACTGCCTCGGAAACCCAAGGAGGGGTCGCTATGAGTCGGGGCCGACTCGACGGCACATAACAACAACAACTAACTGGAAAACTTTACGAATAGCAATGCAGCATAGCAAAGATTGTGAGGATAGCACAGGACCAGGCAGTGTTTCGTTCTGTTGTATACAGGGTCTCCATGAGTCAGAATCAACAGCACCTAACAACAACAGCTAACCTGAAGGTTGACGGTTCAAACCCACCCAGTGATGCTGCCTGGTGGTCTGCGTCTAAGCAGTCCCTATGAAGCAGCCCTACTCTATAACACGTGGGGTCGCCATGAGACAGAATCAACTAGACGGTAATGGGCTGTTTCTGTTTTTAGCTATGGAATTAGATTGCCAGGCCTTCCTTTCACAGCACCATTGGGTGGTTTGGGTCCCTCAACACTCAGGTTAGTAAATAAAAAACAAACCTACCATGGAGTCGATTCCAACTCATAGCAACCCTATAGAACAGAGAAGAACTGCCCCAAAGGGTTTCCAAGGCTGTAAATCTTTATGGAAGCAAACTGCCTCATCTTTCTCTTGCAGAGCAGCTGGTGGGTTCGAACTGCTGACCTTCTGATTAGCAACCAAATGCCTTAACTACACCAGCAGGGCTCCTCTATAGGTTGGTGAAAAACCAAAAACCAAACTCACTGCTGTCGAGTCATTTCTGACTCACAGTGACCCCTCCATGGGCTTCTGAAGCGGTATCTCTACAGAAGCAGATTGCCCAATCTTTCTTCCGAGAAGTGGCTGGTGGGTTTGAACCCCCAACCTTCTGGTTAGCAGTCCAATGCCTTAGGCACTACGCCACCAGAGCTTCCCCATTATAGGTTGGTAGTTGAGTGCAAATCATTTGTACCACCCAGGTCATGTATACCCCTGGTTATTTTCAATTGCTTTATGTCTGAGTATGAAAAGCCTCAGTGTAGGTCAACCTTGGCCTTGATACAGCTGCTGAGGACAAAGTAGGCTTCATCACCAAGAAATTTTTCTCTCTTTATTTTGGGAAATAACATCCACATATCTCAACTTTCTTTTGACATTAGTCTATTTAAAGTGATAACTTGGAAATAGGACCATTGTGTAAATATTCTCCTGCTTAAAACTCCAAGTATTATTACTTTTGAGTTAGTTTTTCTTGTCCTTTTCCCTGCTACCTTTATTGCTCCAAAGAAGTGGCAGACTAAGAAATCCTGAACAGAGCCAGTCCATACACAGCCCTGCCCTGCACCCAGTTGCCCTCATCAGCCTGAGTGTCCATAGCACCCACACCAGGCATCCTATTCCAGCGACAAGCAGTAAGTGGTACCTCCTCTCCTTGACTAGCAGCCGGGAAACAAAGTCCTTGGCCTCCTCCGACAGCCCTTCAAAGGTGTCAGCGTCAAAATCCCAGCTACAGTTCACGATGAAATTCATGGTCTCTGCATCTGTTTCCCCTAGAAATGGGGACAACCCACTGAGTCTATGGAGGAGAGAAAGCACCATCAGTATGTAGAAGCCATGTTTGCCAACATGATCAACAGAACCGAGAAGAAACCGACAGTGTTCAAGCAGAACTAACCCAGGACCAAGAGAGTTCAAAAGAAAAGCACTCCCATTACTTCTCCAGAGGAGAGAGTCTGGTGTGTTCTTTAAGAAGAGGAAGTGGAAAAGAATAGAAATTTTGGGGCAGAAAGGATATTCAGAATAGACCCCTGTCATGCTCACCTCTTTTCCCTGCATCCCTAAAATAGAGAGGATGTTGGGCCCAAAATGTCCAGTTATCAGGTATGTATTGGTTTAATACATAATATATAGCTTACTATGTCTCTGAGACAGTCAGACTGGCCTCGGGGGGCAAGGGAAAATCAATTTTTTTTAGACTAAGAGGCAGGACAACCCAACTGACTGGCTTTGGGCCCCTATCTGCTCCGGCCTCATGCAGCACAATCATAAGCAGTTAAGGGACACAGGGTAGTAGTTATACCACAGGCTCAGACTGGAAGCAAAGCATGACTCCATTGGGCCACTAAGGAAATAGCAAAGGAAGTCCACAGTTGAAGAGAGATGAGGATGTTTAGTCTGTACACAAATCTCCCGAAAGCCCATCCTAACTCTGCTTCCTCAGCCCACAGAAAACAGTGAGAGCAGGGCCAGAAGCAACAAAGTTACATCAGATGATGCAGCAGACAGTGTCCAGCCCTGCCCAACCCCTCCTCACCTGTTCAGTGCCCTCTACCCCCTCGTAACTGCCAGCACCTGTATTTCCTTTCTGGAGGGCTCTGTCTCAAGCTGAAGCTTGCTTTACCCACCCAGAGGTGCCAGGGAATTAACAGCCCCCAGGATCAGCCCACAAGTAGTAACCAACAAGAGGTGACATGTAAGTGCTCCTACTTCCTTGCCCTTAGAGGGTGTTACTCTGAGGGGGTGTTCCACCTGGACCCCAGAGTTCCTCAGCAGCACTGAGCCCCAGTTGCTCACGGTGGCAACTGGCTCAATAATCCTTCATGGCCTGCCTTCCCTTTCTTTTCTTACTTCCTCACTTCTTACTGGTATTTCCTGTAACACCCCTTCACCACCAAATAAACTACTTGCACTCAATTCTTACTGCTTCTGAGGGTACCCAAACTAAGACAGATGGCCCTCGTCTCTGCCGGGGAGCCAGGCACTTGGGACACTCACAGCATGTAGGTGATGACTCCCACACTCCACATGTCTGTGGGGAAGGAGACAAACTCATAGTTGACAACTTCTGGGGCCAGGAACTCAGGGGTGCCAAAGTTCACCTTCAGCTTCTCCCGAGGCTTGTACCTGGGGAACAGAGGTGCAGAGGGTCATGGGAGTGTGCCCTGGGAAAAGATAAGGACGCTGGGACTAACTCCTGGGGGAAGGTGGACATTCCCGGACCCTTCCTCACACTCCCATTGCACATGTGGTTTCCTGGGGAGTCATCACGCTCCCCAGGCCCCAAACTTCAGGCTCTCCTAAGTCACTGTGGAGAATCAGAAAACCACAGTCCTCCTCGAGGCATCTGCAATCTGTAAAGGAGAGAAGAGCAATCTATCTTATTTGACGTGCAGCCACATGAATGACCACAAATAACTGGGGTAGAAGCTGGATATGGAGAAATGCTTTACTGAGGTGCCCAGTGTCCTTGGCGAGATGACAGTAAGAATTAGAAAGATCTTTCTGAACATGAAGTCTAATCTAAGCAGGGCTAAGCTTATATCAGCGACCCTTCAAGTAGTGTATTGGAAAATGTTTAACAACCAGCTTTCTGAGAGAAGAAAAAAAAATTACAAAATGGTCTGATTTGTAGCATCTGCCAATGCCTGTGGTGTAGAATCTGATTTCACCAAGCTGATTTCCACCTTCCAGAATGTCCTCAGTAAATGCAGAGTGGGAAGAGAATGCAGCAGCTCACCCTTCTATCATATTTCCACTGTGTAGATATAAAACAAAAAACCAAAACCGAACTAATAACCTCATGAGCATCCAATCCAAACCAAACTCACGACCAGCAAGTCGATTCCGACTCATAGAGACCCTCATTGGGTTTCCAAGGCTGTAAATCTTTACGGAAGAAGACTACCCAATCTTTCTTTCTTGTGGGTTTGAACTGCCAACCTTTTGGTTAGCAGCCAAATGCCTTAACCACTTGTGGTAGTTATATTTGTATGTCAACTTGGCTGGGCCTGGTTGAGTGGCTGGGCAGGTGGTGTTAGTTATTCCCCATGATGAGACTGGCAGTCAACTCCATGGTGGGATCTACCACAAGCAGCTGAGTAGCTGCTTTTGGGATGTGGTCTACTTCCTGTATACAAGGAGAAGCCTTGGGGATAGTCTCTAGCTTATGGCACGCTTGGACTCTGCATGTAGCTGTGTCGTTGTTCAGCAGCCTGCCATGCTCTGCCAACCTGGGGACTTACAATGGCCTTGGATTAATGGCCTACCGTGTGGTTTGGTAACATTGGGACTGTGCCTTTTTATTTGTCAACCTTGGGCTTGTCAGCCTCAGCAGCCAGCAGCTGTCTGAGTAAAGAAAAGCCTCCAGTTTCAGTGGGCCGGGAGCTGGAGGCAGAGCTGAAGCCCAAGGTCAAGGGGCTTTCACCCAGCCCCTAGAGCCTAGCAATTTGAACTTGGACTTAAAGCCTTCAAACTGTAAGAGAATGAACTCCTGTTTGTTAAGGCCATCCCATTTGTGATATATTCATGTCAGAGCAGCACTAGGTAACCAGAATACCACTACACCACCAGAGCTCCATCTCATGAACTTAGATAACAATAAAATAATTAGGAAGTGATGAGCTTTTACTATTGAATATTTGTTTTTAATATAATTTCTCTAATTATAAGTTTATATAGTTTAACTTTTAATAAAGTTGAGTTTAACAACTGGCTTGCAAAACTCTTTATTGTGAGCCAGAACAGGTCAAGTCTGGCAGACCATTCCTCCCGCTGGCCCACAAATGTGTGAATGAGAATAAATGATTGTTGTTTTCAGCACGGAGCTTTGGGATGTTTGGTTAGGTGGCAGTATTGTGTCAATAACTAACTGACATATTCAGCCCAAAGCTGTGTCTAACTGTCCACCATGATCCCCTCCCAAGACTTCAAGCACAAATCCTCTTTGTCCCTTCTTCTTACCTCATAGGGCATAGAGTAGACACCTTTGCCCTGTCGAAGGATATGATGAAATGGGTTTACATTCCAATCCGAGCATGGACTACACCCCACAAGCTGAGAGGACCCAAGTTAACCAACATACTTCCCATCTTGTCCCCAACCTTGACCCTTAATAGCTCTTTGCTTAGATCCACTGCTGGATGTCAGGGCCTCTGAAGATTTGCATTTCCCTTGCTCCCCGCTTCAGCCTTGCACCTTCCAATAATCTCAGCACCTTCTAATAGCCCCACCCATAATACAACTTTATTTTCTGTAGTTTGTATTAGGAGGAAAAATTGGCATTTTCCCCTTTTTACGAACCTTTAATTATTCTGTAGTCTAGAATATGCTTTCTCTAACAGCACTTTCCCCCACAGATCCTTCCTCCTGGGAGGAACACACTTCCTAGTAAGCAGGCCAGTTCATCAAAAATCAAGTGGCAAAAGCCAGTTTGCCAAACAACTCTTTTGCTGAGTGACCACTTCGGCAGATTACTGAAGATGCTTTCAAACTTTGCCCTTCTTCTCACAGCTGTTCCCCTGAACCTGTAGGCTGGCTCCATTGACTGTAGTTTCCCAGAGTTTGACACCTGCACATCTCCAGTCTCACTTTTAAAAGTGGTGCCCTGTGTTTATTTTCTTGGATTTACCCTCTACCTTTAGTCCTGTCAGCAAAATTATTGTCGTCAATGCCCTTGACAATTTAAGGAATCTGTCTAAAAGTATCCAATGGGTTGGCCATTCAGCTTAGGGCGAATTGTTTAGGTAAACTGATTTACAATCCTTTACATCTCCCTGCCTGGCAAGACTTAATGGTCTATAGCATAATCTCCAAAACTCCTGAGCCTAACATTCAGGCCTCCCTGTTGGCATCTATGCCCTCACCCTTCCAGCTCCTGCCTTCCCCCAGATCCACCTGTTCACAACAGATACACATACTAGTCTTAGTCCCATAACTCACAGACCTCTACTGCCTTCCATCCAGGCAATGTTCTAGAGCCGGCTCTCACAGGACCATGAAAGCCGATTATATGTGTTTCTTCCCAACTGTGCATCCAGTGACATCATGTTGGTAGCTTGAAATCAATTATGGCAAAAATTTTTATATCACCAAAATTGGCAAAGGGTACAAATCAACCCTGATTCCACCTCACCCCATCCGGAGCAGTTGTTAAATATTTACCAGCACACCAGTGCCCGCAGCTGACAGAACCTGTCCTTTCTTTCCTTCCAGCTGCTCAGAGGAGCCTGCCCTGACTCCAGGAGCCTACAGAGTTCCTTTTTGCTCTGAATTCAGTGTCTCACTATAAATATTCGTTTGACAATTGGTCATTTGGCATTTGAGGTATACCATATTCACCAGTGCGTACATTCTCACTGAGGGCACATCAACACCAAGGGCCATAGCTATCACCAAGAACTGGTTCTTAGAGAGTTTTTCTTTTCTTTTTTTTTTTTTTTAAATAGATAATAGAATGGCTTGTGGCTCTAGAATGAACAGATACACAACATATCTGCAGTGTGAAATTTCATGGGGAGGGGTGGCAATTAGGAAAAAAAGTGTCTGTAAAGGCTTCTTGGCAACAAGGGGGGTTGCAATAATGAAAAAGTTTGAGGAACACTGTTCTAGTGTATAAGACATGCAAGTGTACAGGATGCATCCCAAGTTTACAAGATATTGTTTGGAAACCCATTAAGCAGTATTTTATGTTATAAATTGAATATGATTTTTTTAAGTATTAGTGTTGGGAGAAATTTTCTTTTGTCCAGGAAATACAGAACACTGTGTAATGGGGATCCTGTGGATACAATAGGATGATAGGAACTTGATTCTCTTGTTACACTAGCGACGTCAGCACTTGGCTTCCCATCCATCATGTGGGACATTGAAAATGTACTTTCACCCCTGAAAAAAGATAACATTTACCATGTTAAACAGTGAGGAGTGACCTAGAAGGACTATGATGGGTAGTGAAATTCCATTTTGCTTCTGAATCCTACCTCTGGAAGGCAGGTGCATGGAGACCAGAGGCTAAGTCCGGGCACGCAGCTCTGCCTCCATGGTAACAAGGCTTCCATTTCTCCCACCCGTGATGGAGTGGAGGATGCTGTAAGGCTTACAACGTAACCAAAACCACTTCTTTGTGGGAAATAACCATCAGGGTGAGAGAGATACTTCAGGAAGAATTGAAAATTCAGGTGTGGTGTGAAGACCTACCTAGAAATAAGTGACTCCTAAGAGACAAGTCAATATTGGTAGAAAGAGAATTCTGGAGGAAGCCTGGGAGATGGGCATACAATTATTGCCATATTTATGGATAGCGAATCCCTGAAGGTTTGGGGAGCCCTCCCAAATTACAAGGATCTGCTACTGTCAATGCTAAGAACCCATACCACCAGGGTGTTTCCCATGGGCAAGAGTCCTGCAGAGGCACCTTTATAAGTACATATAACTGGACAGGACTGGACAGTAAAGCTGTGTACATGGGTTTTTATTACATACAATGTTTAAGTTATGTACTGAAACTTGAGAGCCTACCCACCCTCATAGGACGGGCCCTCATACCCACCCTGTGCCTGCATGTACTGTTATTATATCACTATTTTACCAAGATCCAACCCAATCTGAGTGGCTCCAGGATCACTCATCTATGATCACACTCTATACTATCACTTACAAGCTTTCTCACTTAACTCAGTCATTTCCTGGCAGGCAGAGATGGTATCAGATGCATCACACAGCCCAACACATCCTGGCCCCTGGAGACCCTCTTCAAGGAAGGTCTGAGGAGTGAATAGAATTAAACCACCCAGCACCTTCATTTTTAACCACTTCATTTAACCATCACTCCCCTTTCTGCTTAGACAGGTGGTTTGAAATAGAATTAACTCTAAAGCCATTTAAGGATAAGTACTGCCCAGAGCACAAAGCCACCCTTTGCCTATGTGCGCAGTTGAAGGCTACACGCATCTGAGTGGGGAAGCTTCCCTGACTCAGTCCCCAAACTCCAGAATTGGCTGGTTTAGGGGTAACCATGACCAAAGGAGATGCAAATAGTCCCAAGGAGTTTAGTCAAAGCATCAGGGTAAACCTCCTTTACCTTCTGGCCAGCCCGAAGTCAATGATCTTAATTTGATGTCCTGTCTGATTGACACACAGTATGTTCTCCGGCTGGGAAAGAGAAGATAGCTTCACTCAACAAAGAGCCAAGGAAGTCTGCACTCCCACAATTATTTGCCAATAGGTCTCAGTTTCTCAGGCTCCATGGGGAAGGAATGGCCCAGGGAAGCCCTACAGAGGTTAAGCAGATGATGACAATGAATAAAGTGGGCTGATGTGAGGCAGTGAGAAGTGGTGTGGACCCCGCCGAACTAGAGGACTCCTGCTCTGTGTCTAGGGGAGACCACTGCTCTACTCCTGCTTTGGGTCACCATGCAGAAAAACAGACCCAGTTGGCAGAGTTTCTCATTACTCTAGAGAAGCCAGAAATTCAGATGTTCATATGAAAACTCCATGCTTTGAAATGTTGGCAGCAAAATCAAATGTAAACACACATTCAGAGTGTATGGGGAGAGACCGCCTTCCAGAATGATAGCATGAGGAGCTCCACTAACCTGCTTCCCCAGTGAAACTGGTGAAAATTCTATAAAACAAAAAAAAAACATTCAAAACCTCTGGAAATGGTCCTGAGGGCAATCAGCAAGTGAGGAAACACGTATTGTTGAAAAATCTACAATCGGTAAGAAAGGTCTGTGGTATTGGAAACAAGAGTGCTTTGTCTCTCCTCCCTCCCAGGTCAGCAAGGCCGACTCCACTCCAGATGGCTGCAGCCCGGAGCCAGAGCTTCCTCTCCCTCCAGCTCCTAGCCAGAGGGCTTCTTTCTCGGCAGGAGCAGAATTCCAGTGTTTTTCATCTTGCACCCAGCTGCCTATTGCTGAGGCTGTCTAATGTGAGTGTGGTTGAAGGATGAGGACTCTCTTGCCCAACTTCCACTTGTGAAATAGAGGCTATATTCGGCATGGCATACTGAGGATACTGGCACCCTACTAGCCCTTCCCTCAGCTCATGAAAAGGGGTTTCCATGCCAGGAGGGACAAGCTGACAGGACCCCAGGCTGTCACCCCTCAGTTCATTGAGCGCTCATTTCCTACAGCAGGAAAGTTGGGCACTGTCCCCATTCCCAGCACAAGAGATCTTGGCTTAAAGATTTTTTTTTTTTTTTTTAAATTTTATTGTGATTTGGGTGAAAGTTTACAGAGCAAATTCATCTTCCATACAGCAGCTCACATAAACTTTGTCTCATGACATTGACTGTAATCTCCCACAATGCAACAGCTCTCCTCCCACTTCCTTCCCATAGCCACCTCTCCCCTGTGGCCTTCCCTCCCATGCACTCCTGCCCCCTCCCAGCTGTCTCCTTGTGCATACACAGCCCTTCTGTTCTCCCATGATTGATCTCTCTAAGGAGTGTATCTACCTATGCCTGTCTTCTGTTTGGCTGGAAGCCACAGGAGTGGGTTCAATTCCAGACATGAAGAGCAGCTAGGGGCCATAGTCTCAGGGGTTCCACCAGGCTGTATCAGACCAGAAAACCTTGTCCCTTTTCCTTTTATATCATTTTGAGTTTTGTTCCACATTGTTCTCTCACTCTATCCAGGATCTCCTACATAGATCCCCCTCTGAGTGGTTAACGTTAGTAGCCAGGCATCATCAGTTCTTCTAGTCTCATAGTCGTATAGGCTGAGGATCACATGGTGTACCAGTGTCTTGGACTAATTGTTTCCATGTGTCTTTGGTTTTCTTCATTCTCCTTTGTTCTGGATAAGGAGAGACCCATCATTGCATCTATATGGCTGCTTGCAAGCTTTTAAGATCCCAGTTGCTACTAGCCAAAGTAGGATGTGGAATAATGTTTTTGTGTAGTATGTTATGCAATTGAGCTTGATGTCCCCTGAGACTATGGTCCCAAGCCCACAGGTCCAACTACTTGCTCCCACTGGGTAGCTGGCTGCAGCCAAGAAGTGACTACAACCTTGTCCCTTGTCAGCTCTATTACATACCTAGAAATTCTTACAGAACATACAAACACACTTGTAGAAACATTGTCTGCCAACCCTATTCATGGTCATGGGCACATTCCGCCCTGCATAGACATACCTAATCATTCATTGGCATAAAGATTTTACCTGGGGAGAGAAGGACTAAAACAGATGGCTCATAATTTCTCTGATGGAGCTGGCTTCATTTACAAAAGAATTTGGAAAATTTAAATCTAAGGCTGTCTCAATAGGAGGCTATGATGAAAGCCAGTTAGGAGGAGATTGATGGAACTAATGAAGATACAGACTAGACTCTAGGCTGGCTAATTTGCAGAAAACCAAAACGAAAGGCAGTGATCATCAAGTTGACCATCACTCATGGTGACCCCATATGTGGACAAGAAAACTGTGCTCCACAGGGTTTTCAAGGCTGTGACCTTTCAGAGTCAGAGCACCAGGGCTTTCTTCCAGGGTACCTCGAGGAGGGTTCAAACTGCCAGGCAAATGTTTGTTATTACTGATGATGCAGTGTTGCGTATGCAATAGTATTTACTTCTGTTGTCTATAACTCTTAGGCACCTCTCTGTGTCTCCCTTCTCTTTAGTGATATTGTGCTGCTCACACCCTTTGGTGTATTGTTTTTTACTTTGCCCGAATCACGTGTCTCTTTACTAGTGAGAAATTTTCCCTTCCCTCCCCTTCCATCCCTGGTAATCAACAAAGAAAGTTTCCTTCCGTGTGTAAATTTTTCCTTGGCTTTTTTTAATGGTGGACTCATACATATTTGTCCTTCTATGGTTGACTTATTTCACCCAGCATAATGTCCTCTGAGTTTATCCATATGGTGAGGGGTTTGCGGATTCTTCACTATTCTTTAGTTATATGGTATTCCATCATGTGTATATACCATAGTTTGCTTATCCATTCATCTGTCGACGAGCACTTCAGCTGCTTCCATCTCTTTACTATTGTGAATACTGCTGAGAAGAACATGGGTATGCATATATCTATTCATGTCCCGGCTCTCACTTCTTCAGGATATATGCCTAAGAGTGAGTTTGCTAGATCAAATGTTGTTGTTGTTGTTATGTGCCATTTCTATTTCCATCTTCTTAAGGAAGCACCATACTGATTTCCACAGTAGTTGTACCATTTTGCAGTCCCACCAGCAGTGTATGAGAGTCCCAATCTCTCCACACCCTCATCAGCATTTGCTGTTTTCTGAGTTGTTGAACTTTGCTATTATTTCTGGGGTGAGATGATATCTCATTGTTATTTTGATTTGCATCTCTGTAATGGCTAACGATCGTGAGCATTTCTTTATGTGTTTTTTTGGTCATCTGAATATCTTCTTTGGTGAAGTATCTGTTTACATCTCCTGCTCATTTTTAAATTGGTTGTCTTTTTAATCCTGAGGTGTTGAAGTTTCCATAAATTTTAGAGAAAAGTCTTTTGTTGAATATGTCATTGCAAAATATTTGTTCCCAATCTGTAGGTTCTCTTTTTATTGTTTTGGAAAGGTCTGCTGATGCATGTAAGAATTTAATTTTTAGAAGGTCCCAGTCATCTAGTTTATCTTCTATTGTTTGTGCACTTTGAGTTACCTTTGACAGTCTAGTCTGTGCTATAATTAGGCATAAATGAGTTTGTTCCTATTTTTTCTTGATGATCTTTACAGTTTTAGGTTTTACATTTAGGTCTTTGATTCATCTTGAGTCAGTTTTTGTGTGTATAAAGTTTGGATCTTGTTTCATTTTTCTGGCAATAAATATTCATTTGTGCCAGTAAAAGAGACAATCTCTTCCCCATTTAATGGGCTTCAACCTTTTGTCAAGGATCAGCTGTCAATATGTGGATTTGTCTATTTCTGAATTCTCAATTCTGTTCCACTGGTCTACATGTCTTTCATCATACCAATACCAAGCTGGTTTGACTACCATGATTGCATAGTAGGTTTTGAGATCAGGGAGTGTGAGACCACCTACTTTGTTTTTCTTTTTCAGTAATGCTTTGCTTATCTCAGCTCTCTTTTCTTTCCATATAAACTTAGTGGTTGCTTTTTTCCTGTGCTTGAAGTATGCTGATGGAATCTAGATCAGGATTGCTTTGAACCTATAGATTACTCTGGGTAGTATTGACTTTTTCATAATGTTCCATCTTCCTATCTATGAGCGTAGTATGTTCTTCCATTTCTGTATCTCTTATAGTTTCTTGTAGTAATATTTATAGTTTTCTTTGTATGTATAGGTCTTTTTTGTCTCTGGTAAGATTTATTCCTAAATATTTTATCTTTTTGTCCAAAACCAAACCAAACCAAACTCACTGCCATCGAGTCAATTCTGACTCACAGTGACCCCTTTTGGGTTTCCATGGTGCTAAATCTTTATGGAACTAGATTGCCCAATTTTCCTTGCACAGAGTGGCTGTTGGGTTTGAACCACCAACCTTCTGGTTAGCAGTCAAAAGCCTTAGGCACTACGCCATCTTTTTGGCAGCTTTTATAAATGGTATTATTTTCCTTATTTCCCTTTCAGAGCTCTCTTTGTGGATGTAGAGGAATCCAACTGATTTTTGTATGTTAATCTTGTATCCTGCCACTTTGCTGAATCTTTCAATTAGTTCCAATAGCTTTCTTGCTGAGTCTTTTGGTTTTTCTATGTATAGGATCATATCATCTGAAGATACAGTTTTACTTCTTTGCCAACTTTGACGCCTTTTATTTCTTTTTCTTGCCTTACTGCCCTGGCTAGGACTTCTAATACAATGTTGAGTAGAAGTGCCGGAAGGGCAGGGAGCAGCCTGAAGGTTCAGGAGGCAGGGAAGAGCTCAGCAGGGGTGGGAAAGCCAGTTGCTAAGGTCTGGGGCCCCCTCCACCCCTGTTCACACTGAAGGAGGGAGCACACACAACTTCCAGAAGCGTGGTGTGTGTGTGTGTGAGTGATAGTGGCCAAGGAACACAGGTGTGAAGTGTGTTGAATGTAGGAGAGGAAGGAAGGGCTGGAACCCAGGGCACCTTATGGGGGAGCTGGCAGCCAGGCCAATGGGTGGAGACCAAGAACAAGAACATGGCAGCAATTCTATGCACAGCCTTTCCCCCGCTGTTGTTCCCTGGCAACTATCCCCCCGTGCTTCTGGAGTCTGTGTGTGTTCCCTCCCCCAGTGTGGGTAGGACAGGGGTGGAGGGGCCCCAGACCTTAGCAACTGGCTTTTCCACCCCTGCTGAGCTCTTTCCTGCCTCCTGAACCTTCAGGCTGTTCCCTGCCCTTCCAGCCTTCACCCTCAGGGCTCCGTACCAACACCATATGCCACTCAACCTCCCTCTGGCATTAGAGAATATTGCTAGAAAAATCTACTTTTGTATCCGTGTTAATAAAGTTAGTGTGTTGTCTGTGAAGTTGAAAAAAAAAAAGAAAGAAAGAAAAAGAAGTGGTGATAGAGAGCATCTTAGTCTGGTTCCCGTTTGCATGGGCGAATGCTTTCAGTCTCTCTACATTGAGAGTAATATTGGCTGTTGGTTTTGCATATATGCTCTTTATTGTGTTGAAGAACTTCCCTTCTATTTCTATTTTGCTGAGAGTTTTTATCAAGAATGGGTGTTGGATTTTATCAAACACCTGTTCTACATCAATGGATATGATCATGTGGTTCTTTTCTTTTGTTTATGTAACAGATTATGTTACATACCTAGTATGAATCCCACTTGGTCATGGTGTATTACTTTTTTGATATAGTGTTGGATGGAATAGGCTAGGATTTTTTGAAGATTTTTGTGTCTATTCATGAGGGATATTGTTCTGTAATTTTTCTTTTTAGTGGTGCCTTTGCTTGGTTTATCAGGGTTATGCTTGCTACATAGAACGAATTTGGGAGTA
>NW_006921596.1:6118153-6127101 GCF_000298275.1 Orycteropus afer afer
AAAAAAAAAAATAGAACAATTGGCTAGCAATTAGTGGACCACATTTGGGCAAGTTTAAGGAAAGAGTAGAAGAGAGCTCTAGCAGTACCACTGCCATCCCAAGATGATTGTGGACATACACAAAGCTCCTGAGAGCAACATCAGAGGCTCAATGATGGGGAGGGACAGATCAGAACAACAACAAAAATACAGTTGTCCTCAAGCCAACTCCAATTTCACTAAAATAATCGAGCCAGTCACTAAACAAATAAACAAGCAAATAACAATAACAAGACCTAGAAACTGCCTATAACAACAGTTCCATCCAGGTAGTCGTGGGCAGAAGTGGATTACTCAGTAAGCAAGGTAAGCATGAACTTGCTTGTGCTCACATACTAACCTGTAGTGAACAGTTTCACCACGTCTGTTCACTATAGATCAGTAAGCAAGCACAAGTAAGTGCAGGCTAACCTTGCTTACTGAGCACTCTGTCCCTGCCCAAACCAAACCAGACCCACTGTCACTGAGTTGAATCTGACTCATAGGGACCCTTTCTGGGGTTTCTGAGGCAGTATCATTACGGAAGTAGATTCCCCAACCTTCCTTCTGAGGAGTGTGTGGTGGGTTTGAACCTCCAGCCTTTTGGTTAGCTGTGAAATGCCTTATGCACTATGCCACCAGTCAGGAACTGTAAATTTGAAGAGGCTTTGATTTTGTAGGAAAATGTTGTGGGGCTGGGAAAGAGAAAGATGCCAATAGTATCTAGAAGCAAATCTGTGATGTGTTGAGAAATGTGAAATTGTTCACTACAGATTAGTAAGTAAGCACAAGTAAGCCCATATTTACCTTGCTTATTGGATAATCCAACATTGTCCCTAGGTTACAAATGAGATCTGTTCCTAAGTGTGTCTTTAATTCGTATTTGTAGGTAAGTCAGAACAGTGCACACAAGTTCTTATTTAGCCTTACTTTGGTGCAAGAAAAGGCTTGAAGACTTTTTAATGTTTAAATGCTGCATGTACTGCAAGGGAAGGTGATTGTGATGAAGAATTTATTGTGACTAGGGTTGGTTCGGGAGCTCTGGTAGCATAGTGCCTAAGGCATTTGACTGCTAACCAGAAGACTGGTGGTTCAAACCCTCCAGCCACTCCTCAGAAGGAAGATAGGACAATCTACTTCCGTAGTGATACTGTCTCAGAAACCCAAGGAGGGGTCACTATGTGTCGGGTCCGACTTGACGGCACATAACAACAACAGGGTTTGGTTCAATCATTTCAAAGAGAGAGCAAATTTACATAACATTAAAGAGCAAGTATGAGTTATCAGGCATTACAGGAGACTGCCTATAATTTATTGACATACAATTTTTCACAGTACTCCCTTATAATCCTTTTTTTTTTTTTTTAATTTCTGTATGATTGGTAGTGGTGTCCCCTCTTTCAGTCTGACTTTAGTAATTTGAGTCTTCTTCCTTTTTCTTGGTCAATCTAACTAAAGTTTTATTAATTTTGTTGATTTTTTAAAGGAACTTTTAGTTTTGTTGGTTTTCTCTATCATTTTTCTATTCTGTTTCATACACTTCTACTCTAATCTTTATTATTTCCTTTCATCTTCTTGTTTTGAACTTGCTTTTCCATTTCTAGTTTCTTAATGTGGAAGTTTAGATTACTGATGTGAGCGCTTTCTTCTTTTATAATATTGTTGTTTACAACTATAAATTTCCTTCAAACACTGTTTTAGTTGCATTCCATAAGTTTTGGAAAATTGTGTTTTCATTTTCTTTTATCAAAGTGCTTTCTACAACTTAATTTTAGTAACAATTTATTTAACCCCAATTATCCAAGATAGTATCATTATAATAGGTTATCAATATAAAACTTGTAGTGAGATATTTTCCATTCTTTTTTCTCATATTAAGTCTTTGAAATCCATTGTAGCTGAAAAGGTACATCACATGTCCAAGTTGCTTCAAACGTACTTAACATTTCCCAATAATGGAATCAAGTATTAGTTTTTAAATTTACATTTTAAATAATTGAAATTAAATAAAATTTAATATGCAGTTCCTCAGTCACAGTAGTCATATTCCAAGTGCTCTATGACCACTTGTGGCTGGTGTTACCCTATCAGACAGTATAGCTCTTTCTCCATGTTATAATCCACACAACACTCATAAGTGGTAACCAAAAAAAACCAAACTCACTGCTGTCCAGTCGATTCTGACTCATAGAGACCCTTCCTTGGGTTTCTGAGGTGGTATCTCTACAGAACTAGATTGCCCAACCTTCCTTCCGAGGAGTGGCTGGTGGGTTTGAACCACCAGCCTTCTTTCTGGTTAACAGTCAGATGCCTTAGGGTGGTAGGTATTACTATTCTTTCCCAGTTTGCATATAATGAGCTCAAAGAACTTAACCAAGATATGTAGCCAGGAAGGTGTTGAACCAACATGAGCCTCATTCTTGGCTTGGAAATGGACCTTAGCAATGATGACTTCTATGCTGAAGAGTCATGGGAGCTGCCCCAAAGGCTATTCCTTGACCTAAAGCCACAGGAAAGATCCCTGGACTTCCACAGCTAGGAAGCCTTGGAATTAGCTCCAGTGAGTAGGGAAAGCCTGAGACCAACTCTCCACCACCTCCACCATTCTTCTCAGTGCCCCAACCAGGACAGATGGTCAGGAGCAGCAAAATGCACCCCTACAGATCCAACCAACTTAATTCCCATCTCCCATGGTGAACCACTGAAATTTACCCCTCTCTTGAAAGGGGCTGTGGAAAAACACCCTTCTGCCCAGCAGAGTGGGATATCACAGGAATGCTGTTGGTATGTGCTGTCAAGTCAGACCCGACTCACAGCGACCCCTCCATAGTTCCCACATAATGAGTGCTTACTACCAGCCAGGCACTGTGTCCAGAGTTTTATGTGCATTACACTCCTAGTATCACACTTACTAAAAAATAGAGCACAACCTAAATATCCATCAATAGAATACTGAAAAGAAGGTGTAATGCGTCCATTCAGTGAAATGTCACACACCCTTAAAGAGAATGAGGAAAGATGTTTACAAAGTATTGCTGACTTGGGAGCTTGGGTGGCCTAGTACCTAAGCCATCTGACTGCTAACCAGAAGGCTGGCAGTTCAAACCCACCAGCCACTCCTCGGAAGGAAGGTTGGGCAATCTACTTCTATAGAGGTACCCCCTCGGAAATCCAAAGAAGGGTCACTCTGAGTCATATCCGACTCGATGGCAGTGAGTCTGGTTTTGGAGTTGGTATTGTTTATATATTGTTATGTTTATATTTTAAAATGCTTAAGCTAATGTTAAAAACATTTTTAAAGAAGAAAGATCATTTATCACTTAATCTTCAAATAACACTTGTTGTTTTGTTATGTGCTGTCAAGTCGGAGCTGACTGATAGTGACCTCTCCTTGGGTTTCCGAGGCAGTATCACTACGGAAGTAGATTGCCCAACCTTCCTTCCGAAAAGTGGCTGGTGGGCTTGAACCACCAGCCTTCTGGTTAGCAGTCAAGTGCCTTAGGCACAACACTACCAGAGCTCCTTCAAATAACACTTAAAGAGGTACAATTATGCACATTTTACAGATGGGAAAACTGAGGCTCAGAGAGGCAGCATGACTTGTCTGCCAAGATTCCAGACCTAGGACATGATAGAGATTCAGGAATGAAAGCCATGTGCATCTGCTGGTGGAGCTCTCAGACATGGCAATGCCAGAGACCAGGGACTTTGGTGCTCCACCCCACCACATGCCCAGGGAGGAAGGAGCCTGACCTTGAGGTCCAGGTGCAGGATGTAGTGCTGATGGAGGTAATGCACGCCTTCACAGATCTGCCTGGTGAACAAGATCACATCCAGTTCAGTCAGGTGGTACTTCTCATCTGTGATTCGATCAAAGAGTTCACCCCCATCCACACTGCCAGGGTGAAGGGAGAAGCAGACATAGGACTGAGTTAGGGTCTCAGAGAACTGACCAGCAGCTAACAGAGTCTGTTCCAGGAAACTGAAAATGTGTGCTTGGGTCCATGGGCCACTGCCACTTCCATCTGGGATTTTCTTAGGACTTTTGCTCTGGCCCTTTTCTGGCTCAAAGGGCAAGTGGTAAAAAGGAAGAGAATACAAGATTGTCTTTGATGCTGATAATCTAGGCTCATTTTGGATAATGTAGACCAAGGTTGTAAATGCATTTGCCAACTAGTACCGACAAGGCAGGAAGTCTAAATGGATGAATGAGACAGATATAAGCAAAAATGTTTCCTTGAAACACAGATCTCTTGATCTATCTTTTGTTTTCTCACTTTTGAAAGCGATATGGACATGACAAGTGTTTGACTCTCTTCAGCCCTTCAAGAGGAAAACAATAACACAAGCACAAAAATAAATGTCTCTGAGCCCTTGGCCTCACTGTCAGGAGTGGCTTCACTGTTGAGAGTGATGGAGATTGTGGCAAGTGGGAGTCTGGTTGCCCTTGTCAATAAAGGGAACTATTACGAGCTTCAGCATACTGCTGCAAGCTAGAAATGCAGACTCATCATTGATAGTCATCTTATTTTTTTTTTATAAAAACAGAAATCTAGGTTTTAATGTGAAATTTTCTGAGTTTCAACTGTTAACAACTAATTCAAAAATTTCAAATATTGTGTAGACTAAACCAACATAAAACTGAAGGTCAAATCAGGCTTACCAAAAAAAAAACCAAAAAACCCAACTCACTGCCATCAAGTCAGATCCTACTCATAGTGACCCCTCGTTGGGGTTCAGAGGCAGTGTCACTGTGGAAGTAGATCATCCAATCTTCCTTCCAAGGAGTGGCTTGTGGGTTTGGACCACCAGCTTTCTGGTTAGCAGTCAAGTGCCTTAGGCACTTTGCTACCAGGCTTACTGGTCACTATTTTGTGACAAAATGGCTTTGCCTTTCATGCTCCATGGAAGTCTAGCACCCAAACCAAAAAGAGGGATGACATGGCCCTGGATGCCCTAGTGAGAGATTATAGGAAAGGGAGAGCCTTCCCTGGAAACAAGGCGGTGACCCTGCTCTGAGGAAGAGCCACTGCCCCACCTGCCAAGATACTCACTACTCCATGACGAGGGTGAAGTTGTTCTTGCTCTCAAAGGCATCATAGAGCTGGATCAAGTTCATGTGGCTGAGCTGGTTCATGATGTTGATCTCGTTCTTCACATCCTCCTTGCGGAGCCAGCAGGGAAAATAATTTCCAAGCAAATGGGTCAGGAAGAGGAGACAGTTGAGCCTCCAAGGACACACCCACCTCCCATCCTTCCATTTCCTGCTCTCACACCAGGTCTCCCTGACTCACCACCCAAGCCAGGTTCTTACAAACCAGAAAGGACTTTAGTCCAACCCACCAATTTCACAGATAGGAAACCTGAGGTCTAAGAAGGAAAGGGCCTTGTGGCTCAGGGTCACACATGCATCATGGCAGAGCCATGTCTGATGCTCAGATATGGACAGGCAGGTCAGGGCTGAGGGGCTGCAAGGTCATCTGCTGACTGGAGAGAGGAAATCATGGAAAGAGGCTGAAAAGGCAGCCCAGATTTCCTGCTCAACATGGAGGGGACCAGGGCAAAGTGACGCACAAATGGAGTCTGAGGGAAGTGAAGGAATTTCTGAGCTTGACCAGAAGGGAAGGGCTGGCCCAGGGCAGATGTCTCACCCGGTCTTTGGCACTCTTCACTTTAATGATCTTGGCTGCCAGTGAGAGGCCCGTAGACTTCTCTGTGCACCTGTGGACCTGGCCAAAACGACCCCTGTAGAAACATGGTGGCAGGGCCAGCTGAAAACCGAAGGGGCTCACCATCACACAGGGTGGACTATCCTGCACCCTGGGTCTGACTGGTCCTATCCCTCTTCCCCACCCACACACTACATGGGCTATCCTGTACGCTAGAGAACATCTTACTTATCACCCCTATATTATGTGGGATGTCCTGAAACCTGAGGACATCCTAGTAATCACCCTCATACCATGTAGACTATCCTAAAATCTAGAAAATAATCTCTTTCTTCCCATACTGTGTTGGCTATCCTACACCCTACAAAATTTCCTCTTCACCCTACCTCACTGTGGTTCTGCATTGTAGCAAGAAACCTCCTCACATCCACACTGCGTAGGCTATCCTATACCCTAAAGATTCCCATTTTACCCCATACCATGTGGGCTCTCCTGTCCCCTCCATTGTATACTTCCCTTATCTATACTGTGGATACACCTACATCTCACCATACCTTACACTTCATATCACCACACTGTGTGGCCTCTCCTGCACCTAGGCAAATATCCTCTCTATCCCACTCTGTGTGGGCTATCCCATTCACTCTTATGCTATATAGGATATCCCACCCTGGCCCTAACTCAATTAACTAATTCCTTACAATTACCCAGCAACACGCCAGCTCAGTTGTCCAGGTGCCCCCACCCTCATCAAGACAGAAGGCCCACCTACCCTCCCAAGACTTCATGCTGACACACTGTGTAACCTGCTGAGATGGAGGTCTCCTTGACACTCACCACCCGGTGTTCGAATGGGGCTGGTGGAGCCGGACTGTCATCTGTTCAGGAGGCAACAAGGAACTGTGAGCCTCCTACACCCAAACTGCACTTTGCAGTCACCTATCCAGGTCCACTTCACTGAACTGGATTCACTGGGTGACAAGCCCTTTGTCCCTCTTACCAGCCCTTGGAATTTAGAAAGCGCCTTTCTCAAGAATCATTTCATTCCAACCACCCATTGGAAGAGGAGGAAGCTGAGTCTCAGAGAGGTGAGGTGACTAGCTTAAGGTCACACAGTGAGTCAATGGCACATGGGACTCAAAACCAAGTCTCCCAACACCTAGGACAGTGAGTGCTCTTTGCACTTAATCATCACAAGGTCTGTTCACTGAAATCTAGAAGGGAATCTGGACTGAGTCAGTGTGAACCCCAGGAAACAGAAGTTACTGAGGAGAGTTGAATGACAGGACTATGAAAGGTACTGGGAGAGTTATGGAAACCAGCATGGGGTGGTGTGACAGGAAGGCAGCTGGAGAAGTAAATACCCCACCCCCTCTGTCCTCTCAACCTCCTATCTCCTGACAGCCGATCCCAGCCAGAACCTAGAGGGCACCAGAGCTCACAGGAGCTCAGCTCCTGGCCATGGGACAGGGGAGAGGAGTGGACAGTGGATCTGGAAGGAAGATGGAAGACAGCCAGCACTTGAAAAGATGTTTTTTTTAATGGCCTAGAGTTTAATTTTTTTTAATCTTGTTCTTCAGAGGTGATATGAATACTTAGAAATGTTCCATGAAATACAGTAAAGGAACAAAAGAGAATCTAGAATGTTCCCCAGACACAATGATGTAATCCAGTATGTGTGTCAAGGTTAGAAGACACTGAGGCAGGACGTCAGTGACTTCTGTTGACATTTGTTCAGAGCTTGTCAGTGGGAGCACTCCATTCATTTCCTGACGAGAGGGAGCACCCAGAGTGCTCCAATGACAACTCCAATACTCCAGAAATCATATGCCTAGGAGCAGTGGGAGTAACATTGTTTTCTGTTAGTTTACATTAATGCCAGTAGTTTTCTGTTTCCCAGAGTAGAAATCTGAATTTGCTTTGAGAGCATTCTTTTGTATTGCAAAGTGAGACTCCAGTCCCAGGTTACAAGGGGTAACATTGCACACGTGTGTGTCTGTTTGTGTGTGTAAGAAGCTCTGGTGGCACTGTGGTTAAGACGTTGGGCTGCTGACCAAAAAGTAGGTGGTTGGAACTCATCAGCTGCTCCATGGGAAGATGAAGCAATCTACTTCCATAAAGATTTACAGCTTGGAAACCCAATAGAAGTCACTATAAGTCAGGATCAACTTGATGGCAGGGGGTTCGGTTGGGTGTGTGTGTATTTGTTTTCTTTCTGGGCCTCTGGAAAGGTTGGGAGAGCCTGGATTCTGGGTGTGTACAGAGATTTGAAATCTTGAATTCTTGTTTGAAATCTTCTATTTTGTGTGATAACTACCTTCTGATTGGATAGGCTGTCTAACCAATAGGTTTATGCACAAAGTTATGGAGCCAGACGGCCAGGGTCAGATCGTGGCTCCATCACTGCTAACTCGGATTTCACCTGTGCTTCAGTTTCCTTACCTATAGGATATGTCCCCACTTCATAGGCTTGTGAGGGTAAACGTGGGTGCCAACGCACAGTGCTTGGGGCACAGTGAGTCTTCAGTTAATGTTGCCATTATCACCACCCAAGTGTCAAGAAATGATTCTAAAAGTCCCAGCCTGCTCTTTGCTATTTTACCAATTAAGGGAGGCCCATGTCCACCTTTGGACCAAGTCATCCAAGGGGAGAGGAAGCAGTCTGGAAAAGTCAGGATGATAGGGGAACAGCAGAGCCCAGGACCACAAACACAAGTGGCAAAGACCACAGAATGGAGCTGCAGAACACGTAGCCATTTCTCAGGGTCTTCCAGAATGTCTGGGACAAAGAATCAGAAAAAGGCTGGCCTTCCTACAGCCACACAGAATAGGGGCTCAGACCAAGGAAGAAGTGACCCTAAGAAATGGAAAACTGAGGGTCTTTGGGTTACAAGAACATGAGGACGACTCCCATGACCACTGGGACAGAAAAGTAGGTCAGCAGCCCTCACCACCCCCTTCCCTATCTCGGGTTCAATGAGGCCCCACCAGTTACCATTGGGTTGATTCTGACTCATGGAAACCCCGTGTATGTTAGTAGAATTGTGCTCCACAGGGTTTTCAGTGACTGATTTTTCAGAAGGAGATCACCAGGTCCTTCTTCCAAGGTGCCTCTGGGTGGACTCAAATGGCCAACACTTAGGATAGCAGCCAAGCCTGTCAACCATTTGCACTACCCAGGGACTCCTTCAGTCAGCCCATGGGGTGTGAATGGCTGAAAGAGGGTTAACTGAGGGTGGATAGATGGGTGGACAGGCTAAA
>NW_006921596.1:6128601-6129508 GCF_000298275.1 Orycteropus afer afer
GGGTTTCCTGCTCCTGGAACTTCGTCCTGCTGCAGGTCCAGGGCCGCAGCAACATCGACTCCCTTGTGCCTTCTGGCCAAGCTCGGTTCCATGACAGGCCCTGGCTTCTCCTCTGCCTTTGCTCTCCCATCACCTCTCCTGGCTCCTTGGGGGGTCTGTTCTCTCAACTCAGTCCCAAGGGACTGAGGGCAGCACCTGGGCCCAGATGGGTCTTGCTCATCTGAACAAGTAGCTGATAGAGTCTTTGCAAAGGGGGTGGGTCTGAGGCCACTCCCTCGTGTCACAAGCAGCTCCCCAGGAGTATCCGTTTCCTGGACATGTATAGAGATCCTGGGGCAAAGAGAAATGTCACCTGGAGGTTCAAAGCAAGGACTCTGTAGTCAGAACAGACCTGGGTTCAGATGCTTGCTGCCACCATTTATGATCATGTGGCCTCTCTTGGTCTCAGTTTTCTCATTTGTCTTGTGGGACCCATAGGGTTGTTGTAGTAGTAACAGTCAACTTGAGGGTGGACACCAGCAGGCTTCCAGCCCCTGCCCCTGGATCCCTGACCAGCTCTGCCCAGATAGGACATCAGGAAATGGGACAGTTTCAGTGATTGACAGTGCTATTAGTTCTTGGATTCCTTAGACAGTGATGAGTGCCTAAGGAAGGCTTGAAACAACCCTGTGCTGGACAGGGGTAGGGACCAAATGCCTCCAAGAAATCTGCTTCTGCCCCAGGAGGATGACAGCCTAAAGGCAGATCTGGGCTCTTCCCACCCTTCTCTGGGTAATGGATTCCCTTCCTTTCCCTGGGCCTCAGTTTCCTTTTCAGTTAAATAAAGAGAAGGATGAACCAAGTCAAACTTCACATTGGAAGCCCCAGATTTTAAAATCAGGCAATTGCTCATACAAATCTGAATTTC
>NW_006921596.1:6131058-6133057 GCF_000298275.1 Orycteropus afer afer
ACCTCCCACATCCCTGGCAGGCATTGCTAATCAATTACAGGACTCTGTTCACCAAGTCCAGATATGGCCACAGGATGCTCAACATAGGCAGCCATTGCCTATTAGAGCCAGCACTTGAGTTCAAGCCTATTTTTCTTGAAACATAGCCACAAATTAGTGAGGAAGGGCTGGCACTGATGCCCCCACTTCCTGAGCCCTGCCTGAAATTCAGCTCAGGGCAGAATCTGAGATAGAGACCTTCTCTCCTTCCTAAGAAATTTTTTGGGGGTCTCAAACAAGTTCATGGAGAGTTCACTCCCTCCTCAGAGTCTACATTTAGACCCTGGCTGGGATTCAGGGACGCCCGCCTGGAATCCAACCCTCTGGCTTGTTGCGCCTCCTGGGAGGCTCTCATTTCCTTCCAGAACAAAGACAGACAAACGATCTGGGCTTCTCTGCCAGTCACCACAGCAAACACAGACACCAGATCCCCCTCCCGGAGCCAGGCCTCAGGGAGGTTCCGTTATAGTTCAGGGCATCCCAGGACCAGCGCAGGAGGGCACCAGCCCTTCAGAGAGAAGCCAGGAAGCACAACAGCCTTCAATGGGCAGCCCTGGGGACAGGATAGGGATGCTGCTCACAGGGTGGAGAACACAGGGCTAGGGAGGGATTGTGAGCCTGCAGATGCTGGTTCTACTATGCCGTGTCTGCTGAGCTCAGGTCCAGAGAACCCTTCCTATGTGTCACATCAGTGGGCCAAAATTGGCACTTCAGAGCCCCCCCCAATCCTCCTGACGACCCAACCTACACTGATCCCGCACATCTCTGAGTGCCCTGTCTTTCTTCTCCCCATCATACCAGTTAGACTTGAATTTGATGGTGATCTGGTGAAACAGGGTGGTGCGGGAGTTGTAGACACAGAACCTAGAGTTAACGTGGATTCAGTTCCCAGCTCTAAGAACACCTAGCACTCTGAGCCCATTTCCTCATCATAAAGTGGAGAAGGCCTCCTGGGGATGCTGTGAGAATTAAATGAGATGAGGCCTGTAAAACGCTCGGCCAATGGAAAATGCTCAGTGAACCCTATCCTTTAGCTATTATTATTGCTTTAAGGACTAATGAGGAGATCTGGTGGCATGGTGTCTAAGGCATTTGACTCCTAACCAGAAGGTTGGCGGTTCATAACCCACCAGGAAGATGGGGTAATCTATTTCCATACTGCCTTGGAAACCCAAAGGAGTCACTATGAGCTGGAAGCAACTCGATGGCAGTGAGTTTGTTGGGTTTATTTTTGGAAGGGCTAGTAATCCTCAAAGGAGCTCTGGTAGAATAGTGCCTAAGGCATTTGGCTGCTAACCAGAAGACTGACGGTTCAAACCCACCAGCCACTCCTCGGAAGGAAGGTTGGGCAATCTACTTTCATAGTGATACTGCCTTGGCAACCCAAGGAGGGGTCGCTATGAGTCGGGTCCGACTCGAAGGCACATAACAACAACAACAACAGTAACCCTCAAAGGAGTTCTGGTAGCATAGTGCCTAAGGTATCTGACTGCTAACCAGAAGGTTGGTGGTTCAAACCCCCCAGCCATTCTGCAGAAGCAGGACTGGACAATCTACCTCTGTAAAGATTTCCTGCCTCAGAAACCCAAAGGGGGTTGCTATGAGTCAGAATCAACTTATTGGCAGTGGGTTTAGTTTTTGGTTTAGTAGTCCTCAGCCCTGTTCCACACTGGAATCACCTGGGGAGTTTTTTTTTTTTTTTGTCTGTTCATGTCCTTTTTGCCTATTTTTGAATTTGATTTTTTTTTTTTTTTTTTTTTAAAGTACTGATGCCTGAGCCTCACTCAAGACCAATTAAATCAGAATCTCTGAGCATCAGTGGTTTTTAAATTCCCCAGGTAATCCTAATGAGTGGCAGTTAAGAACAGGTGCTCCAAGTTCCTCGATGCCTAGACCTTTTCCTGTCTTGCCCTCATCAGCCTAAGCCAGCCTAAGCTGGACATACAATGGATGCTCAACT
>NW_006921596.1:6134142-6151004 GCF_000298275.1 Orycteropus afer afer
AGCAGCAGGTGATCAGGTGGCATCTGGCCTTGGCCAGGAACTCCATCTCTTTGCCCTGGTGAGGGCCCTGCCTTGGTGGGGATCTCTGCTCCCATCCCTGAAGCATGGATGGGAGGCAGCTGCTTCACTATCCCCTCTGACAAGTTTGCCTTCTGGGTCTCTATAGGAAAAGAGACAAGATGAAAAGGGCCTCTTAAGAAGATCCCACTTGGAGGAATCTATCCCAAGGGTATCGCAAAGAACATGTACAAGGTCTTTTGGTGCATCCCTGTTCAGGATAGCCAAAGACTACACCCAACCTCAAAGGCCATCAGTAGGAGTTGTTGGCTAAACTGTAGTACATCCACACAATGGAGTATCACACAGCCATAAAAAAGGAAAAACTATTCTCTATACACTGCAATGAGGTAATCTCAGGATATACTGTAAGTGGAAGAGCAAGGTAGGGGAAACTGACGTATGCGTCTGTTAGTCTAAGAAGGGAGGGTGTGTGTGTGTGATATAATGTTTACAATAAAAAATAATGGAAAGATAAGACCAAAACTTTTTTAAGTGATTACATATCATGATGGAAGGAAACAGGGTACAGGGAACTAGGATAGAAGTTAGATTCTCTTAATTGACCTTGTTTTGTTAATTAGACTTAGAACCCATATTTTGTAAATATTTATAAAAATGAACCTATGAAAACTGAAAGCAAAGTGGCATAAATAAACGTGGGTATTCAGTGGGTAGCATAGTTTATATGCAGAGTATCTATTCCAAGTGGCTTTAAAACATAGCAGTTGACTGTCTCTCCCTCTAGTGGGATATACATAAATGAACAGGAGGAAAAACAGCTGCAATGATTTTCCAGTAATCACACTAGTGGTGATGGTGTTGCTGTTTTTATTCGGAAGCTCTTGTGTGTGTAAGGTGGGATAAAACAAGTGGGACCCCACTCACCTTCCCGCGGCCCCTTGATCTCGGCTTGCACGCCTCTCGTGCTCAGCACATGCTTTGGTTTTGCTCCTTTCTCTTCCACTTTCTCTTTGTTCTAAAACAACAACCATAAGAACTATCAGCATCATCAACATCATCATTGAGGCCATAAACAGTTGTTGAGCACCCGCCATGCACTTAAGATATACTTAGGTTAGTTCATGTAGTTTTACGATAATATTGTTGTTGTTGTTGTTAGCTGCTGTCAAGTCAGCCCAGGACGCATGGCAACCCCACATGCAATGAGATGGAACTGCTGTGACCCAAAGGGTTTTCACCGGCTGATTTTCAGAACTGGGTCACCAAGTCCTTCTTCCTAGTCTGTCTCAGTCTGGAAGTTCTACTGAGACCTGTTCAGCATCACAGCCACACACAGCCTCCACTGACATGTGAGTGGTCACTGTTTTTGAGGTGTGTTGGCCAGGAATCGAACCTGGGTGTCTCATATGGAAGGCAAGAATTCTACCACTGAACCACCAATGCCCTCAAATACCAATTGCTGTTGAGTCAATTCCAACCCATGGCAGCCCCTTATGTATTACAGTAGAGCTGTGCTTCGTAAGGTTCTCAGTGCTGGTTCTCAAAGTAAACTGCCAGGGCTTTCTTCCAAGGAGTCTCTGCCTGGACTCAAACATCACACCTTTGGGTTAGTAGACATTATCACTATTGTTTTAGAGGTAAAGACACTGACACTTTTGCAAGCTCATAAAACTTAAAAGAGGAGGAGTCCAGTTTCAAATCTGGAGCCTAAGCTCTTCCCAGTGCATCACGGTATTGACGGTGGGGGACTGACCCAGCCCTAACAGGGGGATTTCAAGAGACTGGACCTCAAAGGACTTAGCCTAGGGATGGAAAAGAAACTTAATCTTAAAATTCCAATTCTGATCAATTGGCTGAGGTTACTGGAGTGTGAGTTGAATTCTGAAGTCAACTAAATCCATGCTTGAAGGAAATTAATAAAGCCTGCTTTGCAGCTGGGGCCTTATGATGGCTTTTTTTACAGCATAGCAGTAGTATCTAGCAGAATAGACTCAGACTTTTTGAGTGTGACTCCTACGTTCACCCCTTGGCCAACATACTTCTCTGAGTCTCAGTTTCCTCATGTGTAAAATGGGGATAATAATATTATGTCCCTGTTAGATTATTGAAGGAGCCCTGGTGGCACAGTGGGTAAGGCATTTGAATGCTAACCCAAAGGTCAGCAGTTCAAACCCACCAGCTGCTCCATGGAAGGAAGATGAAGCAATCTACCTCTGTAAAGATTTACAGGCTTGGAAACCCAATGGGGATTGCTATGAGTCTAAATTGACTCTACAATAACGGCTTTGGTTTGGTTTGGGGTATGTTAATGAGAGGATACGGAGCTCTGGTTACGTAGTGCCTGAGGGCTTTAACTGCTAACCAGAAGTCTGGCGGTTCAAACCCACCAGCCACTCCTCGGAAGTAAGGTTGGGCAATCTACTTTTGTAGTGATACTGCCTTGGAAACCCAAGGAGGGGTCGCTATGAGTTGGGTCCGACTCGACGGCACATGACAACAACACACCATTGAGAGGATAGGATGAGTTGATATGTGAAATGTCCTGAGAGAGCTAAGTGCCCAGTAGCTCTGGTGATTTTGTCCTGCCTGAGACAAACAGCTGTCAGTGCTATATGTATAAGGACACCCAGCCGGTTACTGGCACTGAGAAACTCTCAGCAGCTCTTGGGTAATTCTGGCCGGTCCACACCCAGACCAGTGCCTACAGCTCATGCATTGACCCTGAAACAGTCCAGAGCACTGACCATGGTCCCAGCACAATTCCACAGCGAACCCTCAAACACGTATTTCCAAATGGACGAATCCCTGGCTGGGTGGCCCTGATGCTTCTGTGAGTATGGAGCCTTTGACCAGTAAAGCTCCTTGTCACAGCAGCATCCCAGAGCTCAGTCCAGGCCCCTTGGTCCCAAGTCACTCACCACCAAAGGGCCTTTCTCCTGGCTTTGCCACACACACACACACACAACACAGACATAAAACAAATCTGTTATCTTTGAGTCAGTTCCAACTCACGGCGACCCCATGTGTTACAGAGCAGAACCATGCTCTATGGCGTTTTCTTGGCTGTAACTTTATGGAAGCAGATCACCAGGCCTTTCTTCCACGGTGCAGCGGGATGGGTTCGAACAGCCAACCTTTAGATTAGTAGACAAGTGCAAACTGTTTGCACCACCCAGGGACATCTGGCTTTGCCACAAAGGAGTTTCACTAGCTGCCCTGAGGCCAAAGACGGTTGGAGATGCATCTTGTTTGGCTTTCACAGCATTTTTAAAATTTTAATTTTTACCAATACTTAAAATTTAGCAGATTTTACATTAAAATCCAAGGTTTCCTTCTGGGGTGATCGGTGTATACGTTTATTGAACCATATACTTAAAATGCATGTGTTGTTGTTGTTGTTATGTGCCATCGAGTCGGACCCGACTCATAGCGACCCCACCTTGGGTTTCCAAGGCAGTATCACTATGGAAGTAGATTGCCCCATCTTCCTTCCAAGGAGTGGCTGGTGGGTTTGAACCACCAGCCTTCTGGTCAGCAGTCAAGTGCCTTAGCCTCTATGCTACCAGAGCTATACATTATATGTATGTGCAGTTTATGTTATACAATCATACCTTAACAAAATTAATTAGAAAAAAGTTCTAGGTTCTCAGCTTTTCTTGATAAATCTGAAGATTTGGCAACTCTAGGCCACTATGGCTAAAATCTCTGTAACAGTTCCCTGTAAAATGGGGCATCAGCATCCTCCCTCTCCTTGACTCAAGGACTGAGTGGCCACTGTTTATCCTACACCATGCCACTTCTCTCAATCCTATTAGTACCTGCTCCATCCCTTGAATTCCAGAACATCAATCTTTGCCCTCTAAATGTAAGGACATAACACACGGAAAGCCCCTAGCACAGGGCCTGGCACGTGGTAGGCACTTAATAAATGAATTTAAGCTGCTGCTATCAAGGTCATCACCATCATCATCAATGTGACCTGGACTGCCTTGGCCTCTTTCCGAGTCTTAGTCCTGCCGCCTCCCCGTGGTTGAGGGAACTGGAGGTATTATCACCAGCCTCCTCCTGTTTCACCCCCTCCCACCCCCTGTAGAGAGGGACTTGCACACACTGTCCTTTGGCAGACCTTGTTGAGTTCAAAATGTCCTCTCTCCCTCTGTCTTTAAAGTACGCACATGTGCATGCACACATACGAACACAAAATACACACCACACAGAGCCGAGTTCTGGATCCAGAAGTCCTGAAGGCTCAACCTCCTGGTCCCTGCCTCAACCAGCATATCCAGAGGAAGTAGAAGAAACCCCAAACACCATTCAAGAGGGCCGATGTTGCCTGAACAACTTGGCTGGGATTGGGGCCTACTTCTGGGGGAGCTTCAGCTGGAGAGAGCACCTGACTTCTAGTAATCTAATTATTTTAACAACTAAATAAAGTGTCACTGCACACTTAGATGATCCAAGGAAGTCTTTCACAAAGTCCTGGCACAATTTTCAAATTTAACAGCCAGTGTTAGGATTTAATTCAACGCCACAAATGATTACCATGAAGATTGGGCAATCTACTTCCGTAGTGATACTGCCTTGGAAACCCAAGGATGGGTTGCTATGAGTCGGATCTGACTCAGCGGCAGCGAGTTTGGTTTTTTGGTTACTCTCAAAGCAGGCTTCTTGTTGTTATGGGCTGTCGAGTCGGACCTGACTCATAGCAACCCCTCCTTGGGTTTCCAAGGCAGTATCACTAAGGAAGTAGTCAGCCCCGACTCATAGCAACCCCTCCTTGGGTTTCCAAGGCAGTATCACTACGGAAGTAGATTGCCCCATCTTCCTTCTGAGGAGTGGCTGGTGGGTTTGAACCGCCAGCCCTCTGGTTAGCAGTCAAGTGCCTTAGGCACTAGCTACCAGAGCTCCCTAAGTAGGCTTAGGAGATGCAAAAACAGTCCCAGCATTCACACAGAGGGACAGACAGGGGTGCATAGTTGAGAAGGGCACAGGGAGGGGTAGACACAGGGACGGGAGGGGAGGAGAGTTTGTTACGGTCGGGGATGGTAATTGGGGGGTGAAATCAAATGCACATGAACTGTTGAATGTAAAAAAAATTTTGCTCTGTAAATATGCACCTAAAGCACAATTAAATTAGAAACAGTCTCCATAATGTGCAGTTTTCAGCACTGACAATGTGTTAAAAGCTGTGATTGTTTCTCAGTTCACTACCCAGTCTCAGGGCACCTCCTACACGACCAGCTCTTGCCTCAGTCCAGGGAGGAACGTAGAGGCCTCATGTCATAGGCCAATAAAGAGTTGACTGCATGGTTGCAAGACTAGACCCAAAGCTGCAGACAGCTGCTGATATGTGTATTATATTAAATACAAGGACCAGAAGAGATATTAATCAAATGCCAATGGAGCAGTATAAATAAGAAACGTTGCAAGGATTCAGAAAAGAGAAAGTTCTATGATGTTCCCCTGTCCAGAAGTGCCTAAGTATCTATAACATGTATGACAGCTTATTTCATTAATATATAAAGAGCTCTGACAAATCAATAAGAAAAGGGCCCAAGGTCAAAATAGAAAAGAGGGACAAGGACATGAGCAGGTAATCCACAAAAAAGCACAAAATGTTTTAAACTGATGAAAGAGGCACAATCTTATTTCTAGTAAAAGAAATGCAAATTAAAACCACAATGAGTTACTTCAGTCTATCTAGTTTGGGTATGTTTGAAATTTTCTATAGTAAAAAGTTTTAACATTTTTTATGAATTTTTAAAAAATTATACTTAAGAGACGTATAACCAATTGCAATGTATGGGTTTTATTTGGATCCTGATTCAAATAATGAAAATTTTTTTTTTTTTTTAAAAAAGGATAAAGCAATTAGTGAAATCTAGCATTATAAAATCATCATTCACTTTTGAACCACCAACCTTCTGGCTATCAGTCAAATGCCTTAGGCACTACACCACCAGAGCTTCCCATACTTTTGTGGTAGGATAATGATATTGTGATGGTGTTTTCAAAATGAGTTCTTATCTTTTATATTTATAGAAGAAATAATCAACGTCTCAGATTTTCTCCAAAATAATCTGGAGGGGGAAAGTGGGTGGGAAACAGATTGGTTGCCAGTTAATGATAATTGATGCTGGGGGATCACATCACAGTGTTCATTATGTTAATCTCTCTATTTTTATCTCTTTAATACTTTTCCTACTAAAACATTAAAATATATATATACAATAGTATCTTATTGTTCCTCCTTCAGAATCAAAAAGTGGAGCAACAAGCATTCCCATGTTACTAGTAGGAGACTGAACTGCAATGTTAGTCTTTGAAGGTGGGTTTGGCTCTATCCATACAAATTTACCCTTTGGCTTAGCATTTCCTCCTCTAAGAAGGCCTGCAGACAAACTCATATTTGTGTTCAAAGCCATATGTGGTGGTTATGTTTGTGTGTCAACTAGGTTGGGCCTGATTGAGTGGCTGGGCAGCTGGTGGTAGTTATTCCCCATGATGAGACTGGCAATCAGCTCCATAGTGGGATCTACCACAAGCAGCTGAGTAGCTGCCTTTGGGATGGGGTCTGCTTCCTGTATATAAGGAGCAGCCTTGGGAATGGTCTCTAGCCTATGGCACACTTGGGCCCTGTGTGTAGCCGTATCGTTGCTTAGCAGCCTGCTCTGCTCTGCCGACCTTGGGACTTACAATGGACTTAAGTCCATTGTAAACCACACGCCCTGCCGTGTGGCTTGGTAACATCGGGACTGTGCCTTTTTACTTGTCAACCTAGAAGTTTCTCAGCCTCAGCAGCCAGCAGCATCTGAGGGAAGAAACGCCTCTGGCTCCAGTGGGCCGGGAGCAGGAAGCAGAGCTGGACCCCAAGGTTGAGGGGCTTTCACCCAGCACCTAGAGCCTGGCACTTTGAACTTGGACTTAAAGCCTCCAAATTGTAAGAATAAACTCCTATTTGTTAAGGCCATCCCATTTGTGGTATATTCTTGTCAGAGCGGCACTAGGTAACCAGAACACCATACATCTATGGATATTCACTGCATCATTTATAATCGTTAAAGATGAGAAATAATACAAACAACAATTTAAGACTGGTTGGTAAATTAAAACATAACCCAGAAAATGGAATACTCTGCAAATATCACAAGAAAAAAGAACGAGGAAACTTTCTAGGTACAAATATGAAACAATGTTTAAAATATATTATGTAAAAAAAAAAAATCAGAGCCAACAATGTAAATAATAAATGAGTTAAGGCAAAGGGGGCAGCACCTATATGCACAGATTATCATAACTGGAAGGATTCATGGTAACCTGGGACCTATGGTTGCCTGGGAAAAGGGGCCTGGGGCCCAGGCAGGGGCACAAGGAGGCATGGAGTAGGAGGGAGACAAATGTTCTTTAAAAATGAAAAAAAAAACAACAGTTGCCCATCAAGTCAATTCCGACTCATGCTGGCCCGTGTGTGTCGGAGCAGAACCATGCTCCACTGGGTCTTCACCGGCTGGTTTTTCAGAAGGAGATCACCAAGCTTTTCATCTGAGGACCTCTCAGCTTCCGGTTGGCAGCCAAGTGTGTTAACCACTGCACTACCCAGCAACTCCAATATATGCCATACGTATAAGATTAATTTTTTAAAAAGCTGAGATTGGCTTTCAATGCAAGAGTGGAGCGTCACACACAGGGCAGGTAGAAGGGGTGGGGTGGGATTTCTGGCCTGGCTGTGGGTGGGGAGGCGACAAACTCTTTCAGCCTTGCCCCTGAAATCCTCAGGAGCTGACACAGAGTCAGCACAGACCCCTTCAGACCCCATCTTATCTCCTGCCAGAGGCTCATTGGTAACTGGAGGGATTTGCAATGGTGGCTCCAGCCCGTCTGAGGGTTGCTAAGTGGCTGACCACTTAGCCGTTTCCAAATAGGGTGTTGCCTCTCACCCACCTTCCATCTATCCTGCAGCCAAGCTTCCATTAGCCAGCAGGTTTGATTATGCAACCCTTGGGAACAGCGGCTCCCAGAAATGCCACCCTCCACCCCCAGCCTCCGGCTCTGCCTGTCAGCCTCCATGGGTCACTGTCAACACTCACATCCCCACAGGCAGCTGCACACTCCACCCACTCTGGGGCAGAGCACAAGGCTGGGGACAGGAAAGTGGGGGAAAGGGACAGATTTGGGTTTCTGAGTGGGGAAATCTTGTCAGGACAAACAGACTTCTCTCCACTTGTCTCCCATCGCAGGTGTGATGGAGCAGAAAGGGGCCCTTGGGAAAAAGAAGTCACAGGATGTCATGGAAACTTAACAGGTCTCCTCTTACTAATTGCCTATGTGTCCCCACTTTTGGGTTCCCTGGAGCTGCTTTCCTTTCCTTGGGCAAAGCAGGTCAATGTTGTCTGCAAACAGAGGCAGCCTCTCTTCCCCATCAACAGATCACACAGGAGGCACCAGAAGAGGACAACACCCCCAGCTCTCCTGAGACCAACTGTCCGGACCAGTCTCCCCACCCGGGCCTCTGGGCCTCCCTTCCAGCCAGAAGGGCACCAAGGCAGGGAAACAGCAACCAACCTCCTCGGGGCTTTCAGTCAGGCTTCCTTTCCTCCAGGGCACTCTCCCTTGCATGATGAAATCCACCACCTTCGAGTTCTGGAACACGGTCCCCAAAAAAGCAATGGCTTTGTCCACCGCCACCACCATCCTGTAGAGGGCTTCAAGTCTGGTGCTGTGCTGGGCCGCGTCCTGCCGCACGGCCCTCACCAGCACCAGGACCTCGGGGCTTCCTGCCTGAGGGTCAGCTGGGGGAGCGCTGCCCACCTGAGCCACTCCCAGTGCTTGGGAGGCCTCCAATCTGTGAAGGCCTTGCTCTAAGTGGCCCAAGCCACGGCACACACACTGCAGCTTCTCCGAGACATCTTCTTGAAAATGCAAGAGCTTGTCGACCTTCTCATTCAGCCTGTTGAGCTCTTTGTTCATGGTATTTAGACCAGCCTTGCCCAGCACTGGCAGCTCCTGGGACCCCAAACCCTCCCTGGGGGCTCCTGACATCCCGTTGCAGGCTTGAAAAGGACGGAGAATTGGAAGAACCACAGATGCCGGGTTTTCACTTCCTCAGTGGTATCTGGAAATTCATTGTCCTGGGAAGCTAACGGCTTCACCCCACAGTGCCAACCACACAGTCGCCCGGTCGCTTGGGGAGCCCAGAGGAACAGGTCCTCTCTTGCCTTGCTTATCTCCCACTCTGCCATGCTGTGAGTGGCAGGCTGGGTTTGGCTCAAGCCCTTCTCCTTGGGCCCCTCTGACATCATGACAGCATTTAACATTCCTCTCTGAGAGGCTGCTGATGGGTAAATATTTTAAGAATCTGCCCAAGGCAGGCAGAGGGTCTTGTGGCTGAAGCTGAAGGTTAAAAACAAGGAGACTTTTAGGGAACTACCTGTCAGCCAGATGCCAAAGAGAGACTCTTGGGGCTCCAGGACAGGTAAGACCTTAGAGGCCCAAAGCATTGACTAGCAGAGGGGCCCCACCTATCACACACATATTATTCACAAGCAAGACCAAGACAGAAGGAAATGTGAGGCTGTTCAAAACAGTTCTGATTTTTTTCCATGATGAAAATTTTTATGCTTTTGGAAATTAAATTTTTGGTGTCCTTGCTTGGTTGGTGCTCTAAACGTGTTTAGGCTGCCTGTGGGGTGAGTCTCCAAGTCCCTCCCCACACAGGGCCCTCAGTCACTAGTCACTTGTACCTAAAAATACAACGGAGGGACAATGGCCCAGGCTACTCACCAAGTGCCATCTTACAGATCACATTTTTTGTAGAGCCCTCTGAGGAAAACTTACCAGCCATCGTCTGTTGTCCTCAGTAATGACCGCACAGGTATCAAGATCTTTTTAATTTTTATTGTGGTGAAAACATACACAACAAGACATTCACCAACGTAACAACTTCCCCATTTATAGCTCAGGGATGTTGATGACATTTTTCATGTTGTGCCACCATTATTGCTCTCCTTTTCCAAAATATTCCATCACCATTTGCATAAACTCAATGCCCCCAACAAAAGCTTCTCCCTCCCCCCCCACCCCTGGTAACCACTAATAATGTTTGGGGTGTGTGTGTGTGTGTGTGTGTATGTATACATATATAATTTTTTCCCCCTCCCACCCCTGGTAACCAACAAAGAAAGTTTCCTTCCATATATAAACCTTTCCTTGACTTTTTACAATAGTGGACTAATACAATATTTGTCCTTCTGTCATTGACTTATTCCACTCAGCATAATGTCTTCCAAATTCATCCATATTATGCAGTGTTTTGCAGATTCTACACGATTCTTTAGGGTTGTATAACATTTCATTGTGTGTATGTACCACACAGCTGATTTATCCATTCCTTGGTGAATAGGCACTTAGGTTGTTTCTTTGCTATTGTGAACTGAAGCACCATTTCCTAAACTGAAACAGACTCAGACCCTAGAGAGCAATTCATCCTGTGGTTTCCAAACTTTTCAGCTTTGGGAATTGTTGGTTCAAATGAAACATTTTACAGAAGCATAAACAAAGCAGACAGAAGCCGAGATGCTCAGGTTGATGCTGAGGTAGGGCACAAGGGGGCGCCAGAGAACTCTGAGGTTGCTGCAAACACCATTTTCATCCAGCCCCTCATCTGGAAGAAGCAAAGCCCAGAGAGGGAAATTGGTCCAAGGGCACCCAGCCTTGTGGACTCTTGAAAATGGTGATGGTTCAGGGACAGTGCTGGCACCAAGGTGTGTGTGTGGAGTGTGTTTGTCTTTTAAT
This sequence comes from Orycteropus afer afer, assembly GCF_000298275.1. Taxonomy (NCBI): domain Eukaryota; kingdom Metazoa; phylum Chordata; class Mammalia; order Tubulidentata; family Orycteropodidae; genus Orycteropus; species Orycteropus afer. The sequence continues at coordinate 6,144,955 of NW_006921596.1, forward strand.
GTCCCCATAAATCTCCGCCAGTCCAAACAAAGCCAATTATGATAATAAACTTTGACCTAGAAATTTGACATCTAAAATCATCTTTAGATCATTTTGCTATTTTAAGTCATAGGTAACTGTGATGGTTAATTTTATGCATTAATCTGGTTGGGCTATGGTGTCGTTATTTGGTCAAACACTAATCTAGATGCCTCTATGAAGTATTTACATGTGATTAAATCAGTTGGCTTTAAGTAAAGCAGGTTACTCTCCATAATGTAGGTGGGCCTCACCCAATCAGGTGAAAATCTTAAAAGTAAAACTGGAGGCTTTCTGAGGAAGCATTCTGCTTCCAGACTATCAAGAAACATCCCGCCAGAATTCCCTTTTCTCCCCTACCACATGACCTCCCAATTTTGGGACATAGAACTGCCAGAATTTCCAACCTATCTGACAGATTTTAAACATAAGACTACTGGAATTTCCATCCTGTTGCCTGACTTTTGGATTTTGGACTCACTAGCCCCACAATTGAATGAGCCAATTCCTTAAAGTAAAAAGTAATAATAAATGAGTGTGTAATAATAAATACTACAACATCTCATTTTAAAATGACACACACACATATATGATTGTGCTTCTCTATCGAACCTTAAGACAGTAACTTATAAAAACAGCATGCTTGCTATGCAAATACAGCTTGACCGCAAGCACGTCCTGTGTCCAGATAGCTGCCCCAATGCAGCTCTTACAGAAATCCAAACCCATTTCTGGGGGATGTGGAACAATAAAGGTTGAGTTTATAAACCCCCTCCCTTTTTGCCTAACCACTGTCAGCTTGTGCTCAACCACTCTCTTAGCTTGTACTTAATCATCGTGTGTTTCAGGAACCAGGAAGATAGGAGGCTTAGGAAATTACAAGAACTAATTTTAGCAAGCTTTGGTCCCCATGCATGCTCAGTAAAGAGGACTGCGTCCCTTGGATGACCCTCCAGGAACATAGGTGCTGTCAGAAGACCAGAAGGAACCAAAGTGCAGCAACCTAAAGTTCAGGGAAGGTCATCAGAAGCAAAGGGTCCGAAGCCCAGTTCCTGTCCAAAAGAAGTCCCCGCCTTGCTTGAATATGCGTTAGATTTCCCAGAAAATTGTTGAATATGTATAATTTCTTTATTTCTGACTCCTATAAATGGGGACTCAAGCTCTGGCTTGGGAGGCAGATTTGGGCAAGTTCCCTGGCTCCCTGATATATTGCACCTCAATATATTGCCTTTCTTTCACCCAAACTCTGGCGCAGAGTAGATTGCCTCCTTTGCACATCAGACAAGACCCCTTGTTCTGTATCAGACACAGCCCTGGTGTCTCTGACGGAATAGCTTGGAGCATGCTCAAAAGGGCACCCGTCTGTCAGGCTCACTGTGGTTTAAAACACACAAACTAACTCTCCTTGGGGAAGGTAGTTTGGGAAACGCCTCATGCTCCAGCCCCTCTTGGGGATTCATGTTCACCTCAGCAGGACGTCGCCTGCCACAGAAAAGAAACAGGCATCTGACTAGGGAATCGCTCCTTCCCATTCACTTCACGCTTAGTACTTTGCTGTGCAAAGAGAATCCCTTGCGTCAGACTTTGGGAAATTGCTCCCTCAAGAAATCTCTGGAAATCTCACACCCAGCTCAATGCCTCTCCTGCAGTAGGTATGGATGCTTTTAGTGAATGAAGGCCCCACCAATCTAAAAAGTCAGACTTCAGTCTCTGGGATAGACATCCCATCAAAGGTACATACCACAGGCTGCTTCATTATTGCCACTGCTAGAGAGAGCTAAGCAAGGACGCCCAGGCAAATTCTTGTTAACAAAGCCTGGAAAGATATCTTAAAAATACAGAAAAGCCCAGGGAAACAACCAAATACTCCAGACACATTATATACCAGTCAAGCCAACTCTAACTCATGGCAACTCCATGTTGTCAGAGTAAAACTATCCTCCACAGAGTTTTTAATGGCTGATTTTTTGAAAGTAGAAAAGTAGATCTTTCTTCAAAGGTCCCTCTGGGTAGACTTGAACTGCCAATCTTTCAGTTAGCAGCCATCAGTTTCACCACCCAGGGACTCCCCAGATATATTAAGAAATAAGTATCTATATCAAACACTAGTTTAAATTTTTTGTAAATTCATATATATGTGTGTGTGTGTGTGTGTGTGTGTGTGTGTGTATGATTGTGTTTCTCTATGGAACCCTAAGACAGAAACAGCGTGCTTGCTATGCAAATACAGCTTGACCGCAAACACGCAAACAGCCTCCTTTAAGCATTTCCCACAAAGAAGGCTGCCATGTTGGCTGTTCCTGAACCACCTCGAAGCTCCCAAAGGGCAGGAATGGTGCCAGACTCCCCTTTGAGCCTGGCATATTCAATACCGCATCAAAGGAACAGGCCATGGCAGGAAGCAAGAGGGTGCGTTGACAGTGGTAGGACTTTTGAAGAAGGGGGCAGACAAGGCTGGGGTTTCTAGAACAATCAGAAGTACAGGGAAGGAATTCTGACAATTCCCAGAAGTAAGCTCCGGCAACCTTTGTGAGAAAGCTCAGAACACACCACCAGAAAAAGTCCTTGAGGCTTCTCTGATGAAAAAGAATAGCCAGGAAGACTGCTTTTGTTTTTCTGCCGATAAGAGACTTGAGTTTACCAGCAGATGGGTTCCCCGAGGGCCAGTGCCTGACTTCTCTCCAACTTTCTCTGATGTAAAGGCTCAGTAAGTACCATAGCCTCTCTCCATTCACTCCAACTCTCTCCAACTCTTTTGGGGCAATGGTACCTACAAGAAGATAAGAGAAGCATTCCACCCCCCAAGTCAGAAGAGTACAAACCAGAGAGGAGGCAGCCATGCTAAGTTGGCACAGTGTAGTAAACCCAATAACACCTCATCTCTCCTGGGTGAGGACAGGGAAATTGATCCACTCCAGGAAAACACCGGCTGACTTCTGTTTGTCAACCTGCACTGAACCCCAAGACTCTTCCTGGTCTTTCTGGTGACTTGACAGGGTCTGGGTTCATGTAGTAGAAATACTACAACATCTCATTTTAAAATGACATCAAGATTCTGGCTCAAGTTGAAAGATTAACCCCCACATTTATCTTCTTCCTCTCCAGAGACCTCAATAAAATTATTGTAAAGGAAAACAAAAAAATAGATACTCTCAATGACAAGGAAGATGAAAGAAGAGTCATTGGAATGAGTGTTGACAATGAGAAGACAGAAAGCTGTCAGAAAAAAATGTAACTAGAGAAGCAAGAGAGAAAACCACAGCCAACTTTCCCTACAGAACCCTAGAGAGGACTTGGAACCCTGAGACCTTGGGTAGGAAAAGGAGAGAGCAGAAATGGAAGGATAAAGAATCAATTCCAAAACAATGGCTCTTCTCCTTCCCTATACCTCCGCATAGAATGGACATAACCAGCAGACCCCCAAACCCTCACAGGAGATCAGAGGACTGTTTCTGGGGAAATCCAATGGTCCACAATAAAATAAATCTATGTACTGGCTTTGGTGGTGTTCCCCAGGGAGCTGCCCTTGTGATCACCTCAACAAAGCCAATCAGTCAAGAAGCCCCAACCACCCACCCAATTTTTAGTGCCATATTCTTAACTATGCACATAAAATATCACTAAGTATTTGAAGAAAGCCCCTAAGATGAAAAGGGAAGACAGTAACAAGTAAACAAAGATGTAATCCTGGAGGAAACAAAGAAAATAGGGACATAGATGAAAGCTTCAGAAAGTGTCTCATTAGTAGCCACAAAACATGTGAAAAGCTGTTCCATCCATTAAAAAAAAAAAAAAAAAAAAACAGAGGATGCTATGGAAAAAGAAAGCTCTTGGAAATTAAAAGAGGAACTCTGGTGGTGCAGTGCCTAAGGTATTTGACAGCTAACCAGATGGTTGGCAGTTCAAATCCACCAGCTGCTCCATGTAAGGAAGATGGTGCAATCTACTTCTGTAAAGATTTACCACCTTGGAAACCCAGTGGGGGTCGCTGTGAATCAGAACTGCCACGATGGTAATGAGTTTGAGGAAATTGAAAACATGAATATGAAAAAATTTTAAAAATCCAACATACACACTGCCGTCAAGTCAGATCCGACTCCGAGCAACCTCTCCTTGGGTTTCTGAGGCAGTATCACTACGGAAGTAGATTGCCCAACCTTCCTTCTGAGAAGTGGTTGGTGGGTTTGAACTGCCAGACTTCTGGTTAACAGTCAAATGCCTAAGACACTATGCCACCAAAGCTCCCAGAGCAAGAGCTGTGTCCCTGGGGGGGCTTGAACCACCAACCTTCTGGTTAACAGCTAAACACACTAACCAATTGCACCACAGAGACAGTCGGAAGGCACTCAAAATACGACTGGGAAAGAGCTGCTTCTTCAGAGTAGAACCAACCTTAATGATACTGATAAAGTAAAGCTTACAGGACCTCCATTTGCTGGCATCACATGACTCAAACTGAGGAAAAACAACTGCAAACATCCATTAATAATCAGAACATGGAATGTACAAAGTGTGACTCTAGAAAAATTGGAAATTGTCAAAAATTAAATGGAATGCATAAAGATTGATATCCTCAGCATTAGTGAGTGGAAATGGACTGGTTTTGGCCATTTTGAATCAGACAACCATATGATCTACTATGCTAGGAATGACAGACTGAAAAGGAATGGAGTGGCATTCATCATCACAAAGAATATTTCAAGATCTATCCTGAAGCACAATGCTGTCAGTGATAGGATAATATCCATATGCCTACAAGGAAAGCCAGTTAATACCACTATTATTCAAATTTACACACCAACCACCAAAGCTAAAGATAAGGAAATTGAAGATTTCTATCAACTTCTACACTCTGAAATTGATGAAGCATGCAGTCAAGATGTGTTGACTATCACTGGTGATTAGAATGCAAAAGTTGGAAACAAAGAAGAATCACTGGTAGTTAGAAAATTTGGCCTTGGTAATGGAAATAATGCTGGAGCTCACATGATAGAATTTTGTAAGACCAATGACTTATTCATTGCAAGTACCTTTTTTTCAACAACACAAACACTGGGTCTACACATGGACTTTGCCAGATGGAGTCCACAGGAATAAGATCAACTACATTGGTGGTAAGAGGTGAAGAGAAAGTTCAATATCTTCAGCCAAAACCAGGCCAGGAGGTGATTGTGGAACAGACCATCAATTGCTCATATGCAAGTTCAACTTGAAGTTGAAGACAATTTTAAAAAGTCCATGAGAGCCAAAATATGACCTTGAATATATCCCTCCTGAATTTAGAGACCATCTAAAATATAGATTTGATACATTGAACACCAATGACAGAAAACCAGAAGAATTGTGGGATGACATCAAGAACATCATCCATGAAGAAAGCAAAAGGTCACTAAAAAGACGGAAAAGGAAGAAAAGGCCAAAATGGATGTCAGAAGAGGCTCTGAAACTTGTTCCTGAATGAAGGGTAGGTAAAACAAATGGAAGAAATGACAAGATAAAAGAGCTGAGCAGAAGATTTCAAAGAGCAGCTCAAAAAGACAAAGTCAATTATTATAATGAACTGTGAAAAAACCTGGAGTTAGAAAAACAAAAGGGAAGAACACGCTCAGCATTTCTCAAGCTGAAAGAACTGAAGAAAAAATTTAAGCCTCCAGTTGCAATATTGAAAGATTCTACGGACAATACATTGAATGATCCGACTCATAGCGACCTCTCCTTGGGTTTCTGAGGCGGTATCACTACGGAAGTAGATTGCCCAACATTCCTTCAGAGGAGTGGCTAGTAGGTTTGAACTGCCAGCCTTTTGGTTAGCAGTCAAATGCCTTAGGTACTACACCACCAGAGCTCCTATTGAATGATGCAGGAAACATCAAAAGAAGATGGAAGGAACACACAGAGTCACTGAACCAAAAAGAATTGGTCAATCTTCATCCATTTCAGGAGGGGGCATATGATCAAGAACCAATGGTACTGAAGGAAGAAGTTAAAGCTGCACTGAAGGAAGTGGTGAAAAACAAGGCTCCGGGAATTGA
>NW_006921596.1:6162791-6166139 GCF_000298275.1 Orycteropus afer afer
AAAAAAAAAAAAAAAAAAAGAACGTTAGCCATTGTTATGATGTTGGCAGACAGGGCAAGAAGGGAGCAGGCAAAATTCAAGTCTCCAGGAAAGCCAGAGTTCTCATAAGAAAGAGTGAAATTATGCTACAAGAGTTGATTCTGAATAAAAAATATTTAGAGCCATAATAAGGTAAACATTTCATGTAAGCTGAAATGGTGATATGTCTACTATGAGGATGGGGGGTGTGTGAGAGAGAGCTGTATCTTCACTGATCCTAACAGGAAGTCCAGAGAGAACGTACAAAATTGAAAATGAAGAAATAGCTAAAGAGAATATGGAGGCAGATACGGTAGAAGACTGGAATGTGCTTGCCTCGGGGAGCAGGTCATGCAGAAGGTAACATCTAAGGGACACCAAACGCATCCTGCATGTTGTAGATCTGCTTCATGTGCACAGCAGCATTCTAGGACATAGCAGTGAAAGGTCTTATTCTAACAAAATCAAGTGTTAGGACAACTTTCTCACAGTCAGAAGCCAAGTGTCTTGAGGAAGGGAGCCCTTTGGTTCTATTTCGCAGCCAGGGTCCATCTGGGCTCCCTGTGTACCTGGAGGAGCCTGGGGATGCAGTGGTTGGTTAAGTAAGCTCTTTCACCATCAGCGACCAAAACCCCAAACCCACTGCCATCAAAAGGAGGCTCGTAACAGTGCAATGATCACTGTCGTTGCTGTTGTTGAGAAACTGCCATCCTTCAGGCCAACACATCTATTCCCTGCACCTCTCTAAGCCCAACCCCTTGCCCCAGTTCAGCCCAAAAGACAGCAATGGGCTCGATCACCTTGTTGTGGGGTGGGAGAGTAGCAGGAAGAGGGAGCCTCTCCTCGATCCTCAATCAGCCCCACAGGCTCCTGGCCCAGCCCAGGCCACTTCCTCCAGTTGCAGGGTAAACTATTATGTGCTCAGAAAGTGCAAACATTAAGCCACACATACTTAGAAAACTAAAACAGAGATGAGAAAGAACATGACAACTTTGGGGTGAGCTGCCATTTGGCACTGTCCACCCCCTGCACCCTGCATTGTCTGGGAAAGGGCCAGGCTGACCATCCCAGGCTGTGCACGCATCAGCCAAAGCTTTCTGCTTAACTGAGTTTCCTGGTCCAAGAGAACCCAGGCCTGGGAAACAACTGTCACCAGGCTCCCTAACGATTATTGCTCAGGCTCTTTACTTCAAAGCAAATTGACCTGGAGCTGTCCTTACCGCAAATATCTGGGTGTAATCTGACGCCCGCTGCTGGCCCCTGGCGCTAGGGCCGTGCAGTGCTGAAGCGGGGCACAGAGTCCCCATCCTGCGGTCGTGCCAACTCCGTGTTTACTCTGCTTGGAGATGGATGCTGCCCAACTGCCCAGAGCGCTGAGAATGAGGTGGGCCGTCCGGCGGGATGATGTCTCCAGAACTCGGGCAGCTGTGATAAGCCTGGCATTTCCGCTTATCTCTGACCCTGCACTAGGGCCTCCAGAGGCATCCAGAGGGTTCACTGGTTATCAGCTTTGTGAGGCTATATCTGCCTCCCTGGGGGCCTACTTCCTGCATCACTTAGAGGAGTGTCCAGCTGTTAAATAAACACTATGTGGCCCCAGAAGAGAGAAAGGGAGCAAGTCCTAGAACAGGGATAACCTGAGTTCAAAACCCAGAATCCCGGGGCTGAGGCCTAGGAGGTCAGCTAAGAATCCTTGCCTCCAGGCAGCCCTCCAGGGAAAAACCCTGATCTTCAATGGGACCACATGCATCCTGACTGGGAGCCTGGTCAGTCACCTGCACCTGCAGGGTGGGAGGGTCTGGCTACTCCCTCTCTAAGTAAAACTACTCAGGAAGCAACCAAGAGCCACACAGTCCTCAAAGAGTGGGACATGTTGCCGTGAAAGGGAAAAGGTGAGGACCCATGGTCTCTGCTGAGTGAGTTGCCAGCTGCAACTCAGCTGCCACCCTCCAGGAGGACTCCCTGACCAGACCAACCCAGAGTGCCCTGGCGGGGAACAACCCCTGCATACACTGACATACACAGACATACACTCAGATGCACAGTCACGCTCACTGTCCTCCGCCTGTGGCCAAGCTGTGTTGAAAGTGTACCTTTTTTTTTTTTTTTCCAACAGAGTGAACTCTACTTTCACATACAGTCTTGGTGGAAAGTAATGCCCACCTCAAGAGACAGATGCCGGATTTATGTGGGTCGCTAGGCAAGTGACTTAGCCTTTCTGAGCCTCCGGCTTCTCACCTCTAGAATGCGGATAACAGTAAGACCTACCTCATGGGGCTGTTGGAGAATTAGAGAGCTCTCCGGTGGTGCAGTGCCTAAAGCATCTGACTGCTACCAGAAGGCTAGAAGTTCAAGCCGACCAGCCACTCCTTGGAAGGAAGGTTGGGCAATCTACTTCTGTAGAGATACCACCTCGGAAAACCAAGGAGGGGTGGCTATGAGTTGGAATCGACTTGACGGCAGTGAGTTTTTTGTTTGTTTGTTTGTTTGTTTTCTGTGTAAAGCTCTTAGAATTCAACCTGATGAATGTTCCAGGGAGGCTGTTCTCTTATCCTCCTCCCACCCCCTGCTCCTAAAGGACCCAGGCTTAGACGATTCAGCCTGGAGATTGAATCTTTGGAAAGTGATACAGAGATGAAGAGCCCACTCCCAGCGTGGCAGGGACGATGTCCTGGACAGACCTTTCTGGGCAAGGCCGTCACAGTGCCACCTGCTCTTCGCCTCTGCAGCACTGCTTTTTGTCTCCTCCTGCCTGATCACCCTCCAGAAAACTCCCTGTTTCGGATGACCAGGGCCTATTTCTATTGCTCATCATTGAAAATAGCCTGACTCAAAACATTTTCTGTCCAGAACTTGACTTTGTCCCTGGGGAGCTGCAGTTGCCAACTGCCAATTCAGAAAACACAATGATATTTGCAAGTTGGAACCAGGCCAACCAGTTCACACCAACACACTGCGTGGCTTGCATTTCTACCAGCCCTTACTGGTAAGCATCTCCAGTTGCCAAAGGCGTTGAGATGTGTTCCCACTGCTCACGTGAGGTGGATGGATTACGATCCCTACTTTACTCATGAAGAGACAGAGGCTCCCAGTGAGACTCAACGCAGAACTGGGTCTTGAACCCAGCTCTACAGCTTCACAGCTTGTGTTCACAGCACATGGGTGATACTCCATTATTATCCCCTACCCCACTCTTACACACAAACATCCCTTTGGGACCCAGCTCACCTGCCCTGGCTGACAAGTATCAGAGAAAGGACTGCATGCTTTATATATATGAGCTCGCTCTTCTGAGCCTAACCATGACCAAAGGAGCTCTGGTGGCACAGT
>NW_006921596.1:6166704-6167918 GCF_000298275.1 Orycteropus afer afer
ATGGCTGTTAACCAAAAAGCTGGGGCTTAAGTCCACACAGAAATGCCTCAGAAGAAAGGCCTGGAGATCTACTTCCAAAAAACCAGCCACTGAAAACCCTATGGAGCACAGCTCTACTCTGACGCACATGGGGACACCATCAGCAACGAGTACCGGCATAGTCCAGGGGCTAGATTACGATTGATCCTCCTCATTTTACAGAGGGAGAACAATCTAGAGAACTTAAGTGGCTTGACTAAGGACACAAAGTCAGAGAATAATGGAGCCATGATTCTGACCCGTGTTCAATAGCTACACCATTTCGCCAGTTTCAGATATAAGAGGGATCTCAGAAATCACAAGAGTTAACTTCCTTATTTTGTAGATGGAGAATCTGAGACCAGGAAAGGGAAGGGGTTTTATGAAGGTCACACAGCAAGTCAAATGGTAAAGACAAGACCAAATGATAAAACTCTTGCCTTCAGAGTAGCAATGGAACTCCCTGCCCTCCTCTGTGGCTTGAGAGGTGAGTGGAGGTAAGATTGGCTCAGTTCTGATATTTGTCTGAGGAGACAAGTAGGGGATTGAAGGGTAGGGACCCTCAGATACCAATATCAATTGCTGATTTCTTCATAGTAAAATGTCCACAATTTGCCTCATTTCCTGTCAACAAAAACCTGCTGCTGTTGAGTTGATTGCGACTTCAGAGCAGAAGTGCCCCACAGGGTTTTCTTGGCTGTACTCTTTATGGAAGGAGGTCTGGTGTTGCAGCAGTTAAGGCATTTGGCTGCTAACATAAAGGTCAGTGGTTCGAACCCCCAGCCATGGAGGAAAGATGAGGCAGTCTGTTTCCATAAAGATTAACAGCCTTGGAAACCCAATGGGTTTGCTCTGAGTCAGATTCAACTCAATGGCAGCGAGTTTGAGTTTACTCTTTATGGAAAGGTCCCTGAGTGGTGCAAACAGTTTGCCTTCAACTACCAATCTAAAGGTTAGCAGTTCAAACCCATTAGCAGCACCATGGAAAAAGTCCTGGTGATCTGGTTCCATAAAGATTACAGCCAAAAATGGAAAGCAGTATGGTGAGTCCTTAAAAAGTTGGAATTAGAAATGCTATTTTCCTTGGTTCAGCAATCCCATTACTAGGTATATATCCTAAAGAAGTGAGAGACGGGACAAGAACAGATATATGCACGCCCATGTTCATCACAGCACTATTTACAATAGCAAAAAGA
>NW_006921596.1:6169843-6175761 GCF_000298275.1 Orycteropus afer afer
TCCCACATCTGATAAAAAGAATTTTATCTTCATCTGCTCAAATTCTCTTCCCTCAATTTAACCTTGTCATTGGAGGAGAACCTGGTTCTAGGATATTTTGCTGTCAAATCTAAGAATGGGTATCCAGAGGCAGGTTTGATGGGGACTCAGTTGATCTGGTAAGAAAATGCCAAGATCAGGACAGGAAACGGGGAAACACCAAGCAGGGTCTAGATGTTTGGGGAATGATAGCCCCAGGATGCCAAAGAACAGGTGAGGCAAGAAAGAAGGATTTGGGAAGATGTCTGCTGTACCTGTGGAGGTGCTCACTCATCTAATACAAGAAATTTGGAAGACAGCCACATGGCCAACCGACTGGAAGAGATCCCTGTTCGTGCCCATTCCAAAGAAAGGTGATCCAACAGAATGCAGAAATTATCAAGCAGTATCATTTATATCACACACAAGTAAAATTTTGCTGAAGATAATTCAAAAGCACTTGCAGCAGTACATGACAGGGAACTGCCAGAAATTCAAGCCAGACTCAGAAGAGGACATGGAATAAGATATATCTTTGTTGGTATCAGATAGAACTTGGCTGAAAGCAGAGAGAATACCAGAAAGATGTTTACCTGTGTTTTACTGATTATGCAAAGGCATTTGACTATTTGAATCATAACAGATTATGGATAACACTGTGAAGAACAGGAATTCCAGAATACTTACTTGTGCTCATGAGGAACCTGTACATAGACCAAGAAGCAGTCTTTCAAACAGAACAAAGGGACACTGCATGATCTAAAATCAGGAAAGGTACGAGTCAGGGTTGTATCCTTTCACCAAACTTATTCAACTTCTATGCTGAGCAAATAATCTGAGAAGCTGGATTATATGAAGAAAAATGTGGCATCAGGATTGGAGGAAGACTCATTGACAACCTGCAATATTCAGATGACACAACCTTGCTTGCTGAAAGTGAAGAAGACTGGAAACACTTACTGATGAAGATCAAAGACTACAGTCTTTGGTGTGAATTACACCTCATCATAAAGAAACAAAAATCCTCACAACTGGACCAATAAGCAACATCATGATAACTGGAGAAAAGACTGAAGTTGTCAAGGATTTAATTTTCACAATCAACACTCCCGGAAGGAGCAGTCAAGAAATCAAAAGACATATTGTATTGGGCAAATTTCATGCAAAAGACCTCTTTAAAGTATTAAAAAAGGAAAAATATCACTTTGAGGACAAGAGCATGCCTGACCCAAACTGTGGTATTTTCAATTGCCTCATATACATGTGAAAGCTGGACAATGAATGCAGAAGACCAAAGAAGAATTGGTGTATTTGGACTATGGTGTTGGCAAAGAACGCTGAATATACCATGGACCGCCAGAAGAACAGACCAATCCGTCTTGGAAGAAGTACAGCCAGAATGTTCCTTAGAAGGGAGGATGCCAGACTTCGTCTCATGTACATCAGACATGTCATCAGGAGGGACCAGTCCCTGGAGAAGGACATCATGCTTGGTAAAACAGGGGGTCAGTGAAAAAGAGGAAGACCCTCAATGAGATGGGATGACACAGTGGTTGCAACAATGGGGCTCAAACATAGTGACAGTTGTCAGGATGGCGCCGGACCAGGCAATGTTTCGTTCTGTTGTTCATAGTGTCACTGTGAATCAGAATCCACCTGATGGCCCGACAACAATCGCTGAAGGACACAAATGACTGCCGAGAGTATAAGGGGAAATGGTATGGTAGCTGGCTCAGATCCTGCAGCTGCCAGTCTACAGAAAGCCAGTCACCTGGCACTAGGTGATATTCAGATGCAGGGGGAAGAACAAGTATTTGGGGAGGATTTCTTGGAGGAAATGAGCCTTGTAGGATGGTTAAGATTTGGGGAGGCCAAGGACAGGGCCATTCTCGTAGGGGCACAGAGTAAAAGCATGCCTAGATGGAACCTGGCAGGTGGGTATGGATGCAGGGACTAGCCTCTATACCAGATAGTGTCAATGGGGCCCAGCTGAGTCAAGTGGTGGTACTCATTAAAGGTTGGAATGGGAAAACCATGCAGAAATGTTGAGAACATGAAGCATCAAGATACAAGGACCACAATCCTATGGAATATTTTGAGCTAGGGAGTACCATGATAAAGTAAGTGTTTAAAAATGGAGGAAGGAGACTTGGAAGGGAAAGGAAGCTGCTTTCTGGGATGCTGGAGATGTTCTATATCTGGGGGTGTTTACATGGGCGTTTGCATATGCTAAAATTCAATAGGCTCTATGATTTACACACTGCACTATGTGTAAGTTATACCTGAACCAAGTTCTGTTAGCATGGGGGAAAAATGACGTGTGGGGATACTGCAGGGTGCAGGGAGGGCCCGGGACCAGCCTCAACACAGAAGCTAAAATCTCCAAGTGTTTCCCATTTTGAGGATGTGCACTGTTGCCAAAACACAGGAGCACTAAGGAAGTGGAAAGACATCTGAGAGAACAAGCTTGAAACTTCTGCAAGTGTTGACTGAAGTTCTGAGAGCTTCATTCCACCACCTCACACGACAACACAGGCAAGACTCCCCCACAACACACTGTGGGCAGGAAACTCTCAGGATCTGGTATGCTCTTCCCAGATCCAATAAGTGAAGATTTCATCCCAAAAGCAGGTCAAAAAACAGCAAGTACACAAGACTCTTAGTTTTGTTTAAAATATACATGTATGCCCAGAAAATCTTCTAAAAGTATTATTAACACTGCATGATAGGATTGAAGATGATTATTATTTTCTATATTTCATCTATATCTTTTTCCTAAAGTTTTACAATGAAATGTATTGTTGGTGTTATTAAACAGAAGTTTGTTTTTCTGTGAGAGTCACCATTCACCTAGGCCCATGGGGATTATTCTGGACAGAAAACATGCACCAGAGAGAGGTTTAATTAACCAAGAACACAGAGGGATAGGCTCCCTCAGGACTCCAGCTGACAGAAAACAACATTTAATAATCTCACAAGGAGGTCTGGGGTCAACTGCTCAGTGTTAAATGAGCAGAAACCACACACATGTAACAGATGAGAAGAACTCCTCAGAATAGCAAATCCTGTGGGATAAAGCAACTATTCCTCCATGTGCCTTGTTTTTTAAATAACTTTTTGCCCTCTTCCAACTTGGGAAGAAGTGTTCCCAACTCCATATGCAATTCATAAATTACATAGTACAATTAATTTGGGAAATGCTTAAAGCAAAGTTGGCAAGCCTTTGAAAGCAACCACCAACAAACGCATTCTTTAAACGATTTAAGCACCTGTAATTGTTAATAATCACAGAAGTTTGGAAAAACAGTTCTGACGTCTGACTTAGCAGTACACATGCAATTCCTCTGAAGCACCACAAAACCAAAACCAAATCCATGCATCTAAAACACACAGTTGTCACTTTTTTTGTTATTGTTATTGTTGTTGTTGTTGTTAACCAGACTCTAAAAGTGTTTTCTGCAAGGTCTTCACACCCCTAATGCACCTACTAAAAGCACACACACATACACAGTAAGTTTATCATCTGCACTTACATACCACCTTCCATCCATGGGTCCCAAGTGGTCTTTCAGAAATATTTTAAGTTCCCAGTGAGATGCGTAAGAACTGTTACCTCCATTTTATATACAAGTAAACTTAAACATGGGGGCAGCTAAGTAGCTTGTCAATGGTTATGACCCAAGACAAAATCCCTGCAGGCAGCCCTCTCTGGTGTCCCTTGCTCCCTTCCTCTGCTGACTTTGAGCTTTCTTCTTGGCCTGGGTTTAAGTCATGCACGCAGACCACTGTTTCCCTGGTGATGAAGGTGGCATTCTATTTCCTGCCCTAAATCTGGCCCAGGGCCCTGGCTGCACCACATTTAGCCACAAGTGCATCAGCCGTGCGTGAGTGGGGACAGCTTGGCTCCTTGGAAACCTAAGTAGCATGTGTCAGTTGGCCGGGGCCCATTGAAAGCCACTCCAGGCCTGGCTGCCAACTCCTCCATCACTTGCTCAGAACAACCCACAATACAGGCGATGACATCTCTCGGAGCTGCATGGACAAACGGGAACACCTCAAAGGCAAGCTCACTGGCATTGCTCCAGTCCCACCCTCAGGAGAGATAATCCTTATACATCTGGGACCGGGGCCCCTCAACCAGTACACCCTCCTCTGCTCATTTCTATGGACAGCAAAGTGTGTAGGCCACTGACACTCCTGGTAGCCAATGGCATTCTTCAGTTTACACCTTCAATCCTCAGTTGCAGGGTTGATTTCTATGTTTCATTTAATGAAGGTACCCTGCAGTGACCACTCAGTTTGAGATGTGCTTCTCTGATGACTGCAGTCATGCTTAGAAACTGAGTTTTTTTTTTTTTTTTTGGCTTTTGTCACTTTTAAATTAATTTCACTTTTGTGTCTTTTTTGCATCTGAAATGCCCTGTTTACCTTACTGGATAGCCATGTGCATCCTAGGAACTAGAGGCTGGTTAGTTGTCCTTCCCATGTGCTCCCTATCAGATCCCATTAGCAATACTGACGATAGTCTCTAACCCCTGAGCATTTACCTTATTCCAGGCACTCTGCCAAACATTGTGTACTCTTTATTATCATCAATTCTAGGTATGTACCGTTAACTCCATTTTACAGATCACATCAGACAGGTCGCCAAGTCACTCGATGGGCTTCCTGTGACTGCTGTTAACAATCACCACAAACTTCATGGTTTAAAGTAACAGAAATTTATTCTCTCGCTATTCTGGAGGCCGGAAGTCTGAAATCAGTGTAACATCAATGGGCTGAATCAAGGTTGCAGCAGGGTCATGATCCGTCTGGAGGCTCTAGGGGAGATTTCTGCCCTTGCCTCTTCCAGCTTCTGGTGGCTGTCGCCAGCATTCTGTGGTTTGTAGCTGCATCATTCCAATCTCTGCCTTCCTGGACACTTTGCCTTTTCTTCTTCTTCTCTCTCTCTCTCTCTCTCTCTCTCTCTGTCTCTCTCTCTCTCTGTGTCCTCATTTGGAGATCAAGGATGGTTTAAGGAGGTATCTTTACCATACTATCAGCTCAAAAATGCAAATCAAGCTCATTAATCTTTTACATAAACACATTATGACATTACATGAAAACTACAACTGCACTTCCTTGCTTCCACTGATGAAAATTAGTTTATGATGTGTTCAAAGTCATTTTTTTCTGGATTCTGCTCTTTCTACATTTAGCAAAGCAAGATCAAACAGTCTGCCTTGACACATGGAGGCTCTCAAATATGAAAATATCAGTTTTAACTTGCTGACTCATCTCTCACCACTGGCAATGGGAACTGTGATGGTCAATAGATACTGCTTAGTGGCACTCCCTTCAAATGGTACCCAGGGCATATACCATACTTGTAATACCTTAGATATACCATTGCTTAACATATCATATCAGACACCATGCATGAAAGAAGAGAGTGCAGTGAAATATCTAAAGAAAAAAACCCACCAACCTAAAATTCTATATCCAGAAAAATTATCCTTCAAAAGTAGAGAAATAAAGTAGAAAATTTCTTCAGACAAACAAAAATCGAGGGAATTCATCACCAGCAGACCTGTCCTGCAAGAAATGTTTTTAAAAATGTTTAGGGAGAAGAATAATGATATTGGTCAGAAATTCAGCTCTACATATAAGAAAGGGAGAGTATCAGAGAAGGAATAAATGAAGATAAAATAATTTTAAAATTTTTCTTAATAGAGCTAAAAGATATGCCCAAAGAGGAGAGAAAATGGAATAAAATAAGCAATCAAAAACCACAGAAGGCAGAAAGAAAAAAAAAAAAAATTAGAAACAAAAATATAAAATCAATGACTAGAAAACAATTACAAACATGATAGATATTAATCCAACTATATCACTAACCACTTTAATGTGTATGGTATAAA
>NW_006921596.1:6176021-6179836 GCF_000298275.1 Orycteropus afer afer
CCAAGGAGGGGACTATGAGTAGGGGCCGACTCGATGGCACGTAACAACAACAACATCCTACATAATTTGGGTGAACCTGATTCTATCCATTGAAAGACCTTAACAGCAGAGCTGAGACTTCCCCCAAAAAAGAATTCTGCCTGTGAACAGTACCTTTATCCTGTGTCTAAGAGTTCCTACCTGCCCTTCCTGATGACATGCCCTAAGAATTTAGGCACCCTTCTCTCTGACCAGAGCAGCTATGACACCAAGAATGTGGGGCAAAAATCCCTGTTGCTTTGCTTCTCTCTTCGGGATGCTGCCATTTGGCTACAAATGCAGTCACAGGAAGTATACACCAGAGGAAGTAAACCAAGGCCTCGGCTTTATGGTTGGAGAACAGGGAAGGGAGGTCCTAGAAAGCTAGAAAGTGCCAAGAGATTGTGAAGAACAGCAATATGAGGAGAATGATCCCATAAAGCTGTGTTTGAATTCCTAGATTCATCTCCAAGCTACACATGTGTGGCTCTGACCCTAAACAACACAGCACAACAGGCTCTAAGAAGTGAGCTTTAGGACAGTGTATACTGCCCAGGTCTATCCTGGGTAATGCACGTGTAGGACTGATCTGAGAGCACTTCAAATATTTAGAAATTGAACTGGCATTAGAACCACAACTCACAGAAGGCACATTTGAACTTGCAGTCTGAACCTAATCTAGTTACTGTTTACTAAGTAACAAACAAAAGTAAAATTATTCTCAGTTATCTAGAGTCTTGTAACACAATATCCAAAATGTCCCATAATGAAATACAAAATTATTCAGCATACAAAGATCCAGGAAGATCTCAATTCAACAATCAAAAGACATGACATAGACTAGAATCATCAGAGAAGACATTGAAGCAGCTATTATAACCATAGGAGGCTCTGGTAGCATAGTGCCTAAGGCATTTGACTGCTAGCCAGAAGGCTGGCATTTCAAACCCACCAGCCACTCCTCGGAAGGAAGCCTGGGCAATCTACTTCCCTAGTGATACTGCCTCGGAAACCCAAGGAGGGGTGCTATGATTCAGGTCTGACTCAAGGGCAAATAACAACATTATAACCATGCTCTAAGAAGGAAGAAGGAACACTCTTCAAACAAATGGAAGGACAGAAAATCTCAAAAAAGAAACAGAAGATACAAAGAATCAAATGGAAACTTTAGAAAGGAAAAATACAAATACAAGTACAAATTCACTGAATAGACTCAATAGCAGAATGGAGATTTAAAGACAAAAAAAGAAGGAAAGACTCAGTAAACTTGAAGATACATCAATAGAAATTATCCCATCTGGACACAAGAAAAAAGATGGAAAATAAACGAACAGAGCCTCTAGGATCTATGTGACAATATCAAAAAGTCTAAATATCAACATCATTGGGAACCTCTGAAAGGGAAGAGAAATAAGGTGGACTAGAAAAAATATTTGAAGAAATAATATCTGAAACTATGTAACTGGTGAAAGACAAACTTAACATTAAAGAAGTTCAGCATAACCCAAGCAAGATAAATATTAATTAAATTGCTGAAAACTGATTCAAAAGCAGTTTTTTTTTACTCTGAAAAATGAAGGCAAAGAAAATATCCCTGAAAAGTAGCTAGAGAAAATAAAAAAAGGAAAAATTATTTGAATGGAGGCCAAAGTATTTGAATGGAAGCTTCACAAGAAGCCATGGAGGTCAAACTTTCAAGGAAGAAATACCAATCCTCACAACCTTCTCCAGAAATAGTAGAAGGAACACTTTTGATGTATTCTATGAGGCCAGCAATGCCCTAATAACAAAACCAGACAAAGACATTATAAGAAAGAAAAACTACAGAGGCAAAGATCCTCAACAAAATATTAACTAATTGGATCCAATAATGTATAAAAAGAATCACACATACCACAACCAAGTGGGGTTTACTCTAAATACGCAAGGCTGATTCAAGATATAAAAATCCATTAATGTAATCCATCATATCAACAGGTTAAAGAAGAAAACCATGATCCTATCGATACAGAAAAACCATTTGACAAAATCTAACATTCGTAATAAACTCTTAGCAAACTAAGACAAAAGGAAACTTCTTCAAGTTTATAAAGAACATTTACTGAAAAATTACAGCTAACATTATATTTAATGGTGAGAAACTAGATGCTCTCTCCGTAAGATCAGAAACAAGGTTAAGATGTACCCTACCCTCTCACCACTTGTATTCAACATTGCACCAGAAGTCCTGGTACACAAGAAAAGGAAATAAAAGGTACACAGGTTAGGAAGGAAGAAATAAAACCATCTTTGTATGCAGATGATGTAACTCTCTGTGTAGAAAATTCCAAGGAATCAAGAAAAAAACTCCTGAAACTAGTAAGCAATTATAGCAAGATTGCAGGACACTAAGTTAATACAAAAGTTAATTGCTTTCCTATATACTGGGAATGAACAACTGAAATTTGAAATTAAAAAAAAAAAATCATTTACATTAGCAACCACCCTACAGAAAAAGAAATACTTATACAGGTATAAAGGTAATAAAATATGTACAAGATCTATATAAGGAAAACTACAAACCTCTGATGAAAGAAATCAAAGATCTAAATAAATGGACCGGTTTTCCATGTTCACGAATAGAAAGACTCAATATCGTTAAAATGTCAATTCTTTCCACCTTTATCTATAGATGTAACACAATCCCAATCAAAATCTCAGAAAGTTATCTTGCAGATATTACCAAACCAATTTAAAGTTTATCTGGAAAGACAAAGACTTAGAACAGCCAACAATGTTCAAAGAAAAAGAACAAAGTTCTGATGTCAGGACCTACTGTAAAGCTACAGCAATCCAGATAGTGTGGTACTGGGGAAAGAACAGACGAACAGATCCATGAATAAGAACAGAGAGCCCAGAAATAGGTGCACACAGATACAGCAACAGATCTTTGAGAAAGGAGCAAAGGCAATTCAGTGGAGAAAGGGTAGTCTTTTCAACAAATGGAGCTGAAACTGGACATCCACATGCAAATAAAATCATTTTAGATGTAGAACAAAACCTTATACAAAAATTGACTCAGAATAGATCAAAGACCTAAACGCAAAATGCAAAATCGTAATACTTCTAGAAGATAACAACAGAGAAAATCTAGATGAGATGGGTTTGGAGATGATTCTTCAGATACAATACCAAAAGCACAATGCTTGAAAAAAGATAAACTGAACTTCATTAAAATTTAAAACTTCTACTCTGTGAAAGACAATGAAAAGACAAACCAGAGTGGGAGAAAGTAACTGAAAAGCACATATCTGATAAAGGACTTGTGTCCAAATTATACAATGAACTCTTACAACTCAATAATTAAAAAAAAAAAAAAAAGTTACAAAATAGACAAAAGATCTGAACAGATACCTCACTGAACAAGATATACAGATGGCAAATAGGCATTTGTAAAAATGCACAACGTCATATATCATAAGGAAATCATAGTTTAAAACAATGAGCTGTTCCAGCTAAGGTGGCTAACTATCCTGATTTGCCTGGGACTGAGGGTTCCTAGGATGTGGGAATTTCAGGTTCAAAATCAGAATAGTCCCAGACAAACCAAGATTAATTGTTCACCTAATTCCACATTCCTCAAAAATAACTTCTTGTTGTTGTTGTTATGTGCCATCGAGTCAGACCCGACTCATAGCTACCCCTCCTTGGGTTTCCGAGGCGGTATCACTATACAAGTAGATTGCCCAACCTTCCTTCCAAGGAGTGGCTGGTGGGTTTGAACCACTAGCCTTCTGGTTAGCAGTCAAGTGCCTTAG
>NW_006921596.1:6180136-6181598 GCF_000298275.1 Orycteropus afer afer
AGGACTGCATTAAATATTCTTGGGCATGTCAAAAAGTAAACAAAGAAGAAAAAAAAAAAGGCAGATCTAAATCCAATCATATAAAAAATTATATGATCTAAACAAACCAATCAAAAGAGATTTCAGGAAATTTTTTTGTTTTAAAAAGAACCGACATACTGGCTACAAGATATTCATTTCAAATATTATACCGGTAAGACAAAAGTAAAGGATAAAAAAAGATAGGCCATATAAACACTAATCAAAAGAAAACTGAAGTGACCAAAAGCGACTCAACACTTTGTGGGCTAAGTCCCCTTTGCTTTTCTTACTTTTTTCCTTCTCTCTCACCCCAGCCCCTGAACAATAAATACCACAGCAACCAAGAAGGCACCTATAAGGCAAAGTGAATGGACAAAGTATATTTATCTGATCAAAGTATATCAATATCAGAGCAAAGAAAATTACCAGGAATAAAGAAAGATACTACATAATGATAAAGGGTCAATTCATAGAGAAGATACAACAATCCTAAATGTTTATGTACCTAACAACATAGTTTCAAAAATACATAATGCAAAAGTTGGCAGAACTAAAGGGAGAAACAGACAAATCTACAATGATAACTGTAATTACAATGATAAAAGTAATAATAATAATAAACTAGGATATAGGAAAATTGAACAATACTATCATTCACCAATAGCAGAATCCACATTCTTATCAAGTACACATGGAACATTCTTCAAGAACATAGTCTAGAGGTTCTAAAAACCTTTAAAATGTTAGGAGTATTGAAATCATAGAGTGTCTCCTCCAACCACAATGACATTAAAGTAGAAACCAGTAATAGAAAGATAACTAGAAAAACCTGAAAATATTTGGAAATTAAAGAAGTATTAAGAAATACTAGAAAATATTTTGAATTGAACAAAAATGAAAATGAAATACACTACATTGTGGGTTACAGCTAAAGTAGTCATAAAGGCAATTTTATAACATTAACTATTTTTGTTAGAAAAATCTCAAATCAACTATCTAAGCTTCTCCCATAAGAAACTAGAAAGAGAGGAGAAAATAACCACAAAGCAAGCAAAAGGGAGGGAATAATAAAGGGCAGAAATCAATGACATTTTAAACAGAAAAACAACAGAGATCAGTAAAACCACAGCTGGTTATCTGAAAAGAGCAATACAAGTAATAAACTTCTAGCAAGACTAACCCCTCCAAAGGGGACCAAGTTTGCTGGTTCGATGGAGCCTGGTGGAACCACTGAGACTATGGCCCCTAGCTGCCCTTCAGGTCTGGAATTGAACCAAGCCTGTGGCTTCCAGCCAAACAATAGACAGGCATATGAGTTGAACATTTACCTGAGGTAGATACTCTCCTTGGAGAGAACAATCATGGGAGAAAGAAGGGCTGCTTATGCACAGGGAGACAGCTCAGGGGACAGGAGTGCATGGAGGGATGGACACAGGGAAGG
>NW_006921596.1:6182413-6183728 GCF_000298275.1 Orycteropus afer afer
TTAAAATACAGAAGGATAACTAGAAAGAGGAGTGGAATAAATATATAAACACACATATACACGTAATCTCAAAAGTAAAAATAAGAAAACAGGGACATAGAAAAAAATTAACTGAAGTTAGTTTATAAAAATTTAAGTTTCAGGGGTCTGAAAAGCTTGCAACAGCCATCTAAATTGCAGCTACTGGTTTCTACATGTCCAGAGTAAAGAAGGAAACCAAAGGCTCAAAGAAACTAGTCCATAGGATTAATAGTCTGCATGAACCATGACCTCATCTACTCTGCGACTAGAAGAACTAGATAGTGCCTAGCTACCACTACTGACCATTCTGATCATGATCACAATAAATAGATCATGACAGACATGGAGTAAAATGTGGAACAGAACTCAAATTCTTAAAAAGTCCAGACTTACTGAGCTGGCTGAAGCCAAAGGACTTCTCAAGACTATCACCCTGAGATATTCTTTAAACCCTGTACCAAAACTATCCCGCAAGATCACCTTTTGGCTAAATAATAGACTGGTGCATAAAGTAAGCAATATTATCTATGAGTACTGTGTTCCTTTAAAAAATCATCTATATGAGACCAGATGAGCAACATTTACTCAAAAACAAAGAGAGAAAGCAAGGAAGCAGGGAAACTAGATTACTAGAAACTGAACAACCAGAATAGAAATAATGAGAAGTTGACACACTGTGAAAAATGTAACAAATGTCACTGAACAAACTGTATAGAAATTGTAAAATAGGGATCAAATTTGCTGTGTGAACTTTCACTGGAAAGACGAGAAAAGTGGCGTCGTGCCTAAGGCATTTGACTGCTAGCCGGAAGGCTGGAGGTTCAAACCCACCAGCCAGTCCCTAGAAGGAAGACTGGGCAATCTACTTCCACAGAGATACCACCTCGAAAACCCAAGGAGGGGTCCCTGTGAGTCCAATTAACTCGACGGCGTTTGGCTTGTTTTATATATAAATATATAAGTAAGTTTGAAGGCTAAAGAGAGAAAAATTTGAAGAAAATTAGCAAGAAAATGAGACAACCTAATACCAAGATAAAATGGAAATATAAGCGTAATTTTAAAGAATACATTCAAAGAATGATAGACAAAATGTTTTAGGGAAGAACTCAGTAAATTTGACCATGTGACTTTTTTTTCCAGAGCGTATTTTGCAAGGAGAATCAAACAAATTCAATTAATATTTTTATAGTTAAGTGTTTAAACAACTTAATGTCTCCAAATTTAAAAGGATAAACTTGTGCAGGTTGAAAGACAAGTCAAAACTAACTCTATCATTTAGTCATTTTTTTTTTTT
>NW_006921596.1:6184538-6185515 GCF_000298275.1 Orycteropus afer afer
GGAACAAAGTGCTACCTGGTCCTGCACCACCACCCCATGACCAGTTGCAGATCAAACCAATATGATCCATAGGGTTTTCATTGGCTGATTTTTGGAAAGAGTTCACCAGGCCTTTCTTCCTAGTCAATCTTAGTGTGTAAACTCTGCTGAAACCTCTTCAACCTCACAGCAACACTCAGGACTTCACTGACAGACAAGTGGTGGCAGCACGTGACGTGCATTGGCCAGGAATCAGTCTCCCACATACAAGGCAAGAATTCTGCCACTGAACCACCACTGTTTCCATTCTTCCATCCTAAGCATATAGCTTCCAATTCATGGTGAAAGACAGCAGGAAAAAGTGGAAAGTCAAAGAGCAAAAGGCTTGTGCTAACTGAATCTGTCGTTTCTTTTTCAGGAAAATGGCAGCTTTGCCTGTAGATTTCCAATTTCACTTCTTTGTTCAAGACCAGTTTACATGTCCATACTTCTCTTCAGGAGACTCTTGTATCCTTTCTCACTTAACAAAAAGGTAAAAGTAGAATAATTTAAACCCAAGTACTCAGTATTGACTAGTTGGAGACGGGAACCTTCAATTGCCATGGGAGTAAAATGGAAAGTGGTGTAAATTTTCTGGAAAGCAACTCTTCAATGTTTATAAGGAAATCTCAACATGCAAGATCTTTTCTCCACATCAAAGTTTTGTGATAGTCATCAATTTAACTTTTTATTTACTCTCTAACATACACACACTCCAAAAGGTAAGTTTAACTTCAATGCCAAGTAATAGATGAATGGCTGAGAATGCAGGTTAGTTGTCAGATGGCCTAACTGGGTGGACTGGGCAAGTCACTTAAACACTTCAAGTCACAATATTCTCATCTGTAGAATGGAGTTGATAATAATTCCAACATAAGCATGGAAAGATGAAATTAAATTTTATATATATACATATACATATATATATATACATACATATATATATATTTATGTACGTG
>NW_006921596.1:6189378-6209356 GCF_000298275.1 Orycteropus afer afer
GGTGATTTTTAGGTTAATTCTTAGGTCCTACCACCACTCGGGAATCTCCAAGCCCTGCCGTCTGTGCCATCAGGGTCACTCAGGCCGCTGCCAGACTGCAGCTCCGTCTGTCTCCTTTTTTGGTATTTTCACGCTAATTCTTCTGCTAGTTGGGGTTTCGTCCACTTTGGTATCCTTCCCTTCAAGGCTCAGGGGTCCAAGATTATCTTCTGTGTCTGTGTTAATTGGTTTCCCTTTTCTTTGTGGAAGAGCGTCTGTGCAGTCCTTCTGCCTAGTCCGCCATCTTGCCGGAACTCCTCATTTAGTCATTTTTACAGTAAGAATCAGAGGATCAAGTACAATTACCAGAGTTTAGGAAAGCTAAATTCTTATCACAAGATAAATACATATAATTATTAAAGTTGGGTCATTTTTAGGAGGTAACACAAATGTCACGTCATATCGACCATTATTTTAAAGTATTTCTGAAATTTAAAGAAACATGAATTTACTCTGGCTAAATTTTAAGTCATTTGTCATTTTAAATTATAGCTCATCATAACAAACTGTCTGAAGATGTTTGATTTTTTTCTAAAGAAGTAATCTATAGTATTTCCTTTACTTTTAAAATAATGTATTAAACATAAACATAAGGCTTCCTTGCACACAAACATGTAAGATACGTCCATGTTTTTTTTTTTTTTAAATCAAACTTCAAGCATTTAAGTATCATAAAAATCATCTTGACATAGCAAGGAATGGACAAGTTGGGAAAGGGTAACATATAAATTTATACAGTTTAGTCTAATAATTCCCAATTTTGCTTACATTTAAGCATGAACAGATCTTGAATGACCTAATCTAAATATGGAACTCCTGAAGGACATTTTGGATCATCAGACCATTTACAGATACTAGTTGAAATTTAAAAATAAAGAATTACAATTATGCTGCTAGGACATCTGCAGACAAGAAACCTTTCTTCAACCCCAATAATAAAATAATTTTTTCTGAGAGCATTACAACACACCTAGACAAGTTAAATTTCTTAGCTTTACAATGAAATAGCTTATAAATGTACTATCAGAGAATACAATTTAGAGAAGCTGGTTAAACAGGCTACATTAAAAGAGAAGACTAATTTTCCTCTCTGCCAAAATTTATTTTAAGTAAGCCATGACTTAATATTATGAGCATCTGTGATGAAATGAGCTCATGTGGTCTTTTGCCTTGGTTCTTTGAAAAAAAGTTTGAGATTTTCTTCCTAAACCATGAGGAGTTCCCTTTGCCCTAGTTTTCTACCCCAGGGAGTTTGTTACTTATCCAGGTTGACTGACAGTTCCTGAGCAAGCTGTAAACAACTTGTGGTTTGATACTTTTTGTCTGGTCCTAGGCTACAGCCTGCCTTGTGACTGGTCTATTTAATCACCTTGCAAGGACTGGTCAATATATTTATGCAAATGAAGTGTCTTTGGCCTACGGAGAGGGGATTGGTCAGCATTTTATGGCCTTAGCAAGAAGGTCATGTCTTGAAACCGACCAGGAGTTTGCTTATATATGCAGCCAGCTCCACAGAGGTTAGCAGTCAAGATAGCAGCAGAAAGGAGAAAAGTTAAGAAAGTTAAGGAGAGAGCAGCAGCAAAGGAGGAGGGAAGGAACCTTGTAAAAGAGCTGTAACACAGGCCAAGGGTTGTAACCCTGAAGACAGTGAAAGGCCTGGAAGGCACTCTGTGGCAGCTGGTGGTGACAGCAAGGAGGGGGAAGGCAGAGACCTGTCCTGAAGGGGTCAAAAGGAAGCCTGTCCTCAAGGGGCTGAGGTCTGTCCTAAGGGCTTTGAGAGGAGATCTGCATAGCTGAGGGGGCGTGCATTGCAAAGAGAAGAGTCTGCTTGCTTGTATGGCCAAGAGAAGCTGAAAGCAATGTCTTGCTCTTAAGAAAAGAGATGTGCACTTCACTTTGGGGGAGCCTTCCAGACTCGGCTTACATGTTTCCTGATCCTCATCTTGAGTTGTAGTCTGTTACTTCTTTAATAATCCACTTAACTGTAAATTAGGTCTGTGAGTTCTGTGTGACCACTGCAACAGATTATGAAATCCAGCAGAGAAGCAGAGTGACAGGGGAGGGACAGCTGCTGTCAAAACTGGTAAAAAGGTTGGAGAGTGGATGTATGTCTGACCTCCACCTGAACTCATAGGGATCAGCCTTGGGCTGATCTCGATTCACATTATCCTTCCCTGAAGTTGACAGGTTGCAACACTACTACTAGTACCATTTCACAGCATCTTAGGTTCAAACCTAGTCACCGGTCTCCTCCATTACCCTATCCCATGAATATTTTAACACAACTTTTTCCTCTAATAGTCTTCAGCTTTAAATGGGATAGATTCTGATGTCATTAATTCTTTGAAGAGATGCCTACTCCATAAACTCCTCTTCCTTTTACTAAGGATGTATGTTTGCAAGCATTCTTAGGTATCACTTATTTTTTCTCTCAAAATCTACAAAAGCCTATGTAAGGCAGAAACTTGTCAGAAGAGGGAAACTCAAAATATTTTCCACTAAAACAAGGAATACAAAAATGGTTAAGTCTGCACCGTCAAAGGTGCAAAACTCGCAAGACCTAGAAAAACAAGGCAGTCCTGCGAAGTTCTGTTTCTAAGAGGTTCCACTGTAGTGTGTTTCAAAGATAAAAATCACATTCGTATTCTTGGGAGTAGACTTTATTATTGGGTTTAAACGCACCCAAGAAGACTGCCAGTAGTACTTGTAGGCAGATATGAGGAATGAGGGAAAAGGAATTCTGGAAAAATTGTACAGGCATGTGTCGCTTCATGTCCACATTATGTTCTGTGAAACAGGACATTATATGCATTGGACAAATGAATACCATTTTATGTACAATACATATGTTTGTATATATTCAAAATACATATATCAAAGTAACTCCCTCCCAAGCTGCTCTGGCTCTGTTAGCATCCAGGACCTTGGGGTTTGCAAACTTGTACCTGCAAATGGCTGTCTCCGGGCACAGTGCCCTCTGAGCCTGTCCATTACTGGAAGCCCCCCAAGGGACCAAATAGAATAGCCACAGTCCAGCATCTCCTCTCAAGCACCTACACTCAGGACAGCCAGGCAGGTCATGTGAACTGTGGGAGCTGTGACAGCTGTGGATCAGCTGGCACTGTGGCTCGGGGCTGCAAAGCACTCACTCCATGGTTCTCGGGCTGCAACCAAGCCCCAGTAGCCACAGGAGCCAAGCAAGGGCTGCCAGGGCACTTAATGATAGACATACCTCTTGGCACCCTTCCAAGCAAGCTCCCCCACCCCATCAGTATATGCAGGCAGACTTGCCCACACAGATGCTGTCCAAACCATGCATACCTGTACATCCTAACTACAGCGCCTCTTCAGCTCCCTCTAGTGGCTACCACTTAAAGTAGAGAAAAAATGTAGACCTTTTTGGATAGGGTGGAAGGTGCAGGATGAAGCCGACTATACTGAAACTGAAAGGGAAATTTTCTTAAGTAGGGGCTACATCTAACTGGTCTGTTTTTCCTAATATGGCTTTAGGACTTCCAAACAGAATCAGGAAAAAAGCTGAAAGTAAGGGGCTTATTACCAAGTTTAAAGATACTAATCATTATTTGAGACTCAAAAATGCATAAGCATTTAGTATAAAGTAATTATAAAGTTATGATTTAACACTAGAAAACTTAATTTAAATATATTCCATAAACTTCACTAGAAAAAGCTACCACACTATTTATTCTACTTAAGTTTCAATATTAAGGTTTATTTTTTTCTTCCAGAGTGAAGTTAAGTAACAATTTAAATAATTATCAGGATGATAATTTATCCATTCAGATAAAACATTACTGCTTAAAAGTGGCTATCTAAGAAATATTTTATATGTAATAAATATATGTATGTTTAGATTAACAGGCACCATCTTGAGAGCAGAAAAAAAATAACCAATAAATAAATTACATTCAAGAAAACAAGGTATATATCTCTTCAGTATGGTATTTTTCTTCATATAGCACCCAAACTTCCAGAATGTCTAGAAATCATTTCCCAAGATAGAACTCATAACCTTAAGTCATAAATATAAAGGCCAAAGGAAAAACAATCAATTTCAGACAAAATTTATAGTTTATATTCTTAATTCCCCATTCAATAAAATATCCATTGCCAATTTATTAAAGGTAAATGAATTGTGATCTATTAGTGCTGAAAATCTGAAATATATATATTTAAAAGTCACTCTTTCTGAAAGTATTTAAAATATTGCATCTCTAGTGGCAAACCTGAAAATTATCAAGTATTTTATTTCCCTATTTTTCATACCTCCAACCCGATCCCACCCCTTTACCCTTAATATCCATCCAGCATTTTGTAAAAAGGTAAATACACATACTTATATTTCAAACACAGAACACTGACAATGCTCCTTGGTAAATAAGGAAATCCCAGAACAGTCCAAGTCTACAGTTTTGCTCCCAAAGTGTGACACAGGCTAAATGACGTGGAGTGTCCATTGAGGGGAAAAAACAATCAGTGGCCCTTACTGATGCATTCAGAATGCTCCTGAGAGTCCGTAACTGTTTGAGACTTTGCTGATGTAATCCTGAAGAAAGTTTCAATAGATTTTGCAGACAAGTATCAGAGAATAAGTCTTTGATTGATAATTTTTCTATTTATTTCTGCCAAGGCGACTGAAAACACGAAAGCCTTTTCATCAGAGAGGTTAGCATAGATGTCAATTTCCTTTTCCTGTTTCTCTGTTAAAAGAAAAAGGGAAAGCTTAATGTAAGGGGTAGTACTAGATTAATGCTTTTTAAATTTTTTAAATTATCCCAAATATCTAAGAAATAATAAACATTAGACTACTACACTGTACATTAATATTATAAAGTATGCTGCAGAAGTTTTAAAAATTACACAAAGTAATTGAAATGCCATTAAATACTCAGACTAAACAGACTATAGGAGCTCTGGTAGTGTAATGCCTAAGGCACTTGACTGCTAACCAGAAGGCTGGCGGTTCAAACCCACCAGCCACTCCTCAGAAGGAAGGTTGGGCAATCTACCTCCGTAGTGATACTGCCTCAGAAACCCAAGGAGAGGTTGCTATGAGTCGGATCTGACTCGATGGCACATAGCAACAACAACAAACAGATTATATACACTTGTATACACACATGTATCTGTATCTACATTGGTCATTTCTATTGTTGTGTGCCTGTGAGTTAGAAATAAGAACCTCAAATCTTTTTTTCTCCACACTAGTGTGAGCTCACTGTCTGAATCAAAATGAATTTTTTCAGCCTAAAGAGAGTGTCCTCTGATTATTAATGGTGACTTTATGAATACATTAACTTTTTCACCATAACCCTGCTACAGTGAGTATGAATAACCAACATTTATTTCAATTTTTAATATTATACCTTGATAATAATGTTATACCTTGATAAAGTAAGTAAACAAGACAACAGAAACATCTTAAAAATATCATGTAGTTAGGATTCTTCCCCATTCCTGATTGCAAATTTAATCTAAGTTTATGGAAGAAAATTGAAAAATACAGATAAAAAAAAATCACCTATTATCTCATAAGCCAGTTGAAATCACAATTACATTCCTTTTTCTGGCTTTATGATGATTCTAGTTTTGTTTTGACTTTTTAGTCAAACTTAAACACGTAAAGACTCAAAATCATTTTTACACTTGTTACAAACCACAGAAGACTTTCCTCCCCATGTACATTTTCCACTCTCCAAATACAACTTTTTTTTTTTTAAGTTGATCTTTTCATTTTTTTTTTTTTTACTTCCCATCTCTAAATAGCATTTTCATTTGATGCTGCTTGTTCATTTCAGGCATTCATTAACTTCTCACCACGGAAAATCAACTTCATTCTGCCCCATCTTCTGCCCCCACCACACTCTTCCCATTCCCTCATTCTCCCATTACAGTTAATCACAACTGTGGTAAGATCAATTTTCAGTGTTTACATTATGAGCATATAAATGATTTTCACTTTTCATTTCCTGTACACTTTGTTTTTCCTGAAGTCACTGATTTTATTTGCTTAGTGTTCTATTACCCATTTCTAATTCAACCCAAACTTCATCTAATTGTATAAATCTTTTCCAGAATGTTTACACACGTTAGGTATTTCATCAATTTTATCTCCTTGAAGAAATCTCTCTGAGTCTTCTGACCTTCTTCTGACCTGCCTTCTAGGCCTGCTGTACAGTTATCATCTCGAGATCTCTCTTCAGCATCCTGCTCGAGACTCTCCTCACCTCCCCTTGAGTTGGCTGCTCTGTGTCCTGCATGCCATAAGCATTTCTTGATTTACTTCTGTATTCTGGTGGCACTTATCTTGTAGTAGCTTCCTGAGAAACGGAGTATGGGCAGCAAATTTTTTGAAACTTTGTCCAAAAGTGTCTTCAATCTATCTTCACACTAATTCAGTTTGATTAAGATTTATAGATTTCTCCCCAGGCAATGAATTATATTCCACTACTGGTGCCATTGCTGAGAAAATCCAACACTTTTTATTGTTATATTTTAAATTATTATTAAATTTACATACAGTGCAACACACAGATAGTAAGTATAGAATTTGATGGGTTGTGAGAAATGTATATATCCATTAATCCACACTGCAATCAAGATACAGAAAATTTCCTTCACTCCAGTCAATTTTTCATGATCCTTTCCAGTCAATCCTTCCCCATCACCTACCGGCAACCACTGTTCTGATTTCTATCATCATAAATTCATTTTCTGTGTTCTTAAACTTAATATAAATGGCATGTAATATGTACTCTTTTCTGTCAAGCTTCTTTGGCTAACTGATGTTTCTGAGATTCAGAATGCCATACCGTCATTTATCAGTGCACTGTTCTTTGCTGGGTAGCATTCCACTGTATTAATTCTAATACCATTTTGGTTCTTTTCTTTTTTCTCTGAAAACTTGCAGGATTTTCTCTTTAACCAAAGAGATATATAAAACATGATGGTACAGTCAAGTGAACTCTGAGAATTAAAACATGATTGTACATGTGGTACAATTCTTATTTTTACCCATCTATTGAGTTGGGCATTTGGAAGGCCCTTTCAATCTGGAAATTCAATGTATTTCAAGTTCAGGGCAAGTTTTGAATTATTTCACTGATGACTTCTTGGTCTTCTCTGTTCTTGTTCTTAGATGTCAATTATTTACAGATGTCAGCCTTTAGACTAGTTCTCTAAGTTTCTCATCTTTTTTATTCTACTTTTTCATCTTTCCTTTTTACTTTGCTTTCTGGAACATTTCTTCAATTTTATCTTTAAACTTTCTATTAAATCTCTCATTTCTGTTCACCATATTTTAAAGTTCATGTTCCAGATGCTTTGACCTCTGCAATTTCTTTTTAAATATTACCATGAATATAGCATCTTCTCTTGTTAAAATATTAATCAGTTTAATTAAAAAACAAAATAAAAAAACCTGATGTCTTGTTTTCTCCAAGTTATTTTTTCCCTGTTGTTTTGGTCTCAGCTTTTCATGCTACATGCGTTCTTCCACGTATCTGGGTGATTCCTGGTAAAGTGCTCATATTTCAGAATGGGACACCAAAACTGTTGATTAGAAGCTCACGCAAATATGGAGCTTAACTGTGGTCAACATTTTAGGATGATTTCACTGGGCCATTCCATTGCTAACCCCTGAATGAAAATATATTTATTTTAGACTTTTTCTCTTGTGCATTTCTGATTCCCTAAAGAAGGTACTTTCAATCTCTTACCCGGAAGATAAAAGCCTGGTTGAAGAAATCAAGATTCAACCACATCCAATGTTCACTTAATCTTCCTGATTTTGATATAAAACCCTTGTCGTCTTCAATGATGCCTGGCGTTGCCTAGACCTCAAGAGTCTCTGTTTTGTCTTATTCTTTCCAAAGGATAAGCTCAGGGGGTAAGGGGAAGAGCAGAAGTGAACAGCCCTGGTGGGATGTTCATAAACAGACTTTCAAACAATCTTTCTATTTTCAGCCTCATCTTCACCTCCACTTCCATACATAACTGATGTTTTGGCAATCCTCAACTTTTGGCAATTCTGTAATAAAAATCAGTGTGTTCCTTCACCAAAGGAGGTTACAAATGAGGTTTTACAGGTCTGCTAAGGCAGTTACTATTTTTCAGTTTCCAGGATTTTGTTGCTGTTGTTTCTTCTCCCATTCCTTGTGCTTGTGGGGTTTTGTCCTCTAAAAAATACTCCTTCATTGTCATTGTACTGAGATTTTGGAAGGAAGCAGAGCTAGATGTGTCTATTCAATCCCCCATCTTTAACCTGAAGTCTATTTCTATTCTTTAACTTCATTAAAAAGACATTCAGAATTGCCCAACATATATTTATCAGTCAAAATCTTACACCTAGATTACTAATACCCAGAATAATAACACTCTCACATATAAAATGGAAATCTTAGACCAAGCAAAAATGTTGAGTTTAATGATACTTTTATTTTATTAAGATAGTTTTTATCTAGATGGCCAACAAGCTTTCCTTTCTCATTCTCTTTCCCTGATTTTTTTTTCAGTATACCAACTGCCATCAAGTCAAATGCAACTCACAGGACAGAAAAGAACTGTCCTATAAGATTTCCAAGACCGTGAATCTTTATGGAAGCAGATTATCCTGCAGAGTGGTGGGTAGTTCAAACTGCTAATCTTTTGATTAAAGCCAATTAAAGCAGTTTTGACTTTGAACCATTTAAATACACCGTTAGGATTTCCTTAAGACATATTTTAAAATATTTAATCCTTGCTCCAGATTTTAAGTGCCTTATGAGTAGAGAGTCAATAAAAACGGAATTAAATTAAATGGCTACTTAGCACCAAGAAGCATATTAAATAGTGCCTAAGGCACTTGACTGTTAACCAGAAGACTGGCAGTTCAAACCCACCAGCCAGACCGCGGAAGGAAGGTTAGGCAATCTATTTCCGTAAAGATACTGCCTTGGAAACCCAAGGAGGGTTTGCTATGAGTCAGGTACAACTCGACAGCAGTGTGTTTCATATCCTAAAATAAATACAGACATTTCAAAATTTCTATTTCTTGTTTCTATTACATTTATAGAACAATGGTCTACAATAAGGGGAACAATGATCTACTACAGCGTGTGAGTAAAATGTGGCTGCCACTTTTTTAAAAAATAAAGCTTTACTGAGACACAGCCATGCTCATTTATTTACATATTTTGTCTATGGCTGCTTTCCAGATACAATGGCAGAGTTGGGTAGTTGTCACAGGGACTGTATGGCTCACCTATCTTTACTATCTGGCTCGTTACACAAAAAAATGGCTGACTTTTGTTCTAAATTAAAAGATTCCAGTTTGTGCTTAAAAAAAAAACAAAAACCTCTGACCAGTTAGTTTCCTGCAATCTGTAACAAAAGCAAATAAACTAAATGCCTAACTTACTCTAGAAGTAGATAACTTTCTTTAAATTTTTCTATAATAAACTGAAAACACTTGAAAAAACTAATAGCCATATCTTTCTTTTTTCAACTCATCATGAAATAAAAGTTCAAGCTTACTATGGTAGTTAACTTGTGTGTCAACTTGGTTGGGCCTGGCTGAGTGGCAGGGCAGCTGGTGGTAGTTACTCCCCATGATGAGACTGGCAATCAACTCCATGGTGGGATCTACCACAAGCAGCTGAGTAGCTGCTTTAGGTAAGTGTCTGCTTCCCATATATAAGCAGCAGCTTTGGGGATGGTCTCTAGCTTATGGTACACTTGAACCCTGCATGCAGCAGCCTGCCATGCTCTGCCAATCTTGGGACTTTTAATGGACTTGAATTAATGGCTTGCCATGTGGTTTGGTAATATCAGGACTGTGCCCTATTACTTGTTAACCTTGGGCTTGTCAGCCTCAGTAGCTAAATGAAGAAAAGCCTCCAGCTTCAGTGTGCCAGGAGCAGGAGGCAGAGCTAAACAAAGCCCAAGGTTGAGGGACTTTCACCCAGCCCCTAGAGCCTGGCACCTTGAAACCGGACTTAAAGCCTCCAAACTGTAAGAGAATAAACTCCTGTTTGTTCAAGCCATCCCATTTGTGGTATGTTCCTGTCAGAGTGGCACTAGGTAACCAGAACACCTACATATACACTTGAGTCCTATGGTGAATTCCTTGATGTGGCCCTTCTAGCCATTGTCCTCCATTCTGTGATGCTTTGTAAATCCCATTATCCATGCCTGTTTGGGGTGGTGTGGTAGTTAAGGTCAGGTATCAACTTGGCTGGGCAGCTGGTAGTAGTCATTCCCTGTAATGACTGGCAATGACTCTGTGATGGGATTTATGTTATTTCTGTTGGGGCAACACAGGTGGAATGTATCTTGAGTCCTGCCTTGCTGGAGGGTATAATTCAAATCACCACCCTTAGCTTCCCTGAGGGTATACCTACGAATCTCCTGGGAAGATTCGCCCTCCTCTTGCTCCGGCTTTGTGTCTTGGCTCATCCTCATCTCACCCCTGGATTTGGGACAGCAGCCGTCATCTTATCTGCTGATCGAGGTTCCTCAAACCCCGAGAGTTGGGAGGATCCGCCAGACCTACTCATGGACCCGGGACTCGCCAGCCTGCCAGCCTCCACCACTACTACATGAGATGAACCCTTGGGTATCTGTGAGTTCTGTGAGGCGTTACAGTGAAATACAGAACCCTAAGACTGGGGAAATTACTGGGAGGAGGAGGAGGAGTTAATGTCTGAAATGATGGAGTGGCATGGTAGTTTGGACACTTGGGACATCTTTAACCTCTGCCTCATGGGGACCGGCCTCATGCTGATCTTCCTGAGGGAAATTGTTCAAGCAAGTCCTAACACAACTATACAAACTCTATAGCCTTCACTTTCTGACTAAAAGGCTGTCATTATCTGCTTTCTCATCGCCTTTCACCCACCACCAAAAGCATTCTTTCTCCTTTCCTTGGGTTGCATTCCCTTTACATCAATCGAAAAGAATGCTCTGTTTTCCGGGCCAAGCAGTATTTCCATCTCTTTTTCTCCCCCTCTGTTGACTTTTCTTTAACCAATTTTCCTTCTGAAACAGACTCTAGCAAAGATTTTTCTAATCATCCCATTGTTATAGGAAGTACATTCAAAGTGAGACAATAACTCAAACTCCCCAGAAGAGCATAACAGAAGAAAGAGAAAAAGCAGCCATATTATCCAGGGAATTGAGGAGTACCTAAGTACAGTCTTCAAAGAATACAGTCAAATATTACATAAACCATGTTTCTTCAACCATACAATATTAAGAAACACTTAAGTTCAATAAAAGCTAGGAACAGCTTATCAGTGAAGTTACTGTCCCTATAAGAGCAACCTTATTCAAACACAAGTAAAGCAGAAAGAAAGGGTGAACACGTTTAAAAATAATAATTCTCAGTGTCTAGAATAAGAGAAATTCACATTTATGCAGAAAGCACTTGAGTATAAGACTGAATACCTAAAGAGGCAAATCGTAACTCACAAAGTATAAAATTATAAATCATTTCACTGAAGATGAAATCATTTTGAAAGAGAAGTTTTTAAAGAATTGTCAAGAGCAACTATCTCTTTTTTTCATTACATACTGGCTTGAAATTCAATTTTAAAAAGATATGCATGGGTCTATGGGGGCTCATTAATCTTATTTTTGCCTAGGTTTGAAAATGTTCATGTTACCAAAGTTTTTTTAAAAGATGCATAAATCAAAGAAAGAAAGAAGACTTAGTTAATGATTAAAAAAAAAGTATTGGTTGATATAATATCAGAAGAAAAGAGATTTATAAGGAGAAATACGCCTACGCTTTGGACCTAACTATCCAAAAGCTGCCTCAAATTAGGGAATATACAAATCTCTCAAGGAGCAACTTAAAAATTCATAATGAAAAACACTTTCAATACTTTTAAATTCATGATACAAGAGTCTGAAATAGGTCTGAATGCAACTCAGACTTCTCTTAAAAAAAAAAAAAAAAGTACAACCACTTTAGCAGGCTTCTCCAGGATTTCATATATAAATTATGTCTGAACTCTATTATCATCAGTTTATAGCAGATAGATGTTACCTTTACACTTTTCTGTTTCCAATAAGAATTTAATTTCTGTAATTTTTGAAATAAGCATCTACCATGGAGGAAATGCTTTCAAACTAAAATTTGAGCTGTGATTTTAAATCCAGGAGCTACCAAACACTTTTTTCACTACTATCTAATTAAGATAGCAGATCAGTTTAATACTTTGGGGTTAAAAAACTGCTTGCATTTTATTCATACCTCTTTCTTCCTCATGTTTTTTGGCAGATGCACTTTTAGGTCTTCCTCTTCCTCGTCTGATATGATCTGAATGGCTGTTACTTCGAGACCTCTTTCTGTTTTCTAAATCCTTATTTACTGTAGAATTTATCTTCTCTCGCCTAACTCTCTCTGTTCGCCTCCTCTTGGCCTCATGCTTGTTTTCTGTATGGATGAATAAAAGTGATATATTTTAGGGCTTAGCAAGAATTGTTTGCCCAAGTTATCATTTTCTTCCTTTTTCTTTCTAAATGGTACTGGCATTTACTGCCTGGCATATTTTATGAAACTACAACCATAACATATAAATCTCCCCCACATACACACAGGAAAAGGAGAAATTCAACGGAACTGAGATCCATGACATATGAAGTAGGAGGAATCTTGGAAGATAAATTTCTTCATTTGGCAGCTTTAATTTCAGCTCCTACAAGTTCACACAATTCCGTGGCAAGCTTTCTGCCTTTTTTTTCCCCTCTCTGCCTCCAAGCTAAAATGGTGACGTTTTAGAAAAGGAAAAAAAAAATTCCATTTCTTTTAGTTCTCTACCTAAATGCCAGGTTGAAATATGTATATAATGAATCATCCATTACAAAGGAAAAGCAAAACTGACATTAGCCACAATATATTAAAGTTACCAATAAAAAACAAATAAAAAGCATCCATGAAAAATAGAAAAACCACTAGGAAAATGAGTAGTTTCCACTTTAGCTCCAGATGAAGTAATTTCTGACACACGAAGAGCCCTTTACTCCATAAATGGAATGCAGTAAGGGAACTTCACTCACTATGGCAATTTAATTAATGCAAAAAACCACCCCCCCTCACTCCAAACAAATCAAAATGTCACATAAGATCTAAAAAATTAAACGCACATACAGTTGTTTTCATACATACCTGAAACCCAAAATAAATAAACAAAAAGGTAAAACAGTAACAGTTATCTCCGAATACCACATCCTTGTAGAATTAGTTAATTCTAGGTCTCAGACAAGACATACACCAGATGATGCAAGGAGCATTTCATTACTCCCGATTGCAAGACAGCTGTCAAAGATCTTTCTTGTTAAAGAACTCAGGAGCTAACCTGTCCAGGCTCCCACTGAACAACAGGATAATTTGAGTATCAGCAAAAACAGTAACTGCAGAAGATTGAAACAACAAATATATTTAAAACCACATTTAATTTTTTTTTTTCTTTTAAAAAAGCAAAAACTAGTTGGTCACCATAGGGAGATGCTAAAGAATCAACTCATATTGTGAAAATTTAAAGGAAAAGATAAAACTTATTCTAGTCAAACTGTAGCCCTGGATAATAAGGACAGATGAAGAGAAGTTTCTCATTTCAAAATTATTGCAGCTAATAAATGAATAAATGAAGAAGGAATTATAGAATTAGAGTATCATTTTTCAACTGGTAATGAGCTAAAAGATCTACAGCCACTAACACCACAAAAGGAGAAATAAGCAGACATGTCCCTCCTGATGGAAAAACACATCAACTTATCAGTCTCTCAAAAGAAAAAAAAAACCTCACCAATCCTTTAGAACTTACAATTTATAGGAAATACACAAGTCAGAAGAATGTGTTGACCTGCACCACAGGGACGTAAATAAACAGCACATGCAAAGGGACAAATGACACCGTTTCTTCAACAATATAACTTGCACAAAAGAAAACAGTAGAAAAAAGAGACTTTACCAATCATATACATCACATGGACTTTATGTAGAATCTTTTTTTAAAACTTTAAGACTCTTTATTAGAAAAGTGGAAATCTAAACACCCAGTAGATATTTGATATTAAAGAATTTTTGTTATAATTTATTGTGGTTAGGCTTTTTAACATTTATTCTTAAATATTTATAAATGAAATACAGGATTTGCCTTAAAATAATACGCAAGGGGAAGAGTGGATATGGGTATGGATAGGGCAAGGTTGACCTGTATATTTCTGTATAAACTTGAATCAAAAAGAAAGTTTAAAACCTCAATAACAAAAAGACAAACAATCCAATTAAAAAATGGGCAGAAGACATGAATAGACCCTTCACCAAGGAGGATATTCAAGCGGCCAACAAACATATGAAGAAATGCTCAAGATCATTAGCTATTAGAGAGATGCAAATCAAAACAACAATGAGATACCATCTTGCTCCAGCACTAGTAGCAAAGTTCAACAAGACAGAAAATAACAAATGCTGGCGAGGTTGTGGAGAGATTGGGACTCTCATACACTGCTGGTGGGACTGTAAAATGGTACAACCATTGTGGAAAGCAGTATGGCGATTCCTTCAAAAGTTGGAAATACAAATACCATTTGACCCAGCCATCCCATTACTAGGTATATACCCTAAAGAAGTGAGAGCCATAACAAGACCAGATATATGCACGCCGATGTTCATCGCAGCACTATTTACAATAGCCAAAACTTGGAAACAACCTAGACGTCCAACAACTGAGGAATGGATAACCAAACTTTGGTACATTCACACAATGGAATACTATGCAACGCTAAAGAATAATGTAGAATCTGCAAAACACCGCATAACGTGGATGAACTTGGAGGACATTATGCTGAGCAAAATAAGTCAGTCACAAAAGGACAAATATTGTATTAGTCCGTTATTGTAAAAGTTAAGGAAAGGTTTATATATTCTAGGACATTTTCTTTGTTGGTTACCAGGGGTGGGAGGGGAGGGGAGGGAATGCTGTTAGATAGATACAGATAAATATTGATTTGGGTGAAGAGAAGGGCAATGTACCAAATGTGAGTGACCAATATGGCAGCATTGAGGATAAGAAAGACATAGAGAGTTACATGGGCAGTACAGACAACAAATATGAACCCTTTGCATATACAGTACTGAGTTGTCAGTGAAAGCAGACATGGGTATAGGGACGGATAGATAGGTGAACAAGCTAAACAATTAGGTATGTCTAAATGGAGAGTGTATCCAAGATCATATACAGGGTTGGCAGACAATGGGCCTATAAGTTCATGTGAATGATCAGAATTCCCAGGTGTATAGTAGAGCTGACAAGGGGCAAGGTTATGGTCATTGCTTGGTCACAGCCAGCTACCCAGAGGGACCGAGTAGTTGATCCTGTGGGCTTGGGACCATAGTCACAGGGGACATCAAGCTCAATTGGCATAACATACTATACAAAACATTGTTCCACCTACTACTTTGGCGAGTAGCGACTGGGACCTTAAAAGCTAGGAAGCTGCCATCTAGATGCAACAATGGGTCTCTCCTCATCAAGAAGAAAGAAGGAAACCAAAATTAATGGAAACAATCAGTCCTAGCGACTGGTACACCATCCGATCTGCAACCTATACAACTATGAGACCAGAAGAACTAGATGGTGCCCAGCTACCACTGCCATCCACTTGGAAGGGATGTAGGAGATCCTGCATAGAGAGGGAGAACAATGTGGAACAAAACTCAAAATCATTTGGAGGAAAAAAAAAAAAAGAAGGTGGGGACCAGGTTTGCTGGTCCAATAGAGCCTGGTGTAACCACTGAGACTATGGC
Source organism: Orycteropus afer afer (assembly GCF_000298275.1). Classification (NCBI taxonomy): domain Eukaryota; kingdom Metazoa; phylum Chordata; class Mammalia; order Tubulidentata; family Orycteropodidae; genus Orycteropus; species Orycteropus afer. The sequence goes on from NW_006921596.1 coordinate 6,205,232, forward strand.
CCCTAGCTGCCCTTCAGGTCTGGAATTGAACCCACAACTGTGGTTTCCAGCCAAACAAAGTACAGGCATGTGAGTTAAACATTTACCTCAAGTAGACACATGCCCTGGAGAGAACAATCATGGGAGAAGGAAGGGCTGCTTATGCACAGGGAGATAGCTCAGGGTGCAGAAGAGTATGAAGGGATGGACACTGGGAGGAGGTAACTATGGGGAGGAAGTGGGAGGGGAGCTGCTGCATTGTAAATTTTGGTCAATGACATGAGACAAAGTATATGTGAACTGCTGTATGAAAAGTGAATTTACTCTGTAAATCTTCACCCAAATCCTAATTAAAAAAAAAAAAAAAAAAGTTTAAAGAAATAATATATAGCAGGCTTCTAAAAGTTCAACATGAATTTAAATTTCCCATCTTGCAAACGTCCTTATAGCCAAACTTCTCAAAAATGGTATCTGTACCTTTTGCCTTGTTTCCTGTCTCTCGTTCACTCATCAAGCCACTACAGTGTAATTCCAACCCAATGAAACAGATCATCAAGAAAACAAAATCTCCATGTTATCAAATCTAACACATACTTCTCTTTTATCATTTATACCATTTCTCAAAAGCACTCAAGAAACCTGACATTCTTTTTCTTAAGATTGTTTTTTTTCACTTGATTTCTAGGACACCTGTTCTCCTGATTTCCTTCTATCTCACCAACTATTCCTCCTCACCTCCTTTGCTATCTTCTCCTCGTTCCTTACTCATAATCTGCCTGTTGTTATTATGTGCTGTTGAGTTGGCCCCGACTCATAGCAACCCCTTCTTGGGTTTCCAAGGCAGTATCATTACAGAAGTAGATTGCCCAACCTTCCTTCCTAGGTAATCTCATAAGACCCACAACATTAAACACTACTGTCAGATGCCTCCAAAATTTAACTCTGATCTCTTCCCAAAGCTCTAGAATGACTGCAACCTAATTTCAAGTGCATCAAAAAAGAACTCCTGATTTCCCCTCTCCCAAGACCGTTCTCCTCCTCCACCCGTTGTCAAATTAGTAAGTAGCAACAAACAGTTGCACAAGCCAAATAACTTGTAGTTTCTTATGACTCATTTTGCCTCTTATCCCAGATAAGGTCCACAGGTCCTCCACCCAAAACATACCTATATTCTTTTTCTCTCTTCATCTCCACTGACAAGATCCTAGCCAAACAAACCATGTCTATGCAGCCAATTATTATCTTTAAAAAAATCAAATTGTGTAGCTCCCTTTCTAAATCCTTTCATTAGCTTTTTACTGTATTTGGAATAAAGTCAAAATTCCCTACCAAATGCTACAAGTCCCCACAAGGTCTGACCGTCGCTGCTTTCTCCACTCACATCTCATACCACTTGCCATTTTGGTCACTACCCTTCCAACATGCCTTCCTTTTAATAATATAAGCTCCTCCCTCCCCCTGACTCTGCATTACTATTTATTCTGCCTAGATCTTTCTTCCCCAAAAGCTCTTCATGAGATAGGCTTTTTTTCTTTTCCTTCCGCTTACAGGTCACCCTCTCCGAGTCTAAGACCCCAAGTAACTTTGTAAAATCTACTACTTATCATGCTGCTATGGTACAACTACTATAATTTAATACAATTTGTTATTTATTTACCAGTATATATATATATTGCCCCCATTAAAACATTAAGTGCTATGAAGGTAGGAACCCTGTCTTATTCAAAGAAGCTAATAATATCTACATATATTAAGTACTCAATAAATATTTCTAAAATAATGAAAGCAGATTGAGCACACACATTTTTCTATCTTCCTCAATCCCACTGAAAGGAGAGGAAATTTGGAAAAAGGAAAATTAATCTGTAGTACTAGAAACAAGGAAAAGACTGCAAATTAACAATCCACCAAGCTGATGAGTTCTGAATGAGAAATTACAATACAAGAAACTATAATCCCTAACCCACCACTTGTCTGTCATTTTGTTGTACACTGGTGGTTTGCATGTTGCTATGAAGCTGGAAGCTAGGCCACTGGTATTTCACACAATAGCAGGGCCACCCATGGTGAACAGGGTTTCATAGAAGCTTAGAGACTAAGAAGAACAACCTGCTGTTCTGCTTAAAAAAATGGGCAGTGAAAACCTTATGAACATCAGCAGAGTACTGTCGGATACAGTGCTAGAAGACGAGCCCCCAAGCTGGAAGGCACTCAGTATACAACAGGAAAGAGCTCCCTCTTCAAAGTAGAGATGACCTTAATGACATGCATGGAGTACAGCTTTTGGGACCTTCATCTACTGATGTGGCACTACTCAAAATGAAAAGAAATAGCTGCAAACATTCATTAATAATCAGCACATGGAATGAACAAAGTATGAATCTAGGAAAACTGGAAGTTGTCAATAATGGAATGGAATGCTGTAAGATAAATACTCTAGGCATTAGTGAACTGAAGTGGACTGGTATTTGCCATTTTGAATCAGACAATCATGTAGTCTACTATGCTGAGGATGACAAATTGAAGAGGAATGGTGTCACATTCATCATCAAAAAGAATATTTCAAGATGTATCCTGAAGTACAATGCTGTCTGCAACAGGATAATATACACACACCTACAAGACCACTTATTTTAACTATTATTCCAATTTACATACCAACCACTAATAAATACCAAAGATAAAGAAACTGAAGACTTGTACCAATGTCTGCAGTCTGAAATTGATCAATCATGTGATCAAAATGCATTGCTAATTACTGGTGATTAGAATGTGAACGTCAAAAACAAGGAAGAAGGATGAATAGTTGGAAAATATGGCCTTGGTGATAGAAATGACGTCAGAGATTGCATGATAGAGTTTCGCCAGACCAAAGACTTAGTCATTCCAAATACCTTTTTCAACAATATAAATAGCAACAATGTGGACCTTGCCAGATGGAATAAATAGGAATCTAATCAACTATGTCTGTTGAAAGAGATGACAGAGAAGCTCCGTATCATGAGTCAGAACATGGCCAAGGGCTGACTATGGAACAGAACATCAATTGCTCATATACAAGTTCAAGTGGAAGCTGAAGAAAATTAAAACAAGTCCTTGAGAATCCAAGTATGATGCTGAATATATCCCATCTAAATTTAGAGACCATCTCAAGAAAAGATTTGACACACAGACACTAATGACTGAAGACCAGAAGAGTTATGGGATGACATCAAGGACATCAGACATAAAGAAAGCAAAAGGTCATTAAAAGGCAGGAAAGAAAGAACAAGTCTGTTTTGGAAGAAGTACAGCCAGAATACTCCTCAGAAGTGAGAATGGCCAGATTTCATCTCTTGTACTTTGGTCACGTTATCAGAAGGGGCCAATCCTTGGAGAAGGATATCATGCACGGTAAAACAGAGGATCAGTGGGGGGGAAAAAAAAAAAAGGAGGAAGATCCTCAATGAGATAGATTGACATAGTGCCTGCAACTATGAGCTCAAAGAAAGCAACAACTGGGAGGATGGCACAGGACTGGGAAGCACTTCGTTCTGTTGTACACAGGGTTGTTATGAGTTGAAACTGACTCAATGGCACCTAACAACAATAAAAACATAATCCAAAGTAGGTATAAGAAATGGTTCCTACAGAAGAGAGAGCTATTCTTCCCAACAGAGTCCCAAAGATACTGAGAACAAAAGTACAAGAAGTTCTAACAGGTCATAGGATGATCATCAGAACAGCTGGGACGGTCATTTCTATTTCTACTCCTAAGTATATAGTACAACTGACATAAGGAAGTAAAGCTCTATGCGCATGGGCAAGAGCAGAAACAAAACAACGTTCAAGGGAACTCTGAACCTCCATAAGAGAGAGAGAGACCAAAAAGAAAGGCAGCTCCTTAGGAATGAAATACTGCACTTACATTCCACCCCAGAAGAAGATTTCCTTATTTTGGTAGCCATGGAATTCACTTGCTCACCTAATAAACATCCAAGAGCCTGCATTAAGCTCTTCTCATTTACACACTAAAGACAAGTTGTCAAAACAGACCTTTAAGAATGGAGAGTTCCGGCAAGATGGCGGACTAGGCAGAAGGATTGCACAGACCCTCTTCAACAAAGAAAAGGGAAACCAATTAACACAGACACAGAAGATAATCTT
>NW_006921596.1:6224645-6230606 GCF_000298275.1 Orycteropus afer afer
TAAATTTTGGTCAATGACATGAGACAAAGTATATGTGAACTGCTGTATGAAAAGTGAATTTACTCTGTAAATCTTCACCCAAATCAAAATAAAATAAAAAAAACAGACCTTTAAAACAGTGTAGGTATTTCTACAACTTATCTACACTGATAAACCAAGTCTTTCACTTATAAAGCAACACAGGATTATCAGCTAAAAAAAGAAAAGCCTAAGGCATATGACGGCTAACCAGAAGGATGGCAGTTCAAACCCACCAGCCACTCCATACAAAGAAGATGGGGCAATCTACTTCCATAAATATTTACCGCCTTGGAGACCCAATGGGGGTCACTATGAGTCAGAATCCACTCAATGGCAGTGAGGATTATCACCTATGTAAGGAAAATAAAAAGCATGAAAGATAAGGAATAAGATAAAACAGGGGAAAGTAGCTCAGTAAACAAGGAAAAATTTTAAAACATGGTGATATACACCTTCACAAGGATTTCAGAGAGTATCATTAAGTAAGAATGAACTGCTATGAAAAATAAATTAAAAAAAACAAGATGGACTACTAAAAGTGCAAAAAACAGACTAACTATTGGATATGTCTGAAAACTAAATTACAGGTCTAGAAAGAGAAGTCAATAATATTACATGGAACAACGTGAAAAACAGAAAAACACAGATTATGTAACAGAAAGAAGAAAGATCTAAAAAAATCTAGTATTTATTCATTTATTCTCCTCCTCTTCATTAAGATCTTTAGAATCCTGTTCTGTTTAAGATGGCAATGTGCCCAGCTATAATATAGACACTCTCAGTCTCTACTGAAGGTGAGGTAGCCAGGAAATCTAGTTTGGCTAATGACAGGTATACGGAATTGGGTAAGGTTCCCAGAAAGCCTTTTTTTTTTTAATTTTTCTAAATGGAATAAGCAAGGCTGGCATAACCCCTCTGCCATTCCCTCTTCTTCCTACTTAGAAGGCTATAGGATACCTTGAGGTGCAGCAGCTACCTTACTACGAGGCTGACTGCCACATCTTCTCAAGATGGACAAAAGAGAATAGCCTAGCCCAGGCCTGATGATATTACTAACACTAAGACACTGTATTAGTCCTAGGTTGCCTACCTTCACACTTCTTCACTAAAAGTAAACTATCAAGCCAGGGTCATTCAGCTGTCCTGTGGATGGTAATCCTGACATATTAACCAATAAGCATTCCAGAAGGAAAAGAAGAAAATGGGGGAAAAGACATAATGTATGAAAATTGCCCTGAGCTGAAAACTTGACCCTTCAGATGGAAAAGACCCACTGAGAGCCAAGGAAGAGTGAGGCGGACATTGTGTGTGGACAAAATTAAAGGCATTCCATAGGAAACATACCACATCTTTTCTGCAAATTTTTTCCAGGTCTGAAACTATTTCTGGAAAATTTGTTCCAGAAATAAAACTCATGAGTAAAAAGAAAAGAGAAACATATGGTATATAAGAAAGTGTGTGATTATTCCTGGAGGAAAATGGAAGGAAAGCCTAATATGACAGCTGTGTAGCAGACCTAAAACCAGTAAGTCTTAATTAGAATAAGAAGCCAGAGGACTCTATGATTAATGTCTTAAAAATGAATATAGATGTCATTACATAAACTATGACTAACAAGCGTTTTGGTTCAGAGATGATAAGATATGCATTTTTGTATCACAAGACCAAAGAAAAACTATACGGACAATGTTCCATATCCATAAATGAATGTACAGCAATTTAAAGTAATCAGCATGTAAGAATGCAAAGCCTCCTGAAATAACAAAATCAAAAGTGTATTTTCAGGGATGAAGGCCACTTACTACTGAATTTATTTCAATTACTTTGGGTTTATAAGAGGTACTGGTGATAATCATTTCTCCATTATTTTTTCTTAATTAAAAGTGAATTTTTCATTTAAAGAATTCTTAGCTTGTCAGCCTTTGACTGTCACCCTAAGAGAATCATTTGAAAAGCAGACTTATTAGGTTTTAATTCTTTTTCTTTTCCCCCAATAAAAAAAATGAAAAGGTTGTTTGACTTAGCTTAACTTCAAGTTCATTCCTACGAGAAATACACAGTTAAAATACTAATAACTCCAATTTCTTACTGTTTTAAATCTTTTTTTCTTATAAGGAGTCTTTAATAAACTAGGAGCTCACTTAGAATTTCAGTTTTTATAATTTAATTTGTTTAAATAGATATGTCCATAGTTGTTAGATGCAAACTGGATGCCACTACCCAGAAACCCCGTTAAATTTAGGAGTTGAAACAAACTGTTTCTCTTGGTATCTGGCCTTTGATCAAATGTTTGAATAGGTAACTACTACAGCATTCAAGGTTTTATCCACGTACAGAGGCTCCCAAGTTTAGGAAATACAACTACTTCCTATTAATTCCCTTTTAAAAGAAGTTTCTTTGAATCACCAATTTTAAGAAAATCTCAAGGATATTTTAAAGCCTTAGTCAGCCATTTAATTTTTTTATGTGTATTTTTTTTTTTAATTGTGATTTGGGTGAAAGTTTACAGTTAGCCATTTAATTTTAAAATTAAATCCTACATGAACAAGAAAGTTAGTTCTTCAAAACTTATTTCCATTTCATACAAAAAAGAAGCAACCACCACCTAACTCATTTGGGGAGGTGTCAAAAATAATTGATTGCCTGTGCTTGTGCAAAATACTGAGCTTTCCTTAACATGAAGGAGCTCTGGTGGTGCAGTGCCTAAGGTATTTGACTGCTAACCAGAAGGCTGGCGGTTCAAACCCACCAGCTGTTCCAGGGAAGGAAGATGAAGCAATCTACTTCCATAAAGATTTACCACCTTGGAAGTCCAATGGGGGTTGCTATGAGATGGAATTGACTCAATGGATGTGGGTTTTCCTTACCATAGCTTTATTTATAATATTCATTTCTTCCTCTCAACAAAATTAATTTTAAACTTCTAAAACTTAATTTCCACAATAGCTTTTCTTTATCTGTAACTCATTGCCATTGAGTCAATTTCGACTCATAGCGACCCCTCCTTGGGTTTCTGAGGCAGTATCTCTACGGAAATACATCCCCTAGTCTTCCTTCCAAGGAGTGGCTGATGGGTTTGAATGGCCATCCTTCTGGTTAGCAGTCAAATGCCTTAGGCACTACGCCACCACAACTCCCCTTTATCTATCACATGCTTTAAATATTGTAAATATTTTCAGGTAGACTAAGTTTTATACAGTTACATAGTATTGTTACTAGTTGCTGTCAAGTGTATTTTGACCATGGTGACCTCACGTGTACAGGGCAGAACTGCTCCACTGAGTTTTCAAGACTGTGGCCTTTTGGAAGCAGATCATCTGACCTGTCTTCCAAAGCACTTCTGGGTAGGTTCGAATCACCAAACGATCAGCTAGTAGTTGAGTAAGTAACCATTTATTACCAGCTCCATATTTCTATGTATGTTATGAAGGTATAAAAATGATACCCAGTATATTTTAAAACATGAGTTTACATTTACTCAACTAGATAAATTATTCAACTTAACATTGTTTTCTTCCTGCGTGTCACAAAACATATACAATGACAAATTATTAAGTGAAGAACTTCAATCTCTGAAATGTAAAAATACTTCTATAGCTTGGATCATTTTTAAAGTACATCCAATTTTAGCTTTAATGATAGTTCTTTTCTTCTTTTAAGCTTTTAATTATGCAAACAAGTCTTTCTTGACTTCTTGTTATCTAGAGATCTTTCTACTTAATCATTTACTGATTAGAAATCATTTTGTAGTTTTAAAATGGGCTCATACTACAAGTACTGTATATTTGCTTTCTTTTTTTTTAATTTTTATTTTGATTTGGGTGCAAATTGACAGAGCAAATTCATTTCCAACTTAATAGTTCATACACATTATTTCTTGACATTCACTGAAATCTCCACAGTGTAACAGCTTTCTTTCCATTTCCTCCTTGTGGTCACCTTTTCCCTGTGTCCTTCTTGTCTATGCATTCCTGTTTTCTGCCTGCCCTAGTGCTGCCCTTCTGATCTCTCATTGTTGACTGTTCTAAGGAATGTACCTACCTGGTGTTCACCTCATAGACCTATCTATTATTTGGCTAAAAGTTAAGCCATGGGAATGAGTTCAATTCCAGGCCTAAAGGGCGATTAAGGGCCATAGTCTCTGGGTTTTCATCAGTCTTTGTAAGAGCAGTAAACCTGGGGGTTTTTTTTAATACTTTTCAGTTTTGTTCCACACATTTCTCTCCCACTCTACCCAGGATATCCAACTTTGATCCTTTTTCAAGTGGTTGGGAGTGGTAGCTGCAAACAATCCTGTTCTTCTGGTCTCAGGGTCACGGAAGCTGAGGTTTCCATGGTCCACTAGTCCCTTGGACTAACTGTTTCCATGTATCTTTGATTTTCTTCACTGTTCTTTGCTCTTAACGAGGAGAGACCAACAGTTACATCTTAGATGGCCACTTGCAAGCTCTTAAGACCCTAGATGCTACTCACCAAAGTAGGATGCAGAACAACGTTTCGTGGACCATGTTATACCAATTGAGCTTGATGTCCCCCAGGACCATGGTCTCAGTCCGCAGACCCAGCGACTCACTTCCCTCAAGATGTTTAGCTGTGGCTAAAAAGTTAACATAACTTTGCCCCCTATTAGTTCATATATATATGGACATTTTTATAGGCCATACAAATACATATATAGGCATATCATCTGCCAAACCTATATATGGTCTTGGGTCCAACTTGTCTGCCAACACCTGATCCTCTTGCTCTTGCTTATTGTCCTCAAGTTTGTTGTTGTTATGTGGTGTCGAGTCGGACCCAACTCATAGCAACCCCTCCTTGGGTTTCCAAGGCAGTATCACTACGGAAGTATATTGCCCAACTTTCCTTCCCAGGAGTAGCTGGTGGGTTTGAATCACTAGCCTTCTGGTTAGCAGTCAAGTGCCTTACACACTACACTAGTTTACTAATGTTTATTTGTTATTAATGATAAATGGTTGTATTTTTCTAACACTGTATTTTAGAGATCATTCCATGTGTCATTCTTTCTAACTAGCACACATTTTCCATAATAGATGTACTCTATTTAACCATTCCTCTACTGATATTTGGCTTATTAACAACTTTTTTGTTATTATAAACAGAGTTACCTTGAAAATCCTAGAAATACTACTTCTTTGTACATGAAAACAATTATATCTCCAGCCTACATTTATATTGAAAATAACTCTAGATTCTAGGTGGCGGTGGTGGTTAAGTGCTGTTGAGTCGTTTCCGACTCATAGTGACCCCATGCCCAGCAGAATGAAACACTGCCCGATCTTGTGCCAGCTCCACGATCCCTGCTATCCTTGAGCCCATCATCGCAGCCACTGTGTCAATCCATCTCGTTGAAGGCCTCCTCCTCTTTCGTCAACCCTCCACCCTACCAAGCATGACATCCTTCTCCAGGGAATGATCCCTTCTGACAACATAACCAAAGTAGGTGAGACAAAGTCTGGCCATTCTCGCTTCCAAGTAGCACTTCAGGTGCACTTCCTCCAGGACAGATCTGTTAGTTTTTTAGCAGTCTATAGTACTTTTAGCATTCTTCGCCAGCACCACAACTCAAAAGCATTAACTCTTTTACGGTCTTCCTTATTCATTGTCCAGCTCTCACATGCATACGGGCAATTGGAAATATCAAGGCTTGTGTCAGGCGCACCTTAGTCCTCAAGGAGACATCCTTGCTCCTCAGCACTTGAAACAGTTCCTTCATGGTTGACTTTCCCAATGCGGCAATTGGAAATATCAAGGCTTGTGTCAGGCGCACCTTAGTCCTCAAGGAGACATCCTTGCTCCTCAGCACTTGAAACAATTCCTTCACGGTTGACTTTCCCAATGCTACACGTCATCTCATGTCCTGACTGCTGCTTCCATTGGCATCAATTGTAGAACCAAGCAACGTGAATTCTTTGACAA
>NW_006921596.1:6231991-6257691 GCF_000298275.1 Orycteropus afer afer
CTTTGTTTCCAACTTTTGCATTCCAGTCACCAGTGATAATTAACACATCCTGATTGCATGTTTGGTCAATTTCAGACTGCAGAAGTTGATAAAATTCTTCAATTTCCTCATCTTTGGCTTTGGTGGTTAGGGCATAAATTTGAATAATAGTTGTATTAATGGGGCTTCCTTGTAGGTGTGTGGGTATTATCCTATCACTGACAACATTGTACTTCAGGACAGATCTTGAAACGTCCTTTGTGATGATGAATGCCACGCCATTCCTCTTCAAACTGTTATTCCCGGCATAGTAGATCACATGGCTGTCTGATTCAAAATGGCCAAAAACAGTCCACTTCAGCTCACTAATGCCAAGGATATCAATCTTTATGTATTCCATTTCATTTTTGACAACTTCTAATTTTCCTAGACTCATACTTTGTACACTCCATGTTCCGACGATTAATGGATGTCTGGAGCTGTTTCTCTTCAATTTGAGTGGTGCCACATCAGCAAATGGAGGTCTCAAAAGCTTTACTTTATCCATAGGGGTAAGGCTGGGTTTACTCAGATGATGCAGCTCTTTCCCAGTCCTATTTTGAGAGCCTTCTAATCTAACCGGACTATTCATAAAGTTGCACAGTAATGTATCAGTGTTACTTTGCTATTCATAAGGTTTTTCCCTGGCCAGTTATTTGAGAAGTGGATGGCCTCCTCCTTCTTCCTGGTCTGTCTCAGTCTGTAAGCTGGGCTGATACCTGTGCACCATGTGCATCCCACTGGGTTAGAAACACCAGTGGCTCAGCCTCAAAACTCACATCTACACGTCACCATGGCAGGACAAACCAACAGACAAGTTTGTCTCCCTGCTGGAATCCTCTCATACCACCCTTACCTGGGTCCCTGCGGCTGACTCCTCCTCTGTCCAGATTCCTAGGCCTTTTAATCCCCTTTCTCCCGCTCTCCCGCCCTGCACTTTGGGCGTGCGTGAGTTCCTCTCCTCACTTGGATCCCTGCAGCTGACTGCTCCTCTGAGTTCCTGGCTTTTATTCCCCTTTTTCCTGCTCTCCCACCCTGCTGCTTTGGGCGTGCCTGAGTTCCCTCTCCTCACCTGGATCCCTGCGGCTCACTGCCGCAGGTTATATGCATTTAAATTCTAGATTATATGCATTTAAAACTTTTAATAACTATTGTCAGATCACTCTCCAAAAAAGTGTGCCAATTTATTCTCCTATCAGTAGTCTCCACCACTCACCTGTCAGTTTGTCATACTGTAGTGCCTTGCATGCTACTGTGATGCTGGAAACTCTGTCACGGGTATTTCAAATACTAATAGGTTCACTCATGTTGGACAGGTTTGAGCAGAGCTTCCAGACAAGACAGACTAGGAAGAAGGAAATGGCAGTCCACCTCTGAAAAAACTGGCCAATGAAAACCTTATGAATGGCAGTGAAACACTATTGATACAGGGCTGGAAGATGAGTCCCTCAGGTTGGAAGGCACTCAAAATACAACCAGGGAAGAACTGCTTCTTCAAAGTAGAGTCAGCCTTAATGACTTGGATGGAGTAAAGCGCCTGTGACTGTCATTTGCTGATGGGGCAGGACTCAAAATGAGAAGAAACAGCTGTAAATATTCATTAATAATTGGAACATAGAATGTACAAAGTATGAACTTCGGAAAATTAGAAGTGGTCAGAAATGAAATGGAACATATAAGGATGGCTATACTAGACACTGTTGTTGTTATGTGCCATCAAGTCGGTCCCAACTCATAGCGACCCGTCCTTGGGTTTCCAAGGCAGTATCACTATGGAATTAAATTGCCCAACCTTCATTCCGAGGAGTGGCTGGTGGGTTTGAAACGCCAGCCTTCTGGTTAGCAGTCAAGTGCTTTAGGCACTACACTACCAGAGTTCCTATACTAGACATTAGTGAGCTGAAATGAATTGGTATTGGCCATTTTGAATCACACAATCACATGGTTTACTATGCCAGGAATGACAAATTGAAGAATGGCATCACATTCATCATCAAAAAGAACATTTCAAGATTGATTCTGAACTACAGTGCTGTCAGTGACAGGATGATATACATATGCCTATAAGGAAGACCACTTAGTACAACTATTATACAAATTTACGCACCAATCACCAAAGCAAAAGATGCAGTCTATGCTAATAATTCACGGTGATTGGGATGCAAAAGTTGAAACAAAGAAGCTTTGGTAGTTGGAAAATACGGCTTTGGTGAGAGAAATAATGCCAGAAACCAAATGAAAGAATTTCACAAGATCAACAACTTACTCATTGTAAAAGCTTTTTTCAACCACATAAACAGCAACTATATGCCAACAACTTGACAGATGGAATACACAGGAATCAAATCAACTACATCTGTGGAAAGATACAATGGAGAAACTCAGTCATCACTCAGAACCAGGTCAGGGGCTAACTGGAGAACAAAGCATCAATCGCTCATATGCAAGTTCAAGTTAAAATTGAAGAAAATTAAAACAAGTCCACAAGACCCAAAATATGACCTGGAGTATATCCCCCATCTGAATTTAGAGACCACCTGAAGAAAAGATTTGATGCACTGAACACCAATGACTGAAAATCAAACGAGTTGTGGTATGACATCAAGGACATCATACATGAAAAAAGCAAAAGATCATTAAAAAGACAGAAAAGGAAGAAAAGTCCAAAATGGTTGTCAGAAGAGAGTCTGAAAGTTGCTCTTAAACAGAGTAAAGCAAATGGAAGAAAGGATGACATAGAAGAGCAGAACAGAAGGTTTCAAAGAGCAAAGAAGACAAAGCCAAGTATTATAATGAAATGTGCAAAGACCTGGGGTTAGAAAACCAAATTGGAAAAACATGCTCAGCATTTCTCAAGCTGAAAGAACTGAAGAAAAAATTCAAGCCTCCAGTTGCAACACTGAACGATTCTATGGGCAAAATACAGAACAATGCAGGAAGCATCTGAAGAAGATGGATGAAGTAATATAGAATCACTATACCAAAAAGAATTGGTCAACGCCCCACCATTTGAGGAGGTAGAATATGATCTAGAACCAATGGTACTGAAGGAAGAATTCCAGTGGCACTGAAGGAACTGGTGAAAAGCAAGGCTCCAGGATATGACGGAATAACCACTGAGATGTTTCAACAAATGGATGCATTGCTGGAGGAGCGTACTCATTTGTGCCAAGAAATCTGGAAGACGGTTACCTGGCCGAATAGAAGGTATCAATTATTTGTGTCCCTTCCAAAGAAAGAATGCAGAAATTATTGAACCATATCATTAATATCACATGGAAGTAAAATTTTCCGGAAGATAATTCAAAACTGGTTGCAGGAGTATATTGCCAGGTAACTGCCAGATACTCAAGCTGCATTGAGAAGAGGATGTTACATCACTGCTGATGTCAGATGGGTCTTGACTGGAAGGAAAAAATACCAGAAAAATGTTTGTGTTTTATGGACTATGCAAAGGCATTCAACTGTGTGGACCATAACAAATTATGGATAGCATTGCTAAGGATGGGAATTCCAGAACACTTAATTGTGCCCATGTGGAACCCGTACATTGACCAAGAGGCAGTTGTTTGAACTGCACATGGGGATACTGCATGGTTTAAAATCAGAAAAGGTGTGAGTCAGGGCTGTGTTCTTTCACCATACTTATTCAATATGTATGCTGAGCAAATAATCAGAAAACCTGGAGTATATGAAGAAAGCAGCCTCAGGACTGGAGGAAGTCTCATCAACAACCTGTAATATGCAGATGATACAACCTTGCTTGTTGAAAATGAAGACTTGAAATACTGATGAAGAACAAAGCCTACAGCCTTCAGTAAGTATTACACCTCAAAACCAAAAAAAAAAAACAAAAAAAAAACCCAAACTCACTGCCATCAAGTCAATTCCAACTCACAGTGACCCCCTTTGGGTTTCTGAGGTGGTAAATCTTTACAGAAGTAGATTGCCCAGTCTTCCTTCCAGGGAGTGGCTAGTGGGATTTAACTGCTAACCTTCTGGTTAGCAGTCAAATGCCTTAGGCATTATGCCAAAATCCTCACAAATAAACCAATAAACAGCACCACAATAAATGCAGAAACGATTAAAGTTGTCAAGGATTTCATTTTACTTGGATCTACAACGAATGCCCATTACAGCAGCAGTCAAGTAATCAGATAATGTATTGCACTGGGCAAATTTGGTACAAAAGACCTCTTTAAAGTGTTAAAGAACAAAGATGTCACTTTGAAGATTAAGGCGTCTGACCCAAGACATGGTATTGTCAATAGGCTCATATGCATGGGAAAGATGGACAAAAAAAAAAAACCATGGAACAATTAATGCATTTGAATTGTGGTGTTTGCAAAGAATATTGAAAATAATTGAAAAAGTTAGCAATTACTTCCAGTAAGATGGTGGAATAGGAAGACAAGCTACACAGACCTTCAACAAAGAAAAGAGAGACCAATTGACACAGAGAAGATAATCCTGGAGCCCTGAGATTTGAAAGGAAGGCTACAGAATTGTATTAAACACCAACTAGTAGATGAATCTGAATGAAAACAGTGAATAAGGAGATAAATGGAGCTGTGCACTGTCAGCTGTCCTGATGGCATGGAGTCTAAATATTTCCAAGTGGTGTTAAAACCAAAAAAATCCAAACTCACTGCCGGCGAGTCTATTCTGACTCATAGCAACCCCTTTTTGGGTTTCAGAGGCTATTATCTCTACAGAAGTAGATTGCCCAGTCCTCCTTCGGAGGAGGGGCTGGTGTGTTTGAAGTGCCAGCCTTCTGGTTAGTAGTCAAATGCCTTAGGCACTATGCCAGCAGAGCTCCCAAGTGGTGTTAGGACCTGAGAATTAACCTAAAATCAGCCCTGCTTGCCAAGGGCTGCATGGACTAATGCACAGATAGCTGATGACTGAAAAGGGAAAGAGCAAAAAAGGAGATGAACCGAGCTGCGGACTTTCAGCTGTCCAGAGGGTACAGCCATTTTGAATGTTTACAAGTGGTGGCCATTTTGGATATTTCAAGTGACCGCATTCTCATTCAGATTCCAGGGACCTAAGAATAGGCTCCATTTGCCAAAGACAGCACAGACATATGGGAGGCTGATGACTGGAGAAGAAACAGGTGGTGGTTGTTGTTTGCCGTCAAGTCAGCCCTGACTCACAGCGACCCCTCCTTGGGTTTCCAAGGCAATATCACTACGCAAGTAGATTGCCCAACCTTCCTTCCGAGAAGTGGCTGGTGGGTTTGAACCGTCAGCCTTCTGGTTAGCAGTCAAGTGCCTTAGGCACTATGCTACCACAGCTCCTAAGAGACTGGTAGTGAATGCATAAGTGCTGCCAACTAGCAAACAGAAGAGCACCGTACCTTGTTTACTCAGATACAGCCAAACAAAACAAAGAAAGGAAAACCTTGGGTGAATCACATCAACATATAGTCACCAATTAAATATAAACACAAAAACGTCACAATGTCTCAGAGACAAGAGACCATCACAGTCCACACAAAGAAGCAAGACAAAGCAGTAGAAACAAGGGACCAGGATGCCAACCCAGAACACATCCCTGAGGAGGAAGCAGCATTGGAACTCAGTGATAGGAATTCAAAATAATTATATTTAGGTACCTTCAACGGATTGAGAGACAGATCATTCACTGTGAATGATGATGGCTCAGTCAAGGTGATACATAACCTTAACCAGCTACAGCCAGCATTACTCTCATCTCACACCTCAGCATTCATTACTGCCAGACATTGTTAGTGAGCAAAGCAGTCAGAAGTAGATTTTTCACTATGGTCATAAATGTGAAATGTCAGATAGCAAGACAGTCAATAAGTGAGGAATAGGTGTATATATTACCCATTTTCATTTCTTCTATAAATTCCCTGCTAACTTACTTTCCTTAAAACTGATATAGTCTAGATCCCAGACAATGTTATACAAGCACTTAATAAATTGAAGAGAATTTAAAAATAATATTCTTTCTAATTTCCTATGTATGGATTATCCAAAGCAAATTTTATTTTTAATAAAAAATAAAAGCTATTATTTAATTTAATCTATTACATAAATGAGTATTTATTGAGTACCTGTAACCTGCCATAATCTACATATATTTGACATTGTTAAATATACTTCATCTGCACATCAATCCTCTAAGGCTGTTGTTAGGTGCCGTCAAGTCATCTCCGACTTATGCACAACAGAATGAAACATTGCCCAGTCCTGCGCCAGCCTCACGATCCCTGCTGTACCTGAGCCCATGATTGCAGCCACTGTCTCAATCCATTTCGTTGAGGGCCTTCCCCTTTTTCATTGACCCTCCACTTTACCAAGCATGATATCCTTCTCCAGAGTCTGATCCCTTTTGACAACATGACCAAAGTAGGTGAGATAAAGTGTGGGCATTCTCATTTTCAAGGAACATTCCCGCTGCACTTCTCCCAGGACAAATTTGTTAGTCCTTTTAGCAGTCCACAGTACGTTCAGTATTCTTTGCCAAATCCTCTAAAGTAGGTAATAAAGTAGGTAATATAAATCTTACTAATAAGTAAACATTAACTGTTCATGGAGGTTAACTATTTGCTTAGAAAGTGACAGAGCTGGAATCAGAATCTTAAACCAGGTCTTCTGATTTCCTTCATGGTTTTATAGGCTTTGAATACTTTTATCCTTTCTTTAAGACTCTTTTGTCTGGTTTCTGCAACACAGACCACTATTCCTGATGTTTCCTGTTCCTATTCTGTTTCTTTTGCTGGTTCCTTTCTCTACTTCCTGAAATCTCTAGGCTTCAATGTTTCATCTTCATCTCAAGATCAAAAGGCCACCATTTTTACACAGCAGAACCCTTAGGAAGCTCCATATTTAAAACAGTAATAATGAATTGCTTCTTAAAACTCACTCCCATACATTATGGGGACTGCAATCAATGTCACGGAACAAAATGTGTATGAACTGTTGAATGGAAAATGAATCTGCTCTGTAAACTTTCAGCCAAATCACAATTAAAAAAAAAACCTCACTCCCATGGCATACATACCACTACCCTCCTGTTGGCTTTTCTCCTACAGTAGGCATTTCTTCTTAATGACCCAAACTGCCTACCCACCTCCACCCTTTAAGGTTGGTGTTGCCAGAGTTCAGTCTCTGACCTCCTTTCTCTTTCTATCCTACATTATCCCAGAACAAACTCAAATGTCAAATTGATATTTCAATAATGTTAACTACCATCTATGTGCTGACGGCTCTAAAGCTTTATCTCTAGCTGAGCTTGTTCCTGAGTTTCAGACTATATATATAATTGCAGGGAGAAAAAAATCCACATGGAAGATGTTGCACCATTATATCCAAAACTAAATTCATCTTTCCCTCAAAATTTATCATCTGGAGAATTCTGAGAAGATAATGGCATAAACAGACCATCACTGTTAGCCTCTCCCACAAATACAACAAGATAATACAACAAGGAAATGGTGCTTGGCTTTTAGAGACTCTGAATCAGGGAGCAGGAAACTGCAAACAGTCAAGAATCAAAAGATCCACAAGTCGCATACAGTAAGAAAATCATTTCTCCCACCATCCCTACCCCTCTCCCTAACCACGTGGGCTGCCAGCTGCTGGAGCCCCAGAAAAGGAGCCTGCTTGCCTAACCACCACAGCCCCTGCCTATACAAGACAGGACCCCAAACTTCTGCCCTAAAATCAACAAGGCAGACCTCCCAGGAGTCCATTTGGAGTGTGTCAACTTGTCCCCTATCCAGCCACGGTTGGCTGCAAGCCTACCTTGAATTACCACAGAAGGCCCATACATGGAGTCTACTTTCATAGTCAATACTCTACCTGCCTTCCTGTGTAGCCCATAGGTCAGGCCTCTAAAACCAAAAGGAGAGACCTCCTCAAGAGTCAGGTCACATCTCTTTATCCCTCTTTCAGTCAGTACTCAGGATTGCTGAGGCTGCTGTGTGCAGATATCTTCAGTGGAAGCTATACCCTCAGCCAACATACCACAGGGGGTGCTCTGATTTCAACAAGGCAGACTTCCCAAGGGATAAATAAAATTGACAAACCTTCGGCTAGACTAACAAAGGAAAAAAAGTGAAAAGATGCAAATAAAAGAGGAGACATTACAACTGACCCAACAGAAATAAAGATAATTACAGCACAGCAATATGAACAACTGTATGGCAACAAACTAGATAACCTAGAAGAAAAGAACAATTCTTATAAGCTCACAACCCACTCAAACTGACTCAAGAGGAAATAGAAAGTCTCAACGGACTCATAACAAGTGAAGACATCGAATCAGTGATCAAAAACCTCCCAACCAAAAAAACTCCTGGACCAGATGGAAATTCTACCAAACATTTATAGGAGAATTGACACCATTCTGTTTAAACTCGTCCAAAATATAGAGAAGGAAGTATTACTTCTTAATTCAATCTATGAAGCAAACATAACCAAATCAGACAAAGACACAAGGAAAGTAAAGTACTGGCTAATATCTTTTATGAATAGATGTAAAACTCCTCAACAAAACACTAGCAAACAGAATCAAACAGCATATAAGAGAACCATACACCATGACCAAGTAGGATTTATTCCAGGAATGCAGGGATGGTTCAATGTTGTTGTTGTTGTTACGTGCCGTCGAGTCGGCCCCGACTCATAGCGACCCCTCCTTGAGTTTCCGAGGCAGTGTCACTACAGAAGTAGGATTGCCCAACCTTCCTTCCGAGGAGTGGCTGGTGGGTTTGAACCGCCAGCCTTCTGGTTAGCAGTCAAGTGCCTCAGGCACTATGCTACCAGAGCTCCCGGTTCAACATTAGAAAATGAATTAATGTAACACACCACATCAATAGAACAAAGAACCACATGCCAACCTCTATGGATGCAGAAAAAGCATTTCATGAAATCTAACACCCTTTCTTTTTGCTGCTGCTGTTGTACATGAGCAGCCTCAGCATCTACTCTTTCATTTTGCTGTTACTGTAAACCTATCAATCACACAATTATTTTCAATTTAATGTTTTACAGGTGTACAACTTATTGACAGCAATTATAATAATTGGCTGTGCTATCCCACCCTTAATCAACACAATATTTCCATCACTGTGAACCCCTCTTCCCTCCCTCCCACCTGGTAACCACTAAGAAACTTTGGTCTTTATACATTTTGCCTTTTCTCATCTTCTTATATAAGTGAGGTTATATAATATTTTATCCTTTCATGATTGGCTTATTTCACTCCGCATAAGTTCTGCCAGCTCCATCCATACTGCACCATATAGCAAGATTTCATTTTCCCTACTATATGTAATGTATGTATGTGCCACATTTTGTTCATCCATGTATCTGTTGATGGGCATTTAAACTGTTCTCGCCTTTTGGCTACTGTGAATAGGGCTACAATGAATACTGGAGTGAAAGTTTCTGTTTGAGTCTCTGCTTTCAAGTCTTTTAGGTATCTACTTAGGAGTGGAATTGCTGGGCTATATGGTAGTTATACTTTCAGTTTTTTAAGGAATGACTACACTGTTTTCCACATTGGCTGCACCATTTTGCATTCCCACCAGTAATGGGTAAGGGTTTGGATTTCCCCACATCTTCACCATCATTTGGTGTTTCCTATTTTTTTGTTGTTGTGGTGGTGGTGGTTGTTTTTAATCTTAGCCATCTTAGTAGGAGTGAAATGGTGATCTCATTATAGTTTTGATTTCCATCTCTCTGATGGCTAACGATGCTGAACACCTTTTCATGTGCTTGGTGGCCATGGAATGTCTTTTGGTGATATGTCTATTCAAGTCCTTTGTCCATTTTATGATTGGGTTATCTGTCTTTTTGTTGTTAAGGTGTTGAAGTTTTATATGTATTTTTTGGTTATTAGAATATTCTCAGATATATGGTTTCCAAAGATATTCTCCCAGTCAGTAGCTTGCCTTTACCTTTCTTGATAAAGCCTTTTAATGAACAAAAGTTTTTAATTTTTATGAGATCTATTTATTTTCTTTTGCTGATTGTGCATCTGTTATTATATTGGATAATGCATTGTTAAAAGCTAGGCCTGACAGCACTGCTTCTCCTCCTAAGAATTTCATAGTTATAGTTTGCACATTTAGGTCCTTAATCCATTTCTTTGTTTTTGTGTATGATGTGAGGGATAGATCCTATTTCATTTCCTGCATGTGGAAATCCTATCTTCCCAGCACTATCTATTGAAAAGACTCTTCTTTCCTCATCAAATGGACTTACCACCCTTGTCAAAAAACAGGTGACCACAGATGTATGGGTGTATATTTGGACTCTTAGTTCCAGTCCATTGGTCTATGTCTATTGTTATACCAGTACCAGGCTGTTTTGTTTTGATACTGTAGTTGTATACCAAAAAAATAAAAACCACTGCCTTCCCATCAAATGAATTCCAACTTACAGAGAACTTATAGAACAGAGATGAACTGACCCACAAGGTTTCCAAGGCTGTAAATCTTTACAGAAGCAGACTGCCTCATCTTTCTCCTGTGGAGTGGCTGGTAGGTTTGAATCGCCAACCTTCTGATTAGCAGCCAAATGTTTTAATCACTTTGCTACCAGAGCTTCTGTTGCTGTACACTACAGTTTAAAATCAAGAAGTGTGAGTCCTCCTACTTTGTTCTTCTCTTTCAACATTACTTTATCTATTCACAACCTATTGCCATTCCATATAAAGTTGAGGATTAGGTTTTTTATTTATGTAAAGAAGACTGCTGGGATTTTGATCAGGATTGCATTGAATCTAAATATCACTTAGGGTAATACTGACACCTTAACAATATTAACTCTCCCAATCCATGAACATGGAACATCTTTCCATTTATTTGTCTCCTTTAATCTTGCAGTAGTATTTTATTGTTTTCACTGTATAAATCCCTCATATCCTGGATTTATCCCTAGTGTTTTACTCTTAGATGTTATTGTAAATGGAATTGTTTCTGCATTTTCCCTTTCAGATTTCTCATTGCTGGTGTAGAGAAATTCAACTGATTTTTGTTTGTTGACCTTGTTTTCTCAAGAAAAGACAAATGTATAGACAAGAAACTTTATTAGTGGTTATCAGGGGCAGGATGAAGGAAGGAAGGGAGGGGTTCACAGTGATGGAGGTATGTTGATTAAGTGCAGGGTTGCACAGTGATTATTTTAATTGCTGTCAGTAAGTTGTACACCTTTAAAAAACTGAATTGTTAAAAGTTGTGTGGTATATATGTTTACAATGACCAAAAAAGAAAAAGAAAGGATAGTTACTGAGGCTGCTTATGTACAACCAAAAACCTCATGGGATTTGGTTTGTTGGTTTGGAGGTTCAGGGTCATGGTTTCATGGGACATCCCAGTTAATTGGCTTAATAACATGTTTAGTGCCTCTGTTCTACTTCCTAGTTCAATGTGTAATGCCTGGGGTCTTAAAAGCTTGCAAGAGGCCATACAACATACAATAATTGGTCTCCATTCTCCCAGGACAACAGAGGAAGGAGCATCAGGAATAGGAGGAAGAAATGGAAAGTTTGGCAAATTGCCTCCACGAACAACTGCCTCCTTTGCCATGACACCAGAAGAACGGGATGGTGCCTGCCTACCATTTCTGAACATTCTGATCAAAGATTCTATACAAGAATCCTGATGAAAAGAAGGGAAATGGAGAATATAGTTGCAAAATGTCACGGACTCCAGACTTCCTGGAGCCATGAAGGCTGGATGAACCCTTAAAACTACTGCCCTGAGATAATCTTTAAAACTTAAACTAAAAATATACCCTGAAGTCTTCTTAAAACCAAATAATAGTTTAGCTTAACTAGTTAAAATTTTAAAAAAAGGTCTGCCTTGAGCATCATGCTCTTTTAAGAACTATCTCTATGGGATCAAATTGTCAACAGCAACTGGAAAGATTAGATAGGAACCTTGGGGGCAGTGAGTTTGTGTTAATGGGGAAGAAGCAACTCAGAAAAAGAGGGTGAGAATGGTTGCACAACTTGAAGAATATAATCAGTGTCAATGAATTGTACGTGAAGAAACTGTTGAACTGGTGTATGTTTTGCTCTGTATATTCTCAACAACAACAAAGTAAAATAACATTAAAAAAAAAAAAAAAACACTATTATATTCCCTTTCTAACCAGTAATCCAAGTCAGAAATCTGTGAGTCATTCTAAATTCTTTTCTCTGGTTGAACTTGTTCTGACTCCTTAACACTTGTCTTGTAGTATCTATCCCTCCTCTCTAACTTTGCTCAGTTTCTTCCTTACCTTGTTTCTCACCTGAATCACTGGTAACAGGAACAGGTTCAATAAATATCTGCTGAATTAACAAAATAAACCGTAACACTTTGTCCCATTAAGGATAAAAACCATGTCTTTATTCATCTTTGGGGACTTAGCACTGAGCTGACGTCACTCCAAAATGTCTACTTAATCAATCTTTATTCCAGGGTTCCCATATCTGAATCAAACTCTCAGAGAATAAGAGCTAAGAATCCATTTTTAACAAGCTGTCTGGATGACTAATATATAGCCAATCCAGCAACTGCCTTTAAGAACCAATGGATTAAGTCCGTTCTCATGATGAAAAGGGAATAAACTGAACAGAAGCAGAAAAGGAATTAAACAGCTTTCTTACCACTTCTAAAGAGACCTAGATAACAGACCTCTCACAGGTATAATTAATTATTGAATCACCTACTACTATAACCATTCTTTTTCTAAATCATCATCTTCTTTCAGTTATCCTAACGGCAAGAGCCCACTTCCGCTGTTGTACCTCTGTAAACAACTCTCTACACAGTAGCCAGAATGAGCTAAAATCCTAATCAGAGTATTCCATTCCCCTTTTCCCTATCCCACATCACATCTTAAGAAGAAAACACTAAACTGTTACTCTGGTTTACAAAGCCCTATATAATCTGGTCCCTGCCTATCCATCTGACCTCATCTCCCATATGCTTCTCCTCTTACTGGCTACCCTTCAACTCACACTGGTCTTTTTGTTCCTAAAATATGCCAAGCTTTTTCCAGCCCCAGAACTTCTGCATTTACTATCTCATCAGCCAAGAATTCTTCTTTCTAATCTTTTCATGGTTTACTCCATTTTCCTATCAAGCCCTCAGCTTAAATGTCACCTCCTCAGGGAGGCCTTCGTTAACAATCCAATTGAAAGGAGCCTTCCAGTCACATGCTAGGACAGCACCATATTTTAATTTGGGAGCTCTGGTGGTGCAGTGCCTAAGGCATCTGACTGCTTACCAGAAGGCTGGGGTTCAAATCCACCAGCCAGCTACTCCTCAGAAGGAAGGTTGGGCAATCTACTTCTGTAGCAATACCACCTCGGAAACCCAAGGAGGGGTCGCTATAAGTTGGATCCACTCCAGGGCAGTGGTTGCATTTACATAACAAAGCATTTATCACAAATTGACATTTTCTCTGTTTATTGGTTCATTGTTTATCTTCTCCCAACCAGAATGTAAGCTCCAGGACAGCAGTGAACCTATCTTGGTACTAGATTCACTGCTTTATGACCAAAGTTTAGAATAAAGCAATAAACCAAATCCATTGTGTGGAGTCAATTCCGACTCATGGTGACCTCATGTGTTTCAGAACAGAACTTTGCTCCATAGGGTTTTCAACTGCTGTAATCTCTGGTAGCATAGTGGCTAAGGCACTTGACTGCTAACCAGAAGGCTGTCGGTTCAAACCCACCAGCCACTCCTCAGAAGGAAGGTTGGGCATTTCTACTTCCATAGTGATACTGCCTCAGAAACCCAAAGAGGGGTCGCTATGAGTCGGGGCCGACTAGATGGCAAACAACAACAACAACAACAACAATCTAATGGAAACAGATCACCAGGCCATTCTTCCACAGCACCGCTAGATGGATTCAAAAGGCAAGCCTTTCAGTTAGCAGCCAAGCATAAACCATTTGCAACATCCAGGGGCCTTTAGGTTTAGAATAGTGATTGGCTTATAGCAAGAAATATTTGTAAATGATCTACTCTTATTTTGGGATCAATACTATATGAAGTTCTGATTTTATCAAAGAATAAAAAATGTCATCTTTTCATGAACATATCCATTGAATAAATTCAACACATCTACATTAATGGGAGAGCGACAAATTTAAACAAAGTAAAACTAGCAATTTTTTTAGGTATACTGAATCACGGAACTGTGAAAAATAATCAACACATCTAAAAGTTGTTTTTATACCAAAATCAAGTTGTATTTTTCCACAGCCACTAGTTTAAAAATAAAAACCTTTAAAAATGTTTTACTAGCATCGTTAGAGATGCTATCATATCTATCAACAGGTGAACGGATAAATAAATTGTGGTGTAGATATACAACAGATACTACTACTAAGCAATAAAAAAGAATGAATATTATTGATACATATAACATGAATGAATCTCAAACAATTATGCTCAAAGAATTCAGACAAAAAAAGAAGACATACATTATTCCATTTATATAAAGTTCTAGAAGAAGACAAAAATCAGAGCAGTAGTTCTCTGGCATGAGGGTGGCAGGAAGGAGGGATTACAAAAGGGTAAGAGGAAATTTTTGTGGATATTGAATAGGCAGGCTCTTTACTTTGACTGTGGTGAACTTACCAAACTGTATATTTAAAATATGTGCAGTTTATTATATGTCAATTACATCTTAACAAAGCTATATTAAAATATAAAACAAGGATAAGATCAGGTTACATACACCCTTGCTTAAAACCCTTCAGTGGCACCCTATCCTCCAAAAAAATAAATTATTATAAGCTTTGTGAGCTTGGTAAAGGAG
This sequence comes from Orycteropus afer afer, assembly GCF_000298275.1. Classification (NCBI taxonomy): domain Eukaryota; kingdom Metazoa; phylum Chordata; class Mammalia; order Tubulidentata; family Orycteropodidae; genus Orycteropus; species Orycteropus afer. The sequence continues at coordinate 6,246,811 of NW_006921596.1, forward strand.
GTAACATTTAAATGTAATAAACCAGTGTCAAATTTACAATACCTAATAAAAGCCAAAGACATACTTCAATAGATTTTTAAGTTTCAACTTCACTAGAAAAAAATGGAAATAATAAATTCACAAAAAAAATTAAAACTTTTATATCAAAAAGCTAGAAGTTTAGTAAACTCTCACAAATTACCTGTAGAAGATGGTGATTTCTCTGAATGTTTTGCATTTAAAAGTTTTCTGCTAATAAATATGTAACCACAGGGGCACGATTTACATGCAACAGGAACCTGTAAAAAAAATATATATATATTATTACCAGTTTTCTATTGTTAAATCTCTTAATGTTTATATGGTCTCTTCAACTTAGTGATAAACTGCTTGAAGTACTTAAACGCCAACTTCCTCATAACAATTTATCTGAGGCAGGTATCACATCCTATACATCTTCAAACTTTTTCCCGAGTGCTCAATAATAGCATGCATACCATAAATACATGATAAATATGTGTTGATGTTTATGATCAATAGAAAACTTTAATAGGGTCAGAGGCAGGGGAAGGATGGGGGAAAAAAAAGTAGCATTTCCTAAAATGTTAGCTTGACATAGGACAAAATTGGAAAGAATGATTGGTTAGGAAGCCACTGAAGTATTACCAGCAGTAGATTAAAAGGGCCCAACTGGAACAGTGAAAACGGAAATAGATTTTTAAAGATACAGAAAAACAAATCACTAACTTTATATGGAAAGGAAAGAGACCTCGGATAAGCAAAGCACTATTGAAGAACAAAGTAGGAGGTCTCACACTGCTGGATCTCAAAAGCTACTATACAGTCACAGTAGTCAAAACTGCCTGGTACTGGTATAATGACAGACACATAGACCAGTGGCACAGAAATGAAATAGATCCATCGACCTATGGTCAGCTGATCTTTGACAAAGGGCCAAAATCCATTCAATGGGGAAGAGAAAGTTTGTTTAATAAATGGTGCTGGCAAAAACGGGAGATCCATTTGCAGAAAAATGAAGCAAGATCTGTACCTCACACCATACACAAAAACTACCTCCAGATGGATCAAAGACTTAAATGTGACACCTAAAGCTATAGAGTTCCTCAAGGAAAAACCAGGGGCAAATTTAGGGGCCCTAATATATGGCATAAATAGACTATAAAGCATAACCTAAAATACACAAAAGCAGAAGAGAAACTAGATGAATGGGACTTTCTAAAAATTAAATTTTTATGTGCTTCCAAAGACTTCTCCAAAAGAGTCAAACGAGAACCTACAGATTGGGAAAAAATATTTGGCAATGACATATCTGACAAGGGATTTATCTCCAGAATTTATAGAAAACTCCAACACCTCAATAACAAAAAGACAAAAAATTCAATTAAAAAATGGGCAAAAGACACAAATAGACACTTCACCAAGGTTCATCAGGTGGCCAACAAACATATGAAGAAATGCTCACGATCATTAGCCATTAGAGAGATGCAAAATAAAACATCTTGCTCCAGCACTAGCACCAAAGTTCAACAAAACACAAAATAACAAATGCTGGCAAGGATGCGGAGAGATTGGGACACTCGTACACTGCTAGTGGGACTGTAAAATGGTACAACCACTGTGGAAAGCACTATGGCGATTCCTCAGAAAGCTAGAATTAGAAATACCATTTGACCCAGCCATTCTTTAACTAGGTATATATTCTAAAGAAGTGAGAGCCATGACAAGAACAGACATATGCACACCCATTCACTGCAGCACTATTTACAATAGCCAAAAGATGGAAACAACCTAGGTGTCCATCAACTGAGGAATGGATAACCAAACTATGGTACATACACACAATGTAATACTTTGCAACCCTAAAGAATAACCTAGAATCTGCAAAACACCGCATAACGTGGAAGAACTTGGAGGACGTTGTTGTTGTTATGTGCCATCAAGTTGGAACTGACTCATAGCAACCTTTCCTTGGGTTTCCAAGGCAGTATCACTACGGACGTAGATTGCCCCATCTTCCTTCCGAGGAGTGGCTGGTGGGTTTGAACCTCCAGCCTTCTGGTTAGCAGTCAAGTACCTTAGGCACTATGCTACCAGAGTGAAATAAGTCAATCACAGAAGGACAAATATTGTATTAGTCCATTATGGTAAAAGTCAAGGAACAGTTTACATATGGAAGGAAATTTTTTCTCTGTTGGTTACCAGGAGCAGGAGGGTAGGGTAGGGAACACTGTTAGATAGGTAGAGATAAGTATTGATTTGGGTGAAGAGAAGGGCAATGTACCAAATGTGAGTGATCAACATGGTGGCACTGAGGAAGAGGAAGACAGAGAGAGGTACATGGGAGGCACAGACAACAAAGATGAACCCTTTTGCCCAAACAGTACTGCGTTGTTAGTGAAGGCAAACCTGGGTATATGGGTGGATAGACGGGTGGACAGGCTGAACTATTAGGTATGTCTATGAAGCGGGGAGTGTACCCAAGACCATGTATAGAGTTGGCAGACGGTGGTCCTGCAAGTGTATTTGTATATTCTGTAAGAATTCCCAGGTGTATAGTAGAGCTGACAAGGGACAAGGTTGCAGTCACTTCTTAGGCACAGCCAGCTACCCAGAGGGACCAAGGAGTTGAACCTGTGGGCTTGGGACCATAGTCAGGGGACATCAAGTTCAACTGGCATAACATACTACACAAAACATTGTTCTACCTCCTACTCTGGCGAGTAGCGACTGGGATCTTAAAAGCTTGCAAACAGTCATTTAGATGTAACATGGGTCGCTCCTCGTTCAGAGCAAAGAAGAATGAAGAAAACCAAAGACTCATGGAAACAATTAGTCCTAGCGACTGGTACACCATGCGATCTGCAGCCTATATGACTATAAGACCAGAAGAGCTAGATGGTGCCCGGCTACCACTGTCAACCCCTGGGGGGGTGGATCTATGTAGGAGACCATGGATAAAGACAGAGAACAATGTGGAACAAAACTCAAAATCATTTGGGGGGAAAAATAGGGAGGGACAGTTTTGCTGGTCTGATAGAGCCTGGTGGAACCACTGAGACTATGGTCCCTAGCTACTTTTGAGGTCTGGAATTGAACCCACACCTGAGGCTTCCAGCCCAACAAAAGATAGGCATATGAGTTGAACATTTACCTGAGGGTAGATACACTCCTTTGAGAGAACAATCATGGGAGAAAGAAAGGCTGTGTATGCACAGGGAGACGGGCGGGAGTGCATGAAGGGATGGACACAGGAAGAGGTAACTGTCGGGAGGAAGTGGGAGGGGGCTGTTGTAGTCAGTGTCATGAGACAAAGTGCATGTGAACTGCTGTATGGAAAGTGAATTTGCTCTGTAAATTTTCACCCAAATCACAATAAAAGAAAAGGAAAAAGAAAATGGAAACAGAGAAAAGGTAATTTGACAGACATTTCCAACAGAGGAAAACAAGGCTTAAGCCTGAACTGACCACTGGGGATAAAGCTGGACAATTTGGGAAAATGATCTCCAGGCTCTAGCATGAGAAGGGGAGATGCCCAATACCACCGACAGAAAAAGACTAGTTACCAACAATCAGAGGGGCAAAAGTATAATACAACCAAAAGAGAATGTAAAAGAAAGTTTTTCAGATCTAGGTTCTTTTGGTCTCAGTTTTAGGAATAACGTTGGATAAAACATTCAAGCTCTTCAGACATCTGTTTCCTCATCTATAAAATATATACAGCTCCATTCTGTTTCAAAGGAGCCCTGATGGCACAATGGTTAAAGCACTCAGCTGCCAACAGTTTGCCAGTTTAAACCTACTAGCCACACCATGAGAGAAAAATGTGGCTCACTGCTTCTGTAAAGATATATAGCCTTGGAAACCCTGTGGGATTCTACTCTGACTATAGGATTGCTGTGAGTTGGAATTGACTCAATGGCAAAGGGATTTTTTTTAGGTATCGGTTCTCTGTTTCAAGCAGTCCATGAGCTCAAATGTATTTTTTAAATGCAAATTTATTGAAAGTCATTGGAAAAATTTAAAGACATTTTCCTCCATAATCATTTCACTAATACTAACCTTAATGATCCATGGAATTAAGACATAAGCACCAAAAGCCAGAAATTAATCTCAACAAAATAGTACTCACAGAATAATTATAGTCAGAAAATTGCAGTTCCCTTTGTAAAATAAATTCCATTTGCCTATTGTTCTGCTTGTATAAAAGTTTAGTTATAATTATAAAGCTTTTTATCCATGTATGTACAAAATGCTTCATATCCTAGTATATAAATACTTGGTCTAATTAAGCTAATTGAAATTTTGGCAGAAGAGTTTGTCTCCTTTGCATAAAAATATTGTACAAAAGATCTCTAGTTTGTATTTAAGAAAACAATGAATCCTATATAAATAATTTAACTCCAAATATGGTCCAATAACACAAATGGTTCCTTCAAATATGAAAATATAACATTGTGTGTATGTTTAATAGTGTAAAATCTGCTACAAATAGATGTTTATTTGTTTTTTAATTTCACATCTTCACAGAAAACCAAGCTCAAAGGTACTGACTCATTTCCTTTACACCTAAACATATCATTAAGGACATTGACAGTAATATAAATTGTTTTAAAATTAATGCTATCCAAAACACAATGTTCATATTCAACAGTTCCTTTGTTACTTAGCAAGTATTTTCTTCCTGCTATTGAAACGCAATACATTTAAAATAATAGGTTTCTGTCTTATATACAAGAAAATTATAGCATCATATCCAGAGCTAACAGATAATGCTGCAGTTAGATGAGAAAGCCATATTTGGCTTTGAAATCAGTATCCACAATGACTAATTCAACTGACAGAGTGATTTTCATCCCTTAACTGTAAGTGTTTTAGGCTCAAGAAACATTCAGGTGTCTGAGCTAATTCATTCTAGAGGTTGTTTTTATAATGGAAAGTAAAAACGAAAGAGAAGGGGACACCACAACAATCCAAATCCTATAAAAACAACTATGAAATAAATTAGACAACTTAGTAATATTAATCTCTTAATTACAATTTTTATTTTAAACAAACACCCTAAACTTCCTTCAAATTTCAGTTAATAATGCTAAAGAGAGTAGCAATGAAGAGTTCTAATTTTATACTTTTAGAATTTTAAAAAGAAAAAATAAATCCAAAGTACTGTTACTGAGGTTTATTATGGGTGTACTACATCAATTCATTCCTTAAAAAGTGAATTTAAAATGCTTCTATGTTTTACAAGTAAAATCAGAAAAAAGCTGCAGTGAAATAACCCTGGTCCTATATTTAAAAGGCTCTAAAATAACCACTTTATACAGAAACTATTTATATTCTTTCCTACTTAACAGAACCAAACTCACTCATAGCAGAAGTGTTTGTTATATGGCCCATAAAACTTTTAAATGAAAAAGAAACAAAAAAATCTGCTAAGAAAATTTAAGGCAAAATATACATAAGATACCAGAAACTGACAAGAACATGAATACTACACACAGTAAATTTTCAGTGGTTAATGGATATGAAATTGAAAATGAAAAATATTACGGTTTAGATGTTTTGAAACTACATTTTCAATAAACTCCTGCAAAAGAGATGCTATAACTTTCTTGTATGCTGGTCTTTGTACCCATGTTTTTAAACTAAACAACACACATGCATGCATGCATGCATATACACACACACACACACACACACAGAGCATATTATATCTATTCAACTGGGGAAAGGTCTCAAACTTCAAATTCCACATTTATGAATAAAACTGTAACTAAATCCTAATTTAATACTCTTCAGGCAATTTAAAATTACAGTATTTTAATAAGTTGTCAAAAAAAATGTCTTTCTATACAGAAGGACAAATATTATATGATGCCACTTACACAAAAAATCTAAAATTGGCAAAGGCACAGAGACAAAAGTTATGAGGGGCTGAGGGATGAAAGAATGGGGAATGATTACTTAACAGGGACTGGGTTTCTGTATTTGGTGATGAAAAACTTTTGGACATAGTGGTGATGGTTGCAAAACAGCGAACATAACTAATGTCACTGAATTGTGCACTTACAAAGGGTTAAAATGACAAAACTTTGTTATATATACAGGCACAATACATTTTTTAAAAAGTCTTTCTGGATTACAACTTTTCCAGATTACAACTAAAAGCAGCTTGTAGCTTTAAGTAATGAGAAAACTAAAATTACACTATAAAATGAATCTACTATTTTCTTCAGTTATTCTTACTAAACTTCAGTTATTCTTACTAAAAGAAAATTCACTTTTAAAAATTACCAAAATATCAATTAGTTTTCTTATATGCCATATTGGGAGCTTTGGTAGCATAATGCCTAAGGCACTTGACTGTTAACCAGAAGGCTGGCAGTTCAAACCCACCAGCCACTCCTTGGAAGGCAGATGGGGCAATCTACTTCTGTAGTGATACTGCCTCGGAAACCCAAGGAGGGGTTGCTATGAGTTGAGTCCAACTTGAGGGCACATAACAACAACATATGTCATATTACCTTAAGCATTTAGAATAAAAAACAAAGCAACATTAAAATTATGTATTAGCTAATTTTATATAAAAGAATGTGTATGTGCGTGTAACAAAATTAATACAATCTTTCCAAATAAAATGCTCATAATGTCTGGTTGAACAGTTGTAGGAACTTCTACAAGTTTATTTTCCATTTCTCTTTCTTTAACCAGGATATTAAAAACAGGTTTTGTTTTTTTTTTTCCTGAAAGGTTATTTTATGCCAAGTAAAATAAGGTCAGAATTTGCAATGACTTGTGCCCTCCAGAAACTGGAATGCATAATGCATACCATATAAACCTTATACTCCTACACAATTAACTACAACAAATGGAAATGATTTAAATATTGTAATAATCTCCCACAAAAAAAAAAGACAAATCTCAAAGACCATTTTGTCAGGATTTGATAAATTTAATAACTAGAATGGAAATAACTCTTTACTTTGGAAAACATGAGTAAATTGTTTTAATACTGCATCCTGTAGGGTAGTTTATTAACCATATGCTCCTTGTACAATATTTCTCTGATCCACAAAATGTACCACTGACCATAAAAGATATTCAATAAAAACATGTAACAGATTTGGGCAACCCACAAGATTGCTCCCTAAAGAACCCATTACAGTTAGCTTATTAAAAAAAAGTCTCCACAGTCATTTCAAATGACTCTTAATTTTTAAAAAAAAGGGGGGGGGGAGGCAGAGGTAGTCATTTTGAAAAGAAAATTCACACAATGTAAAAGGAAAAGCACTCAGATCTGTATGTTGGCATAAAAGAGGGCCTTAGGAATGGTTTTAATTGAGGGAGTTTTAGCTCAATGCATCCTAAGGTTTAGAAAAATGTCTGTTCTTTGAGGAATCTTATGTTTAAGCATAGGAAACAGTAAAAGGGATTTTAAAAATTCAGCTAAGATATGAATTCAGCGTAGAAAGCAGTCATTCAATACTTATGAAAGTATATGTAATATTTTAAAAGATCTGGAGGCAGGAATGCCAAATTTATAGCATGCCCAATTTATATTTTCAAGGTGGGGGGAGGCTTCAATAAGGATGTTAGTCAATGTTTTATTTAAAACAATGTAAAGAACAGGTTTACATTTACTTATCAAAAATGTAACAAACATAGTTACATAAATATAATAAATTCATTTTTGAAAAAGACTTCCAAATTCACCAAAACTTTAAATCATATCTGCGGCCCTTTCTTACTGCATTTAAACCTCCTCTGGTGGGAAACCGGGTGGAGACAGTTGGTGGGGGTCCACTGCACACATGAAATCGAACAAAGCAACCCTGCACGGTAGGAATGGGTTTTCCGGGCCAGGGGCCCGGCCTTGATCTAGAACACATCAGGCATTCGTTTCGGGGCAGAGGGGGCTAGAAGGGACCGTACTCGTCAACTTGAGCCGCTGCCCCCAGGCTCCCGCCAGTGTCACCCAGGGCAGGCGAGGCGACTCGGGGAGGTTCCACGCAGCTGGGTCACAGGAAGGAGGGACTTGCCCGTCTGGCCGCCACCAAGTGGACACCGGCTGGGTTGCGGCCCGTGGCGTTTCCTGGGCAACCCTCGGCTCAGCCAGACTCGCTCCAGACTACCTCACTAATCACCCCAGGGCCGACCCACCCGCACGGCCGCCGAGACCCCGGCGAGGTATGCGTTTTAGAGCTAACGGCAGTCAGGCAACGGCCCTTCGCTCGCGCGCCACCGCCCCGCCGGCTCGCGCGCCTGAACCCCGGCGCCCACCTGTTGGTCGCATTCGGGGCATGATTTGGTGGCCATCTTCACTTTCTTGGCTCGAGTTGCGGACATGCTCTTCTCCCCTCGGCAGTAGCAACAGTGGTGGCGGCGGCAGCTCGCGCTCCTCCCCTCGTACCTCCTCCCTTCGTACCTCAACAGGCCAGCCTCCGCCCGCCCCGTCTCCTCTGGCCTCTCCGAGGCTCCGGCGGGCGCGCGCGGGCGCGAGCTCGCACACAGCCTGCGTGCAGAGGGGGCGGGGCGCCGGGTTCGCAGAGAAGGACTGCAGGCGTTTCTCACCCGCTCCTTGACACCTGGGCAGTAGCTCCCCACGCCGGCTCACGCGCCACGCCCGGACCGTTGTCGAATTCGTCTGGAGCCTAGAAAGAAGCCCGCCTCGATCGCCCCGCGTTACAATAGGCAGCCTTCTTGTGGACTACGTGGGGGCGTGGCTTGAGCGGGACTCTGCAGTAAAGGGCCTAGCGTTCGACCAAAGAATACACAAAAAAGACAGCCTTAGTTACGCCCACTCCCAGCGGAGGAGAAAGTGAGCGTGAAGGGGGCGGGGACAAGGTAAACCTCTTCGCACAAAAACCGCTGCCGTGAAGTGTATTAAGACTCTTAGCAACCCTGTAGGACAGAATTGCCCCACAGGGTTTCCAAGGCTCTAAATCTTTACCGAGCAGCTCTGATAGCCCTAGTGCCTAAAGCACTTGACTGCTAACCAGAAGGCTGGTGGTTCAAACCCACCAGGCACTCCTTGGAAGGAAGATGGGGCAACCTACTTCCGTAGTGATACTGCCTCGGAAACCCAAGGAGGGGTCGCTATGAGTCGGTCCGACTTGACGGCATATAACAACAACAACAAATCTTTACGGGAGCGGACTGACACATCTCTCACCAGCAGAGCTGGTGGTGGGTTCAAACCACTTTAGGTTAGCAGCCCAGGGCTTAACCACTGTGCCACCAGGGTTTCTTAAACCATTTATTGCAGTTCCTGGCATTTAATAAACTTCATTTAAGTTCTGGGAAATATAATCATTGAGGATAGACATTTGCTGGGGCTGCTATATACCAAGTCCTGGAGTTGGCACTGCGAAATTTAAATAATAATAATAATTCATTTAAATATTTACTGAGGAGCATTTCAAGTGTGAATACCATAAGGAGTCCCTGAGTGGCGCAAATGGTTAGACACCCTAACCATTCCAACACCCTGTTGGAAGTTGGAACTCACCCAGAAGTGCCTCAGAACATACTTAGAAACCCTATGGAGTTTCACTCTCGCTCACATGGAGTCACCATGAGCCAGAATCAACTGGCAGTTAACAGCAACAAGGTACTTGCCCTCAGAGAACACTCAGTCTGGTGGTGTAGATGGGCTAACATTGGTAACGGGAGCTATGTTGTTGCTGGGAAGACTAAATCTATTGCCTGTGTCTTAAGGGGCAGTTTATATTAAAATATAAAATCTACCTAGCCTTTGATCTAGGAATTCTCACCTCTAAGAATTTGAAAAGATCATCTCCCACCCCTGCTCAAATCCATTTGTGCAGAGATTTCATGCTGCAGCAGCATTTGCCAGAGTAAAATTTCAGAAATAATCCAGACAAGAAATTGCTAGAGAAATTAAGGTATACATACAATATCACTGCACTTTTTCAAGAAAAATGTCTATGAAGTGATAGGATCTCCAAGCTATAGTGTTAAGTGAAAAAATGTACAGAACACCTTGTTTGGCACGTTAACTGTCCAAAAATAATATGGAAACAGATCTATGGTTGCATATATTGACTGTCTTAGGAAACACACAAGAAATATGAAAAGAACTGGAAGGTAAGAATGGGAAAGAAACTTTTCATTCCATATCCTGTTGTATTATTTGTATTTTCTACTAGACCTGGAGTTAGGAAACCAAAAGGGAAGAACATGCTCAGCATTTATCAAGCTGAAAAAACAGGAAAAAATTAAGCCTCAAGTTGCAATACTGAAAGATTCAATGGGCAAAATATTGAATGATGCAGGAAGCATCAAAAGAAGTTGGAAGGAATACACAGAGTCACTGTACAAAAAAGAACTGGTCAATCTTCAGCCATTTCAGGAGGGGGCATATGTTCAAGAACCAATGGTATTGAAGGAAGAGGTCGAAGCTGCACTGAAAGAATTGGCAAAGAACAAGGCTCTAGGAATTGACAGAATACACACTGAGATGTTTCAACAAACGGATGCCATACTGGAGGCACTCACTTGGGTGTGCCAAGAGATTTGGAAGACAGCAACCTACCAACTGACTGGAAAAGATCCATATTTGTACCCATTCCAAAGAAAGGTGATCCCACAGAATATGAAAATTATTGAACAATATCATTAAGATCACATGCAAGTAAAATCTTACTGAAGAGAATTCAAAAATGGTTCCAGCAGTATATTGATAGAGAACTTCCCAGAAATGCAAGCTGGATTCAGAAGAAGACATGGAACGAAGGATATCATTGTTGATGTCAGATGAATCTTGGCTCAAAGAATACTAGAAAGATGTTTACTTGTGTTTTATTGACTATGCAAAAGCATTTGATTGTGTGGATCATTAACAAATTGTGGATAACATTGAGA
>NW_006921596.1:6258531-6261419 GCF_000298275.1 Orycteropus afer afer
AAAGAGGGGAAGGCCCTCAATGAGATGGATTGACAGTGGCTGCGGCGATGGGCTCAAGTATAGCAAGAATCATGGAGCTGGCTCAGGACTGGGCGGTGTTTCGTTCTGCTGTGCATAGAGTCACTATGAGTTGGAGACAACTCGACGGCACCTAACAACAACAACTAGACCACCTTAATATTGCTTTCCCCATCACGCCTAAAGGAAAGTATTTGTACATAGCTACAGGGGAGCCACCCAACCTGCCATGAATAGAGTTGCAAGTTCTAAAAGATTTTCCTAGAAGATGCCCCCCAAAACTGAAGAATGAGGTAGAGTTGCCCAACCAAATGGGAACACCTACCAGGCAGATGGGACAGTGAACAAAGACAGGGAGGTCAGTAGTTTAGTGTTACGGGCACACAAAGCGTGGCAGAATTAAGGCTGGAGAAATGGCCATATCTAGCTCTGCAGGACCTTTAGTAACATAGGAAGGATTTGGGGCCTCATCCTGAGGGCAGTTGGAGCAATGAGCATTTTAAGTTGGGAATAACAGGATCAGATTTGAAGTTGAAAGTTATTTGTCCAACAAAATGCCCCAGATATCAGATCTGAGGTGGAGAGAGAGAGAAAGGAAATAGGGTAAAGGGAAGGGGCAAGGTTGAAAAATACAGAGACTATAATATTAGCGATTTAAAAAAAAACCAAAACAACTTTTTACCGTCATTTGGGTGAAAGTTTACAGAGCATATTCATTTTTTCATTCAGCAATTCATAGATATTTTTCATGACATTGATTGCAATCCCCACAAGGTGACAGCACTCTTCCCACTTCCTCCCTGCGGTCCCCCCACCCCGTGTCCTTTCCTGTGCAGTCCTACCTTCTGAGCTTTCTCTCTGTGCAAATGCTGCCTTTCTGATTTCCCATGGTTGACTGTTCTAAGGAGTTTACCTACCTGGTCACCTTTTAGCTCTATTGTTTGGCTGAAAGTTAAGCCATATGAGTGAAGTTCAATTCCAGGCCCAAAGGATGACTAAGGGCTGAAGTCTCGGGGGTTTTGCCAATCTTTATCAGACCAGTAAGCCTGGTCTTTTTTTTTTTTTTTTTTTTTAATTTAAGGCCACATTTTTCACCCACTCTATTCAGGATCTCCTATACTGATCCCTTTCTGAGTGGTTGACAGTGGTAACCAGACACCATCTAGTTCTTCTGGTCTCATGGTCATGTAGGCTGACCTCATGATTGACTAGCCCCTTGGACTAATTGTTTCCATGCATCTTTGGTTCTCTTCACTCTTCTTTGCTCCAGATGAGGAGAGACCAATAGTTGCATCTTAGATGGCTGCTCACAAGCTTTTAAGACCCCAGTAGCTACTCATCAAAGTAAGATGTAGAACAATGTTTTTTCATACTGTTATGCCAATTGAGCTTGATGCGCCCCATGACCATGGTCCCAAGCCCCCACACCCAGCAACTCACTCCATTGAGTTATTTGGTTGTGGCTATTGAGAAGAATGGGAATTCCAGAACACTTTATTGTGCTCATGAGGAACCAGTAGGTTGTTGTTTGAACAGAACAAGAGGATACTGCATGGTTTAAAATCAGAAAGGGTAGGCATCATGGTTGTATCCTTTCATCATACTTGTCCAATCTGTACGCTAAGCAAATAATCCAAGAAGCTGGACTATATGAAAAAGAATGCAGCAATAGGATTGGAGGAAGACTCATTAACAACCTGCAGTGTGCAAATGACACAATCTTGCTTGCTGAAAGTGAAGATGACTGAAGCACTTACTGATGAAGATTTAAAGGCTACGGCCTGCAGTATGGATTACACCTCAACATAAAATGAAAATCCTCACAACTGGATCAATAAGCAGAATGATGATAAATGCAGAAAAGAGTGAAGTTGTCAAAAGTTTCATATTACTTGGACCCACAATCAACACCCATGGAAGCAGCAGTCGTCATATTGCACTGGGCAAATCTGCTGCAAAAGAGCTCTTTAATGCACTGAGGAGCAAAGGTATCACTTTGAAGACTAAGGTACACTAACTCAGCCATGGTATTTTCAGTTGCCTCATATGCATAGGAAAGCTGGACAGTGAATAAGGAAGACCATAGAAGACTTGATGCCTTTGAGTTGTGGTGTTCAAGGGATTATCTATATGTGATCAAAATGGCAACAACTCAAATGGTTAGATGAGAAGCTTAGGGAGCAGTGTTTATGCTAATGGCAGAGGAATAATTTGGAAAAGGTTAGTGACAGTGGTTGCACAACTTAATTTTACATGTAGCAATTGTGAATGGATGTGCTTTCCTGTATATATTTCCACACACACAAAAAAAAAAAAATCATTAAAAAATATCAGTGTTATGCATATGGCTATTCAAAGCCACTTTTTGTTCTCTCTTATAATGAGGACCCAAGCTACCTAAGGGACACTGGGGAAGTGAGATGTATCTTTATTTCAAAACACAAAGGATTTACCAAGAAGACTTTTAAAGCTTTTCTCTTTTTTTGCAGAAGAGGACAATCAAAGCATTGAGATGCTTAGCTGGTCTGTATGTGCAAAAAAGCCTTATTTTTCTTACAAATCCAAAAGTAGCTCCTAAATTAAAGAGTTATACATGTAAAGCTTTAGTTTCCATTTTTTCAAAGCAATGGAGAGATGTGAAAGTTTCTAGTTTACAGTGATGAAAATAGTTATTTTGTGTTTATTTTTTTTTTACATTTACCTTCCATATTTCCAAAAAGGAATAGACTATGATTTTTCAAAACGATAAAAGTAATTATCAAAGTAAAGAGAAAGAAGATAAGCAGTTCATCTTTGCCCTGAAAGAGTATTTTTCTGGTCCTCCTGGGTGGCTAACAAGAATGGGTCACTCAATGGAGATAAGCCAAAGT
>NW_006921596.1:6262499-6265235 GCF_000298275.1 Orycteropus afer afer
TTTTCTCCTTCATGGAATAGACTTACCAGGTTGTCAGCAGAGAGGGAGGCAGGCAGAGGACCATCCCAGTATCTTACCCCAACTTAAGCCCTGGATGCCTCGAAGAATAACTGCCAATCCAGTGACATCATAAAGAGGCCATGAATTATGATTTCTGATAGGCTACCTGCATTTCTTTAAAAAGAATGAAAGAAGGGACTGGATCGTTGTTACAAAATAAATAATATCCAAGAGCATTCACTAAGCCATGTATACTCTATGCATGACTATAGGTGTTAAAGAGAAAAATGCCTTCTTAATTCAAAAATCTTTCCTAAGAGTGTGAGGGTATGTGCATAAGGTGCTCATTTCTCTGGAGCCTTCCCTACCCAGACCTCTGCATGGCTGACTCCTAAGCTTCTTCGGCACACGTACACATTCTGGATTGCCACACCTTCCTCTAAGGAAGAAGACCCAAGACTCAGTAGCACCTTGTAGTTCTCTAGCACTTGAGTCCCTTAGTCTGCATGCTCTGCCAGGGCCGGGGAAGGTATTAAGTTGAATCATACAAGTGCTTTTTATTGTAGGTCAAAATAAAAATGTTACATTTTAAAGAATTTTTTTTTTTTTTTTAATTCAGTCAAAATGTGCACTGTCAGCAGTAACCACTTTCCCCAAAGGGATATTAAATGATATATACAACATTTACAAAATTCAGTATTTTTAAACTTTTAAAATATGTCCAAATCCTCCAATTACTGCTTCTCAATTGGGGAATGTTCTGTTTCTTATAAAGAGCTCCAAATGATGAAGAAAATGGTAATCTGATGAAAAAAGGTAAGAATGATGGATTTATCAAAATTTCTTAGTCCAGTGCTATGGTGGTTTGTAATTTCTGTGGTCAAATATTGTCATGGGAAAGTATGGGTCCATGTCTGCTAATCAATGCAGAGTGCTTTTAGATCAATTTTTGATAAATAATTTTAACATATTAAAAATAAGATACTATAATTTTTACCAGTATTAAAAAGCAGTACTGAAATATCCTTTATTCAGACAGTCATCAGAATCTTTGCTGGTTGCAGTAATGGTTTTGACCATTATTAGGAACCAGTTGGGAACTTAACCAACTTCCAACAGTAGTCCAGGTCAGCTCTGATTGTAATGCAGTATCTATTTTTTTGCCACAGATGATGATCCTCTTCAAAATAGATCTATGCTCTTTCAAATATTAAAGAGATGAACACATCTCCAACCATCTCAGTTTATGATCTTCCATTAACTGATGCAGTACCTACCCACTTGTCCCATTTTTTGACCTTCCCTATTGCAGCTAAGTGTCGAGAAATTGTCATAGCTGAAACTCCTAAGTCTGCTACAAGGCCTCAAATTGCTGTTTGGGGGTCAGCGTCCACCATAGCTCTTAATTGATCTTCATTTAAAACAGATTTGGGTCTCCCATGAGGTTCATTTTTAAGACTCATATCCCCAGAACGAAATTTTTCAAACCACCACCAGATAGTCCTTTCACTAACACAGCCTCCTCCAAAGACAGAACTGATGTTTCTACTTGCCTTGGCTGCACTGTGTCCCAGTTTAAATTCATATAAAAACAGTATTCATAAATCTTTCAAACATATGGTATTGTTCATTTCTGTAGAGAAAATAAACAACAAAAGGTCAATCATCAAAGAAACTGAAGAATATAATACAATTATGAATACAAAACAACACAATCAAAAGTAGACCAACATTTTCAATTGGTCAAATATCAGCAATATCGTTTGGAAATTAAATATTTTTATCACTGTACTCTACTGCCATAAGTTTATATTAGGTGGGTGTTACTTTTAAGCCTTTTGGTTTTCCAATAGGAATACAATTTCCAGAAATTTTGTAAGCATCTACCATGGAGGAAATGCTTTCAAACTAAAATATGTTTTTAAACCCGAGAGTCTGATGTCTACCAGTTTTTTTCAGTACTATCAAACTAAAATCTCAGATCTATTTAAGACTTGTACAAATTTCTCCCATATTTGATTCATAAATACCTGTTTCTCATGTTTTTTTGTGAGAGGCATTTTTAGATCTTCCTCTTCCCCAACTCATATGATCTGAATGGCTGCTATGTCACAACCTCTTTCTGTTTTCTGAATTCTTACTCATTGTAGAATGTTTCTTCTTTCACTTAACTCTGTTCAGCTCCTCTGGGCTTCATGCTTAATTTGGTAAGTATTAATAAAAATAGAATATTTTAGGGCTATGAAAGAACAGTTTGTCTAAGTTCTCATTTTTCTCCCTGGCAGTCAAGTATTCTAAATAGCCTTAGTGTATTTTTTAAAACTGCAACTATGACATACAGCCCCATCAAAGAGGTTTTTTTTTTTTAAAAAAAAAAAAAAAAGTGAGAGATACTCAGCAGAATTCAAGTCTCCACAATGTCTGAGGTAAAAGCAGCTTGAATTCTAGCCCCCATAAGCACATATTCCTCCATAGCAATCCTTCTGCCTTTTTTCTCTCCTCTGCTTCCAAGATGGGGAAGTGGAAGGGAAAAGGTCTCCTTTCCTTTTTGCCCTCACTTGAATTCCAGAGTGAACTTTTCAAATATGCAGACAAGTAATCTTCTATTACCGGTGGGGACCAGGTTTGCTGGTCCAATAGAGCCTAGTGTAACCACTGAGACTATGGCCCCTAGCTGCCCTTCAGGTCTGGAATTGAACCCACAACTGTGGTTTCCAGCCAAACAAAGTACAGGCA
>NW_006921596.1:6265570-6285577 GCF_000298275.1 Orycteropus afer afer
AAAAAATCTGACCTCAATTATACTATACTGGTACCAAAACAAATAAACACATTGTAACATAGTAGTGTCTGAAGCCCTCTAACTCAAGGGTAGAGATGAGAAGAATGGACATCAGCCCAAAGCTGATTCTTAGGAGTTCAGACATATCTCCACTCTCCAAACTTTTTACCAGTTCTGACACCAACTGTCCTCTCCATGATAACACTACTTCTCTGCTGGGTTTGATAATTAATTGCAGTGGACACACAGAACTCACAGACCATATGTGATCATGTGATTTACTAGGGAGCAACAGGCTACAACTCAGGATCTGGATCAACTTGGAAATAACAGGAACAACTCAGGAGATAGGATGCAGTTCATTTATCAGGACAACTTCCAACCAAGACAGCTCTCACCTCCTTCCATAGGCTTGCCCTGCACAGACTTCCTCTGTCCCCTGCTCAGGCCTCTGCCTCTGGACCTTGCTTGGGCAACCATTACAGCTCTTTAGGCTCCACTGTCAAATGCTTGGAGGCACCCTACTCTGCCAGCAGGCCTCCTACCCCAAGGTGCTCAGCTTTCTCTCTGTGCATTGGTGAGGCCACTGCAGCTGCCTCGCTCCATAGGCTTTCAGTCCACTATAGCTGTCTTGCAATAGTCTCCTAGTTCTCATCATTCATGCCATCACCACTATTACAGCTCACTGTCACCTGGGTCTAGGAGGTTCTAGTGCAGGGACTTTGAATCCAAAGAATGCACTCTGCTCCCAGCTCCCAACTTGATGGTATTGAAGCCCCCTCAACCTCTGTGAGATTGGCTCTTTTATAGGCCTACTCCTCTCACCAAGACCTTGAACTGACCAATCCCCTTGGTAGGCCACAGTCACCTTACTTCCATAGTAAACTGTCCAATCCCTTTGCAGGATCATATAGCAAATCATCTGGGCAGAACTATAACCCAGAAGAGAAGCCCATTACACTGCACACATACTGCAAAGATAATATTAGGTAAGTTGTTGTTGTTGTTATGTGCCATCGAGTTGGACCTGACTCATAGCGACCCCTCCTTGGGTTTCCAAAGCAGTATCACTATGGAAGTAGATTGCCCCATCTTCCTTCCGAGGAGTGGCTGGTGGGTTTGAACTGTCAGCCTTCTGGTTAGCAGTCAAGTGCCTTAGGCACTACGCTACCAGAGCTCCCATTAGGTAAGTTAGTAGCTTTATTTTAGTCCCTGATACACTGAAAGAATTAGTCTGTTTTTCCTCAATATAGTGAAAATGGGGAGGTGATGATTCCAAACAATATAATAGATTTAACTGAGGAAAGAAATCACCCCTCCCACTCCAAACAAATAAACATGCTAGTTAAGATATAATCCAAAACCAAACCAAACCAAACTTGGTTTAATACAGTTCAGTACAAATAGCAAGAAACAAAATTTCTCAAATACACAAAAAGGTCAGAGGGAGGATTCAAAGACTTGGTAGTGATCACAAATAATGGAACAATGTGAAACAGAGACTTTTTAAATTTTTTTATTGTGATTTGGGTGAAAGTTTACAGAGAAAATTCATTTTCCATACACCAGCTCATACACATTTTGTCTCATGATATTGACTGCAATTCCCCACAATGTAACAGCTCTCTTCCCACTTCTTCCCTTTAGTTACCTCTTCCCTGTGTCCTTACCTCCCATGCACTCCCTCCCACCCCGTCTCCCTGTGCAAACACTGCCCTTCTATTCTCCCATGATAGATCACTCCAAGAAGTGTATAGCTGATGTAAATGTTCACCCCATATGCCTGTCTATTGCTTGGCTGGAAGGCACAGGAGTGAGCTCAGTTCTAGACCTGAAAGGTAGCTTAGTGGTCTCATCAGGCTCTATCACACCAGCAAACCTGGTCTTTTTTAATGATTTTGAGTTTTGTTCCACACTGTTCTCCCACTCTATCCAGGATCTCCTGCACTAATCCCCCTCCAACTGGTTGACAGTGGTAGATGTGGACCATCTAGTTCTTCTGGTCTCATGGTCATACAGGCTGAGGATCACATGGTCTACCAGTCTCTTGGACTGATTGTTTCCACGCATCCTTGGTTTACTTCATTGTTCTTTGTTCTGGACAAGGAGAGACCCATCATTGCATCTAGATGACTCCTTGCAAGCTTTTAAGATCCTCGTCGCTACTCACCAAAGTAAGACGGAGAACAATGTTACTCTCTCGCTCCAGATAGCTGGCTCTGTCCAAGAAGCCACCACAACCTTGCCCCTTGTCAGCTCTACTATACACCTGGACATTTTTAGATACAAATACACATGTAGAAACATTGTCTGCTAACCCTATACATGGTCATGGGCACACACACCCCTGCCTACACATACCTGATCGTTCAGCCTGAACAGGGACATTTTTAAATAAGCATGCCTAAAATGTTCAAAGAGAAAAACCTAGAAACAAAATCCATTAGGCAAGAACGGGCCAACGTGAGAAAAAGAAATCCTACATTGCATTTACTTATCATGTCTTCTTCCAATCTGTGACATCTCCTCAATTTCTCCTTCTTTTCCATGTTCTTGACTATTTTGAAAATAATTGTTTGGCTAATAGTAATTTTCTATTTTCTCCATTCCTTATACATTTATTAATTGGAATGCTACTGTAAGGAAATGCTGTTCCTTCTCTCCAATTTATCTATTTATATCAGTATGGACTGATGGATATTTATACTTTATTCTATGTGGTATAATCAAATAATATTATTTGTTACTCAAAATGTCCCAACTTCACCCATTAGGAACTCCTTTGGATTGGCTCTTTTTGTTCTAGTGTTTTTTCCTCCTTCATTTCCTTATTATCTTGCACCTTAAGACATTTCTGGTGCCTCTACTATTCTCTCAAGCCTAGTCCTGGAATCAAACACTTCTCCAAAGAGTCCTGGCTCCTTTTATTGGAAAATGGTGTTTAGAAAACAAAATCCAAGACTAGGTTTATTTATTACTATCAGAGTGTCATTGCTTCTAGGCTTTCTCAGTGGACAGAACTTGGAAATACATATATGCATACTAATCCATACATATACTGATAACCTCAGATTCTAATTCCAACCCTGAAGGTCATTTTTAGCTCCCCCTTTCCTTATCTGAAGGAGCTCTGGTAGCACTGTGGGTAAGACATTTGGCTGCTAACCAGAAGGTCAGTAGTTCAAACCGACTAGTTGCTCCATGGGAGGAAGATGAGGCAAACTACTTCCATAAAGATTTATAGCCTTGCAAATCCAATGCGGGTTGCTATGAGTTGGAATTGACTCAATGACAGTGAGTTTGGTTTTGGTTTTCCTTATTTGTGAGAAACTTAGTTCTTACTATCTCAAACATATTTACCTATTTGTTCAATTCTAGTATAGTCATAAAGTAGTTTCAGAATTGCTAATCCATCCATGAGAAATACATTTACTGACTAGTATTTGTGTACAGGTCTTTCTGTCTTTAGCCTTACAGTGTCAAGATATTTTTTACAACTTAAGTTAGTTCTTTTCTTTCTCACCCCATTCAGTGCCAAACCTTCCTCAGTCCCTGCTACCCAGTTCCCACTCCCCTCTTCTTTGCACACTTTTCCCACTCCTCTTCCCCCCCATAGATGACCAATAATTTTATTTATTTATTTAGAATATTATCTAATACAGTGCTGGAAAATGAGCCTCCTGGGTTGGAATGCACTCAAAATACACAGTGAGCACAATGATGAAGTTGAGTGTACCAACAAACACTAGGATGGTGCAGGACCGGGCAGCGCTTTTTTCCTGTTGTACATGGCTCACCATGAGTCGGAGCTGACTCAATGGCAACTAACAACAATGTAGATTGTTGTTGTTAGGTGCCGTCGAGTCGTTTCCGACTCATAGCGACCCCATGCACAGCAGAACACAATGTAGATATAAATGCCAAATGTTCTATGAGGCTCATACTTAAAAATAGGCCTCCCTTCCCCAGCCCTGTCTTTCTTCAAATTCTCCACTCAGACAAGGCAACAACTTTTGACCTCTTTTAGCTTTCTGCCATTTTCTCTGTATTTCTAAATAACACACTCATATTTGTCTTAAAGTTTCAGATATTATCTTCTGGCTTCCTATTATGGAAAATGTGGATTCAGCTCTTTCACTTTCTTTCTTCCCTCTCAATTCTCCTAATAAAGTTATATCACAATTTCTTGGATTAAATAAATATTCAGTGTTTATAATGACCAATCACATTAGTTTCTGGTTTAGCCTCCCAGTATTTATTTTGCACAAATGAGCCCCTTTTTTTCTTACACAGGGTAGTATACAGAAGTACCACAATTTATTCAATCACTTTCTTATGTAAGGCCATTTAGACCATTTTCAATATTTTGATATTACCAAAAAAAATGATGTAATAAATATCTTGTGCATAGTATTTTAATATTATTGGAAGTGCATCTTTAGAGTAGATTCCCAGAAGTGGTCTTGCTGGGTTGAAAGGTAAATGAACACATGTAGTTTCATTATACATTACCAAATTTCCCTTCAGAAAGGCTGTTAACAATTTGTATTTCCCCAGCAATGTATGAGAATCCCTGTTGCCCCATAGCCTCACCAACAGAGTTTGTTGCTTTGCTTTTAAAATTTTTGCCATGCTGATAGGCAAAAACTGCGCTAATTTGTATTTCTCTAATCATGAATTTGAACACTTTAGACTCAGGGTCTCTGCACTGAGAACCTCTTAGACCCAGAGAAAGACTGAGGTCAAGACTCATGTAGATCTCCAAGGAATGCTAGGCCCACAGATGCTGAAAGGAAACAAGGATATTCTCCCAGAACAGGCAGAGAGAGAAAGCCTTCCCCTGGAGCTGGAAACCTTAATTTGGACTTCCAGACTCCTAAATTGTGACAGAATAAACTTCTGCTCCTTAAAGATATAAAACTTGTAGTATTTCTGTTGTAGCGGCACTGGAAAACTAAGACAGAACTGGGTACCAGGCGTGAGGTGCTGCTCTAACAGATATCAACAATGTATAAACAGTTTTAGATTTGGGTAATAAGCACAGGCTGGATGAGATTTAAGGTACCTAATTATAAAAGCCTAGACTAGGGGACTTCTGGTAAGATGGTGGAATAGGCAGACAAGCTACACAAACCCTTCAACAAAGAAAAGAGAAATCAATTGACACAGATAACAGAAGATAATCCTGGAGCCTTGAGCTTTGAAATGAAGGATACAGAAGTAAATTAAATACCAACTAGTTGAAGAATCCGCATGAAAACAGTGAATAAGGAGATAAACAGAGCTCTGGACTTTCAGCTATCCTGATGGCACAGATAGTGTGAATATTTCCAAGTGGTGTTAGAACCTGCTTGCCAAGGACAGCATGGACAACCATGCTGGCAGCTGATGACTTAAAAGGGAAACAGCAAAGAAGGAGACAAACTTAACTGTGGACTTTCAGCTCTCTGGAGTACACAGCGATTTTTAATATTTACAAGTGGCAGCCATTTTTTATATTTACAGCGACAGCATCCTCATTCAGATTCCAGAGAACTAAGAATAGGCTTCACTTGCCAACGACAACACAGACATATGGGAGGCTGATGACTGGAAAGGAGACAGGTAGTGAGTGCATAAGTGCTGGCAACTAATGAACTCAGATCCAAAGAAAACGAAATTTTAGGGCAAACAACTCCAACATATAATCACCAATTAAATATAAACACAAAAATGTCACAATGTCTCGGAGACAACAGACCATCACAGTCCACACAAAGAAGTAAGATAAAGCAGTAGAAACAAGGGACCAGGATACAGACCCAGAACACACACCCAGGAAGCAGCAGCATTGGAACTCCATGATAAGGAATTCAAAAGAATTATACTTAGGCACCTTCAATGGATTGAGAGATAGATCAGGGAAAACAATGACAAGATTAATGAAAACAAAGACAAAACCCTAGACCATTTTTGGAAGACAATATAAGAACAAAATGACAAAATAAACGAAAAATTGGAAATGACACAAAATCTACAGATAGAAATCCAAAAGATTAATACTAAGTTCCCAGAAATACATAACACAATGAACAGGCAAAGGAGTAGAACTGAATCAATGGATGACAGAATTAATGAGACTGAAGACAAATACTTCAATAGTTTTTGGAAAGGGATCAGTCAGAAAAAAGATCAAAACAAAATTAAGAAAGACCAAGGTTCATGTTGGATACCATCAAAAGGAATAACCTCCATGTCACTGTAATTCCAGAACAGGAAGAGACAAATAAAACCACAGAGAAAACTGTTCAAGATTTGTTGGGAAAGACTTTCTCTGATATGACAAAAGATGAAAATATGTCCATTCAAGAAGTCCAACAAACCCCAAACAGGATAAACCCCAAAAGAAAATCACCAAGACATATCACCATCAAACGCTCCAAAACCAAAGACAACAAAAGAGTCATGACAGCAGCACAGGGAAAAAAAAGTTACCTACAAGGGGCAACCAATAAGACTGAGCTCTGATTTCTCGACAGAAACCATGCAAGAAGGCAGTGGGATGGTACATACAAAACCCTGAAAGAGAAAAATTCCCAACCAAGAATTATATACCCAGTAAAACTGTCCCTCAAATATGATGCTGAAATTAGTATATTTCCAGATAAGCAGAAATTAAGAGAATTTATTAAAACCAGACCAACCTTACAAAAGATGCCAAAGGAAGTCCTTTGGCCAGAGAACCAACAACAGCAAACAACAACCGAGCATTAACACACATGATGACACAACCCAGAAATCAACCCAGTTATGGAAGTATACAAAGAAAATAAGCTTACAAGATTGTAAACAAGGAAACAGAGACAACAATTGGCAAATGAGGACAACTACAAACCAAAAAGAGGGGAAAAATAGTGTAGTTACAGAATTTCTAAATGGTGAGGAAGTCAAGACAATCGCAAGATAGAACAGACTGCTCTCAACTTGGAAAGAAAATTATAGATCACAGGGTAACCTCAAATAAAAATGATAAACTTTCACATCAAAATAAAAAAGAAGACAAGTAGAAATATTTAGCAAATATTAAACCAATAGCAATGACGGAAGTGATAACATGATTCATAAATAAAATGAACTCAGCACAGAAAATTATATGGAACAAAGAAATCAGCAATGCCATGAAAAAACACTTAACAAAATGACAGCCACAAATTCATACTTGTCAATAATTACATTGGATGTCAATGGATTCAATGCACCACTCAAAAGACAAAGAGTTACAGAATGGGTAAGAAAACACAACCCATCAATATGCTGTCTAAAAGAGATACACCTTAGACACAAAGACAAAAATAGTCTAAACATCAAAGATTGGAAAAAGATGTATCAAGCAAATGGCAACCAAAAAAGATAAGGAGTGACAATATTAATTTCTGATAAAATTGACTTTAAGACAAAAACCACCATAAGAGACAAGGAAGGACATTATATAATGATTAAAGGCTCGACTGAACAAGAGGACATAACAATAATAAATATCTATGTACCCAATGAAAGAGCCCCAAAATACATAAATCAGACTTTAACGGAATTGGAAAAGGCTAAGAGATGACTCCACAGTCATAGTAGGAGACTTTAATACACCACTTTCAATCAAAGATAGAACAACTGGAAAGAAACTCAACAAAGATGCAAAAGAACACCCATAGATCACTTCACCCAACATCAGGACAATATACATTCTTCTCCAGTGCACATGGAACATTCTCCAGGATAGACCATATGTTAGGCCACAAAGCAAGCCTTAATAAATTTAAAAACATTGAAATACTGCAAAGCATCTTCTCAGATCACAATGCTATACAATTAGAAATCAACTTTAGGAAGATCAATGGAAAAAGAGCAAACACATGGAAACTGAATAACACCCTCCTTGAAAATGACTGGATAATAAAAGAAATTTAAAAAAAATGAAATAAAAAATTTCTTGAATAAAATAAGAATGAAAACACAACATACCAAAATCTTTGGGACACAGCAAAAGCAGGGATCAGAGGACAATTTATAGCAATAAATGCACACATCAAAAAAGAAGAAAGAGCTAAAATCACCTTACCCCAACATCTCCAAAAATTAGAAAAAGAACAGCAAAAAAAGCCTACAGTCACCAGAAGAAAAGAAATAAAGATTCGAGCAAAAATAATTGCAACAGGAAATAGAAGTTGCTTTTTTGGAAAGATTAATAAAATTGATAAACCACTGGCAAATTTAACAAAGGAAAAGAGGGAGAGAATACAAATAACACAAATAAGAAATGCATTGGGCAATGTCACAACAGAACCAACAAAAATCAAAAGGATAGTATCAGGATACTTTGAAGAATTATATTCCAACAAATTTGAAAATCTAGAAGAAATGGGCAGATTTCTAGAAACATACTACTTATCTAAACTAACACAAACTGAGGTGGAAATTTTGAACAGACCCATAACAAAAGAAGAAATTGAACAGGTCATAAAAAAATTACCAACAAAAAAAAGCCTTGGTCCACACAGTTTCACTGGTGAATTCTACCAAACATTCAGAGGACAGACACCAATCCTACTCAAACTATTCCAGAACATAAAAAAGGATGGAATCCTCCCAAATTCATTTTATGAGGCAAGTATAACCTTGATACCAAAACCAGGCAAAGACATCACTCAAAAGGAAAACTACAGACCAATATCCCTCATGAATATAGATGCAAAAATCTTCAACAAAATCCTTGCCAATAGACTCTGTTTTGGTTACCTAGTGCCACTCTGACAAGAATATACCACAAATGGAGTGGCTTGAACAAACTGGAGTTTATTCTCTTACCATTTTGGAGGCTTTAAGTCCAAATTCAGAGTGCCAGGCTCTAGTGGTTGGGTGAAAGCCCCTCAACCTTGGGCTTCAGCTCTGCCTCATGTTCCCAGCCAACTGAAGCTAGAGGCTTTTCTTCCCTCAGGCAAGCTGCTGGCTGCTGAGGCTGACAAGCCCAAGATTGACAAGTAAAAAGGCACAGTCCCAATGTTACCAAACAACACGGCAGGCCACTAATTCCAGTCCAGATGAAGTCCCAAGATCAGCAGGGCATAGCAGGCTGTTGAACAACTTGGCTACATGCAGAGTTCAAGCATGCCAAAAGGCTACAGACCAATCCCAAAGCTTCTCCTTATATACAGGAAGCACACCAAATCCCTAAATACTCAGCTGCTTGTGGCAGATTCCACCTTGGAGTTAACTGCCAGTCTCATCATGGGGAATAACTACCTCCAGCTGCCCAGCCACTCAACCAGGTCCAGCCAAGTTGACAACAACCTTAACTACCACAGATTTCAACAACATATCAAAAAAATAATACATTATGGCTGAGTGGGTTCATAGAAGGTATGTAAGGATGGCTCAACATTAGAAAAACAATCAATGTCAGCCATCACATAAATAAAACAAGGAAAAGAACCACACGATCGTACCAATCAATGCAGAGAAAGCATTTAATAAAATCCAACACCCATTCCTGATAAAAACTCTCAGCAAAATAGGAATAGAACAGAAATTCCTCAACATAATAAAAGGCATATACGCAAAAGCAATTGTTGTTATGCACCGTCTAGTTGGACCCAACTCATAGCGAACCCTCCTTGGGTCTCCGAGGTGGTATCACTACGTAAGTAGATTGTCCAACCTTCCTTCCGAGGAGTGGCTTGTGGGTTTCAACCACCAGCCTTCTGATTAGCAGTCAAGTGCCTTAGGCACTATGCTACCAGAGCTCCTGCAAAAGCAATAGTCAGCAATATTCTCAATGGAAAGAGACTAAAACAATTATCATCACTTCTATTCAACATTGTATTGGAAGTCCTAGCCATGGCAATAAGGCAGGAAAGGGAAATAAAAGGCAACCAAATTGATAAGGAAGAAGTAAAACTACCCCTATTTGCTGATGATATGATCCTATACATAGAAAACCAAAGGAGGGGAAAAAAAAAAAAAAAACTCACTACCATCAAGTCGATTCCGACTCATAGTGAACCTCATTGGGTTTCCAAGTTGGTAAATCTTCATGGAAGTAATTGCCTAGTCTTCCTTCTGCAGAGTAGCTGGTGGGTTTGAACTGCCAAGCTTCTGGTTAGCAGTCAAATGCCTTAGTCACTATGCCACCTGAGCTCCTTAGAAAACCCAAGAGACTCAGGGGGAAAAAAAAAAAAAAACCAATGGAACTGAGATTTAGCATAGCGACAGGATACAAGATCAACATACAAAAATCAGTTGGATTCCTCTACACCAGCCAAGAGATTGCTGAAAAGGAAATCAATACCATTTACAATAGCTACCAAAAATAAAATAAAATACTTGGGAATAAATATCACTAGGACCACTGAAGACCTGTACAAAGAAAACTACAAAACACTACTTCAAGAAACTGAAAGACATCTACATAAATGGAAGAACATACCATGCTCATGGATAGGAAGATTGAACATTGTGAAAATGTCAATATTACCCAAAGCACTCCACATATTCAATGCAATCCCAATCTAGATCCCATCACATTCTTTAAGGATATGGAAAAAGCAATCACTAATTTTATATGGAAAGGAAAGAGACCTTGGATAAGCAAAGCACTAATGAAGAAAAACAACAAAATAGGTCTCATACTCCTGGATCTCAAAACCTACTATACAGCCACAGTAGTCAAAACTGCCTGGTCGGTACAACAACAGACACATGGACCAGCGGAATAGAACTGAGAACCCAGAAATAGATCCACTGACCTATGGTCAGCAGCTGACCTTTGACAAAGGGCTAAAATCCATTAAATGGATTTTAACAAATGGTGCTGGGAAAACTTGATATCCATTTGCAGAAAAATGAAACAAGATCTGTACCTCACACCATACACATAAACTAACTCCAGATGGATCAAAGACTTAAATGTAAAACATAAAACTATAAAGTTCCTCAAGGAAAAAATAGGGGCAAATTTAGGGGCCCTCAATTGTGGCATAAATAGACTGTCAAGCATAACCCAAAATGCACAAACAGCAGAAGAGAAACTAGATGAATAGGACCTTCTAAAAATTAAATTTTTATGTGCTTCAAAAGACTTCTCCAAAAGACTAAAAAGAGAACCTACAGATCGGGAAAAAATATTCAGCAATGACGTATCGAACAAGGGACTTATCTCTAGAATTTATAGAAAACTCCAACACCTCAACAACAAAAAGACAAAAATCCAATTCAAAAATGGGCAGAAGACATGAATAGACACTTCACCAAAGAGAATATTCAGGCAGCCAATAAACACAAAGAAATGCTCACGATCATTAGCCATTAGAGAGATGGAAATCAAAACAACGAGATACCATCTTGCTCCAGCACCGGTAGCAAAGTTCAACAAGACAGCAAATAAATGCTGGGGAGGATGTGGAGAGATTGGGACTCTCATACACTGCTACTGGGACTGTAAAATGATACAACCACCACTGTGGAAAACAGTATGGGGAGTCCTTAAAAAGTTGCAATTAGAAATACCATTTGATCCAGCAATCCCATTACTAGGTATGTATCTTAAAGAAGCGAGAACCAGGACAAGAACAGACATATGCACACCCACGTTCATCGCAGCACTATTTACAATAGCAGAAAGATGGAAACAACCTACGTGTCCATCAGCAGAAAAATGGAAAACCAAACTATGGTACACACACATAATGTAATACTATGCAACACTAAAGAATAATGTGGAATCTGCAAAACACGGCATATCATGGATGAACTCGGAGGACATTATGTTGAGTGAAATAAGTCAATCACAGAAGGACAAATATTGTATTAGTTTATTATTGTAAAAAGTCAATGAAAGGTTTATATATTAAAGGAAACTTTCTTTGTTGGTTACCAGGGGCGGGAGGGGAAAGGAGGGAATACTGCAAAAAATAATAATCATAATAATAATAACAAAAAATAATAATAAAATTTAAAAAGAAAAAAAATAATCATATGGGGCAGGTCTACTGTGTCACATAGGGTGTCTATGAGTTGGAATCAACTAGAGTGCACCTGGCAACACCGTCAGGGGAAACTAGGTGCAGAGGATGCGTAAACTGTGTATTATCTCTGGAACCTTTCTTTAAATATAAAATTACTCTCATATTTTTTTTTAAAAAAAGCCTAGACTTCCTTAAAGAGACTGCTGGTGGAATTATGAGCCTCAAAAGCCAGTTTTGGTTGAGGGCTCAGAAAGAAGTGAGGAGTGCTGTAACACCAGAAACGGTGCAGACGGCAAGAAGCAGCAGCAGAGAATGCCAGCAGCAGAACCAGGAGATTGGTGGGGGACAGTGTGGAAGCTGACTCTAGAACAAGAGAGCTGAGTGCCTTCGAGCCAACTTCCTAGTGGAGTAGGGTGCCTTTGGGCACTAGTCACCAGAGCTAGGCTTGCTGACACAGAGCAAGAGAGCTCAGTGCCTTTGGGCTGAGGCTTATTGGCCCAGTGGAAGGCACAACAGGTTGCCTCTGCACAGTTATCTGTAGAGCTAAAGAACTTTGTAACACTTGCTGAGCAGGGCAGAGGCCAGGCAGCCCAAGAAGACCAAGGGCCAAGAACTCAAGAAAACAGGAAGCAGAAGCTGAAGCAATAAGCAGCAGAGATAACTCAGTCTCATGGGTAACGTCACACCCTCAGGGGTCTCAAAGGGTTGGGCATGTCCTCTAGGGATTCAAAAGGTAGGGCTATAGCATCCTAGGTTTCAAAGAGCCAGATCTTCACCAACTCGGTTCCAGAGTGTGGCACTGCTGCTCAGGAGTGTCAGGGGAATGGGGCCAGAAATGCTTCCCAAAGCAGTGGGGGCAAGACTGCTATGCCCAAGCGTGGAAGGAGGGGCCCTGCCAGGGCCAAAGAGGTGGGATCACCATTCAGTTGGATTAGGAGAATGGGGCCGCCCAAAGCCGAGGGAGCAGAGGGCCTTCCCAATGGGTCTGGAAGGTGGGAACTGAAGCCCAGGGCCAAGGGGCCTCCACCCAGAATCCCAAAAGCATGGCCAACACCCAGAGTCTCAAGAGCAGGGGCAGGGAATACAGGATTATTTTCAAGCCTTTGAGAGCTAATGTAATTTGTTCTGCTGGGTTTTAGAGTTGTTTGGTGCCCCTTATCTCTGCTTTCCCTCCAATTTCTCCTTCCGTAATGGACATGTCTACCTTGTGCCTGTTCCACCATTGTACTTCGAAGCAGATGACTTGTATTCTAGATTCACAGATGAAGAGGAATTTTGCCCCAGGATGGAATTTGGACTTGGAGTTCATTTAAGACTTCTGGGATGATATGATGAAGTTAAAGTGTTTTGCACATGGCAAGGACATAAATTTTGGGAGGTCAAAGGGCGGAATGTCATGGGTTTCATTGGATCATGATTCTCAGTGGTTTAGCAATTATGTAAGTTATGAAATGTAATCATCCCTCATGACATGATCTGATGTTATCAGCTGATTAGATGTAAGGGAATTAAGATGGGATACACTATCCTTACTCAGGTCATAGCACTGATTTGACATAAGGGGAGATTCCCTGGGGTGTAGCATGCATTACCTTTTATCTTAAAAAAGATAAAAGGAGAGAGAAGCCAGCAGAGAAGAGGGACCTCAGTACTACCAAGAAAGAAGAGCTGGAAGCAGAGCATCCTTTGGACCTTAGGTCTCTGCACTAAGAACCTCCTAAACCCAGGGAAGATTGATGCCAAGACACATGGAGATCTCCAGGGAATGCCAGTCCGACAGATGTTGAGACGAGAACCTTCCCGCAGAGCCGAGAGAGGAAGCCTTCTCCTAGAGCTGGTGTCCTGGATTTGGACTTCTAGTCTCCTAACTGCACAAGACTAATTTCAGTTTCTTAAACCCATCCATTTGTGGTATTTCCATTATAGCAGCACTAAATAATGAAGACGGCACCCTTGATGAAAATTAATTCACCATTTTTCTGGCTATGATTTTCATGTTTTTCTATATGAACTTTAGTATCAGCTTGTCTAACTCCATAAAAGAGCTTGTTGGTATTTTTATTAAGACTGGATTGAATTTATAAATTAGTTTAGAGAGGATTGATATCTTTATGATGTTGACTCACCCTATCCAAGAACAACAGATGTTTTTCTATTTGTTTAAATCTGCTTTAGTGTGTTTCAAGAGTGTTTAAGTATTTCTTATTAAATGTATTCCTAAGTATTTCATCTCCTATGCTGCTATGTATTGAAAATGGATTTTTCTCTAACATGTCCTCTGTTTATTGTAGGTGAAAGCTATCAATTTTCTATATATTAATTTTATATCCTGCTACTTTACTGAATTCTCTTTTTATAAATATTTCATTGTGTTTTCAGTGAAAGTTACACAGCAAATTAGCTTCCCATTTGATAATTTCCAAACAAATTGTTCAGTGACATTAGTTACATTTTCCACAATGTGTCAACATTCTCTTCAGTCCCACTCTGGTTGTTCCATTACATACAGTGGATTTTATTATTCTTGTTGAGAATTTACACAACAAAACATACACTAATTCAACAGTTTCCACATGTACAATTTAGGGATACTGATTACATTCTTCAAATTGTGCAACCATTCTCATCTTCCTTTTCTGTTTGTCCCTCATTGATTCAACTCATTGCCCCCTAAGGTTCCTATCTAATCTTTCACATTGCTGTTGTCAATTTCATCTTGTATACAGAGTTCTTAAAAGAGCAGGGGAGCTCTGGTGGCATAGTGCCCAAGGCATCTGACTACTAACCAGAAGGCTGGTGGTTCAAATCCACCAGCCACTCTTGCAAGGAAGACTAGGAAATCTACTTCCGTAGAGATGCTGCCTCAGAAACCCAAGAAGGGGTCGCTATGAGTCGGAACCGACTTGACAGCAGTGAGTTTGGTTTTGGTTTTGGTTTTGGTTTTGGTTAAAAGAGCATAATGCTCACAACAGACCTTTTTTGCTAGTAAAACTAAATTACTGTTAGCTTTGAAGATGACATCAGGGGATATTTTTGATCTGAGGTTTCAAGATTATCTCAAGGCAATAGTTTCAGGGCTTCTTACCTTCTATGGCTCCAGAGAGTCTAGTTGTTGTTGTTGTTGTTGTTGTTGTTGTTAGGTGCCGTCGAGTCGTCTCTGACTCACAGCGACCCTATGCACAGCAGAACGAAACACTGCCCAATCTTGTGCCAGCCTCACGATCCTTGCTATACCTGAGCCCACCAGTGCAGCCACTGTGTCTATCCATCTCGTTGAGGGCCTTCTCCTTCTGTGTTGACCCTCCACTTTACCAAGCATATATCCTTCTCCAGGGAATGGTTCCTTCTGACAACATGACCAAAGCAGGAGAGATAAAATCTGGCCATTCTCACTTTCAAGGAGCATTCCAGCCGCACTTCTTCCAGGACAGATTTGTTAGTCCTTTTAGCAGTCCATGGTACTCTTAGCATTCTTCTCCAACACCACACCTAAAAAGCATCAACTCTTCTTCAGCCTTCCTTATTCCTTAGTCTAGAGTCCGTGAGAATCTGATTTACTGAATCTTTTTACTGTTTAGTTTTATCACTTAATACTTTGGGTCCAAGTATACTACTATAGCATCTGCAAACAGAAATAGTTTTACTTCTTCGTTACCTATTCTTATGCAGTTCATTGATTTATCTAACAGCACTGGTTAATTTACCTCTACCACAATGTTAAGCAGCAATGGAGACAGAGGGTAACTTGATCTGAATGTAAATGCCCCTACTGTTTCTGTAATAAGTAAGACACTAGCTTTAAGACTAAGATATATACTTCATCACTGTAAGAAAGTATCCCTCAATTCCTATTTTCTTGTGCTTTTTTGGTTTTTTTAAATCATGAATGGGTACTACATTTTGTCAAAGGCTTCTCAGCATCTATGGACTTAATCCTGATTTTTTTCTCTTTAATTTATTAATATGGTATATGATATTAATCTATTTCCTAACGTTGAACCAACTTTGCATTTCTGGAATAAATCCATCCTTAGCTCTTTTACATTTGCTCTTCTCTCTGCCTAGAACTTATTTCCCTCTGCTGGCGGTTCAAACCCACCAGCCACTCCTCAGAAGGAAGACTGGGCAATCTCCTTCTGTAGAGATACTGCCTCAGAAACCCATGGATGGGTTGCTATGGGTCAATATCAACTCGATGGCAGCGAGTTTGGTTTATTCCAGTTTTTACACATTTAGCCTCTTCAGCCTATTTAGATCTTAGCTAAAATACTACCTCAGACAGGCATTTTTTTAAATACACTTTATTGAAATATAATTTATGTACAATGAAATACACAAAATTAAAATGACATAGGTCAATGTGTTTTTTTTGCAGTGTTCCCTCCTCTCCCCTCCCACCCCTGATAACCAACAGAGAAAGTTTCCTTCCATATATAAACCTTTCCTTGACTTTTCACAATAATGAACTAATACTATATTTGTCCTCCTGTGATTTGACTTAATTTCACTCAGCATAATGTCCTCCAAGTTCACCCATGTTATGCAGTGTGTTGCAGATTCTACATTATTCTTTAGTGTTGTATAGTATTCCACTGTGTATATGTACCCTAGTTTGGTTATCAGTTCTTCTGTTGATAGGCACATAGATTGTTTCCATCTTTTTGCTATTGAAAATATTGATGCAATGAACATGGGTGTACAAATATCTGTTCTTGTCCTGGCTCTCACATCTTTAGGATATATACCTAGTAATGGGACTGCTGGCTCAAATGGCATTTCTAATTCCAGATTTTTAAGGAATTGCCATACTGCTTTCCACAGTGGTTGTATCATTCTACATTTCCACCAGCAGTGTATTACAGACAGGCAATTCTTGAGCACTCAGTCAAAAGTAGCCTTCCAGTCATCCCCAGCACAGCACTCAAAAGAGTATTTTGAGTATTCAAAGTATTTTGAGTATTCAGTGCTCTATACAGCACTTATTATTAGCTAGTATTTTTCTTATACATTCATTGTATATCTTGCTTTATTAGAATGTAAGCTTCAGGATAGCAGTGAACCCATCTTGGTAGTAGATTTACTGCTATATGCCTAAGAAATACAGTATTTGGCATATGTCAGGAACTCAATAAATGTTTGTAGTCATTCTCATTTGGGCTCATAAATGAACCCAATGTCTTATTTTATCATAGGGGAAATATAAGAGTAACAGAATTGTGCCTTCTCTGAACACATGTACTGAGTAAATCTAGATTTGTCTATATTAAAGAAAAAGCTACAAGCTCAAACAAAATCAAAATCAGCAATTTTTAGATAGTCTAAATCAGTGAATTGAAAAAATATAACCAGCACTTTAAAAAAAACTAACAGTGAAACCAAGATTCCCTTTCTTTCACATTTAATATTTTCAAATTGAAATTTCTCATTACAATTTATTACAAGCTTTAGCAGTACTGTGAAGGGGTTACCATTTAACTTGCATAAAGAACAAACAGCATAAATAAACTTACTGTATTAATAAAAGCCAAGATGAACGTCCATAGATCATAGATCTTAGTATTTTAACCTCACCAGCAAAAAAAAAAATTATATATATATACATATATATGTATATACACACACAAATATATACATATTTAATTCACAAAAATTAAATACATAAGCTAGAAACTTAAAAAGACAGAAAACTCTTAACAATTAAGATGGTGGTAAACTCTTAACAATTACCTGTAAAAGGAGATGATTTCTCTGAGCATTTTACTTTTGTAAGTTTCCTATTAATAAATAGGTAACTACAGGGACAAGATTTAAATGCAACAGGAACCTGGAGGAAAAAAAAGGAAAAAAATGTATTACTGATTTACTATTATTAAATTTCTCAAGTGTTTATGAGGTGTCTCCTATTAAGTAATGAATGGTAAGTTACTTGAAGGTTGAAATCATACTATATTTGAAATCCATCCCTTTATACAATATTATTTGAGATATGAATTATATCCTATACACCTTCCCATTCTCCTAGTACTAAATAGTGGCATACAGTATATGCTTAGTATGTGCTAATGTGAATGAGCAAGGGGAAGAATGTGAAGAAAATAAGTATTTCCTAAAATGCCAATTGAGAACAAACCAAACTCACTGCCATCAAGTCAATTCCAACTTATAGCGACCCCCATTAGGTTTCTAAGGTGGTAAATCTTTACACAAGTAGACTGCCCCATTTTCCTTCCATGGAGTGGCTGGTGGGTTTGAACCTCCAACCTTCTGGTTAGCAGTCAACTGCCTTAAGCACTGAGCTACCAGAGCACTTTTTATTAAAGTGTAATGAACCACCTATTTAGAAGGCACAATTTAGTAAGATTTGGAAATATATACATACTTGAAACCATCACCACTACCAACGCAGTAAACATATCCATCATCCCCAAACGTTTCCTTATGCCTTTTGTAATCTCTCTCCTATTCCTCCCTACGCTCTAATCCCCAAACAACTACTGATCTGCTCTATGTCACTATAGATCAGTTTGGATCTCCTAGAGTTTTATATAAATGAAATCATAAATACATACTCTCTTTTTTATTTGGCTTCTTTTACTCAGCATAATTATTTTGAGACGTCCACATTGTTGCATATAACAAATTCATTCCTTGTTTATTGCTGAGCAGTATACGCATTCCTCACTTAACAACATGGTTAGGTTCCAAAGACCAGCGTGTTATACAAAACTGGCATTTTGAGAGAGTCAGGGACCAAGCCTGTTTTAGGCACTAGTGCTTGGTCATTGTCAGGGACTCAGGCATACTGTTTGGGTGGCCTGCAGACAGCATCCTAATTCTGGCCACAGCCTTGCATGGGGCACATGCTATCGGAGTTGCTGTGAGAATTTTTTTCAATGTTATCATAAATGCAAAATGCCGATAATGAGATGGTTAATAAGTGACAAGTAGGTGTGCTCCATTGCAAGGAGATACCAGTTTGGATGGCCAATAACTTGCTAATAAGCATTTATATTGTTTCCAGTTTGAGGGTATGACAAAGTTTCTATGGAGATGCCTGTAAGAGATCTTGTATAGACATAAGCTTTCTCTTCTCTTGGATAAACACCCAGGAGTGGAAGGGCTGGTTCATGTGCCAAACTCTTTTCCAAAGTGGCTGTACCATTTTACAGTCCCACCAGCAGTAAGTAAGAGTTTCAGTTTCTCTACATCCTCGACAATAGTTGGTTTGTTCAGTCTTTTTAACTGTGGCCACTCTGATAGATGTCTTAGTTTATTAGTGCTGCTATAACAGAAATACTACAAGTGGGTGGCTTTAACAAAGAAATTAATTTTCTCAGAGTTTAAGAGGCTAGAAGTCCAAATTCAGGGCTCTAGGAAAAGGCTCTGTCTATCAGCTCCAGAAGGTCTTTGTCTCTTTCCAGCGTCTGTTTCTCACTGTGTGTCTTCTTCTGTTTTTACTTGCTTCTCTGTGCCTGACTGCTCTTTTTATATCTGAGGGGACTGGTTTAAAACACACCTTACACCAATATGGACTCATTAACATAACAAACAAAACCCTATTTCCAATGAGATTACATCCACAAGTAGAGGGGTTAGGAATTATATTTTGGGAAGACAATTCAATCCTCAACAGATAAGTAGTAGGTTCCCTTTGTACTTTTAATTTGCATTTCCCTAATGACTAATGATGTCAGACATCTTTTCATGTGCTTATCTGCCATCCATAAACGTATTTTGGTGAAGTATTCAAATATTTGTCCATTTTTAAAATTCTATTATTTATTTATTATTATTGAGCTTTGAGAGTCCTTTATATATTCTGGATACAAGTTTTCTATCACGTATATGCTTTGCAAAGATTTTTTCACAGTCTCTGGCTTCCTTTCATTCTTTTAACAGTGACTTTCAAAGAGCAGAAGTTTCAATTTTGATGAAGTCCAACTTAACATTTTTTTTATTCTATACATTGCATGGGAGCTCTGGTAGCATAGTGCCTAAGGCACTTGACTGC
>NW_006921596.1:6286473-6290305 GCF_000298275.1 Orycteropus afer afer
ATAGCAAATAAGGTACATGACAGCTTTGTGTGGGTGGGACTGTGCAAATGAGGTATATGGAACTCTAATGTGGGTATTTATTGGTTTCACCATCCTGCTAGCCATGCCTGGGAAGGAAGGTTGGGCAATCTACCTCTGTAGTGATACTGCCTCTGAAACCCAAGAAGCGGTCACTATGAGTCTTGGGTGGACTGGAAGGCACATAACAACAACAACAGTGGGTGGGTGAGGTTGGGTGAGGTCTCTTGTGCATAGCAGAAGCTGGTGTAGCTTCCTGCTGGAGCTACAAAAGAAAATACTTGGGCTTTCTTATCTTGCCCAGATGTGGGGAAAAGGACAAAGGAATAGAGGGGATTCAAAACTGTCAGCAATTGAACACCAAGAGTCAGACTCTATTACAATTCATCCCTGGAGTGTGGTGACTGAAATATGCCATGTTTCATTTAAAATAATTTGAACTTACTCAAGCAAATCATAGTGCTTTAAGAGGCCTGAAGCCAGTATGGGAAGTGAAAGTTCACAGAATGCCTTGGTCAAGAACTCAGCATTGTGTATTACGGAAAGTGAGATTTCCTCATTCTACCTCTGCAATGGCTCATTTTAAGCCTAGCGGGATGGTGAAACCAATAAATACCCACATTAGAGTTCCATATACCTCATTTGCACAGTCCCACCCACACAAAGCTGTCATGTACCTTATTTGCTATATTAACAAGCTATCTAATCCCCTTGGTGGGCCACAAGCACCTCACATTTGCGTAGTCCCACTCAGTCATCTGGCAGGAGTCACAAAGACCATGGCTCCAAACAAAAAAAAACCAAACTCACTGTCCTCACGTCAGATCCGACTCATAGCAACCCTTCCTTGGGTTTCCGTGGCGGTATCACTACAGAAGTAGATTGCCCAACCTTCCTTCTGAGGAATGGCTGGTGGGTTTGAACCATCAGTCTTCTGGTTATCAGTCAAATGCCGTAGGCACTATGCTAGCAGAGCTTCTAAGACCATGGCTAGAAGGGCTATATTAAAAAATTCACTGCACCGTACTTGGTCACTTTCAATAATATCTGGAATACCAAAGGGGATAAAAAGTATCTAGGTGATGCCTTGTATTTGGCTTTAGTGTGTGCAGAGACATGTGAGACATGTGCGGCCTTGATTTGGTTACCTTTGGAGTAAAAGATTCTCAAAGTTATTTATTCCAAAAGGGAGCAATTTTGGGAAACAAACTGTCATTGCTGCCATTTTCCAGACGAAATGGCCAGACCATTGGCAATGGGCCAGAGTCTATAAATATGTGCAGATGGGGCCCAGACATCAATTGCTAGCACAACCTCAAAGAGTTGCAACATTGAAGGATTCTATGGGCAAAATAGGAGCTCTGGTAGCATAGTGCCTAAGCCACTTGACTGCGAACTAGAAGGCTGGTGGTTCAAACCCACCAGCCACTTCTCAGAAGGAAGGCAATCTACTTCTGTGGTGATACTGCTTCAGAAACCCAGGGAGGGGTCACTATGAGTTAGGGCCAACTTGACAGCACATAACAACATGGGCAAAATATCGAATGATGCAGGAAGCATCAAAAGAAGATGTAAGGAATACACAGTCAAAAAGAATTGGTTGATGTCAAACTATTGCAGGAGGCAGCATATGATCAAGAAGAAAGAAGTCGAAGCTCCCCTGAAGGAACTGGCAATAAACGAGCCTCCAGAAACTGAGAGAATACACACTGATATATTTCAACAAACAGATGTAGCACTGGAGGCGCTTACTTATTTATGCCAAGAAATTTTGAAAACAGCTACCTGGCCAACTGACTGGAAGAGATCAGTATTTGTGCCCATTCCAAAAAAAGGTGATCCAACAAAATGTAGACATTATCACACAATATCATTAATATCAGAAGCAAATAAAATCTTGCTGAAGATAATTCAAAAATAGTTGCAGCAGTATACCGACAGGGAACTTCCAGGAATACAAGCTGGACTCAGAAGAGGATGTGGAATGAGGGATATCATTGCTGATTTCAGATGGATCTTAGCTGAAAGCAAAGAATACCAGAAAGATGTCTAACTGTGTTTTATTGACTATGCAAAGGCATTCAACTATATGGATCATAACAAATTAAGGAAAACGTTGCAAAGAATGGGAATTCCAGAACAGTTCATTATTCTCATTAGGAACCTGTACATAGACCAAGAAGCTGTCATTTGACCAGAACAAGGGAATACTGCATGGTTTAAAATCAGGAAGGGTGTGTATCAGGTTGTATCCTTTCACCACACTTATTCAATCTGTATGCTGAGCAAATAATCAGAGAGGCTTGACTATACGAAGAACTGGAAGGATTGGAGGAAGACTCATTTACAACCTGTGATATGCAAATGACACAACCTTGCTTGCTGTAAGTGAAGAAGACTTGAAGCACTTACTGATGAATATCAAAGACTACAGCCTTCAGTATGGATTACATCGCAACATAAAGAAAACAAAAATCCTCACAACTGGACCAATAAGCAACATCATGATAAATGGGAGAAAAGATTAAGTTATCTTGGAATTTCATTTTACTTGGATTCACAGTCAGTCAACACCCTTGGAAGCAGCAGTCAGGAAATCAGACATCGTATTACACTGGGAAAACCTGCTGCAAAAGACCTCTTTAAAGTGTTAAGAAGCAAAGATGTCACTATGAAGACTAAGGTACACCTGACCCAAACCATGGTACATATGCATGTGAAAGCTAGACAATGAGTAAGAAAGACCAAAGAGTTGATGCCTGTGAATTGTGATGTTGGCAAGGAATACTGAAAATACCATCGACCGCCAGAAGCACGAACAAATCTGTCCTTGAAGAAATACAGCTGTAATGGCCTTTAGAAGGGAGAATGGCCAGACTTCATCGCATCTATTTAGGTAATATTTTCAGAAGGGACCATTTCCTGGAGGATATCATGCCTCGCAAAGGAAAGGGTCAGTGAAGAAGGGGAAGGAAGACCCTCAATGAGACGGACTGCCACAGTGGCTGCAAGGTGGGCTCAAGCACAGCAAAGGTGGTGAGCATGGCGCAGGACCCGGCAGAATTGTGTTCTGTTGTACACAGGACCACTATGAGTTGGAGTCAAGTGGACGACACCTAACAACAATAACAAGTAGGTCCAGGTTCATTCTTCTACTTCTGGAAATCCAGTTGTCCCACCACCATTTACTAAAGAGACTATTCTTTCCCCATTGGATGGGTTTAGTACCTTGTCAGAAATCAACTAGCCAGAGATGTACTCATTTATTTCTAGACTCTTAATTCTATTCCATTGGTCTACATGTCTATCATTATACAAGTACAACACTGTTTTGATTACTATAGCTTTTAACATGTTTTGAAACCAGGAAGTATGACTACTGCTACTGTGTTCTTCTTTTTCATGATTTCTTTGGCTGTTTTCCATGCCATGCAGTTCCATATAAATCTGTGGATTGGCTTCTCCATTTCTGCAAAGAAGGCTGTTAAAATTTTGGTAAGTTAATCTATAGACTGCTTTAGTATTGACATCTTAACAATATTAAGTCTTCCAATCCATCAACTCAAAATGTTCTTCCATTTGAGAAGTTCTTTGTTTTCCTTCAGTAACATTTTATAGTTTTCAATATGCGAGTCTTTCACCTCCTTGGTTCAATATATTCCTAGGTATTTCATTTGTAAATGGAATAAATCATTCTAAATAATAAATAAAAATAAGTAAATCTTAACTTCCTTTTCAGAATGTTCATTGCTAATATATCGAAATCAGCTGAATTTTTTTTCAAAGTTTTCACTTTTTTTTTTAATTTTATTTT
>NW_006921596.1:6310852-6312156 GCF_000298275.1 Orycteropus afer afer
AACTTTTGCATTGCAGTCACCAGTGATAATTAACACACCCTGATTGCATGTTTGGTCAATTTCAGACTGCAGAAGTTGATAAAAATCTTCAATTTCTTCATCTCTGGCTTTGGTGGTTGGTGCATAAATTTGAATAATAGTCATATTAATGGGTCTTCCTTGTAGGCGTATGGATATTATTCTATCACTGACAGCATTGTATTTCAGGACAGATCTTGACACATCCTTTGTGATGATGAATGCCATGCCATTCCTCTTCAAGCTGTCATTCCCAGCATAGCAGATCACATGGTTGTCTGATTCAAAATGGCCAAAACCAGTCCATTTCAGCTCACTAATGCCAAGGATATCAATCTTTATGCATTCCAGTTCATTTTTGACAATTTCCAACTTTCCTAGATTCCTACTTCGTACATTCCATGTTCCGAAGATTAATGGATGTCTGCAGCTGTTTCTTCTCAATTTGAGTGGTGCCACATCAGCACATGGAGGTCTCAAAAGCTTTGCCTTATCCATATGAGTAAGGCTGAGTTTACTCTGATGATGCAGCTCTTTCCCAGTCCTATTTTGAGAGCCTTCTAACCTAACCAGACTATTCATAAATTTGTGTGGTAATGTATCAGACAGTGTTTCTTTGCTATTCATAAGGTTTTCCCTGGCCAATTCTTTGAGAAGTGCACGGCCTCTTCCTTATTCCTAGTCTGTCTCAGTCTGTAAGCTGGGCTGATACCTGTGCACCATATGCATCTCACTGGGTTTGAAACACCAGTGGCTCAGCCTCCAAACTCACATCAACACATCACCACAGTAGGACAAACCAACAGACAAGTTTGTCTCCCCTTTGGAAACCTCTCCTACAACCCTTACCTCGGTCCCTGTGGCTGACTGCTCCTCTGTTTCGGTTCCTGGGCCTTTTAATCCCCTTTCTCCTGCTCTCCCGCCCTACTGCTTTGGGCGTGCCTGGGTTCCCTCTCCTCACTGGATCCCTGTGGCTGACTGTTGAAAGATGTTTATTTATGTTTTATTGACTATGCAAAAGTATTTGATTGTGTGGATCATAACAAATTATGGATAACATTGAGAAGAATGGGAATTCCAGAACATTTAATTGTACTCATGAAGAACCTGTACATAGACCAGGAGGCTGTCATTCTAACAGGACAAGGGGACACTGCATGGTTTAAAATCAAGAAGGGAGTGCGTCAGAGTTGTTTCCTTTCACCATACTTATTTAATTTGTATGCTGGGCAAATAATCTGAGAAGCTGGCCTATACAAAGAAGAACATAGCATCAGGATTGAAGG
>NW_006921596.1:6312256-6318950 GCF_000298275.1 Orycteropus afer afer
GGGTTTGAACCACCAGCCGTCTGGTTAGCAGTCAACTGCCTTAGGCATTATGCCACCAGAGTTCCTCTAGTTTGAGTATTTTTATCATTAAACAGTGATAAATTTTGTGAAATGCCCTTTCTGCATCAAGATGATCAAGTGCTTCTTTCAATATGGTCTCAAAAAACAAAACAAAACACTGCTCACTGCCATCGATTCCGACTCACGGTGACCCCCTTTGGGTTTCCGAGGTGGTAAATCTTTATGGAAATAGATTTCCACGGAATGGCTGGGGAGTTTGAACCACCAACCTTCTGGTTAGCAGTGAAATGCCTTACACACTACGCCACGAGAGCTCTTTTCAATGTGGTGCAGTACGTTGATTTTCTAATGTTGAACCACCACTGCATTCCTGGGAGAAAGTCCCACTGATCAAGATAATCAAAAAGCTTCAATTTGCTAGCATTCTGTTGAGGATCTTTACATCTATATTCATAAGTGATGTTTGTCTGTAGTTTTCTTTTCTTGTGGTATTTTTGCTGACTTTGGTTATCAGGGTAACACCAGCCTCATAGAATGAGTTAGGAAGTGTCCCCTCCTATTCTGTTTTTTGGAAAAGTTTCAGAATTCAAGGCACTTCTATACAAGTTTGGTAGAATACCTCAGTGAAGTTCAGGGCTTTTCTTCTGGGGTTCTTTTGCTTGGTTTTGATTATTGATTCAATCTTTCACTTGTTACAGATTTGTCGAGATATTCTGTTTCTTCTAGAGACTGTACAGGAAGTTTATGGTTTTCTAGGAACTGGTCTATGTCTTCTAAATTACCTAATTTGTT
The DNA here is from genome assembly GCF_000298275.1 of Orycteropus afer afer. Taxonomy (NCBI): domain Eukaryota; kingdom Metazoa; phylum Chordata; class Mammalia; order Tubulidentata; family Orycteropodidae; genus Orycteropus; species Orycteropus afer. Next base: position 6,313,070 of record NW_006921596.1, read on the forward strand.
GACATAAAAGTGTCCCTAGTATTCTCTTATCCTTTTTCTTTTGTAGGGTCAGTTGCAATGTCCCCACTTCCATTTCTGATTTTAGATATTTGTAGTTTCTATTTTTGTTAGTCCAGCTTAGATTTCTTAATTTTATTGCTCTTTTCAAAAAACCAACAGTGGTTTCATGGATTCTCTCTACTGCTTTGCTATTTTCTATTGCTTTGAAATTTGTTATTTCCTTCCTTCCTATAACAAGGGCTTGCTTTGTCCTTCCTTTTTATAGTTCCTCAAGTTGTAGAGTTAGGTTATTGGTTTTAGATTTTTTCTTTCTTTTTTTTTAAATATAGGTGTTATAGCTACATTCCCTTTGAGCATTGCTTTCGCTGCAAATACTGTAAGTTTTGATATGTTGTGCTTTGATTTCATTTGAGTCTAAGTATTTCTCATTTCTCTTTTCATTTCTTCCTTCATCTACTGGTTGTTTATTAGTGTGTTGTTTAATTTCCATATATCTGTATATTCCAGTTTTCTGTTATTTATTTCTAGTTTGACTCTATTATAGTCGGTGGCATAGTGCCTAAAGCACTTGACTGCTAACCAGAAGGCTGGCTGTTCAAACCCACCAGACATTCCTCAGAAGGAAGATGGGGCAATCTACTTCTGTAGTGATACTGCCTCGGAAACCCAAGGAGGGGTCGCTATGAGTCGGGCTGACTCAATGGCAGATGAAAACAACAACATAGTCAGAATATATGCTTTGTATTTTAGTCTTTTTAAATTTACTGAGATTGAGACTTGCTTTGTGACCAAACATGTGGTCTATCCCAGAGAATGTTCCATGTGCACTGGAGAAGAATGTGTAGTGCTGTTGTTCTCTGTTAAGTGTAATTGGTTTATAAACCAAAAACAAACTCACTGCTATCAAGTCGATTTGACTCATAGTGACCCCTCCTTGGGTTTCCAACGCGGTATCTCTATGGAAGTAAATTGCCCAATCTTCCTTCCGAGGAGTGGCTGGTGGGTTTGAACCTCTAGCTTTCTGGTTAGTAGTCAAATGCCTTAGGCACTATGTATGCTACCAGAGCTCCCAGTTGGTTTATAGTGTCATTCAAGTCCTCCATTCCTTATAGAACTTTTTTCTAGATGTTCTAATATTGAAAGTGATATATTAAAGTCTACAACTATTACTGTAGAGCTGTCTATTTCTCCCTTCCATGCTATCAGCGTTTGCTTTAAATATTTTGGGCTCTAAAGTTAAGAGCTCTGGTGGCATAGCGCCTAAGGCATTTGACTATTAACCAGACAGTTGGCGGTTCAAAACTACCAACCACTCCACAGAAGGAAGAGTGGGCAACCTACTTCTGTAAAGACTTACTACCTCAGAAACCCAAAGGGGGTCGCTATGAGTCAGAATTGACTCAATAGCAGTAAGTTTGGTTTTTTTGCTTTAACGTTACGTGCGTATATATTTATAATTGTTGTATTTTATTAAGGCATTGGCCTCTTTATCATTGTATAATGTCCTTCTTTGTCTCATAAAATATCTTGATTTTAAGTCTATTTTATCTGATATTAAAATCACCACCCTAGCTCCCTATCTGTTACTCTTTCTGGACAACTTTGGAGTTCTCTCACTATGGTATAATCACGAAATTCCCTGCAACACCTTGAAAGACATGTTCCTGGGCTACGGAGTATGAAATTCCAAGCTACAGTTGCTCCTGCAGGACTGGTGTGGTCTCCTTGGTTTAGATTTGACCTGTCATTTGCAGAGCCAGAGATAGCCCCTGAAATGCTGTGAGGATCCGCACTCACCACAACTCTGATGCTGTCCAGTTTACATGTAGTGTCCCCTGTCAGGTATCCTTTGGCAAAGCTAAATAAATGGCTGCCAAAATGACAAATTAAGACTGGAGAATGAGAATGTCTAGCTGAACCCTACACCATGACTGGTCAAGTATAAAGGCCAATGCATGACCTAATAAATTCGCTTTAGAAAACAAGCATTAAAAATTCAAGAAACTACATTATATGCAGGAACAGCAAATTTAGTCTTAAAATACAATTAGAATGCCCACCAATTTGTAAAAACCAGGGTTTAAATGAGGACTTAAAATTACTTTTTTTGTAATGTCCTACTGAAAAAATTAAAGAGGTTAATGATCATTTGGGTTATGAAATTTAAAAGCATATTAAGACCACCGATCTATTGAAATCTAAGACAAAAATCATTACATTGTGGATCCTTCTGTCACATTTAAGTGAGTGCTCGGCTCGCAGGTTAGAGCTGGGAGACCACAGTTTGTGGAGGTCCACTGAACACATGTTAAATGGAATAAAGCAACTCTGCATGGTAGGAAAGGGCTTTCGGGGCTAGGGGCCTGCGTTCGGAGTAGTCACACTGGGCATTCGTGCCAGGGCAGAGGAGGCCAGAAGGGGCTGTACTCGGTCCACTTTACTTTGGCCGCTGCACCTGGGCAACCGTCGCCGCAGTCGGACTCGCTCCAGACTACCTCACTAGTCACCCAGGGTCAGCCAACCAGCTTCGCCGCCGGGACCCGGGCGAGGTGGCCTTTTCAGAACCAACAGCAGTCAGGCAACGGCCGCCCGCCCGCCTGCGCGCCTCTTCCCGCCGATTCGTGTGCCCGAACCCAGGCGCCCACCTGTTGGTCGCACTCTGAGCATGACTTGGTGACCATCTTCACTTTCTTGGTTCTAGTTGCAGACTTGCTCCATCCCTCCCCTCTCCCCCAGAGCAGCGGCGGTGGTGGCTGAGGCCGCAGCTCAGGCTCCTCCCCTCCTACCGCAGCAGCCCCGCCTTCTCCAGCCCTGTCTTCGTTGGGCCCAACCGAGGCTCTTGCGGGTTGGCGGGTGCGCGAGCTCGCACGGAGCCCGCGTGCCAAGGCTGTTGGGCTCCGTATTCTCCAGATTAACTGTGGGCGTCTTGCGCTGGTTTTTTGGAACCGCGGCTGTAGCTCCCCACGCCAGCTCACGTCCCGCACCCTGATCGCTCTCAAGCTCGTCTGAAGTCTCCAGAGCGGAGGCCACCTGGATCGCCCGCCTGACAGTAACCTGCTTTCTTGTGGACCGCGTGGGGGCGTGGTTTGAGCAGGACTCTGCAGTGACGGGCGTCGCGCTCGACCAACGAATACACAAAAAGGGCGGCTGTGGTGCTAGGCACGCCCTCTCTCTGGGGAGAAGGAGAAACTGAGAGTAAAATGGGCGGGGACAAGGCAAACCGCTAAGCACAAATGTCGGCGTTTAATAACTGTTAAGAAATGTTGGGGGAAAAATAACCGTTTTAAACAAAATAAATAAATAGAATGGATCTTCCCCTAGAGGATTATGGGAGAGCACAGTCCAGCCAACACCCTGAATTCAAACTTCCAGCCTCCAGAACTGTGAGACAATTTTTTGTTGTTTTAATCTGCCTACTTTGTGATACCCTAGGAAATTAATACACTGTCATACAAAGATATTTCCACTCATTGGTCTGAATTTAGGCACATGGCCATATCTAGCTGCAAAAGAGATTTAGGAAGTAACAGTTTTTATTCTGAAATACCATGTACTCAACTGAAAACTAGGGGAAATAGAGGGAGAATATGTTGGGGGACAGTTTCTGCCACTAAATAAATAAATTCCAGAACTTCCAAATGAGAGGAAGTCAAAACAATATAGATGGATTGTTTCAAACTTGGGAAGATGATAATAATTTATACAGGGTCCTCAAAGAAAATCAATAAACCTTCTCACCAAAATAAAAAAGAAGGAAATCATACATTCAGTAAACACTAAAACAACACCAATGAAGTAAATGATAAGAAAATATAGAAGCAAAATGAACTCAGCTCAGATAAATACCTAGAACAAAGAAACCATCAGCACCACACACACAAAAATGACAATAGTAAATTCATAACTATTGATAATTACACTGAATGTAAATGCACCAGTCAAGGGATAGAGCAGAATGGATAAGAACACATGACGCATCAGTATGCTGTCTATAAGAGACACACTTTAAACCCAAAGACAAAAAATAAGCTAAAAAGCAAAAGATGTCAAGCAAATGTCAACAACAACAAAAAGCAAGAGTGGCAATATTAATTTCTGATAAAATAGCTTTTAAGGCAAAAACTAGCGTAAGAGACAAGGAACATCATTATAAAATGATTAAAGAGTCAATCCAAACATAACCATAATAAGTATCTATGTACCCAATGAAAGAATACCAAAATACATAAACTAACAGAATTGAGAAGATAAATAGACTATTCCACAATAATAGTAGGAGACTTTAAGACACCACTTTCAATGAAAGACAGAACAACTAGAAAGGAGCGCAACAAAGATACAGAAGATCTAAACAATACAATCCATAAATTTGACCTCACAGATCTCTACCCCAACACAGCACAAGAGGCATTCTTTTCCAGTGCCTGTGGAACAGTCTCCAGAAGAGACCAAGTTAGGCCGTGAAACAAGCCTCAGTAAATTTAAAAACATTGAGATAATACAAAGCACCTTCTCAGCTCACAATGCTGTAAAATTAGAAATCAACAACAGGAAGATCAAGGAAAAAACCAAACACATGGAAACTGAATAAAATGCTTCTTAAAAATTACTAGGTAATAGAAGATATATTTAAAAATGAAATAAAAAAATTCCTTGAATCAAACGAGAATGAATACACAATATACAAAAATCTTTGGGGCACAGAAAAAGCAGTGCTCAGAGGACAATTTACAGCAACATATGCACACATTAAAAAAGAAGAAAACCAAAATCAACACTTTAACCTATCATCTCCAACAATTAGAAAAGAACAGGAAAAATGCCTATAGTCACTAGAAGAAAGGAAATAATAAAGATCTGAGCAGAAATAAATGAAACAGAAAAAAAAGAGAATCAAGATTAGAGGTTGATTCTTTGAAAGTATTAATAAAATTGGCAAACCACTAGCAAATTTAACAGAGGAAAAGATCCAAATAGCACAAATAAGAAATTAAATGGGTGATGTTACAACAGAAACAACTGAAATAAAAAGGATAATAAGAATACTATCAAGAACTGAAAAGGAGCTCTGGTGGTGCAGTAGTTAAGGCATTCGGCTGCTGACCACGAGGATGGCAGTTTGAACCCACCAGCCACTATGTGGGAGAAAGATGAAGCAGGTCTGCTTCCATAAAGATTTATAGTCTTGGAAACCCGATAAGGCAGTTCTACTCTGTCCTATAGGAGCTCTGGTAGCATGGTGCCTAAGGTACTTGACTGTTAACCAGAAGGCTGGTGGTTCAAATCCACCAGTTCCTTTGCGTTTGACCTTCCCAATGCTACAGGTCATCTAATGTCCTGACTGCTGCTTCCATTGGCATCAATTGTAGAACCAAGCAACGTGAATTCTTTGAGAATCTCAATCTTCTCTCCATTTATTGTGATGCTGCTCATTGGTCCAGTTGTAAGGATTTTTGTTTTCTTTATATTGAGACATAATCCAGACTGTATTCTTCAACCTTCATCAGTAAGTGCCTCAAGTCATCCTCACTTTCAGCAAGCAAAATTGTATTGTCTGCGTATTTCAGGTTACTAATGATTCCTCCAATCCTGATGCCACGTTTTTCTTCATATAGTCCAGCTTCTCTGATTATTTGCTCAGCATATAGATTGAATAAGTGTGGGGAAAGGCTACAACCCTGACACACTTCCTTCCTGATTTTAACCATGTAGTGTCCCCTTGTTCCGTTCGAACGACAGCCTCCTGGTCAAGGTACAGGTTTCTCATGAATATAATCAAGTGTTCAGGAATTCCCATTCTTCTCAATGTTATCCATAATTTGTCATGATCCACACAATCAAATGCCTTTGCATAGTCAATATAACACAAGTAAACATCTTT
>NW_006921596.1:6322075-6331486 GCF_000298275.1 Orycteropus afer afer
TACTATGGACTGCTAAAAGAACTAACAAATCTGTCCTGGAGGAAGTGCAGCCAGAATGCTCCTTGGAAGTGAGAATGGCCAGACTTCGTCTTACCTACTTTGGTCATGTTGTCAGAAGGAACCATTCCCTGGAGAAGGATGTCATGCTTGGTAAGGTGGATGGTCGATGAAAGAGGGGAAGGCCCTCAACGAGATGGATTGACATAGTGGCTGTGGTGATGGGCTCAAGTATAGCAGGGATTGCAGAGCTGGCACAGGATCAGGCGGTGTTTGGAAATGATTCAACGGCACCTAACAGTAACAAGAACACAGTGTGGGGACTGCAGTGAATATCACAAAAGAGAGTGCATATAGATTACTGAATAGAAAACCCATTTGCTCTATAAACTTTTGCCCAAATCAAAATAAAATTTTTAAAAATCTATTGCCTGAAAAAAAGAGAAGTGGGTCTTCATGTCTAGTGCACACTCAGGAGGAGAGGAATCAAGCTCTACATCTTGAATGGAGGAGTATCAAAGAATTTTTGGACATATTTTAAAACCACCATGCTGGCTGATGGCAGGAGGCCTTGATTCCTCACCACATAGTCCTCTCCATCAGACTACTTGAGTATCCCTACAACATGGCAGTTGGTCTTCCCCAGAGCAAGTGATCCAATACACAACAAGAAAGCATCCAGAAGTCTCTTATGGCCTGACGTCAAAAGTTATACTCTGTCATTTCTGTAATGTTCTATTAGTTACACAGGTCAGCCCTATTCAATGTGACATATAGCCAAGGAAGCAGGGATTAATGATGGCCATCTTGGATGCTAGCTACTCCAGGTGCCCTGAGGAAGCAATAACTAACTCTGCCAGAGCGTGCTGGGGTGGGCGTCACAGAGGAAGTGACATAAGGGGTCAGTGGGATCCCACTGACCATGAGAAAAATGAGAAGCACCAATAGAGCTCACCTTGTTTGGCCTTGACTTAAAGACAGAAAGACAATAAGAACCAGGACAAATGCCAGCGGAGTCTGCTTTTCACTGGCTTTTGACATTATTTCTAATTTTTCTCACAGTCTTTCATGCATGCTATTAAAGTGGTTGTAGGTGCTCAAGTCTCACAGTATGCAATTAGAGCAGGCAGGAGCTTCTTTAATAAAAGGTATTATGTACTTGATGAACCAAAATGGCTATTCAAAGCCACTTTTTGTTTTCTCTTGTAATTAGGATGTGAGCTTCCTCGGGGAGACTGGAGGAAATTAGAGGCAGCAGCCCTCACCAACCCCCCTACTCCTGGCATCTTTCTAACGTTCAGAACACAAAGTTTCTAGCAAGAGCCTTTTAGAGTTTTTATGTTTATGGAAGAAGAAGAGCAGTGGGAAGCTCAGCAGATCTTTTAAGTATATAAAAATTTTCATTTCTCACAGAAAAATGAAAATACCTCCAGAGTTATAAATTAGAGCAGCTGCCCTAGGGATGTGGTCTGCTTCCAGCATGTAAGAAGAAGCATTGAGGAAGGTCTCTGCAGCTTTTTGGTGCTCTTGGACCCTGCACGGAGCCATGTCTTCATTCAGCAACCTGACATGTTTCCTGAAGATCTTGGGAACTACCTCTGGACTTGAACTAGTGGCCTGCCATGTTGTTTGGTAACCTTGGGATGGCACCATTTTATTTGTTTATTTTGTTCTTTTTATTTAAGTTGTTTTGTTCTTTTTTTCTCTTCTTTTCCCAAATGTTTTGGAATCATCACAATGCTGCAAATGCGATCATTTCATATTTATTCTTTTCATTTTGCTGTAAGATTTACATATTTCCACAAATGTATAGTCTACAATGAATAGCAACAATAACAAAAAGAGAAACAAAGAGCTGTGTAGATAAAGAGAAAGAGAGTGAGAAGCCTCATAGTTAGCCTGAAAGACTACTTTTCTAGTCCTCCTGGGTGGGTGACAAGGTCAGAGAGCACTCAGTGGAGATAAGCCAAAGTGACTCAAGAGGCCAACGCTTCTTTACAACCAGTTGACTCTGGACAGTCCAAGCCAGGGACAGCCTCACTGAGCACTGAACTCACCCCACAGCCTGCCCTAGACACAGAGGAGCCTATAGAGTCCGCCCACTTGGCTTTGCCTCCTTTGCTTTTTCCTTTTATAGTATTGACTACCATTTCTTGGGCATTTCTTGTGCCTTGTCCTTTACATTAATTGTCATTGTTTCTCCTCAAACCCTGCAAGGTGGCATCATGAGCCTCAATTTGCAGTTAATGAAAATGAGGCTCAGGAAGTGTATCAATCAGGAATCTTGCTTTTGCTGAAATAGCTTAAGCAAAAAGGGCTCATAGGAGCTCTTGTGGTATAGTGGTTAAAACATTCAGCTGCTAACCAAAAAGTCAGCAGTTCGAACGCACCACCCTCTCCACAGGAGTAAGATGAGGCAGTCTGCTTCTGTAAAGATTGACAGCCTTGGAAGCCCTATGGGGCAGTTGTACTGTGTCCAATTGGGTCACTATTAGTCAGAAATGACTTGATGGCTGTGGGTTTGGCAGCGGGATAGCAAAACAAAACAAAGGACAAAGGGCAGTGGTGGGCATGGGGAGGAAGTGGGAAGAGCGCTGTTGCATTGTGAGGATTGCAGGGAATGTCACAAAACAGAATTGTGTGGTTTGTTGAATGGAAAACCAATTTGCTCTGTAAACTTCCACTCAAATCATAATAAAAAATTTTTGAAGAAGAAAAACTAATGATAGCACCAGTTTTAGACTCAGCTAGATCTACAGACTCACAAGAGTTGCAGGGCCCTGTTTTTCTCTTTCTGTCCCTCTATCTGGACCCCTAGCAGGCAGGGTTTTCCGTGTGTGTGTGTGTGTGTGTGTGTGTGTAGAAGTGGAGGGAGACAATGACTGGGAGAACCCAATACCCACGTTTCATCCAGTGTGCCAGCACAGAGTGCTCCATTTGGATCTGCCTTTGAAAATAACTCACCATTCACTGCAAAGACTATAGTCAGCTAACTGTCTCCAGCTGTGCCACCTTCAGGATCCATGCCTTCCCAGTCAACTGCCAGCAATGACCGTGCACAGTGAGGCATACTAGGGCCTACTTATCACCTCCCTGTTTTGGTTACTTCATGAAGCTCTAACAGAAAATATACCATAAATGGGTGTCTTCAACAAACAGGGATCTATTCTCTTATAGTTAAGGAGGCTAGAAGTCTGAGTTCAAAGTGCCAGCTCTAGGGGCTGGATGAAAGCCCCTTAACTTTGGGCTTCAGCTCTGCCTCTTGCTCCCAGCCCACTGAAGCTAGAGGCTTCTCTTAACTCATGCAGCTTCTGGCTGCCAAGGCTGAAAAACCCCAGGTCAACAAATAAAATGGCACAGTCCCAACGTTACCAAACAACACAACAGGCCACTAGTTCAAGTCCAGAGATAATCCCAAGATTGTCAGGGAACATGACAGGTTGCTGAATGAAGACTTGGCTACATGCAGGGTCCAAGCATGCCAAAAAGCTGCAGAGACCTTTCTCAATGCTTCCTCTTATATACTCAAAGCAGACCACATCCCTAAGGCAGCTAATAAGTTGCTCCAGTAGATTCCACAATGGAGTTGATTACCAATCTCGTCATGGAGAATAACTACATCTAGCTACCCAGCCACTCAAAACCAGGCCCAGCCAAGATGATGTATAACTTTATTTTTATTTTATTTATTTTTGCAGTGTTCCTTCCCTTCCTCTCCCACCCCTGGTCACCAACAGAGAAAGTTTCCTTCCATATGTAAAGCTTTCTTTCATTTTTTACGGTAAGGAACTAGTACAATATTTGTCCATTTGTGATTGACTAATTTCACTCAGCATAATGTCCTCCAAGTTTATACACATTATGTGGTGTTTTGCAGATTCTACATTATTCTTTAGTGTTGCATAGTATTCCATTGTGTGTATGTACCCTAGTTTGCTTATTCATTCTTCTGTTGATGTCACATAGGTTGTTTCCATCTTTTTGCTATTGTGAATGGTGCTGCAATGAACATGGGTGTGCATACGTCTGTTCTTGTCCTGGCTCTCACTTCTTTAGGATATCTAGTAATGGGGTTGGATCAAATGGTATTTCTATTTGCAACTTTTTAAGGAATCACCATACTGCTTTCCATAGTGGTTGTAACATTTTACAGTCCCACCAGCAGTATATGAGAGTCCCAATCTCTCCACATCCTCCCCAGCATTTGTTATTTTCTGTCTTCTTGAACTTTGCTATTAGTGCTAGGGCAAGATGGTATATCATTGTTGTTTTGATTTTCATCTCTCTAATGGCTAATGATTGTGAGCATATCTTCATGTGTTTCTTTACTGCCTGAATATTCTCTTTGGTGCAGTGTCTCTTCATGTCTTCTGCCCATTTTTGAATTGGATTGTTTGTCTTTTTGTTGTCGAGCTGCTAGAGTTTTCTATAAATTTTAGAGATAAGTCCCTTGTCAGATATGTCATTGCCAAATATTTTTTCCCACTAGGTAGGTTCTCTTTTGACTCTTTTGGAGAAGTCTTTGGAAGCACATACAAATTTAATTTTTAGAAGGTCCCATTCATCTAGTTTCTCTTCTGCTGTTTGTGCATTTTGGGTTATGCTTGACAGTCTATTTATGCCACAATGAGGGCCCCTAAATTTGCCCCTATTTTTTCCTTGAGAAATTTTAGTTTTAAGTTTCACATTTAAGTCTTTGATCCATCTAGAGTTAGTTTTTGTGTATGGTGTGAGGTGCGGATCTTGTTTCATTTTTCTGCAAATAGATATCTAGTTTTGCCAGCACCATTTGTTAAAGAGACCATCTCTTCCCCACTTAATGGATTTCAGCCCTTTAGAGTTGACACATGTCTTTAACCACCACACCCCCAGTGCAGGTTTCATTGTTGTGGACCTCTCCGTGAGATTAACTGAGACTGTCAGATCCTTCTGTAGTCTGAGCCTCTCCTTGCTCAATCCTACTTCCTCCCCCTGTATCTTTCACAAGTATTGTCTCTGTCTCCCTAAGAAACTTATTTCCTACAAGCTCCCACTCAGTGCCTGGAGGAGTAAACTGACACATCACATCTCACTGGCTCCCATCCTCATTTGAAGCCCTTGCTTTACCCGGACCCCCTAGAGTCCCTTTGTACCGTTTCTAAGTGCACTGACCTTTTAGTCAGACCCTGGGTAGTATAAACAGTTAACAAATTCAGCTGCTAACAGGAGGGTTGGAGTTTCAGGACCACCCAGAAGTGCCTCAGAAGAAAGGCCTGGGGATCTTCCCAGAATCCAACTACTGAAAACCCCATGGAGCGCAGTTCTACTGACTCACATGAGTTGCCACTTCAGTGTGTCCTAACTCCAAACACATTAGCTTTCTAAGAGTGGTCAGCTCTCAAACTACTACTACTCAGAACTGAACATTCAGAAAGATAGTAGTGCCCCACCCATCCCCTCTTCCATTTGAAACAGGTCAGAAGTTTCAATACCAAGCCAATACCAAGTCCCCATGCCTCCAGTTAGACCTTCCAAGTACACTTCAGATTTCTTCTAGGGGATCAGGCTAACACTGCCTTCAACAGGAATTTGCCTGAAATTACACCTTGCCTGGCTTCCTCCCTTTGTCTGTCTTGCTTCCCCCATTCTATTTCCTGTCTCTCACTTATTCATGAATTCTGATCTTAGGCAGCACTTCTCCGAAACCCAACCAGACACAGCACTTGGAACCACAACTTCTGTCAAGTGGTGTTCTCCTACAGTACAGCTCTTGCCAGGTCCTGGTAAGCTTCCCTCTTGCCTCTTCACATGTATGGGTGAAGCTGCTTTCTGCTATTGCTAACCCGAGTAGGCTTCCCTGTTCCTTGTTGGTTTCCTTTAATCCTTCCACACTTTTGTGAGTAGCCCTTTATTAAACTATCCCCAATCACTCCTTTGGAGTTTGCTGTTTATTTCCTGACAGAACTCTGAATCACAAATATTATCATTACAGGATTATTTTTTAAAACATCTAGCAATTCCAAGGCACAACAATTGGTGTCTATTCACCTGGGCAACAGAAGAAGAGGGAGAGTCCAGAATAGGAGGAGGAAATGGAATGTGTGCCTAATTGCTTTCCATGAACCAATGCCTCTTGACCAGAAGCACTGGATTGTGCCCAGCTGCCATATGAATTTTTGATCAAAGATTCTATAGAAGAATCCTGATCAAAAGGGGAGAGGAATGTGGAACCGAATTTCATATCCTCATGGAATCCAGACTTTCTGAAACTATTGCCCTGAGATAACTTCTAAACTTTAAATCACAAATATATAATAAAGCAAACAGGTATAGATACTTCTTATACATAACCAAACACCTCATAGGATTGAATTTCTGGGTTTGAAGGATTAGGACAATAGTCTTATGGGACATCTAGGTCAATTGGCATAATATAGTTCATGAAGTTATGTTCTACATCCTAGTTTGGTAAGTAGTGTCTGGGGTCTTAAAAGCTTGCTAGTGACCATCTAAGAAACAACTATTGGTCTCTACTCATCTGACACAAAAGAGAAAGAAGTAAACCCAAGACTTAAAGAAGGGACAAGTCTACAGGACTAATTATCTATATGAGCATTGACTCCTCCACCCTGAGACCAGAAGAACTAGATGGGGCCCAGCTACCACTACCAACCATTTTAAGCAGGACCACAATAGATGTACCCTGATAAACTTAGAGAAAAATGTGGAACAGAACCTCAAATTCCTGAAATGCATACCAAACAAACCACTGCCCTCAAGTCAATTTGACTCATAGGGACCCCTCCTTGGGTTTCTGAGGCGATATCTCTATAGAAGTAGATAGCCCAACCTTCCTTCTGAGGAGTGGCTGGTGTGTTTGAACCACCGGCCTTCTGGTTAGCAGTCAAATGCCTTAGGCACTACACCACCAGCGCCAGACCTCCTAGACTGGTTGAGACTAGAAGACTCTACAAGACTATGGCCCTAAGATATTCTTCAACGCTTGTACTGAAACTAACCCTTGAGGTCACCTTGTAGGTAAATAACAAACTGGCTCAAAAATTATGAATATCACTGGTAAGTACTGTGCTCCTTTAAAAAAACATCTATATATTGAATTTGATTACTTACACAATCTTTCAATAATAGTAATAACAATAATTTATGAGTGACACTGAATTTGAACAGGGGTGGGAAGGCAAATGGGATTACACCAATGAATATATTTAGTCTTGACAAAGAATATCTCTTAACTATGTAGTTAATGTGCTGCGAATATGTCCATGAACATAATAGAGCATACAGAGGGCAAAGTTATGAAAACTTCTTAGCCATAAGCAAACACTTTGAGGGAATGAGCTGCTGGGTATGGAGGCTCAGGACCGTGGTCTTGGAGGACACTAAGGTCAATTGGCATAACATAGTCCATAAAGACAATGTTCTACATCCTACTGTGGTGAGTAGGGACTGGGGTCTTAAGTGCTTGTGAGCGGATCAATCATGGGAGAACAGAAGGGCAGTATTTTCACAAGGAGAGAAAGGGGCAGGAATGCATAGGAAAGAAGGACACAGGGAAGAGGTAACTACAGGGAGGAAGTGGGAAGAGAGCTGTTACATTGTGGAGAATTGCAGTCAATGCCATGAAACAAAATGTGTAAGAATTGCTGTATGGAAAATTAATTTGCTTTGTAAACTTTCACCCAAATCACAATAAAACTTTAAAAAAAAAAATTGTGAGTGACCATCTGAGGTGGAACTATTGGTCTCTCCCCATCCAGAGCAAAGAAGAGTGAACAAAATCAAAGATCCAAGGAAACAATTAATCTAAAGGACTAATGGACCATGTGAACCCCAGCCTCCATGACCCTAAAACCAGAAGAACTAGATGTGGTCTGCCTGCCTCTGCTGACTGCTCTGAAAGGGATCACAGGAGGAAGTTCCATATAGAGTGGGAAGAAATGTGGAACAAAACCCCAAATCATAAAGAGGACTAGATGATTAAGGTGAAGACTGAGGGACTGCTCAAGACCATAGCTCTTATACATGCTTCAGGCTAGGAACTGAACTTAACCCTCATAACTCAACTGTCAGCCAAATGATAGACAGGCCTATAGGGTGAGAGGGAGCTCTGGTAGCATAGTGCCTAAGGCATTTGACTGCTAACCAGAAGGCTGGTGGTTCAAACCCACCAGCCACTCCTTGGAAGGAAGATGGGACAACCTACTTCCGTAGTGACACTGCCTCGGAAACCCAAGGAGGTGTCACTATGAGTCGGGTCCGACTCGACGGCACATAACAACAACAACATAGGGTGAAAAGTAATACCAGGAACAATGAAGCATATGCGATCAAGAAAGCATTTGCCCAGGAATAGAGCTAGAAAGGCGGGAGGTGATGGGAAGGAAAGAGGGAGGGAAGGGGTGTGCACAGGGAGGAAGAAGGAAGAATGCGGTTACAGTGCGGAGATTGCAGTAAATGTCACAAACGAGAATATGAAAGGAATGTTGAATGGAAAACCAGTTTGCTATGTAAACTTTCACCCCAATCACAATTAAAGGAAAATAAATGAAGCATCTATATGAGACCAAATGATCAACAATTACTTTAAAACAAAGATGAAAATGTTAAGGGGGCAGGGAATCTAGATTAATGGAAACAGAACCAGAAAAGAAGTAATGAGGATATTAACATATTGTGAAGAACATAACCAATGTTACTAAACAATTTGTGCAAAAATTGTTGAATGGGAACCTAAACTGCTATGTAAACCTTCACTGGAACTACAATAAAACATTTTTTAAAAAAAACCAACTTAAACCAAAACTATCCCCTGAAGTCTTCTTTAAACCAAGTAACGTTGTTGTTGTTTGCCCTTGAGGCGACCCTATATGACAGAGTAGCACAGCCCCATAGGATTTTCTAGGCTGTAATCTTTAAGGGAGCAAATCACCAGGTCTTGTCTCCCTTAGAGTGGCTGGTGGTTTCAAACCACTGACCTTCCAGTTAGTAGGCAAGTACTTAACCATTGTGCCACCAGAGCTCCTAAAACCAAATTAAAAAGTCCAAACTATACTTGTGACCATCAAGTCAATTCTAACTCATAGCGACCCTTAATTAATTAATAAAACATCATGCTCTTTTGAAGAACTATCTGTGAGAGATCAAACTGACAACAGCAATGTGAAAGGTCAGCCAGGAAGCTTAGAGGGCAATGAGTTTATGTTAATTGGGGACGAACAATGTGGATAAAGACGGGGAGAATGGTTGCAAAACTTGAAGAATGTGATCAGTGTCACTGAATTGTCCATGTGTTGTTGTTGTTGTTGTTGTTATGTGCCATCAAGTCGGACCCAACTCATAGCGACCCCTCCTTGGGTTTCCGAGGCAGTATCACTACGGAAGTAGATTGCCCAACCTTCCTTCTGAGGAGTGGCT
>NW_006921596.1:6331856-6333987 GCF_000298275.1 Orycteropus afer afer
TGACAAGTAAAAAGGCACAGTCCTGATGTTACCAAACCACACGGTAGGCCATTAACTTAAGTCCATTCTAAGTCCCAAGTTCGGCAGAGCATAGCAGGCTGCTGAGCAATGACACGGCTACATGCAGGGTTCAAGCGTGCCATAGGCTAGAGACTATTCCCAAAGCTTCTTCTTATATACAGGAAGCAGACCACATACCCAAAGGCAACTTACTCAGCTGCTAGTGGTAGATCCCACCATGGAGTTGATTGCCAGTCTCATCATAGGGAATAAGTACCACCAGCTGCTCAGCCACTCAACCAGGCCCAGCCAAGTTGACACACAAACATAACCAACACAATGTGTATATATGTATCTATCATCTCTCTATCAGATTCACAATACCCTAGAGGTTTGGAGTGGGACCCAGTTTAACACTGTGGAATGATTACCCTTTCCCCCTATTTGGTAAGTTTGGCTGTGGGACTGTAAATATAATAAGCTAATTTGAATATGGTAGCAAAAGTCTGACTTTGAAATAACGACACAGCCTCCTCCATGGGCCCTCACTAACTCTGGCCAGGAAACAGCCAGTAAACAACTTGCAGAGGCTGACTTCTGGCGCTAGATGGCAGCCGTGATGCACCAGTGTTGTTCACAGTCTCTTGTTCACAGCCATTTTCAAAGCTTTGCTGGTTCACTGTTGTTGTTGTTATGTGCCATCGAGTCAAATCCGACTCATCACGACCCCTCCTGGGGTTTCCAAGGCAGTATCACTACGGAAGTAGGTTGCCCCATCTTCCTTCCGAGGAGTGGCTGGGGGGTGCCTTAGGTACTGTGCTGCCAGAGCTCCTGGTTCATTCTACAGCTCAGCAAAAGCCGGCTCTTCACTTCCAGCTCAGGATCCTTGGACATTTTTCCAGCACAGAAGTGGTCATGGTTTTCCAGCACCTAGAATACCTGGACCTCTGCATCCTGCCAAGCTGGCTTCCTATTTGTATCCCCCTCCACCTGCCCTCCCTCAGTGCACCTGTTGCTAGACATACAAACATAGGTGCAGACCCAACGGTATTACTCTGGGAGAAAAGTTATGGAATGTAGAGTCTTAGGGGGAATCCTCCTTGTGCAGGAAATATTTGTGTTTGAGCTGTCACTGTCCTTGGCTTGATCACCTCCTCAGTTGCTTTAGCTAGCCTCCAACCTCATATGGAGCTCTGGTGGTGTAGTGCCTGAGGCATTTGACTGCTAACCAGAAGCCTGGTGGTCAAACCCACCAGCCACTCATCAGAAGGAAGGTTGGGCAATCTACTTCTGTAGTGATAACTGCCTCAGAAACCCAAGGAGGAGTCACTATGAGTCAGGTCCGACTTGACAACACATAACAACAACAACTTTCATATAGATTTTGCAGTTAAGTAACGTTAGTTAATATGATTATACTAATAAAAATACATTTACGTGCAAATAACTAAAGCCTGGTGTGAACTAGCTTAAGCCAAATAAAGGGATAAGGAAGTTATTTCGGTCAATAGCCTTAAGAACCATGTTGTCATTGTTGTTGTTAGGTGCCGTTGAGCTCCGATTCATAGCGACCCTGTGTACAACAGAACAAAACACTCCCCAGTCCTGTGCCAGTTTCACACTCCCTGCTATACCTGAGCCCATTGTTGCAGCCACTGTGTCAATTCATCCCGTTGAGGGGATGATGGTAACATCCCTCCAAGTTACCAAGCATGATATCCTTCTCCAGAGAATGGTTCCTTCTGACAACATGGCCAATGTAGGTGAGATGAAGTCTGGCCATTCTCGCTTCTAAGCAGCATTCCGGCTGCACTTCCTCCAGGACAGATTTGTTCATTCTTCTGGCAGTCAATGGTACTTTCAGCATTCTTTGCCAACATCACAGCTCAAAAGCATCAACTCTTCTCTGCTTTTCCTTATGCATTGTCTAGCTTTCACAAGCATATGAGGCAATTGAAAATACCATGACTTGGGGTAGGTGCACCTTAGTCTTCAAATAGACATCTTTTTCTTTTTTTTTTTCCTGCTCTTCAACACTCTAAAGAGGACTTTTGCAGCAGATTTGCCCAGTGCGATAACATCGTCTGATGTCTTGACTGCTGCTTCCATTGGTATTGATTGTGGAACCAAG
>NW_006921596.1:6335432-6337423 GCF_000298275.1 Orycteropus afer afer
TGGTCTCTAAATTCAGGAGGAATACAATCAAGGTCATATTTTGGCTCTTGTGGACTTGTTTTAATTGTCTTCAGCTTCAATTTGAACTTGCATATGAGCAGCTGATGGTACAGTCTGCCCCTGACCTGGTTCTGACTGATGATATTGAGCTTCTCCATTGCCTGTTTCCACAGATGTAGTTGATTTGATTCCTATGTGTTCCATCTGTTGAGGTGCATACATATAATTGCCACTTGTATTGTTGAAAAAAGGTGTCTGCAATGAGTAGGTCATTGATCTTGCAAAATTCTATCATTCAGTCTCTGGCCTTGTTGTGGTTGAAGATATTGAGCTTCTCCATTACCTCTTACCACTGATGTAGATGATCTGATTCCTGTGTACTCCATCTGATGAAGTCAATGTATATAGCCGCTGTTTATATTGTTGAAAAAAGGTATTTGCGATGAATAGGTCATTGCTCTTGCAAAATTCTATCATGTCATCTCCAGCATCATTTCTATTACCAAGGCCATATTTTTTCCCCAACTACTAGTCATTCTTCTTTGTTTCCAACTTTTGCATTCCAATCACCAGTTATAATCAACACATCTTAATTGCATGTTCGGTCAATTTCAGACTGCAGAAGTTGGTAAACATCTTCAATTTCCTTGTGTTTGGTTTTGGTGGTTGGCATGTAAATTTGAATAACAGTAGCATTAACTGGTCTTCCTTGTAGGCATATGGATATTATCCTGTCACTGACAGCATTGTACTTCAGGATAGATCTTGAAACATTCTTTGTGATGATGAATGCTACACCATTCCTCTTCAATCTGTCATTCCCGGCATAGTAGATCATATGGTTGTCTGATTCAAAATGGCCAAATCCATTTTTTCTGATTCAAAAAGTCAATTTGTGGTAGTTAAGTTTATGTGTCAACTTGGCTAGGCCTGGCTGAGTGGCTGGGCAGCTGGCGGTAGTTGTTCCCCATGATGAGACTGGCAATGAACTCCATGGTGGGACCTACCACAAGCAGCTGAATAGCCACTTTAGGAATGTGGTCTACTTCCCATATATAAGAAACAGCTTTGGGAATGGTCTTTAGCTTATGGCACACTCGAACCCTGCATATAGCCATGTCACTGTTCAGCAGCCTGCCATGCTTGGCCAACCTTGGGACTTTCAATGGACTTGAATTAATGGCCTGCTATGTGGTTTGGTAACATTGAGACTGTGCCATTTTATTTGTCAACCTTGGGCTTGTTAGCCTCAGTAGCAAGTAGCTGCCTGAGTGAAGAGATACCTCTAGCTTCAGTGGGCCAGGAGCGTGAGGCAGAGCTGAAGCCCAAGGTTGAGGGGCTTTTACCCATCCCCTAGAGCCTGGCACTTTGAACTCAGGCTTCTAGCCTCCTGAACTCTAAGAGAATAAACTCCTGTTTGTTCAAGCCATCCCATTTGTGGTATATTCCTGTCAGAGTGGCACTAGGTAGCCAGAACATTTTAGCTCACTAATGCCTCGTATATGGATCTTTATGCATTCCATTTCATTTTTGACCACTTCCAATTTTCCTAGATTCATACTTCATACATTCCATGTTCCAGTTATTAATGGATGTTTGCAGCTGTTTCTTCTCATTTTGAGTCATGCCACATCAGCAAATGAAGGTCCCAAAAGCTTTACTCCATCCATATCATTAAGGTAGATTCTACTCAGAGGAGGCAGCTCTTTGCCAGTCATATTTTGAGTGCTTTCTGTCCTGACGGGCTCATCTTCTGGCACTATATCAGACAATGTTTCAGGGCTATTCATAAAATTTTCCAGTAATATATCAGATAGCATTTCACTGCTATACATAAAGTTTTCACTGGCCAATTCTTTGAGAAGTGGATGGCCCTTTCCTTCTTCTGAATCTGTCTTAGTCTGGAAGCTCCACTGAAACCTGTCTATGATGGGAGACCGTGCTGGTATTTGAAATACCGGTGGCATAACCTCCAGCCTCATAGCAACATG
>NW_006921596.1:6340538-6341571 GCF_000298275.1 Orycteropus afer afer
CCCATCTGTGTAAAATAAAATGTGTCCAGCTTCACATGCCATTTGCTGCCAGAATCTGAGATTGTTACTAAGAAAGGGATGAGAAGAGGGTGCTAAAGGAAGTCAGATGCAGGCCAGAACATAAGGCACAGAGAATTCAGCATTTGGGGGCTGAAAAGGGGGCCTCAGAAGAGGATCCTTTAGAGCACAAACCTCTTCTGTTTTTCAGGCTTAATTACCATGTTTGAGACCCAGGATTTATAAAGAACGTGCTTATTCAAAAGGACAGTTACACTTCTTTATAGAAAAAATTCTATCCCAGTCCTCAATTTTCCCTCCAGTTGCAACCTGAGTCATTTGAGGAGGACCGGCTGTGTTAAGTGGAAAGGAGAGCTATAAATGGTTTATAAACCATTGTGTGTGGCATCACAAATAGAAGCAGTTGCTGTTCCCCAGGTTGGCAGCAAAATTATGAGCCAGAGTCTAAAGCTCTAAACCAATGTCTTGTGAATTAACTTCACAATGGATTGTCCTCAATGGCACTCAACAATTAATGCCCTCTCATCCTAAAGCATCAGGCAAGGTAAACCACACACCCCCAGCATGCAAATGGGTGAACCTAAGAGCTCCTCTTTCCAGATAAGATGGGTGAACTGATAAAACAGGTCGCTTCCAGTCACTATCACAGTCTGAGGCCAAAGGAGCTCTTACCATTTATTGAACGCTTGCTGTACTCTCTCCTAGGAATTACTCAGCCTCAATGATGGCAAAGACTTATCCAGTTCTTGCTCCATGCCAGTCACTATTCTAAAGTGCTTTATACATGTTGAATCAATTTTATGTAACAATAGGCTTTGAGGATGTGTTAATTAACAACAACAAATTATCCCCTGTTTTACAGATGAGGATATTGAGGCCCAGAGAGATGTGGTAATTAGTCCAAAGTCACACAGCCTTTAAATATGAAAACCAATATTAAAACCAAAGTTCTTTGGCTTCAGAGTCCACATTCCCAACCATTATGCTATGTTAAGGAGCTTTGGTGGCATAGTGG
>NW_006921596.1:6342184-6343511 GCF_000298275.1 Orycteropus afer afer
ACAACAACAACAACAAGGCTATAAGGTGAAGATCTTCTGTAGCCCCTTCATTGCCTTAAGGGAAGGCTGCCTGAGGGGAGGACAGAGAAAGCAGAACAAAGAGATGGACTTTGCGTCACAGGAGCACAAAGGATGAAGCTCATACCATACAATATAAATGGAGACCTCTGGTTTGGGCCAGGCAGTGCTGTTGGTGGCCTAATTTGAGCTCTCAATCCAGCCACTCTTGAGGTGCCCATTCTATACTTTTTGGTTCCCTAAGCCAATAAATATCTTTTCAAAAGCCAAAATGAGTAGAGTTTTCTGCCACTTGAATCATGACACATCTTAGTCAAAATAATCTCAGTAAGCCTTGTGAAAGCCAAGCCAAAAAGTCTATTAGTTCAATGATGAAGTTCTGAGGAAAGAAGTTGACTATGACTTGGGCCTCAAGGCCCTCACCATAGTAAAGAACAGAAAAGAGCCATGAACAAAAAAGGAACATGTATTAAAATTCTCAACTTTTACCTTTTTGTACAAATAGAGGACACCAGCAGCACAGATCATATCCTAAAACTGCTGTTAATGGATTAACTTTCATAATTACATTTAATTCTAGTTAGTGTTAACTTGATTTTAAATGCTACATCAGCATGGCCCAGAAGTCTGTGGAAGATGGGGCAAAGTCAAGTAGGCTTCCAAAAATACACAGGGTATCTGGGTTGGTGATGAATGGTCAAAGAGGACTTTAGCTTAGATGTTATTCTCTTACAAAGGAATGCATTTATGAATTACTCATGTAATTAAAATGTAACTTTTAAAAAAGATGAGGTTAAAGAACACTTCATGTTCTATCTCTTTTAAATAAGCGTGTCTTCATGCTTTTATTTTGGTAATGGAACAATTCAAATAAAACCTTATATGAAATGCTGTAGTGAATATCTGTTGTGTTTTTCCTTCTTCTGGAAACACATCCAGGTTTTTCTTTGGCAACCACTGGCCTCAGGCTTTAGCCGGAGGAGCTGACTCTCTATGTAATTGCCATACTGGTAGAATGTGAGCTTGGTGCTATAGCAGGCCATTTATATTACCTGCAGGGAGACCTTGCCTGAGACTGAAGTCAACTTAGAGAAGGATAGTATGGTCAAGATTTTTGGGTGTCTGAAACCATTCCGCTTATGAACAGGAACCAGACAAGGATGGCCTCTATCACCACTTCTATTCACCATTGTATTGGAAGTCCTAGCCAGGCCAACAAGGCAAGAGAGGGAAATCAAAGGCATCTAAACCAGTAAGGAAGAAGTAAAACTATCCCTATTTGCTGATGATATGATCCTATACATAGAAA
>NW_006921596.1:6345469-6346021 GCF_000298275.1 Orycteropus afer afer
TTGAATTGTGTCCCCCCAAAATACGTGTCAACTTGGCTAAGCCATGATTCTCAGTATTATGGAACTATCCTCCATTTTGTGATCCAATGTAATTATCCTCTGTATTGCAGATCTTCAACTCTACGATGTTAATGAGGCAGGATTAGAGGCAGTTATGCTAATGAGGCAGGATACAATCTACAGGATTAGGTTGCATCTTGAGTCAATCTCTTTTAATGTATAAAAGAGATTGAACAAGTGAGCAGCGATGAGAGGAACCTCAGTACCCCCAAGAAAGAAGAGCCAGGAGTGGAGCATGTCCTTTGGACCAAGTGTCCAAGTGCTGAGAACCTCCTAGATCAGGGGAAGATTGATGCCGAGACACATGGAGATCTCCAAGGGACAGTGGGCCCACAGATGTTGAAAGGAGGCAAGGACCTTCCTCCAGAGCTGACAGGGAGAGAAAGCCTTCCCCTAGGGCTGGTCCCTGAATTGCAACTTCCAGCCTCCTAAACTGTGAGAGAATACATTTCTGTTTGTTAAAGGCATCCATTTGTGGTATTTCTGTTACAG
>NW_006921596.1:6348301-6360241 GCF_000298275.1 Orycteropus afer afer
TTGGTCCAGTTGTGAGGATTTTCATTTTCTTTATGTTGACATGTAATCCATACTGCAGACTGAAGTCTTTAATCTTCATCAGTAAGTGCTTCAAGTCCTCATTTTCAGCAAGCAAAGTCGTGTCATCTGCATATCACAGGTTCTTAATGGGTCTTCCTCCAATCCTGATGCCATGTTCTTCTTCATATAGTCCAGCTTCTCAAATTATTTGTTCAGCACACAGATAGAATAACTATGATGAAAGGATACAACCCTGGTTTTAAACCATGCAGTGTCCCCTTGTTCTGTTTGAATGACAGCCTCCTGGCCTAGGTATAGGTTCCTGATGAACAAAATAAAGTGTTCTAGAATTCCCATTTTTCTCAATGTTACTCGTAATTTGTTATGATCCACACAACTGAATGCTTTTGCATCATCAATAAAACACAAGTAAACATCTTTCTGGTATTCTTTGCTTTGAGCCAAGATGCATCTGACATCAGCAATGATATCCCTCATTCCACCTCCTCTTCCTGAATCCAGCTTGCATTTCTGGAAGTTCTCTCTCAATATACTGCTGCAACCATTTTTGAATTATCTTCAGTAAGATTTTACTTGCTTGTGATATTATGTTGTTTGATAATTTCCACATTCTGTGGGATCACCTTTCTTTGGAATGGGTACAAATATGGATCTCTTACAGTCAGTTGGCCAGGTAGTTGTCTTCCAAATCTCTTGGCCTAGTCTAGTGAGTTCCTCCAGCATGGCATCCATTTGTTGAAACATTTCAAGAAGTATTCCATCAATTCCTGGAGCCTTGTTTTTCACCACTTCCCTCAGTGCAGCTTCGACTTCTTTTTTCAATATCATTGGTTGTTGATCATATGCCACCTCCTAAAATGGATGAACATGGACCAATTCTTTTTGGTACAGTGACTCTGTGTATTCCTTCCATCTTCTTTTGATGTTTCCTGCATCATTCAATATTTTGCAAATAGAATCTTTCAATATTGCAACTGGAGGCTTAAATTTTTTCTTCGGTTCTTTCAGCTTGAGAATTACCAAGTGTGTTTTTCCCTGTTGCTTTTCTAACTCCAGGTCTTTGCACATTCCATTATAATAATTGATTTTGTCTTCTCAAGCTACTCTATGAAATCTTCTGTTCAGCTCTTTTATCTTGTCATTTCTTCTTTTTGCTTTAGCTACTATCCACTCAAGGGCAAATTTCAGAGTCTCTTCTGACATCCATTTTGGTCTTTTCTTCTTTTCTCGTCTTTTTAATGACCTCTTGCTTTCTTTATGGATGATGTTGTTGATGTCATCCCACAATTCTTCTGGTTTTCAGTCATTGGTGTTCAATTCATCAAATCTATTCTTTAGATGGTCTCTAAATTCAGGAGGGATATATTCAAAGTCATAATTTGGCTCTCATGGACTTGTTTTAATTGTCTTCAACTTCTAGTTCAACTTGCATATGAGCAATTAATGGTCAGTTCCACAATCAGCTCTTGGCCTTGTTTTGGCTAAAGATATTGAGCTTTTCCATCACCTCTTGCCACAGATGTAGTCAATCTGATTCCTGTGTACTCCATCTGGTGAAGTCAATGTGTGTAGCCATTGTTTGTGTTGTTCAAAAAAGGTATTTGCAATGAGTAAGTTATTGGTCTTGTAAAAATTCTACCATGTGATCTCCAGCATTATTTCTATCACCAAGGTATATTTTCCAACTACCGGTGATTCGTCTTTGTTTCCATCTTTTGCATTCCAATCACCAGTGATAATCAGCACATCTTGATTGCATGTTCGGTCAGTTTCAGACTGCAGAAGTTGGTAAAAATCTTCAATTTCCTCATCCTTGGCTTTGGTGGTTGATGTGTAAATTTGAATAACAGTAGTATTAACTGGGCTTCCTTGTTGTTGTTTTATCCTTGTAGATGTGCAGATATTATCCTATCACTGACAGCATTGTTCTTCAGGATAGATCTTGAAACATTCTTTCTGACAATGAATGTCACTCCATTCCTCTTCAGCTTGTCATTCCCAGGATAATAGAGCATGTGGTTGGTTGATTCAAAATGGCCAAAACTGGTAATGCCTAGGATATCAATCTTTACATGTTCCATTTCATTTTTGACAGCTTCCAATTTTCCTAGAGTCATACTTCGTACATTCCATGTTCCGATTATTAATAGATGTTCGCAGCTGTTTCTTTTCATTTTGAGTCATGGCACGTCAGCAAATAGAGGTCCTGTAAGCTCTACTTTATCCGTGTCATTAAGGTTGGTTCTACTCTGATAATCAAACAACATAAATGGTGACATATACACCATTCACATAACTCTGAAAATTGCTCTTGAACATGATGTGGCTAAAACAAAAGGAAGAAAAGATGAAGTAAAAGAGCTGAGCAGATGATTTCAAAGGTATTGTAGTTTGAAGTTATCAAGGATTTCATTTTACCTGGATCTACAATCAACACCCATAGAAGCAGCAGTCAGGAAATCAAATGACTTATTGTATTGAGCAAATCTGCTATAAAAGACTAGCTTCAAGTGTTAAAAAGTGAAAAATGTCATTTTGAGAACTAAGATGCACTTGACCCATGCCATGGTATTTTCAGTATGTGGTGCTGGTTTATTCCCAGCATGAAAAAGAGTAACATTTTGTTTCATTTTTTAAAAATACATTTTATTGAAATATAATTTATGCCCAGTGAAATATACAAAGTAACATTCATTTCTGATCTCACAGATTTATGCCAGTAACTGCTCCCAACTGCTCCATCCTCACAGTGAGGGGTGGGCTTGATTACTGTAAGGGCCTTTAAGCTCTGATATTCTGGCTTTCTGTCCACATGGGGAAGTGAAGACATCAGCATACTTCGACCAGACCTGGCCTGTCCCTCTTCTCCACCTGTGACCTGCCTGGCAAAGACCACAGAGAATTTATTTTGGTGGTGCACTATTAAAAAGACATTTAACCATAAGCCATGAGGAAGATCATGGTGATTTATAGCATGGACTTTAGAATCAGACAGACCCAAGTCTCAGCTCTACCACTTACTAGCTATGTGATTTTTGCAAGCAACCCAATCTCTCTGAACCTCAGTTTTCCCATCTGTATAATGGGGATAATAGCAGTAAGTATGTCATAGGATTGTTCTGAGGCTGATATGAGATGATGCAGTAAAGCATTTAACACCGTGCCCAGCACATTAAAAATGCTCAATAAATATTAGTTATAATTTTAATAGTGCTATTCTTAACAAAGGAAGTTTTACAGCAGGCCACACCAGTGCTAAACCCGAATCACAGTTATACCCTTGCACAGATGTCTTACCTGCACTTATTCCCTCAGTCATAAAATAAGAAGTAGATTTCCTTTCTTGAAACATGGTGGGGTCTGAAGAATGGATAAGTACTAGAACTAAAAAAATAATAAAAGAGAATTACAAAGCATAACAGCGTACAGCATTGCCTTTTTTTTTCCCCCCAGCTGAGTTCCTAGGTCCCAAGATTATTTTGCAAGTTCCCCTAGGTGAAAGACACTATGGTTTCAGGAAGAAAATATCTGGGAATACTCAGTAAACAATTGGAAATATTGATTTGAGTCATTGCTTAATATTTTGTCCATGTTTCAGGCACTCTAACAGGTGAAGCCACTGAGTTTGTTGCCATGATTTTCTTTCTATTAGTCCCTGGGATTAAAAGTAATTACTCCCAAATGTCCTCCATGGCAGAAGGAAATATCCTAAAAATCTAGGAAGAAAGAAACCAATGAATGTAGAATAATAAGCAAACTCTGAAGAAAGAGGTTTTATTTGTTCATGAAATCTATACAATTGTTCTTTCTCCTTCACACCTTAACTCCTGCTCCACCCCCCTTGGCTTTAGTTAAGACTGCTGCTAAGCCCAAAATGTCCCTGCCTCTTTTTGAAATGTTATCAGTATAATACTGAACTGTATAAACACTTCCTTTGTGAATTGTTTTTATTCAGTCTCAATCTCCATAAACTACATCTATGTTGAGTGTGTGGTACCAGTTGCCTATTTCTAGCTTGGCTTTGCATCGCAAGTTTATCTTTAACCCACCTTTGCACGTCATGCTGAGAGTTTATTGATACATGTGCCCTGACTATTAGCTCACCTTGACTAATATTTGCTTGTTAGAGAGACATGTTATCAGGAAAGATCAGTCCCTGGAGAAGGACAACATGCTTGGTAAAATAGAGGGTCAATCCTCAATGAGACAGATTGACACGGTGGCTGCAAACATAGCAACAACTGTCAGGAAGGTGCAGGACCAGGCAATGTTTCGTTCTGTTGTACATAGAGTTGCTGTGAGTCAGAACCGACTCAACAGCACTAACAACAACAACAACAACGAGGCAATTATTTGCTTTAAAAAGACTCAGAGCAGGTGGACTCTTAATGGGACCATCCCCTAAAAACTCAAACCTGACTTTAAAAAAATTGAGGCCCCACTTAGGAAGATACTCATGAGGGACAAAGATGGGAGCAGAATGAAACGCAGCAGAAAGAGAGAGAAGAAACTCTCTGCAGTAATCCCTGAAACAAGGCCACAGACATTCTAGGGTTTGTGTTTTTTCTCTTTTGAAATTTTCTTACATTACACAAGAAATCGTTCTTCATTCTTTTTTTAAAACTTTGAAAATATATTAAGGAAAAAGAAATATTAGTCACTGATAATCCCACCACTCAAAGATAGCCATTAACAATGGAGCATTTATCCTTTCAGATCTTCTAACCTACCCAAATATCCATAAGGAAAATAATTTTTAAAACATCACTTCTAGAACTCAGATCCATCGACCTATGGTCAGCTGATTCTTGACAAAGGGCTGAAATCCATTAAGTGGGGAAGAGATGGTCTCTTCAACAAATGGTGCTGACAAAACTTGATATTCATTTGCAGAAAAATGAAACAAGATCTGTACCTATACCATACACAAAAACTCCAGATGGATCACAGACTTAAATGTGAAACTGAAACTATAAAGTTCCTCAAGAAAAAAATAGGGGCAAATTTAGAGACCCTCATTTATGGCATAAATAGACTGTCAAGCATAACCCAAAATGCACAAACAGTTAAAGATAAACTAGAAGAATGGGACTTTCTAAAAATTAAATTTTTATGTGCTTCAAAAGACTTCTCCAAAAGAGTAAAAAGAGAACGTACAGATTGGGAAAAAACATTTGGCAATGACACATCTGACAAAAGACTTATCTCTAAAATTTATAGAAAATTCCAACATTTCAACAGCAAAAAGATTAACAACGCAATAAAAAATAGGCAGAAGACATGAATAGACACTTCACCAAAGAGGATAGTCAGGTGGCCTACAACTACATGAAAAAATGCTCACGATCATTAGCCATCAGAGAGGTGTAAATCAAAACAACGAGATACCATCTCGCCCCAGCACTAATGGCAAAGTTCAACAAGACAAAAAATAGCAAATGCTGGGGAGGATGTGCAGAGATTGGGACTCTCATACACTGCTGGTGGGACTCTCAAATGATACAACCACCACTGTGGAAAACAGTATGGCAATTCCTTACAAAGCTGGAATTAGAAATAGCATTTGACCCAGCAATCCCATTGCTAGCTTTATATCCTAAAAAAGTGAGAGCCAGGACAAGAACAGATACATGCACACTTATGTTCATTGTAGTACTACTTACAATAGCAAAAAGATGGAAACAACCTAGGCGCCCATCAACAGAAGAATAGATAACTAAACTATGGTACATGCACACAATGCAATACTGTGCAACACTAATGAATAATGTAGAATCTGTAAAACACTGCATAACATGGATGAAATTGGAGGACATTATGCTGAGTGAAATAAGTAAATCACAGAAGGACAAATGCAGTATTAGTTCATTATTGTAAAAAGTGAAGGAAAGCTTTATATATGGAAGGAAACTTTCTTTGTTGGTTACCGGGGTAGGAGGGGAAGAGAGGAGGAAACACTGAAAAAAAAAAAATGCATTGACCCATGCCACTTAAGTTTGGTGTATTTTACTGCACATAAATTATATTTCAATAAAATGTGGTGTTTTTTTTTTTTTAAAAAAAAAAGTCAAAAGAGAACCTACAGATTGGGAAAAAATATTCAGCATGACATATCTGGTAAGGGACTTATCTCTAAAATTTATAGAAAACTCCAACACCTCAACAACAAAAAGACAAATAATCCAATTAAAAAATGGGCAGAAGACACAAATAGACACTTCACCAAAGAGAATATTCAGGTGGCCCACAAACACATGAAGAAATGTTCACCATCATTAGCCATTAGAGAGATGCAAATCACAACAACAATGAGATACCATCTTGCCCCAGCACTAATGGCAAAGTTCAACAAGACAGAAAATAACAAATACTGATGAGAATGTGGAGAGATTGGGACTCTCATACACTGATGGTGGGACTGTAAAATGATACAACCACTGTGGAAAGCAGTATGGTGATTCCTTAAAAACTTGCAACTAGAAATACCATTTGATCCACCAACCCCATTACTAGGTATATATCCTAAAGAAGTGAGAGCCAGGACAAGAACAGATATATGCACACCAGTTTTCATCACAGCACTATTTACAATGGCAAAAAGATGGAAATAACCTAGGCGCCCAGCAACTGAAGAATGGATAGCCAAACTATGGTACATACACATAACGGAATACTATGCAACACTAAAGAATAATGTTGTTGTTGTTGTTGTTAAGTGCCGTCGAGTCATTTCCGACTCATAGCGGCCCCATGCACAGCAGAACGAAACACTGCCCAATCCCGCGCCAGCCCCACGATCCCTGCTATACTTGAGCCCATCATCGCAGCCACCGTATCAATCCATCTCCTTGAAGGCCTCCCCCTCTTTCGTCGACCCTCCACCCTACCAAGCATGACATCTTTCTCCAGGGAATGGTCCCTTCTTACAACATGACCAAAATAGGTGAGACGAAGTCTGGCCATTCTTGCTTCCAAGGAGCATTCTGGCTGCACTTCCTCCAGGACAGATCTGTTAGTTCTTTTAGCAGTCCACGGTACTTTCAGCATTCTCCGCCAGCACCACAACTCAAAAGCATCAACTCTTCTTCGGTCTTCCTTATTCATTGTCCAGCTCTCACATGCATACCAGGCGATTGGAAATATCATGGCTTGTGTCAGGAACACCTTAGTCCTCAAGGAGATATCCTGGCTCCTCAGAATAATGTAGAATCTACAAAACACTGCATAACGTGGATGAACTTGGAGGACACTATGCTGAGTGAAATAAGTCAATCACAGAAGGACAAATATTGTATTAGTTCATTACTATAAAAAGTCAAGGAAAGGTTTAGATATGGAAGGAAATTTTCTCTGTTGGTTACCAGGGGTGGGAAAGGAGCAGAGGGAACACTGCAAAAATAAAATTACAAATATATATATATATATATATGTATTTTTTTGTGTGTATATACACACACACACAAAACATATACAACAACATACACATATACATATATATCACTTCTAATCCTCTCATCAACCCTCTTAGGCAAGTACTCATATCACCATCACTGACAGTTGAGGAAACTGAGGATTAGTGAGATGAGGTTGTAGCTTGAATAGGGAAGTCATTCAGGCTGGCCCTAAAGCCATACCACCTGTGCTTGTGCACAAATGTTTAACAGTCTCTCACCCAAGGCCCTCAATTCCAGCATGCTTTGGTATTCTAGGAGGCTCCTCCAATGTCCCCTCTTATCTGAATGACAGGAAGACACAAAACTACTCACAACATCAGTCCAGAGTAACTGGGGGTGAGAGGCACTGTACTCAGGGCGGCATTACAAAAGAACTCCCTAAACCAGCTAGACTGCCCACGTGAACTCACTATCTTATAAGTAAGCTGGAAAATCAAACACCTGGGAGGTTGGGGGCTACTGGTCCCAGCAAGCAATGCTCTTATCCACCTCCACAGAGTGACTCCCTGTGACTTTAGAGTCACTTTCTGGGCTAACTCTGAGGCAATTCACGTTGTATGGCATTCTGGTAAAACTGGATTAAAGCTAAATTCAAGAGTGGTTGGAAGGAAGGCTATAATGTCTGCAAGTTTCTCAGGAGAAGCAGTGACTCCGAAATTGGGTAGAAATGAAGGTAGTTCTGCAGATGAGGAAACTAAAGCCCCAAAACGGTCTTTCCATTTTGGGAAGGACATCGCTCCCTGCCAGTAGCCCCACAGCACCCATCTTCTTCTTGGGAGACCCTCTCACTTTCTCCGCTGTCCTGTGGTTATTTCCCAGCGCCCCTCATCTTCCCTACTGAGCGGAACAGCCCTCACCTGACTGCCAGGACTGGTTATTCTGCACTCTAGGGGCTGCCCTTTCACCACCCCACCCATCTCCCTGCTGGATCATAGACCACTCAAGAGAATTCACTTCTGCCTTCATTCTTGGAATAAAAATTTATTGAGGACCTCTGTTTGCCAGAGAGCTTGTCCACTTCCCATCACTCACATGTTCCTCCAGACCAACACTGGACCTTGTCAGTACAATTCATCCTGCACCCCCTATTTCTACCCGCCCCCCCCAGTCCATTCTTCCTGCAGTAAACCAAAACCGTAAACCCAACTCATTCTTGTCAATCAGTTCCAACTCATGGCGACTCCATGTGTTACAGAGTAAAACTGCTCCATAGGGTTTTCTTGGCTTTAATCTTTATGGGTGCATCCTACACTCCATGTTAGCATCGGTGGTGACAGGGTGTATGGTGCAAGAAGAATATTAGGAATCAATTCCTCCTCTTATAGGTTACAGCCAATGTTCTAACCTCAGGAAAATGGAACTCTTAGCCTCTATTAGGGAGTTGATCCTTAATATCCTACAAAAGGAAGGAGCTCAGGTGGCATAACAGGTAAGTGCTTGACTGTTATAGAAAAAGTTGGTGGTTTGAACCCCCCTGGGAGCTCTGCAGGAGAAAGACCTGGCCATCTGCTTCTGTAATGATCACAGCCAAGAAAACTCTATGGGGCAAGTTCTGCTCTGTCACATGGGGTCAAAACTGGCTTGACAGTACCCAACAACAATCACCTACAAGAGTAAGTGGAAGGAAGCAAGATTTAGCAGAGAAAAGAGAGAAAAATATGAAGTAGGCTTGATAATGCCTCAACCAACCTAGTGGGGAAGGTCTGGAACAAACATTGCTCTAGTATATCACACCTCAGACTGAAATGGCCAAATTCTTTCACCTTGCCCTGCTCAGTCATTGAGTGTAGGCTTCTCTGAGAAGATCATGACCTCCACCTTGTGCAAGGCAGCTCTCTACCCGGAGACGGGAGGCACTGCCAGGTGAAGGCTGTCGGCAAGTTCTCCCTTGCAAGAGAAGGGCACATCTCCATATTCATCAAATCCACCAGCACTGCTGACCCTCATCATCCTCTCAGGATCCGGTACAACTCATGAGTCACTCTGTCCAGACCTCTGGTGGTGGTGTTAGCTGCTGTTGAGTCTGTCCCTGACTCACAGTGACCCTGTGGACAACAGAACAAAGCCCTAACCAGTCCTGTCCTATCCCCAGGACAGTTGCAGGTTGGGTTGTTGTGACCCATAGAGTCTCCACTGGCCGATGTGTCAGAAGCAGATTGCCAGCCTTTCTCCCTCATCCATCTTAGACTGGAAGCTCTGCTGGAACCTGCTCAGCATCCTAGCAACACACAGGCCTTCATATGGGCGGTGGCTGCACATGACATGCATTGGCCAAGAATCGAACCTGGGTCTCCCACATGAAAGGCAAGAATTCTACCACAGACCTACTAAGCCGGAAGGCCTCTTTTAGAAGTGCTCATGAAACCCTGCTCTTTTTCTTCCCAGCAGTTGTCACAGTGTATAATCACACGTAAATTCCTAAAGCTCTGTGCAGGCAAGGAAGGTCTCTGACTCATTGTAGTCCCAGAGCTTAGCCCAGTGCCTGACACATGGTATGTGCCGTTCTCATGGAATCCAGACCGGAACCTCTGACACGGCATAATTCCCAGGAACCATGGTTCTCAGGTAGCTGTTGAAACCATAAATACTTTATTTAGCTAACTCTATGAAAGAATGTTTGCCTTGAATATTGTGCTCTTTTGAAGAATTATCTATGTGTGATCAAACGGACAACAGCAGCTCAAAATTTCAGACAAGAGCTATGCTGTGAGATCAATCACTGATTATTTAACTTGTTTTTCAAAATGTTGCATGGGATCCTGCCTGTCCACAAGTTATTTTATAACTCCTCGTCTTAGTCTCTTAGTGCGGCTATAATAGATGTACCACAAGGTGGTGGCTTTTATAAAAAGAAGTTTATTTTCTCACAGTTTAGGAGGCTAGGAGGCCAAATTCAGGGCATCGAACAAACAAAACCAAACTCACTGCCATCAGCTCTGGGGGAAGGTCTTGTTTCTGTTCAGCTTCTGCCACTCAGTTCCTTGGCGATTTCATGTGACATCTGTCTTTCCTCCATTTCTATACTTGCCTCTGTGCCTAATCTGCTCCCGTAAAGCTCAAAGGTCATTGATTGGTTTAAGAGGTATTATAGAATCTAACCCAGAAACATTAAAAAAATTAAAGTTCATGTAATTTAGAGAAATCTTTAACAAACTAAAGGAGCTCTGGTGGCATTTGACTGCTAACAAGGTCAGTGGTTCAAACCCACCAGCTGCTCCGCAGAAGGAAGATGGAGCAATATACTTCTATAAAGATTTACAGCCTCAGAAACCCAATAGGGGTCACTATGAGTTGGAATTGACTCAATGGCAATGAGTTTGGTTTTGAATTTAACAAATTAAGGTAGTTTAATTTGGGTTTAATAAAAACAGTTATGTTTCTCTGAGTTACCGCTGTGAAGTATAACGTAAGTGTACGTATTTATTCTACTTGGGTATGCTTTTCTTACTTTATACACATTTACTGATGTAACAAACTCGAATTGTTGTTGTTAGGTGTCATGGAGTTGGTTCCGACTCAGCAATTCTATGTACAACAGAAAAGAAGGATGCCAGATCCTGCATCTTCCTCACAATTGTTGCTGTGTTTGAGCTGTTTTGCAGCCACTGCATCAACCCATCTCATTGAGGGGCTTCCTCTTTTTCGCTGACCCTCTAGTTTACCAAGCATGTTGCCAAGAATTTGAGACAACTTAAAATCTTGGAGTAATACTAAATTGATTTAATTGATGATTCATTATCATTTAAGTTCATGTATTTTTGTTTTTTATTTTATAGGAGCTTTGGTGGCCTGGTGCCTAAGGCATTCGGCTGCTAACCAGAAGTTTGGTGGTTCGAATTGACCAGCCACTCTGCAGGAGGAAGATGGAGTGATCCACTTCCGTAAAGATTTACAGCCTCAGAAACCCAATGGGGGTCGCTATGAGTCAGAATCAACTCGATGGCAGTTGAGTTTGGTTTGTTTTATTTCTGGTGGCACAGTGGTTAAAGCATTCAGCTGCTAACCAAAAGGTCAACAATTCAAACCTACCAGGCACTGAGTAGGAGAAAGATGAGGCAGTCTGCTTCCATAAAGATTTATGGCCTCGGAAACCCTATGGGCCAATTCTGCTCTGTCCATAGTGTCACTAAGAGTTGAACTTGACCTGATGGCAGTGGACTTGGTATTTTATTTAATTTTATATGCCACAAAAAGGCTATACATATGTATATTTGGAAATATGAAAGAAAACATCAAATTAGAATTAAGAAGTGAAAAACTTCATACAGTAGAAACACTTATAGGATGTTCTATAGTCATATAATACTATTAACTACTAAAACAGTAGATTCTTGTATTAGAAGGAAAATAATCAGACTTCAAATTGGTTTTAGATACTGTAGTCATGGAATTAGAAATTTCCATTGATAAACTTGGAAAAATTCTAAAGATTATAACTAAAGAATTATCAGAAGTGTGAACCATG
>NW_006921596.1:6362041-6363396 GCF_000298275.1 Orycteropus afer afer
TGATACCTATGGATGTAATCCCATTTGGGAATAGGATTGTCTTTGTTATGTTAATGAGGTCATATCAGTGTGTTTTAAGCCAATCACTTCTGAGATATAAAAGATGAGATTGGGCACAGAAGAAAGCAAGGACCAACGGGAGAAGACACATGCTACACGAAGATCACCAGGGAGCTGAGGAAGAGAAGCTGCAGGAGACAAAAGATGTTCCCAAGAGCCAACAGATTTGCCCTAATTCAGACTCCCGGACTCCTAAACTATGAGAAAATGAATGTGTTTTTTTAAGCCACACATGAGTAATATTTCTGTTCAGTGCCCAAGGAATTTGCCTGCTAACCTGAAGGTTCAAACCCACCAGCTGCTCCACAGGAGAAGGTGGAGCAGTCTACTTCTGTAAAGATTTACTGCCTGGAAACCCAGTGGGGGTTGCTATGAGTCAGAATTGACTCAATGGCAGTGAGTTTGGTTTTATGTAAGAAACTAGGAGGAGCTCTGGTGGTGCAGTGGTTAAAGCATTTGGCTGCTAAACAAAAGGTCAATGGTTTGAACCCATGAGCCACTCTGTGGGAGAAAGATGAGGCCGTCTCCTTCCGTAAAGATTTACACCTTGGACACCCCATGGGGCAGTTCTACTCTGTCCTATGTTGTTGTTATATATGGTCGAGTTGGCTCCGACTCGTGGCCACCCCGTGTGGCCCCGTGTGGCCCTGTGTCATCTTCACAGTCTCTGCTCGGCTTGAGCCCATCTTTGCAGCCACTGTGTAAATCCACCTCATTGAGGGTCTTCCCCTTTCTGGCAATCCTCTACTTTACCAAGTATGACATCCTTCTCCAGGGAGGGCAGGGCCATTGCCCAGGTGGTCCCCAAAAATAGAGGATACTTTTAAGCCACAAAAGCTAATGTAATTTGTTCTGCGGGGTTTTGGACTCGCTTGATGCCCGTTATCCCTTCTAATACCTCCCATTACAGAAAAGTCTACCTTGTATCTGTTCCACCATTGAATCTAGAAACAAATAACTTGTAGTCTAGATTTCGCAAGTTCACAGAGGAAAATGAATTTTGCATCAGGATGGGATGTGCCTAATGTCTCACCCATATTTGATTTAGATAATTCAGAAACTGAGATTTTGAACTTGGGGTTGATTTAAGACTTTCAAGATGATGTGATAGAGTGAATGTGTCTTGCATGTAGCGAAGATATGAATTTGGGGGGGAGGGGGCTAAGGGGAAATGTTGTTGATTGAATTGTGTCCCTCCAAAATATGTGTTGTAAATCCTAGCCTCCAGCCTGTGGTTACAACCCTACTTGGGAATGAGTTGTCTTTGTTATGTTAATGAGACAGAATTAGTTTCC
>NW_006921596.1:6364498-6365116 GCF_000298275.1 Orycteropus afer afer
CCAGCCTTCTGGTTAGCAGTCAAGTACCTTAAGCACTACACTGCCAGAGCTCCAACTGTGATATAGGGAATTTAAAACTCACTGCCGTGAAGTCGATTTTGACTCATTGCGACTCCCATCGGGTTTCCAAGGCTGTAAATCCTTAAGGAAGCAGACTGTCTCATCTTTCTTCCATGGTGCAGCTGGTGGGCTCAAACCACTGAGCTTTGGGTTAAGAACCAAACACCTTAACCACTATACCACCAGCACTCCTATAGGGAAGACAGTTTTATATAATTATATGGATAAATGTATACCATGTTCATTTCGTAAAAACAAAAATGTATACATTAATATAGTCTTTCTTCCCACCCCAAAGCTGGTTTTAAATTTATCATATATTTTACAATCAAGAAAACAGATTAGTATGATAAGCATGAGAGAAGAGAAACAAAAGAAACTCATTTTATATGCATGAACTATTCTAATATTTTTCAGAAAGATAAACATAGCTGTAAAGAATGCCCCAATATCTGACAATTCTAAATATGCATTGATCTTCATGTCCTGCACTCTGCAGCACCCAAAATAGAAGAGCATATTTCTCTGGTTCTCAGCCTAGGGATTAGGTGCTATCTG
>NW_006921596.1:6368964-6424419 GCF_000298275.1 Orycteropus afer afer
CATTTATTAAACAAACATTCTCTTCCCCATTTAATGGATTTTGGAACTTTGTCAAAGATCAGCTGACTGTAGGTCGATGGATCTATTTCTCGGTTCTCAATTCTATTCCATTGGTCTATGTATCTGTCATTCAACCAATACCAGGCAGTGAAACACTGTTCTTATATCACATGTAGGCCAAGGTTAAGTGTGTTTTAGAGGTGGAGGTATGTGTGTGTGTGTATCCTCAACTGGGCAGAACAGATGCAAACTTGTCATTGAAGGCAGTGGAGTCCTTACAGCAGCCAAGTTCGTTGTGTGGACTGGAGTCTGAATACACGGTCATGAGATGGAGCTTGGGAAATAGTGTAGACACAGATGCTGGGGGTGAAACCAGTGGATGAGAAGCCCATATAACCCTGTAATCAAGCCAGTTTGCTGGCATAGCAATACTCATAGGAATCTTAGGTTTCTGTTGTTCTCCCCCACCCCCTTATTTCCCGGGATAGGTAATGAATTTCTTTAATCAAAACATGTGGCATTTTCTTGACAAGGATGAACAGGATGTTCATACATCTTCCTCTTTTTCTTTTTTTTGCAATTGTTATTTGGGTGAATAACAGCAGTATGTTCTAAACACTTGGCTTTTACAAAATTACCTCATCAAATCTTCTCCATGGTCCCATGAGGTAAGCGGTGTTGTTCTCATTTTACAGATGAGAAAACTAAGACTTACAAAGGCTATGTAACATGCTCCAAGTGAGCCAGGCAGTAACTGTATGCAAACTATATTCAAACCCAGGTTTTCTAGTGTGTTCTGCCTACACTGAGGAGCTCTGGTGGGCACAGCAGTTAAAACATTAGGCTACATTAGGATGCTCACCCCCCCCGCAAAAAAAAATTGGTGGTTCAAACACACCAGCCACTCTGTGGGAGAAAGATGAGGCAGTCTGCTTCCATAAAGATTAATAGATTTGGAAGTCCTTTGGTAGCGGTTGTACTCTGTCCTTTATGGTCGCTACGAGTTGCAATTGACTTGCTGGCAGTGGGTTTTCCTTCCTGCACTGCCTTCATCATGTATCTCTTGCGCCAGCCTTCAGGAACTGTGTGTCTGTCTCTCTCTGTGTGCGTCTGTGTCTGTCTCTGTGTGTGTGTGTGTTTGGGATGAGGAAGCCCCTGGGCTGTCCTGCTTGAGAACATCTATTCTCACAGAATTTCCAAGGCTGGAAAGGACCTTAAAGGTCATTTAATAAAGTTTAGTTTGCAGATGGAGAATCAATGTGAGGCCCAGAGAGAACCGACTCCTCCAACATCCTCTCTGTAGATTGTGGTGTCTCATTTAGACCCCAGGTCTCCTGACTACATTGTTTGTACTATCTTACAATACCCCCATCCACAGGAGGGTCAGAGAAAAAGAGATGGATTGACAGTGGCTCAACAATAGGCTCAAATATACCTGTCAATGTGAGAATGACACAGGACCAGACAACTTTTTGTTGTTATACACAGGGTTGCTATGAGTTGGGAGTCCGCTCCATGGCACCTAACGCCACCTCTCAGTCTTCCTCTGTACTCAACCTATGAGAGACAGCAAGTCTTTTGTCTGGATAGACCTTTGCCAAAAATAATAACTATCCTGTTTTTAGCTTTCATTCTTCAACAAAGACTGAATGCCTTCTGTGCGACGGGCACTATCAAAGAGATAATGTGAATAAGATGAACAAGACCTGCTCTGCCCCCTGGAGCTTAAATCCAAGTAGGGGAGATAGACTAATGAAAGATATCTAAATGCGATCATCTCAGATGTTGAGAAAGAAATAAAACTGGGTTGTGCAGGTGTGGGTGAGGGTGTGTTGGCGGGGGTTAGGGGTGGGGGGAGTTGACGGAGTCGTCTGAAAAACCGGTATTTAACTCTCACGACAACCCTGAGAGGCTATTGGTATATCCCGTTTTTCCGATAATAAAACTGACGTTCAGAAGTGGTCAGAGTGACAAAAGCTAAGTCCCAAACTCTTAACCCCTGCTTCCTAGCAGCTCCCATTGAGCAGCCGCTGCCACCGCCTGGCCTTGGATGATGAAACTCGGGGCGACGACTGCACCATCCAGCAGGCCGCGTCCTTGCAGGTGTGGGAGGGACAGGGTTGCGCCTCCAGGAAAAACTGCAAATACTCTAGATTCGCAGAAGGGCCTGAAACCACAGCCTCTGCCCAGTCCCTACCTAGCTTTTCAACCCTGCGGTCAGGACAAAGAGCCCGCCCAGGGCTTCGCAGGGCTAAACCGACCGCTCCCGCCTCCTGCCGGGCCTTCTGCCAGGCCTTCTGCCCGGCCCCCTGCCCGGCCCCCGCCCGGCCTCCGCCCGGCCCACTCCCGGACCGCGCGGAGCACTGTGGGAGTTGTAGTTTTCTAGGTCTCGGCACTTTCTCCGAGAATGGTCGGAGGAACTACAAAGCCCAGTGGCCAGCGCGCAGGCCCAGGACGGACTCGCCGGCAGTGGGTGTGCTAGAGCAGGGGGCCGGGTGGTTCGGGCGCCGGGATGCGGCTGGGGGTGCTGGATCCTGGGAGCCGCTTCGGGAGCGCGCGCTAGCCGGGGTGCGGCGAAGGGCTGCCAGTTGGCGACAGGCACGTTGCATACATGCACTGGGCAACACCTTCGCAAAAATCGATTGTGAAGCGCTTTGGCGCTGCAGTGGCGCGGTGGAGGGTCTCGGTCGCCCGGAGATAGGCACCAGCCCCGGAGCCAGGCTGACACAGCTCGCTGAAAAAGCCCTTAGCTGCGCTTGGGGAGGACGAGTGCCCCGTCTTGGGCTGTGCGCGACGTGTTTGTTCTTTCTCTTTTTGTGCCAAGGTTTCCCTGGGCAGGCGCACGATGCAGCGGGCGGCGGCGCTGGTTCGGCGGCGCTGCTGTCTCCGGACCCCGGGCTCCTGGGGCCGAAGTCAGAGCAGCGCAGCCGCTGAGGCCTCGGCGGTGCTGAAGGTGCGGCCCGAGCGGAGCCCGCGCGAGCGCATCCTCACGCTTGAGTCCATGAACCCGCAGGTGAAGGCGGTGGAGTATGCGGTGCGGGGACCCATCGTGCTCAAGGCCGGCGAAATCGAGCTGGAACTGCAGCGGGTGAGCGCGGGCTTCGGGGCCCGCGGAGCTGGGGAGGCTTAGGGGCGCTGATGAGGGAAGAGCCGCAGCTGTCTTTCACTGGGGTTCGACCATTGGACTCCCCCCACCCCCATGGCCAGCTCCTTCATTCTGCCAAGGTTGGCTAAAACAAGAGCCCTCTTCCCCTTCCTGCACCCACCAGTGCCCGGCACCTGGCACGAAGTAAGGCCTTCAAATATGATTCACTTGTTGAATTGAATTCATCAATTATAATTGAGCGGCCCATGGTGCCAAGCACTGCGTCTTACGTGGCTGACCTGTCCGCATGGAACCAAGATCCAGAAGGGGGAGAAAAACAAGAAGTCAGTAAAGAAAAAAAACAGGAGTTGCAGGTAGTGAATTAATGCTTCTAAGAAATTGAAACGGAGGAGGGGTGGGGTTGGGGGTGGGGGAGTAGGGCTCTGAGGAGTGTTGGGTTTGTTCTGGAAGCTTTTTTTCTCTCCTCCAAGGTCCTTTGCCAATAATGATTCCTTGACCAGAGTGCCCGGGCTGAGGAGGGGGCATGGAAGAGAGTCACTAGTAGTTCCCTCTGGCTCCCAGGGGAACCCTGACTGCCCACCTGTCCAGCCACCTCTCGTTCTCTGCCCCTGAGGACTCAGTTACCTGTAGTGTGTATTCAGAGACTGGAGCCTCTTGGGTCTTTAGATAAAGAGGCCCTGGGACTTTCTTCAACTTGATGGCTCATTGGCTGGGATCTTGGCTGGAGTTCATAGCTACGTGTAAAGTGGCCACACTTCTAGGAGTGATTTCTGTCTCCTGACAACCAGGGTGGCTGTGGTTAGTGTAAGAGATGCCCCCTCTGTGGAATACCACAGCTCTAATCTGGGTGGAATTTGGGAGGCCAGAGGGGTTATCTAAAAAAGTAAACACTCCGAAAATTTGTAAAAAGCTCCTGAGATAGTCACCCAGCTGCTTGCTCCAGATGAGTCTGACCCATGGAGGGGTGCTCTTTGATCTTACTCTCAGAGGCACCAGATCCTAACATTTCAGGAACAAGGCGGTCACTTAGTGTCCCTTGAAGGCCTAGGTGGAAGCCACGGTGAACACTTGGACTCCACTCCCACAGGGACATTGAGGGTGTGATGAGATCATGGCCTGCAGATACCTCATTTGGACACCCAGTTCTGCTGACTCAAAACAGTGAACTGGTCAAGTCAGAGTCTGATGTCTCCTGGCCACTCCTTGCAGAGCTAAGTTTAAAGTTTGGCCCTGGAGAGAAGGCTGGTTCCATTTTCTGCACGTCCTTGACCTAGAGGCAGACCAGGGGCAGAGAACACATTTTTTTTTGCTCTGCTCCTTGTTGACACCTGACAAGTTAGAGTTGGTCCTCCTTGAGGCAAAGTCTCCTTGTTAAAGCTGGGATTAAATTGTTCTAGGTTCGATGGCACATAACAACAACAACAAGGTTTATCACTTTACAGGTGATTTCTCCAGTTCCAGAGCTGGCAGGTTTCCAGGAATTACCCGACCTTTTGCTAAATGACAACTTCCTTGTGGGGCTGTCTTTGACTTGAGGGAGCTGACTGGCATATTGTTCTCTGGGCCAAAGCAACCCCCCTTCCCTGCCCCAATTCTTTAAGGACTGGTGGGAATTTTTAGCAGGCAGGGAAAATGTGAGAGCATTCGAGATGGGAGCAGTGCTGTGAACAAAGGCAGGAGGTGGGGAAGTTGTGGGCATTTGGGGCAGGGGGATGGTGCTGTTGGAGAGCATTGTTTGGTATTGGGCTATTGGAGAGGAGTGAGATGGAATGGTGGGTAGGGGCTATGTGTGCCAGGCTCAGGAGTTTATGGTGTATTCTGGTGGGAAGTGGGGGAACTGGGACATGGTTTCCAGCAGGGGTGTGGCTCAGTGACGGCAGGCAGGTGAACTTCTTAGTCATTTGGGCCCGAGGCACCCAGTGGTTTCTAAGACATCCCCACATCCCACCCTTGAGTTGGTTGAGGAGTTCTTTCTGTCGACCTTTGTTCTCTGGTGCTGTCTTAGTTATCTAGTGCTGCTGTAGCAGAAACACCACAAGCGGATGACTTCACTCAACAGAAGTTTATTCGCTCACAGTTTAGGAGGATGGAAGTCTGAATTCAGAGTCCCAGCTCTAGGGAAGGTTTCTCTGTCAGCTCTGCAGGCCTTGTCTGTTTCAACATCTGTGGCCCTGGCATGCCTTGGAAATCTACACGTGTCTTAGCACCAATCTTCCCCTGGGTCTAGGAGGTTCTCAGCACAGAGACCCTGGGTCCAAAGGACATGCTGCACTCCTGACTCTTCTTTCTTGGTGGTAGTCATGTCCGCATCTCTCTACTTGCTTCTGTGTCCTTTCATCTCTTGTAAGATAGAAGGTGATGTAGGTAGCATGCCAAGAAAAGTCTCCTTACATCAGATAAGGGCTGTGACCTGAGTAAGAGTGTTGCATCCCACCCTAATCCCCTTACAGCTGATTGACTGATCACATCATGGGGGTGATTGCATCATTACATAACTGCCAAACTATTGAGAATCATGGCCCAGCCAAGGTGACACATATTTAAAGGGGGGGGGGGGCACAAAAGTCAACCCATGACAGACACTTTTATTTCCTTCTCATTTTTGCTCTGTTCTCCCTCTGTTCTAGCTTTAAGGAGTCTCAGCTGCTCAACTGTAGGTACTGGACAGCCTACCAGTTACCATTTGTTAGCAAGTTCATTCTGCCTCGCAGCAACCCATGTGTTTAAAAGCAGAACTGGGCTTCAGAGTGTTTCCAGTGGCTGATTTTTCGGAAGCAGATCACCAGGCCTTGCTTTGGAGGTGCCTCTGGGGGGACTCGAATATCCAACCTTTTAGTTAGCAGTCAAGCAAGTTAACTAGTTGTACCTTTAAGCCTTCCCTTCCCAAGGAGACAGCCCTTTTCTACTTTGCTAAGTTAAGCAATACCCCTTCTGAGAAAGCCACGTTTTCTGAATCTGTTCTGATTTTTAATATTTATTTATTTATTTATTTTCAAGAAGGGGTCTTTGACTTGGCACGACTTCAGTTTTCCAGCGTGTTTTGAGTTGTGAGCAGAGCTGGACTGATGGTATAAAGGGTTCCATTTCATTGGAGATAGGATGGCCTAGGGTTTATAGAAAGTAGGATGACTTGGGGTAAATTCCATATCCCCTCTGGGCCTCAGTTTCTCCATCTGTGAAAGGAGAGACGCGAGCTGGCTGGGTTTAGAGGTCACCACCTGCTCTGAGTTTTGTACCTCCTTGTCTGGCCCAGGTGTCCTGGGGCACTCGTCATGGCCCCTGGTGGTACCATGGTCTTTGTGCTGCCTTATGGAATCATGTCACCAAGTCCTTGGCGAACAGTACAAGCTGTTTGGCCAAACATGTGGTTTTAGTGTTTCACTTTGGGGTGGCTGGCCAGCCAAGTCCTGTCCTTCCTTCTCTGACAGGGGTGGAGAATGCTCTGGAGAACCTGAGGGAGGAGGAGAGGTGGGCTGAGTGGGTGAACAGGGCAGTCTCTTCCACCAGCCCCCACTTACAGCAGCTCCAAGGAGAACCTGTCTTAGCTTTTCAAATCCTGTGCTTCTTGCATGATCATTGGGAGCAGCACTTAAAATAAGCTGCAATTAGTAGGAGTTTGGAAAAGATCTGTCAGCTCTTGCTCAAGCTGCTGCTTTTTCTCTTGCTTTACTGGGGAAGGCAGAGGGTTTAGAGGGCAGAGTAGGCACCGGTGGAGATGGGGATGGCTTTACTTTTCCCAATTATAAAAGTACACACAGGGCAAAACATTCAGAAATGGGATTCAGAAAAGGGACCACTGATCAGCACTGTTACCATCAGAGTGTGTTGCGTCCAAACACAGGTAAAGATGGGGGTGGGGGAG
The DNA here is from genome assembly GCF_000298275.1 of Orycteropus afer afer. Lineage (NCBI taxonomy): Eukaryota > Metazoa > Chordata > Mammalia > Tubulidentata > Orycteropodidae > Orycteropus > Orycteropus afer. The sequence goes on from NW_006921596.1 coordinate 6,375,933, forward strand.
CACCGAGCCATGGTTAGCTAAGAACTGAGATCGGTACCCTCTAGATGTGCCAGGCACAGGTGGTGAAATCTCATTGGTCCTTCTCTTTAGAGTTTAGATGTTACTTTAAAATAAAGAAATTTGTTAACATAGGCTTTTAGTGGGAAGAACCCTGCACCCACCCATTCTGCCCACATCACCACAGTCTTACCTCCCCGGCTCTATCTGTATGTGCTATAGGCCTCAGGCAAGTCATTCAAAGCACCTTGGCCTCAGTTTACTCTTCTACAAAATTTATTTCTTCTAAAGGCTAGTTTAAGGAGCTCTGGTGGCACAGTGCCTAAGGCATTTGACTGCTAACCAGAAGGTTGGTGGTTCACACCCACCAGCCACTCCACAGAAGGAAGACAGGGCAATCTACTTCTGTAAAGATTTACCCAGTGGGGGTCCCTATGAATTGGAATCAACTCAATGGCAGTGGATTAAAGGCTGGTTTGAGATATTAGTGGTAAGACTTTGAACAGCTAGCACAACTAGAACCCTGAAGAATCTTTGTCCTTAAGCTGATAAGAGACCTGATATGGTGAGGGTCCCTCTTTACTTTCCCTCCTCCCAAGTCTCTGTGGGTCTGGGAACACACTCTGTGGCTTTTCTCCTCCCTAGGCCAAAGCTACCCTGAACTACCCTGTTTGGAGCTCATTCAAATTTCATTCCTGCTTCTGTTTTGGAAATCTTGACTTCTCCAGTTGACCTCCAACTTCAGGGTCTCCACGCTGTCAGGATCTATGTCCAGCCTGCTTGGGTGGTTAGGAAACTCCACCCTTGGAGCTCCCACCTAATCTCTTAATCACGGGCGTATATAGCTGGGGCCCTGGTTTCTTCCATGCTTTGTCTTCTCTGATGCGCCAGGCCAGACCCTGTACTGAGCCTGGGTTTCCTCAGCTGTGAAATGCAGCTGTCTTCAAGGAATGTGGGGTCTAGTTAGGGTTTGTCTCTGGGGCTTCTTTCTAGAGCTCGCTGTAGGGCTTCCTGCCTGCCTCAGTCCCCATCCTTCACTCCTATTAAGTTAGGGACCTCAGGGCTATTTCACATAATGTTCCTGGGGTCTGCTCTGCCCTCTCCCCATCCCTTGCCCAGCCCCTTCACCGTGTCCACTTTGGTTTTTCAGCAGATTGGGTGCCTAAGGGTGGTGACCTTGTGTGGTTTGTTCACTCTTGTCACCGGAGCAGGAATGATGAATGAATATTTGTTGAATGAGAGGTAGAGACTCTGGGAGTAACCACCCCACCCAGACTTCTCGCTTACATGTCACATGATGACAAGAGCCATCCCTTACATGAGGAAACTGGTGCCACGGGAATCATCCATCTGCCCTTTAACCTTCATATGGTGATACTGGACCTGGGGACTGGGAAGGACAAGGATGAATCCATTTCCCTTCCCCACTAAGCACCCTTTGAAGCGGGCAGTGGTGGTTCAGTGGCAGAATTTTCACTGTCCATGTGGAATATCTGGGTTCAATTCCCAGCCAATGTTCCTCATATGCAGGTACCACCTATCTGTCTGTAGAGGCTTGGGAACAGGTTTCAGCAGAGCTTCAAGATTAAGGCAGAGTAGACCTGGCAGTCTATTTCTGATAACCAGCCAATGACAACCCTACGGTCACAGAGGTCCTGTCTCCAACCGATTATGGGATGGTGCAGGCCGGGCAACGTTTTGTTCTGCTGTGCATGGTCACCATAGGTCAATAGCTGCTAACAGCAATCACTACAATACCCTATGTGATATGCCGTCCTTGGAGCATGGGTGCCTACTCCCCTGATCCTCCCTGAGCCTGGAGTGATGGGAAGGGAGCCCTCACTGGGTCGGGCCTTCCTTCGCTCAGCACCGCACAGGGAAGCAGCTCTGGGTGCATTCAACAGGTAGGCTCTAGGATACTGTGAGAGGAAACCAGGACGTTGCATGCTTGTTAGTCCCGCTGAAGCAGGGCCTGGGGACAGGGCTGAGGTGAAGTCACTATTGGGTGTGCCTACCAGACTTGGGTGAGTCACCATGGCAGAAGTCTGCCCCAGACCCTTGGTATTTTCCAACCCATGTGTGGACCTGGAGTGAGCAGATACAAGAGTCATCCTCAAACGGTTTCTGTGTGATGGTCCTTGGCTAAGTAGGCTGGTCCCCTTGCTGCTTTTCCATTCGAAGGAGCCAATTTCCCAAGTATCTCTGGTGCCAAGACTCAAGAAAAGAGATGCTCAATTTTCCCAGGCTCCTTGTCGACAGGCCCTGAATCAGTTGAACGGTGCAGGGGGAGGTCATGGGGAAGGAATGTCCAAGGCGCTGTTCCAGGCATTATTCTCACCCTATCATGGGCTGGCCAAGGGCCTGCAGCTGTATGTTGGTTCCTGGCCCTTGAGTTTGTGACAGATTTATTCCCGACTGAAGAAGGGGCTGTATATACCATGGAAATCACCTGCATTCAGCTGGCCAGGCCTGGGGCCACAGCAAGCCAGTAATGTTGTCAGAGGGCCCTGTGCCAGGCCCAGGCCAGTGCCAGGGGGTGGGTCTGGCCTGCCCCTTTGCATCCAGTGGCCAGGGCAGCTACCCCACCTCCAGCTGTCTTGGCTCCCGCCTTCGGAATGAGACACGCCCGCAGTCTGAGTCTCTCCAGGGTGCCCGCCCTCTCCCCTGATAAACGACTGGGATCCCCTGCTTCCGATGTCCCTGGAAATCTCTTCCTCCATGTTGACCAGCCCTGAAGAACTTGGTAGAAGGGGTACACAAACTTAAAACACCCTCTTTTTCCTCAGAAACAACTTTTTGAGACTTACCAGCCCCTGACTTGCTTGTGAGTGCTGCAGACGATTTCTGGGGTACCTTCTCAGCCCCCCATGCCTCCTGGCTCCAGAAGCAACTGGAGGATTTCTATATGGGAAGAAGTTAGGGGTTGGAAGCTCCTAGTTTTGTAGCTGGGAGCCCACGCTAGGAGACTTGTTTTGCAATTGTTTTCATCATTCATGAAGCTCTGGTGGCGAAGTGGGTGAGGCATTTGGCTGCTAACCAGAAGGTTGGCAGTTCAAACCCACCAGCTGCTCTGGGAGGACGAAGAGGTGATCTACTTCTGTAAAGATTACAGCCCTGGAAACACAGTGGGGGTCACTGTGAGCTGGAATCAACATAATGGCAGTTAGGGTTTTTTGTTTTGTTTTGTTTCATCTCAAGCCTACTGGTTCTTACTTAAGCTGTATGTTACTGATTTTTTTTTTTTTTTTTTTTTTCAAAAAAAGGCAAAGTTTTCTAACATTGATTTCATTCACATATTACTTGAAATGGAGAAAAAAGAACACAACTGTCCAAACTATAAAGTTGTGTTTTTAAGTTTTATATTTGGGATGTCGTTGGTAGTTGGCAATGGGGAGATGGCCAGGCCCTCCCACTGTGCCATCCCTTGGCCCTGTCACCTCTTGTCCCAACCCTTTCTTTCTCTACCATGACCTTTACAACCTCATTCCTGGGCTGGGTTTGGAAGGTGATGATATTTGTCCTTTGCCAAGCAATTTTATACTGTTTATCTCAGATAATCCTTTCAGCCACCTTGGGAGGTCCTTGAACCTGTTGCTAGCCTGGAGCTAAGTTTAGATTTACCAAGGAGCTGTGAGGAATGCCCACATACTCGGATGCCACCAGTCTTTTATACCAAACCCCATTTCCTCCTCTGCAGGTCCTGGGAGCCCTTCACTCACTGCCTCTCCAGTGATGTTGCAAGAGTCTCTGAGTTCTTCCTTCCCCTGTGATCCCTTTTCTGTGCTAAGCACATTGCTCAAGGAATGGCCTCCATTTAGTTCTTCAGTCAGTCCTTTTATCCCTGGTGCTTTTTTTAAAAAATGTGAAAATCAGCCTACAGACTTCTTTCTGCAAAGCCAAATTCGCAAGGGAACAACCCAAGAGTTCCCTGCCGCTAATCAGTGTGTTGTAGGGGTGAGGGTATCCTCAGGTCCCTGGTTGTTTACTTGCGCTGTTGAGGTGGAGATGTTCTTGGGGCTGGGGTACGGAGGGGTTGTAGGATTCTCCCCTTCTCTAATGTTTGGCATGTTCTGCTGCTCACCCACGTCCTTCCCGCCACATTTGCCCGAGAGCCTTCTTTTCAACATCCCCGTGAGGTGACGTTCCGGTCAGGCACCTGCAGCTGTCAGGATGTGCTGGTGGCCCACAAAAGCCCTTCCAGCCTTTCTGGAAACTGAGAAGCGCTGGGGCATAGTGACTAAGAAGAGTGACCTTAGGAGTCTGGCTTCCAAGTCTTTATTGATTATGTGACTTTGGGCATGTCTCTTAATCTTTAGAGCTTCAATTTCCTCATCTGTAAAATGGGATTAATAACAGCTCTTCCTGGAGCAGCTGTGAAGATTAAATGGGACCAGGCATGTCAAGGGCTTGGCATAGTGCCTGACACCTGGTCAGGCTCAAAATAGTGATGCTTATTAATAAGCTCCCTAAGGGAACACTGCTTGGTCTCTGGAATCCAGGGTCTCAGTGTCTCTAAGTAACCACCTGTTACCATCTCTCTGCTCAGGGTATCAAAAAACCGTTCACTGAGGTCATCCGCGCCAATATCGGAGATGCCCAGGCCATGGGCCAACAACCAATCACCTTCCTCCGACAGGTGAGCTGGTTCTCCAATAGGGAACTGGAGGCTGGGAGGAACCAACATGGGGTTGTAGGGCCAGCCAGCCCTCTGCCCTCTGCCCTCTTGGGACATAGCAGGCCGCAGAATCCCATGGGGAGGTACTGTCCAGTTGGCACTCCTCCTTCCCCCCAGTGATGCCCCAGGCTCTCTCCCTTAGTCTGCTCCCTTTTCTAAGGTGGTCTGAAATCCCTAAACCTATTTTGGGGTTGGTGTGGTGTTCAGGTTCCCAGGGACATCCTCCATGGTTCTGAGTAGGAGCTGGTCAGCAGGGGCACCAGGGGTAGGTGGTGGCCCAGGGGAGGTGATGAGGGTGGGCTGAGGGATGGTGTGTGGTAGGCAAGACAGTGACTTCTCAAGTCAGCTTGACCCTAGTTTGAGTGTTGGCCCTGCTGCTCACCAGCTGGGTGACCTTGGGCAAGGAGAACACACCAGATCTGCGGGAGGCTCAGTAAGACAATGGGTGTCCAGGCCTCCCCTTTCCTAGCTGAGAGCACAGGAAAAGAGTGGTGCCACTGCCAGCTGCCACACTCCTGGCTTTCTCCTGACAAGGCCCAGCTCTATCCTGAAGACCCCAGGAGGAAGTAGGTTTCATTGTCTTAGTTTGAGCACCAACTACAGGTCAACTGTGACTGGTAACTGGAGAGACAGATAACCAAGTGGGAGGATGCCATCGGGCAGCCTGACTCAGGCCAGAGACCGAGCTGTGCTGGAACCTTTTTCCTAGGGAAGCACTGGAGTCTGTTTGGAGTAAAATATGGTCCCTGCTTGTGGTTATGATTCACAGGGCTGGGCAGGCAGGGATGTACATGCTGAGTACCCAGGTCCTTTCTCCCTGCCCGTCTTTCCTGTTCTAGGGGCTGGCATAGAGGAGGTGTGATCCTGCCCTGCTATCTGGGGGCAGGGGTTTCCCCATGCTGGGGAGGGGACAGAGGCTATGGCCCCTCTGCCTGCAGCACCTAAGGGCATTTACCCAGGCAGTAGGGCTAGAGCTGAGACTGGCACTGGTCTGAGGAGTGTCCACCATGCTCCCCTCCCTCCTTCCTGTCACCATTGCTGCTGACCCCAAGAGCATGCCAGCTGCCACGGAAATCGAGTCCCCAATCTGGGCCCAGAATGAGGAAATGGATCACATCAAATAGGGAAAGGAGGAGACTGACACAGCGGCTTTGCCAGAGATGTGGAAGAGCTTAGAGGTCCCACTCATCGTGCAAGCACATGGCCTCTCTTGGCAGAGGCCCCCGCTGTTCCCCCAGGGTACAGGGCATGAACCTTGCTGCCTCACCCTCTTCTGGCTGACAGACTGTTTCCAAATCCAGCCCTACCTGCCACAGCAGGCATTGCCTGTCCTTCCCAGTGCTGGCTTCCCAGGTGTTCTCACACTTCCCAGTCCTCTGGGAGGGCCAGGCTGCCTACTGCCTGTTGTGTAGATGAAGACAAGCCTGGTGCATGCATAAAGCTGCCTGGCTGAGGTCAGAGCCCTGAGCCATGATTCCACTGGTGTTCCTGGCTTGGCCTCACTGCTGTGCCAGCTCAGACTTGCTCCCTGAGCTGGGTTGGCATCCCTTTGCACACATTTCTTGCTTCATCCTCTTGATTTGTGGGTGAAAGTGATTTTCTCCGTTCACAGAGATGAGGAGGCTGACCCAGCTGTGGTTCTCGTGAGGAACGGGTGATGATGAGTCCAGGAAAAGTGGGTGGGTGAGCAGAGCTCAGGCTGTATGGAGGGGCTGTGCAGCCCTGCTCCTGATAACTGGGGTCTCCTGTCCCTCAGTCCTGGCCCCTGTGGCCTTGGGTATGTCAGCCCACTGTCCTTTACAGAAGAGTTAGGGCCAAGGGCTGATTCACAGCCTCTCTCTGTTCCCCAACTCTGCTTCAGGCAGCCCACCTTTGGTCCCTAGTCCAGCCCAGGCAGCAAATCTCCCAGCTCTCAGCATCTCCTCTCTCCATCCCCCGCTCCCCAAGCTCCCCCAGGCCGGAGCACCCCTGGAGAGGTTTGCTGATCCTTAGCCTCACCATCTTCCCACCACATCCTGCTGGGTGTCAGCTGTCCCTCCTGGTGCTCTGGGGGTGGAGGTGCGAGAGCCTAGCCTGTGCCTCTTTCCCTAGGTGATGGCACTCTGCACCTATCCTAACCTGTTGGACAGCCCCAGCTTTCCAGAAGATGCTAAGAAACGCGCCCGGAGGATCCTACAGGCTTGTGGAGGGAACAGCCTGGGTGAGGCCCCAACTTGCCCGGTCCCAGCAGGCATGCTCTCAGCGCAGGCGGGGCGGGCTGAGTGGATGGCAATACGTGTGCGCCTGCATGTGTGCATGTTTGGGGGTCGGCTGTAAGCGGAGAGAATGCAAAGTAGTGTTCTTCTCAGCTGGGCCTCTGTCAGCCTCCTGGCCTGAGCTGATGATATAAAGGCAGCCTTTTATGGATTGGGGTGCTTCAGGAACTGTGTCTGTACTTTGCTGGATTTGGGTTTTAGTGGAGGGAGGCAGCTTCAACAGGGTAGCTTTCCATCAGAGAGGAACGGGTAACCATGTGATTGGCCTCCGCAGCAGGAGGTACAAGGAAGCAAAGGGCACAGCTTTGTTAAGCATTTGCCCCTGTGTGGCCCCCAGCACACTAGCGGGCCATGTGTGGGGGCCATGGCCAACTGCTGGGGAGGGCAGGCACCTGAGTCCCCTCTGCCTGACCCCCTCCCCTCTCCAGCTTTTAAATTTAGAATTTCATTAAGAATGAGAGAGAAATAATTTTTTTTTTTAAAGCTGATTCTTTCATTGTGGTAAGTATATCTTTAACAAAACATTTGGCATTTCAACAGTTTTCACCAGTAGAGTTCAGTGAGGCTAATTCTGTTCTTTGTGTTGCTCAACTGTCACCCTTAACCGTTCCCAAACTGTACCATCCCCTGAACAGAGGCGCAGTGTCCCCTAAGCACTGTCCTCCCTTCCCCCTCCCTCCTGCCTCTGGTAACTACTGAAAAACTTTGGTCTCTCAAACTTGCTATTGTAGACATTTCACAGAAGTGGGATACTGGCTCCCTGTTTATGGCTTCACCTTTCCGTTTCACTGAGTTCCCATCACCCTCTGCTGGGGGTCCATGGGCAGCTCGCTGCCTCCTTACCCAGCAGGCCAAGCGCCTGAGGACTCCGGGGAGGGGGACCAGGAATTTGACCCTTCAGCCCTGAAAATAATACTCTCCCTCCCCTGCTGAGATTTCCAGCCTCTGGGCTGCTGGCTTTGTTCTCTTCTCATTTTCTTTCATCTGTTTGTTTTTGTCCCTTTCCTTCCCAGAGCCTATACAGGGACTCCAGCTCCCCTTACCCAGAGGAAACCAGTTCTTAAAAGCTTTTTTTAGGACATGTGCCCTAATGTTCTGGAACTGGAGGCACTGAGAGCGAGACAGGGATGCTTGTGGCTTTCTCAGCAGGGGATGGGCCTCCCTTTCATCTCCCTGCCTCTCCTGCTGCCCATCCCCCACCCCATCCCTTATCCTGCTCCATCCTCTAGGAGAGCCCTGTGCCCGTGTTTACCTTCCTGGCTGCAGTCACCCCACCAGCCCTGAGCCTGAGCACTCCCCTGAAATAGGGGAAAAGAGACCCCAGATCCAGACAGGCTCAATAGAGACCCTTTTATTAAGCCTTGGATAGGACAAAGACAAAAAAACAGACAGTCATCCAGGACGAGGAAAACCATCAGCACATACACAGTCCAGAAAGCTGAATGGAGTCTGCTGAGTCACGGCCCCGGGGCTAATTATATATGATTGAAAGCAAAGGGAATCATCTCAAAATCACGACTGGTGGCAGATCAGTTCATCAGTGTTGCAGGCAGGACTATAGAAGCGGGGAGAGGACCATGACTGGGATACATAAATGAACATAGAAAAGGGTTACAGGGTTGCTTCTGGGCCTTGACTACCTGGCCAGGTGTTGTTGTTGTGTTGTAATATGCTGTCGAGTCGATTTCAACTCATAGTGACCCCTCCTTGGGTTTCTGAGGTGGTATCACTACAAAAGTAGATTGCCCCATCTTCCTTCCAAGGAGTGGCTGGTGGGTTTGAACTGCCAGCCTTCTGGTTAGCAGTCAGATGCCTTAGGCACTACGCCACCAGAGCTCCTCCTGGCCAGGTAGTGGTCCAGATATGACTCCTGACCATGCAACCTGAGTCATAGCCACAAGGTGGCTACAAAACAATAGCAGGACCCCAATCTTAATTTAAATTAGAAAAGGACACACTCAGGCAAGTTCCCTAGTTCTTTGTGTGAGTGTAACCTACTTTCAGGCACACTCTTCCTGACCCCAAACTACCCCTCTCTAGGTTTGTTCTGGAACTTGTCTATGCGTAGTAGCCATGATGCTGACGGTCAGAAATAACTGGGGTCTGAACTTGTGTCAAGACTCAGAGTGGAGTTAGGGCTCCCACTGTAGACCACAGCCTTCCACAAACCAAGTGCTTCAGAATTTAAGCTCTAATACGTTCCTCAGTGCCATCCCTCTCAGGAAGGGGCCAGCCTGGGTGTCACGTGGGCCAGTGGCTTTTTGTGCCAAGCCCTAAACCACAGGCTGGCAAACAGCAGCCCAACAGCCCCAGAGGCTCAGCATCCTCTGTGCAACCCTGAGGAGAAAGGTGCTCCTCAAAGACCCGAGGCCATGAGCTAAGACTCCTGAAAGCCGGGCCAAGAGGCAGAGGTGGGGGGGAGTTTGCCTTCTGTATCTGATGTAAGTGTCTGGGCTGGGGAAGAGGCAGGGGGTCTTTGTTCCTCTGTGCTGAGTCAGAATCAGGTCTTTGCAACTGTGCCAGCCAGGGCTGGGGAAATGGGTGGGAGGCCACTTCCATGTGAGTCCCCTCTGGGGATGTTGTAGCAAGAGCACAGTTGGCCTTTGGGGTTTTGTAACTGGCACACAGTTCTTTCCCAGAAGTTGAGGAACACAAGTAAGGTAGGTGTGCTCTGAGCCTGTCCTCATCCCTGACCTAAGAAGTCCTTTGCACCCACCTCCTGGGCTTGCTGGGAAGGATGGCATGTGCCAAAGGTCCTGGTCAGGTGTGCAGGAGCCCTGCCCATTGCAGGTGGTGTGGGCCCTTCCCATGACAAAGGACACAATGGCGGCGCTCTGTTGACTGAGCCAAATCAGCCTGGGCACCTGCCCAAAGAAGTGAAAGGAAATGAAAGTATGTGTCGTATCCTTCAGGGCCACCTCAGACCAGGTGGGGATCATTAAATATGTGCACAAAGCCTTGAAACTCACCCAGGGCCTATTTTCATCCTAGACTTTAAGATGATTTCTTCCTGGAGTCTCATTTATTTTCCCTTTGCTCTGGTTGTGTCTCAGATCTTAAATAGGGTTGAGGTGAAACCTAGCATTCACCTGAGTGAGGAGGGGTGTGTCCTGGGCTAGCCTCTCACGGAGCACACCGTGGACCAGGCACTGATCCAGGGGCTGAGGACCACTGGCAACAAGGCCAGGGTGCGCGGGGACGCAGTTTCTGCACTCGTGAAACTCATGGTCAGGTTTTGGGAAAATAGACATTAAAAAGAATACGTACAAATACACAATCCCCAGCTTTAATGAGTGCTTGGGGAGAGATCAGAGACTGTGGGATTCTAACAAGGGATTCTAACATGGAAGGAGGGCTTAAGGAGAAAGTGGTGTTCAGACTTAGACCTGAAAGATGAGTAAGCCGAAACCTGCAAATGCGTGCCAGGCACAGGGAACTTCAGGGCCCGAGGCTTGAGGGCAGCCTGACTGAGTGAGGTGGGAGCCAGAGTGTGGTGCCATGAGATGAGGCTAGAGTTGGCAGTGGCCGTAGTGCCACTTTGTTGGCTCCTGTAGGTAGGTTGGCCCTCAGTCTCAGGGCATTGTGTTCTAGGCAGACATGTGGCAAGGCCAGGTAGGGCCCAGCAGTGGGCTGGGTGCTCTGGGAGAAATAGTAATGCTCTCTGCCCTCAAGGCACTTACAGTCAAGCTGGGGAGGCGGGACTTCCTCTATGTAAACTAATTGGAGAAGTTAGAGGCCGGGAAAGGGGTTAAAGTAGGGTGGAGTCTTTAGGACAGTCCCCCTAGGGACAGACCAGAGCTGAGCCTTGGAAGATCTGTTGATTTGGAGCAAAAATAAATCAGGTGCCTCCTTAGAAGGGTAGAAGGCCTGTGTTCTGCAGGAGCAGGGAGCTTGCCAGTGGTGAAGGTCCAGGAATTCATGAGAGCAGACAGGACTGAGATAGGAAGGAAAGGAGGCCTTGCGAGGGTGGGATGCACAGATCGCGGGCAGCGGGGGTGGGGGGCGGGGGGCAGGTGGAAAAGGCGGAGGGGTGGAACAAAACTCAAAATCATTCAGGAGAAAAAGAAAAAAAGGGGACCAGGTTTGCTGGTCTCATAGAGCCTGTTGGCACCACTGAGATTATGGCGCCTAGCTGCTGCCCTTCAGGTCTGGAATTGAACCCATTCCCATGGCTTCTGGACCAACAGAAGACAGGCATATGAGGTGAACATTTACACTATGTAGGTACACTCCTTGGAGAGAACAATCATGGGAGAATAGAAGGGCTGTGTATGCACAGGGAGACAGCTCAGGGGTCAGGAGTGCATGGAGGGAAGGACACAGGGAAGAGGTAACTATTTGGAGGAAGTGGGAGGGGAGCTGTTGCATTGTGGTAAATTGCACTCAATGTCATGAGACAAAGTGTGTGTGAACTGCTGTATAGAAAGTGAATTTGCTCTGTCAACTTTCACCCAAATCACAATTTAAGGAAAAAAGGCAGAGAGAAGTATGTATCCCTGGGACATATTTGAGCAAAGGAGCTAAGAGGCATCAAATAAACTACTGAGTGGAGGGGAGATTCTCTGAGGCCAGATTTGCTCCTCTTCCCACTTTTAAATTGACTAAATATTGCAAATATATTCAAATACCCCAAAATAATGTAACAAAAACCCTTGTAGCTTATGCTTCTACTTGTAAAGAAAAATACATCAATGCTTCCCATTGTAAGGTAGTTCTGAAACATACACAAGGAGGAAAACTTGGAGATGGGAGGCATGTGTTGGGAGGAGGTGTATCAAGTACCTTTTTCCTGCCTTTTGAATTCTGTCCCATGTATGTGTATGCCTACTTTTAAAAATCAATTAACTGCCATGGTTGAAATAAAATAAATGCCAAGGCCCTCCATCCAAAAAAAAAAAAAAAAAAAAAACCCTTGTACCTACCTACCATCTAGATTTAATACATATTACTGTTTGCCACTTGACATCTTAGAATATTGGCCTAGTCCCCTCATTTTACAGCTGGTCAGAGAGGTGAGGCCACTGCTACCCAGAGAGGCTGAGGCAGAGCTGGGCTGTACTCTTTCATTTCAGCACATTTAACTGTGTGCCAGGTCCTGGAATGATATGTTAGGCCCCAGAGAAGAATCTAGTGCTTTCTGGAGCTCCCAGCCCCTTAACATATTTTGTGCAGGTGTAAGTACTTTCTAATTCTTTTTAAAAGCATAAATGGTGGCCTAACATTGTTAAAAATTTATATTGAAGCATAGCAAACATAGAATAAAATGTAAAATATCAATGAACAGCTAGAATAATTTTTACACCTATGCACACCTGTGTGACCACCACCCAGATGAATATATTAAATGCTTTCAGTACCCCAGAGGCCCCTTTGTTCCCACTTCCAGTCAATACTCCTGCCACCCTTGCCCCAGGTAACTACTGTTCTGACTTCTAGCAACATAGATAAGGTTTTTTGAACTTCATGTAAACGGTAGCCCCTTTCACCTCAAATGGCAGCCTGAGCGTGTTGTTGACACATGGCATGTGCTCGGAAGTTTCAGCAGTCAGGGTGGTGATGGTCAGGACTCTGGGCTCCTGGGGCTAGTCATACAGCAGGCAGTGCTATTTTGGAGCACCAAGGGTTAACACAAGTGAGACACCCGGTTCTCGAGCTCTGAAACCATGGGCAGGCAATGGTTCGAAGCATAGGAATTCCAGCTGTGACGATTTAGGTTGTCAAAGACCCTGTATAAATCCCAGGAGAGTGGGCAAAATAGGTGTGGCTAGAAGCCAGGGCTTAGAACCGTGCTTGATACATAGTAGATGGGAGCTCAGTAAATATTGGTGGCTAAATAGATGAGTAGATAGATGGGCAGATGGTTAAGTAGATGGTTGGGTAGGTGGATGGATGAGCAGATGGCAATGGATGAGTGGATGGGTGGGTGGATAGAGATGGGTAGATGAAGCCCAGAGAGGTGGTTAAACAGCTTGTCACAAAGTTACGGAGCCTACAGTAGTGGGAGTCAGGTCCCACCTGAGACATGCTCCCCCCAAATAATTATTTGTTGCTCCACCAACTCTATGGGGCCAGACATCCTGCCTCTATCACTGTCTTACAGGGTCTTACAGTGCTAGCCAGGGCGTCAACTGCATCCGTGAAGATGTGGCTACCTACATCACCCGGAGAGATGGCGGTGTGCCTGCAGACCCTGACAACATTTACCTGACCACTGGAGCTAGCGACGGCATTTCTGTACGTGTAGGGGTGGCTTGATGTCATCCAGAGCTCACCTGTGTGAAGAATAGCTTGTGTGTTATGGCCAAACACTGGAGCTGGCCAGCAGGCAGATAGGCCTGGCAGGAGGGCCTAGCTGCTCTCTGGTCCACCTGCCCTGGCATGCTGCTGCCCTTGCCTCAAGTGATCTCCCTTAGCGTGGGCTATTACTGAAGCCTCGATTTCCCTCTAGAGTCTTACCAGTAGGTCCAGCTGGGAAGGAGCCATGGGGCACTTGAGTGAGCCCATCTGTCTGGTGGTGTTGGTCTTTCCTTCCCTTGATGTGGACTCGTGTTCTTCCTCTGCCAGGCACTGTGCCCAGTGCGGAGGAGACCGGGGGGAGCCAAACACATTTGGTGTCTACTTATACAGGCAGAGCTGAAGCAGACAGGCGTTCAGATCACGGACAAGTCATAGAACAAGCTTTCAGTTTCTCTTCTACAGTGAAGAGAAGGACATTGTGCTACAGGTGGGAGCAGCAGGGACTCTGTCCTTGTGGGGAGAAGACAGTCCAGGAAGGCTTCTCCAAGGGAGGCTGAGTGGATGGCTAAGGGATCCGGAGGAGTGAAGGGGAGGGGGGTGTTCTGAGCAGAAGGTCAACGTGTACAAAAGCCTTGAGCTGGAGGGAGGCTGGGTGCTTAGACAAGGAAAGTCAGGGTAGCCAAGCACACACAGGGAGGACAGAGTTGCTGGAAGTCGGGCTGGGGAGGCAAAAGGGGGCTGAGTCCTGCAGGACCTTAGAGGCTACACTGAGGATGTACGTCATTGTCCTAAGAGCAAAAGGGAGCCACTGAAGGGTTTGAAGCAAGAAGGAGGCATGATTAGATTTATGTTCTTAAAATTTAACTTTGCCTGGGAGGGGACATAGTAGATATGAGGGACTGTTTAGGGAGCAAGAGGTGGGTTGGGCTGGGTGTTATCCATGGACCCAGTGAATCAGACCGATTGCTGTAGAGTCAGTTCTCACTCACGCTAACCACGTGTGTCTGAGTGGATCTGTGCTCCTAGAGTTTTCAATGGCTGATCTTTCAGCAGTTGATCATCAGCCCTTCCTTCTAAGGTACTCTGCGTGGACTCGACCCTCCAGTATTTCAGTCAGCAGCTGAGTGCGTTAACCATTGCACCATCCAGGGACTCTGGACAGAATGAAGGGGGGTTGACATCAGTGGTTACTTGGCGAGAGGAGCCTGCGAAGGGGCCTGTGGCCCCTCCATTCCCTCTCGGCAGCTCCTCCCCCAGCCTGGTTTGGTACTAGGTGCATCACCCCACTGTTCTCCCTACTCAGGGTGCCATCTGACCCCTTCCTCCTTCAGTGAGGTTGCCGCTCTTGTTTTTGGTATTTGTTGAGTGCTTTATTCCTTTCCACACCCTGCAAATGCATTAAACTCTTACTGGAGCCCACAGGGAAAAGGACGCCCAGAGAGGTTAAGTGGTCTGCCAGCTTTCTGTCGGCCTCTTGCGGTACTTGGGATTCTAATACTGGGGCTCCTGGCCCCCAGCCACAGCCTCCTCCTCCATTTGACCTGCTGGCGAGAGTCCTCAGATTTCCAGAGAAGTCCTGGTGTGGGCATGGGCCCTGGAGGAGGGCAAGGAAGTGCCAGCAAGTTTCAGCACAAAGAAGCAAGTCATTGCCCTTTTTACCCTGGTGCCATTTCCACAGCAAGGAACTGAGCTCAGGAAAGGACCTAAGTCCACGTGTGAGGCGGGGACTCTCCCTGTGGAGGGCTTGGCTTATTAACTCTGTGAATTATCACAGAATACCCCGCCTTCACCAATACCCCACAGGATCCCTGGCCTGATTTCTCAGGAATCCTGCAAACGCATGGCCCACTCAACTTTGGAAACAGGATGACTCGCCACCTGGTGGCAATAGGTGGTATTGTTCAGTTTTTAATCCCATGTCAACAATTCCTTGTTCTGGGGACTTTCCAGCCTTTGTTGTTGTTTGCCATCGAGTCGGCCCCAACTCATAGCGACCCCTCCTTGGGTTTCTGAAGCAGTATCACTACGGAAGTAGGATTGCCCAACCTTCCTTTCGAGGAGTGGCTGGTGGGTTTGAACTGCCAGCCTTCTGGTTAGCAGTCAAGTGCCTTAGGCACTATGCTACCAGAGCTCCTTTCAACCTTGGGCACTGGTATTTACTGACAAATCAGATTCCTGGGTCCCACCTCAGACATACTGACTGGGGTTTCAGAGGGTAGGGTCAGAATAATTCCAAGACAGCACCAGTTTGGGGGCTTAACTGCTTTAGAAGACCCCCAAATGCCTTTTTAAAATTGCAAGTACTTAACTTAATTGCAATTTTAACTTTTTAAAATTGCAAGCAGACCACACACATTTTGTTTATTCCTCAACAGTTGCCTCTGAACTGATTTTGACTCATGGTGACCCGTGTGTGTCAGACTAGAACTGTGCCCAGAGGACTCTCAGTGGCTGGCTTTTCAGAAGTCGATTGCCAGGCCCTTCTTTCAAGGCACCTCTGGTGGACTTGAACCTCCAACCTTCTGTTTAACAGTTGAGGGTATTAACCATCGGCACCCCCACGGTCTTAGCTGACCCCATTTTATGGATGAGGAGACTGAGACTTGAGGGCGTTAAGTGACAGTTAAGTGTCTGCACTGGAAGCAGACAGCAGGGCTGCTGGTGAAGGGCTGGGGGTGGGGCCATCTGGTTTGTCTGCCCATCAACCCCCAAGGGACAGGGAGTGACGGTGGCCCTCTAGATGTGACTTCTCTGTTGCAGACGATCCTAAAGATCCTCGTCTCTGGGGGCGGCAAGTCTCGGACAGGTGTCATGATCCCCATCCCGCAGTACCCGCTCTACTCAGCGGTCATCTCTGAGCTTGATGCCATCCAGGTGAACTATTACCTGGACGAGGACAACTGCTGGGCCCTGAATGTGAACGAGCTCCGGCGGGCTGTGCAGGAGGCCAAAAACCACTGTGACCCCAAGGTGCTCTGCATCATCAACCCCGGGAACCCCACAGGTCTGTGCTTCCTTGTCAGTGTCTTGGAGGTGGGAGAGCTGCTGGGCCCAGGTGCCAATCCAGTCCAGTGTAGCTGACGTAAAGCCATGACATTTGCTGCAGACCATATTAGGAGATGACCAAACACAGGCATTTTCTTGGGCAAGGTTTTATTGTTCAGAACAGTTTTTTTCCTGTTCTGTTTGTGTTTTGCAAAAAGTCTCTGCCTTAAGGTTATTTAAACACGAACATTCATCCTTACCTAAGCAATTCACGTGCCTCCTTTTTCCTTCACTTCCACTTGTTTTTCTGAACCAGTTTTCAGAATGCTGGTGTGTGTTTTTGTTTTTCTTTGACACAAGATTACTGTGTACCCTAAAGCCTGAGAAAGAAATGCCATATTAAAAAAAGAGAAAAAAACTATGCCCAGAAGTTGAGAAGCACCCCCGATTTTGCAGATTTTCCTTAAAGACAATACAACGAGAAGGAGAGAAAATACACAGTCCTGCCTGTTCTGATCTTTCTGGGCTGCTGGCTTCCTATGCCCTGATGCTGTTTGGATGCAGAGAACAAGGGCTCCTCTCTCCTCTTTTGTTGAGATAAATTGGGTCTGGGCCAAAATGCATTGGGGTTGATTGTGGGATCTGCTTCTCGGGAACATGAAATGATGCTTCAATCAGCTGAAAGCACCACTTGAATTCCTGAGAACAGAAAATGGGTGCAGCTGGCAGTAACATTAGTCTGTTTACCCCAACTCCTTGAGGGCGGAATAAGGATTCTAACCATGTTGCAGTAGGAAAATGGCATATTGCTGGTTTCCTAATCCTGGCTGCACGTTAAAGTCACCCAAACTCAAAAAACCAAACTCACTGCTGTCAAGTTGATTCAGACTCGTAGTGACCCCCACTGGGTTTCCAAGGCTGCAAATCTTTATGGGAGCAAATTGATTCATCTTTCTTCTTCAGAGTGGCTGCTGGGTTCAAACCACTGACCATTCGGTTAGTAGCCAAATGCCTTTGCATCAGTTTGTGGGAAGTTCTTCAGGCCCAGACTCTGGTGAGGGACTTGAGAGGCCCCTCCCCAGCCTTCAGGACCTGTAACAAAGCAACCAATCCTTTGTGGCCTTCTGTGTCTCCTCCTGTCCTATGCTCTGATGGTGCAGTGGGTAAAGCATTCAGCTGTTAACCAAAAGGTCAGCAGTTCAAACCCACCAGCTTCGGGAGAAAGACAGTCTGCTTCCATAAAGGTTTACAGCCATGGAAACCCGATGGGGCAGTTCTACTCTGTCTTGTAGGGTCACTCTGAGTTGGAATGGACTCGACAGCAGTGGGTTTAGTTTTGGTTTTGGTCGTATACCACTGTTGGTGTGTTTGGCCATTCTGTCACTCAGTAGGTGTGTGGTAAGTGCTGTGTTCCAGGTACTGCGGAGACAGGCTGTGTCTTTGTCAAGTTTGCATCATACAGCATTGTTTGCATATATCTTGGTCCCATTTCTTCTGGGCTGAAGGGTTTTTGAGGCTCTAGTCCTTGCTCAGAAGCTCCGATGGTGCAGTGGTTAAAGCATTTAGCTGCTAACCAAAGGTAAATGAGTTTGTTGGCTATATATATTTTTTGTTGTTGTTAGTTGTTACTGTATCGGCTCTAACTCATGGCAACCTGATGTATAATGGAGCAAAACATTGCCTGGTCCTGGGCCACCTTCATGATCACTGGTATGTTTGAGTGCATTGTTGTGAATAGATAGATAAATACACATGTACATATATGTATCCAAACCAAACCCACTGCCATGAAGTCCATTCTGATTCATATCAACCCTAGGGAAGAGCGAAACTGCCCCCTAGGGTTTCCAAGGCTGTCAATCTTTACGAAAGCAGCCTGCCTCATCTTTGTCCCATGGAGTGGCTGGTGGGTTTGAACACCAACATTTTGGTTAGCAGCCAAATGCCTTAACCACTATGCCACCAGAGCTCCCTATATATACATACATATATACACACACACAAATAGATATACCAAAACCAAGCTCACTGCTGTTGAGTCAATTTGACTCATGGTGAGTGAGCCCTCCTTGGGTTTCTGAGGCAGTATCACTTTGGAAGTAGATTGTCCAGTCTTCCTTCCAAGGAGTGACTGGTGGGTTTGAACCACCATCCTTCTGGTTAGCAGTCAAATGCCTTAAGCACTATGCCACCAGAGGTTATATATATATATATATATATACACTAAATACATACGTGTGTCTTTATTCACCACCACACACATATATAGTGAAGAAACATCAACCTTTTCTAAGAAGTCAGCAAGCCTGACTGTAGTTCTCCTGCCGTCCCAGAGTATATTGTGACCACCTTGGGTGTTTCCCCAGGCCACACTCATAGTAGCTCTCAGGAAACATTGGAAGAGATCCCATTTCTACCTTTCCCATCTATACCTATAGCATTTCCTACAAACCGATGGACTAAAATCTATTTGCATTTGTTTCTCTAAAATGAGTGGTGACTGTTTCCACTGTGTGTGCTGATCAAGCCCTGAATGGGGGCTGGCACGTGGGAAGCCTGCCGAGTGCTCCTAGTCTTCTTTAGCGACAGGAGGCTCTGCCAGAGCTGTGCCCAGGCTCATTCATTTGGCATTTATTCTATAAATATTGAGCACCTGCTGTGTCCTGGCTTTGAGGCTAGATGCTGAGCCAGTGTGGACCTTGTTCCAGCCTCATGGAGCTGTATCTGCCTCCTGAAGAGTAAAGTGTGGTCATTTTCACCCAGTACCATCAGCCAGCACCCATCAGCCAGCCACCCAGCACCCATCAGCCAGCATGAGTGCCTCCTTCATTTGCTGCCAGAGCATAGGAAGGGTGGCTGAGCTGAACGATTTACCCCTTCAGGGTTATTTTCCTGCTCATCATGACACTTCCATGCCTTTCTCTCCTCCAGCACAAATGCAAACACACACCCTCTAGTAAGAATAGCAAGAAACTTGGGAGTTGAAAGACTCCTCCCTCCATATAACCAGCTTAAGTGAGCAGAGGAGAAGGCGCTGACTCTCCAAGGAACCTGGAGTTGACGGCACCATCATGCACAGTAACTAGCATGTGTGGTATCTTGTAGTTTTGAGGGAACACAGGACATCTGAGTACTTCGGGGTTCTGCTCTGAGAACAATTGAAATGGGTTTGCAGCCTAAATGTTGGTTTTGTTGGGGATGTTTTAGGTCAAGTGCAGAGCAGAAAGTGCATAGAAGATGTGATTCACTTTGCTTGGGAAGAGAAGCTCTTTCTCTTGGCTGATGAGGTAAGAGTGGTCCCAGCTTTCCCTTCAGTGAGGGGTAAGGGGGTGAGCTTTCTCACCTAGGGGGAGAGAGTCTGATTTTTATTCTGAATCAAGAAAGAAATTTCTAGATGTTGGGAGAGAGACTCTGGTCAAGGGTAAGGATATTCAGTGTTAAGACCTCTGAGACTATGGCTTAAATCATCCCTATGGTGGTTTAGATTCTTGGTTATAAATTTCAGAAACTTAAATCACTTAAATCACAGAAAGAAAAATAAAAAGATGGTAGAGGTCACAGGTGAGGGACTGGATCCAGGGATTCAAACCGTGTCTTTGAGATTCTCTCTCATTCCATTTCTCTGCATTGGCCTCTTACGCACAGCCTGTTCTCGTCCCAGCCTAGAATTACCAGTCTTTAGAAAGAGGACTTCTTTTCTTGGTGGTTCTAGCAAAAATCTCAGAGTTGAGCCTCATTGGTGCAGCTTGAGTCACACACCCATTGCTGAACCAATCACTGTTGCTGGTGGGATGCAACATGCAAATTGGCCAGGCCTAGAGCAAGGCTTAGGGTTTCTGCTTTATCTTCCCAAACCTCCAGATGGAGAACAAGAGAGACGTTTATCTCTGAGGGGCAATCCGAGAGTTCTTCCCCAAGAAGGGAGACTGTGTGCTGAGTGGGTAGAAAGGACTGATACCAGCTGCAGTTCTGCCTCCCTCGGGCTTCCATGTACACCACCTCAATTCTCACAACAGCCAGTGGGGAGGGGATCTTAATGCCCTTTTAACCAATGAGCAAACAATCCTTGAAGGTTAATGAACTCCAGATCTGATGCCTGGGCCTGCCCATTGTTTCCCTTCTTTACAGAGAAGAAATTGAGGCTCATTAAATCCTGCTTCCACTTCATCTCCCTTTCTGCATATCTGGTTTGTCATGGCTTCTAGAACACTAGCTTCATTTCTCTCCTCCTTAGCCATCCACCCCCAACACCCCACAGACACACACACACAAAGCTTATCCACCAAATAGTTGTCATAATTAGTAGCCGATGGGCCTTGAATTTTCTTCTGCAGAGAGGACCCAGTGCAGAAGCCCCTCCTCTGGGTCTGGGAGGAGGAAGCAGAGGAGAAGGACCCTGCTTGGTGTTTTGAAGCTGGAGCCCCCTGGCCCTCCCACTGACCCCAAGGCAGCTCAAAAAACCTTGATTTCCCTGCTGTCCAAAGTGATGGTGGGAAGTTCATCTCAATGGGCAGAGTCTGCTCTGAGTGCGAGACCCTCATGGGCAGGGGAGAAGACAGATGTGGGTGCTGCTCTATGTTTAGAGTCTAGCGGGGGATCCCGACAGTGGAGTGTGGACAGAAAAACAAAATCATTCCAAACTAGAGTGTATTGTAAAGGAAATACAAAGTGGCTGAGTGAATGACAGGGTGAGCTCTTCAAATAGGCAGGTCAAGGAATGGGTATGATAGCTGCTAATTATTATTAATGTTACTAAAGAGAGCAAAGACTACTTTGGGAAGAAAATTTACTTGAGATGAAAATTTACTTGGGAAGATGGGAGTGCTTGATTACATCATTGGTCTGAAGAGGTAGAAAGGCAGTCTAGAAATTGGGTGGTGAAGACCATGGGAGAAATCGAGTGGGCTCCGGGGGCTGCCTTAAGCTCGGTGTCAAGCCCAAGGGGGAACCTTGTTTGTCTAGGAATATTCCTCCAGGCATGTACTGGCTCCCCTGGATGTGGGATCAGAGGCTGGAGCTGGCTGGTGTGTTCGAGGCTGGGCCCCACAAGCACCCATGCCCTCCCTCTGCTGGGACATGAACAGGCTCTGCCCCCCGACCACATTCCCACAGCAGCCTCTCGGGAAGACCTTGAGGTGACGGGCATGTCCTCCCCTGCAGGTGTACCAGGACAACGTGTACTCCCCAGACTGCAGATTCCACTCCTTCAAGAAGGTGCTTTACGAGATGGGGCCCGAATATTCCAGCAATGTGGAGCTGGCCTCATTCCACTCCACCTCCAAGGGCTACATGGGCGAGTATGTTGGCCACCCACCTGCCTCCTGCGTCTCTCCCTCTGCCTCTGGGGCCAGCATAGGCCCGGTGCTGCTGTCTCTTCACGGCCTGATCCTCTGCCTGTCTTGTTGTCAACCCTCTTGGGCAGAAAAGATGGCCACCCTTACCTGTGACATCTGCTGGTCTAAGAACTAGGAGAGGACAGGTTGCGCCTCCCCAAGAGGGGAGCCTGGTGGTGTGAGAACAGTCCTTGTCAGGGGTTCAAGTGAAATAAGGCCATGCTCAAAAGAAACCAGATCACAGGTGGATGATGGAAATGAAGCAGCTCCAACGTTAGTGTCTCCTGCTAACACTGTCACTTGTGACATTGGCTGATGCTCGAGCAGCCAGGAAGGGCAGGTTAGATGAGCATGAGCAAGTGCCGTCAGGCTGATGGGTAAGCTCTATGCGAGACCACCTTAGTTCTGGGTGATCTCAGGGGCCAAAGAGTTGGCTTCAGTCTTGTGCTCATTCTTCTGGTTACAGTTATTAAGCACCTGCTCTGAAGATACAGCAGTGAACAAAACACTCCCTACCTTCACAGAGCTTATGTTCTGGTGAGGAGAGGGAGGCAGTAGACAAACTAGTCAATTATGTGTTGGATGGAGAAAAAGAATTAGGGAGAATGTGGAGGCAGGGCTGTAGGCTCACATAGTGCAGTATCATATACAAGTTTACTTTGGAGCTGAGACTAGATGGAGGTGAGGGAGGGCGCTATGCAGGTAATCTGGGGAGGAGCATTCTAGGCAGAGGGAACAGCATGTGCGAAGGCCCTGACGTGGAAGGATGCCTGGCATGTCTGAGAAGCAGGATAGGAATGGGGGAGGGGAAAGTGGAAGAAGTTGAAACCAAAGATGCAGTAGGAGGCCAGGTCACCTCGGCCATTTAGGTTATTTTTCACTTTTATTCAGAGTGAGATGGGAGCCATTGGAGGGTTTGGAGCAGAGGAGTGACCTAATCAGACTGTTTAGACTTCCTCTGGTTGCTGTGTGGTGAGGGTAGAGGCAGAAGCAGGGACTCACGTCCAGAAGCTGTGTAATACGTATTCTTGGTGAGGTGATGGCATCATGGACCAAAGTGGAGATGGTGAGAAGTTGCTGGATTTTGGCTATATTTCAAAATGAAGCTGACAGAAGTTGTTGATGGAATAGATGTGGAGTATGAGAGAGGACTCAAGGATGAATCCCTGGTTTTTTCTTTGAACAACCGGCAGGATGGAGTTGTCATCTGAGACGTCATCTGAGATGGGAAAGGCTGTGTTGTGGTTGAGCAGCTTTGGGAGGATGACCAGGAGTTTGGTTTTGGACATGTTAGCTTGCAAATGCCTATTCGGTCTCCAGACAGAGATGGACGTGAGTCTGCAGGTCAGGGCTGGCATGGGCTGGAGGTTTGGCTTTGGGAGATGTCAACATTTGAGTTGTACTGAGAGCCCTGCAACTGGGGGGTGAGTCTAGATAGAGAAGGGGCCCAAGGATTTTACTGTTCAGAGGTTGGGGGAGATGAAGAGGTACCAGCAAAGGACCCTGAGAAGGAAAGGCTAGAGGGTTTGCCAGCTAAGGGAATTTGTTCTTCAATGTTCCAGGGGTTCTGTCATGAGCCAGGTGTTCATGTAAGACATAACAGGTGCTAACATTTATAAAGTCTTTCTATCGGGCAAAGAAAAAAGTTGGTGGTTCAAACCCACCACCTGCTCTGAAAAAGACAGATGAGGCAATCTGCTTCCATAATGATTTACAGCCTTGGAAACCCTATGAGACAGTTCCATTCTGTCCTAAAGGTTCATTATGAGTTGGAATTGAGTCAATAGCAAGGATTTGGTTAGTTTTTTTTTTCTAATACCAGGTGTCAGATGAGGAGGGTTCTCATTTGGTAAGCTGGAGGCCATTGTAACAGAATATGAAGAAATATTTTGGCCAAGGTAAGGGAGCTGGCCCCTTGGAATAGCTGCCAAACCATTCTTGGCTTTGCTTGATGTGGGTCAGGGTTCGTTTTTGTGCTGGTCCTTCTGGTCTCCCCTGGTAGCAGGGCTGCTCCTTGCTAGACTTTCATGTGCTTCATAGCTCTTTTCCTAAACAAACATATTTCTACTGACTCCTTTTTCAAACACAAGTGTGTTTATCCCATGCCTACCGACCTCTCCACCCTGTTATTTTTTTTGACCGTCAGTCCCCTGGATGTTGGCGTCCTGAGTTTTACCCTGTTGCCTCCTGATTCTGATTACTTTGAGATTAGACTACACTGTTCAATTTGATTTTTTGCTCAACAGTAGAGGAATAAGCAGGAAGTTCCTTCTTTTAACCTTTGTTGTGGGAAACCTTCTGTGTTATGTGTCATAATCTATCTTCCCACCTTGGGAAGTCTGCTTGAGGGACTGAATGGAAATCTGCCTTTACTGGTTCAGTTCACAGTCAGCAGTTAGAGTCAGAGGAGGAGGAGAGGCTCAAGAGAGTGTGGCTGGACCTGAGCTGGTCCTGAAAGCAGATTTTTTTGTAACTCATTGCCTGACTTCAACTTATTTCCATGTGATTTGACTCTGTACTAATCAGGATTCTTGTGGCTATAAGTAACAGAAACTTACCTTGAACTGCCTTATACTACAGAAGCTTTTTTTAAATTTGTTAATCCATATTGGTAAAAAAGTCCAGGGTTATAGGCTTAGAGTCCAGGACTTAAAGATGTCAGCGGGACCCTGTCTCTGCTTTCTTTCTCAGCTTGGCTTTCCTTTGGGTTGAATTTGTTTCCAGGCAGCAGAAATTGTTCCAGCAAAAGTCCTCGGGCTGAGATGCACATTGGTGCCAATGAATCATGTGCCCGCCTGCCTGCCCCTGGAGCCCGTGCAGGGTGATGCCGTGCAGCCATTGGCCAGGCCTGATTCATGTGTCAGCTTTGGAGCAGGGGCTAGTGTATTAGTTAAGGTTCAGGATTAGCTGCTGTGACAAAAAGGCCCCAAAATACAGTGGCTCAAACAAAGTTGAAGTGTATTTCTTTGATATAACAGTCCAAAGGTAGGGGCAGGCCAGGCAGGCTCTCTCCACAAGCTCATTCTAAGCACTGAGGCTGGCAGGAGGGAAGGCTGTGCCATTTCAACGTGTGGTGTCTCTCTCTAGTGCTAAGGTTACTACTGGTGTCTCCATGTCTTAGGAAGTGGGAAGAGGGAAAAGGAAGGTGAGAACATGCTATTTCCTTATAAGGAAGTGATATGTTAATTGTACATATCACTTCCACTCACTTGGCCACCCCTAGCCACCAGTGTTGGGGGTAGGAATGGTTATAGAAGGTTTTGGCTGGCAGGGTTACACTTAGCTAAAGTTCATTCTGTAATTGGTGGATTCTCTCTCTCTCTCTCTTCACCCTCCAGGTGTGGCTACAGAGGAGGCTACATGGAGGTGATCAACCTGCACCCTGAGATCAAGGGCCAGCTGGTAAAGCTGCTCTCAGTACGTCTCTGCCCACCAGTGTCTGGGCAGGCTGCCATGGACATTGTCGTGAACCCCCCAGTGCCAGGAGAGGAGTCCTTTGAGCAGTTCAGCAGGGTGAGTCAGCTATGTCCCATGGCCTGTCCACATTCATTGGTGCAGCCAAGGCCACGAGGTGAATTCTACGTAGGCCAGCGGCCAGCCTTCTCCAGATGCCTGCCTCCTAGGGGTGTGGGCTGCAGGGGGCTCTCATAGTTCCTCTTGGTACCTGAATCATCTTGAGGGTAAGGTTAAGTCCCAGGATGCACTTGGGCTGGGTTCTAAAGTCAGAGGACCACCTCCTCTTCCTCACCTATGAGTACCATGCTGGGTGGGCACCCGGAGGGAAGAGCTATTTACACTCTGGAGGGCAGGGGATAGGTTGGGGATGGAGGGTGGTCCTGTTACTGAACTAAAAAGATGGACTAAAAAGATGAACTAAAAAGATGGTGGGCATATCCCTGCCTCTGGCCCTACCAGGAGTCCTCACAGCTAGATGCAGTGCAGTCAGGACCTCTTTGATTATGAGTGACAATACTCATCTCTGACTAGTGTAAACAACAACAACAACAAAGAACTTATGGGTCATGTAACCAAGAAGACAATTCCCAGTTGTTCCAGTTCACATCTTTTCCCAACAGTACCTGCAAATGTCCTGGATGAACTCTGTCCCAGCTTTAGATGTGTCCAATTCTGAATCATCACTGACTCTGTTTGATCTTGCCTGGGTAACGTGCCCTATGGCACCCATGGACTGAGAATAGGGGAGCTCCCCCAAAATGGGCCCTACACACACCTCATAGACTGAAGGTCCCTTAAAAGGAAAAGGTAGAAGTTGTCACCAGAAGGGGTACACACATGTTCTCAAGGGTTCTATAAGGAGCCTGTGCACACATAGTACAAAACCCAGGACCAGGTCTATTCAGACTTGACTGGCAGGTGACTGTTTTTCTTATTTTCAGAAATGATACCATGGTGAGATTAGAACCCTTCTCACACGTTACCCGGGACCCACGCTATGGCCTGAAACACTGCCCCATGCGCTCACATGCTCCACATTGCATGCCCCATGCCTGGGGCAGCCGCCTGGGCTGAGTGTCCATGGAAAGTTTCTTCAGGAGGGCACACATTTCACTGTACCACCCTGGTTTGCTGTGCTCATGGCACACAAACATGCCTTTTGCTAATCTGTGCAATCCCCCTAGCTGTCAAAGGGACAATTTCTAATAGTTGGAGCCATTCTTTGTCATCCGGAGATGCTGTTTCGGTTACTTCATGCTGCTCTAACGGAAAATACCACAGGTGGATGGCTGAACAAAGAGGAGTTTATTCTCTTACAGTTTTGGAGGCTATAAGTCTGAGTTCAAAGTGCCAGGTCTAGGGGGCTGGGTGAAAGCCCCTCGACCTTGGGCTTCAGCTCTGTCTCTTGCTCCCGGCCCACTGAAGCTAGAGATGTCCCTTCACTCAGGCAGCTGCTGGCTGCTAAGGGTGACAAGCCCCAGGTCGACAAATAAAATGGCACAGTCCTGATCTTACCAAACAACATGGCAGGACGTTGATTCAAGTTCCATTAACAGTCCCAGGACCGGCAGACAAACAGCTGCTGAATAATGATTTGGCTACACGCAGGATTCAAGCGTGTGCCAAAAGCTAGACCGTCCTCAAAGTTGCTTCTTATACACAGGAAGCAGCCCACATCCCTAAAGCAGCTACTCAGCTGCTCCAGTAGATTCCACCATGGAGTGAATTACCAATCTCACCATGGGGAATAACTACATTCAGCTGCCCAGCCACTCAACCAGGCCCAGCCCAGCTGACACCTGGCCTTAACTACCACAGATGCTAACTGCCGTGCTTTCTCTGTCTCCTCAGGAGAAGGAGTCCGTCCTGGGTAATCTGGCCAAAAAAGCAAAGCTGACAGAAGACCTGTTTAACCAAGTCCCAGGAATTCACTGCAACCCCTTGCAGGGAGCCATGTATGCCTTTCCTCGGATCTTCATCCCGACCAAAGCCGTGGAGGCAGCTCAGGTCAGGGGCCACCGGCTGGTGCCAGCCTGCTCTCTCCAAGCTTTCTTGAGATGCTGGTTTGGGGTTGCTTCTTGCCTTCAGGCACAGAGATGCTGACCCTAGAGTCTGTATTTTGTGGAACCCACGGCCAGACCGTGTTTACTGCCCAGTGTCTCCTGCCTGGAGACAATAGGCTCGCAGAAGCGCAGTTCCCCATGTGCTGTAGTAGTCAGGCAAAGGCCTGGAGGGCCTAGGCCGAGTGGTGCTGATTGGCTGTTAGCACAGCAGGCTGTGATGGGATGCATTTTAAGCTGTATAGGTGCTAGGCAAGCGCCATCCTCCCCAGCCACTGGGTCCTAGAGAAGCGCTCCTCACACTCACGTGCACCAGTCACCCAGAGGCTTGTTCACCTGCAGGTTCTGGCTCTGTAAGTCTGCAGTGAGGCCTGAGGATTCTGCATTTTTAACAAGCCCGGGCCAAAGACCCCACACACTTCAAGGAACAAGGACTAGAGCAGTGTCACTAACAGTGTTACCCTGCCACCATCCCCCAGGCCCTCCAAATACCTTGTAATCATTAAAACTCTGGGCTCCACCCCAGGCATCCTGGATGAGAATTCCTGGTATTGGAGCCTAACAATCTGTATTTAACAGGCTCTCTCCGTCCCCACCTTCCGCCCCCCAGTTGCTATGGAATCTACTCTGATGCATGGTGGTACCCCATGTGTGTCAGTAAAACTGGGTTCCATAAGGTTGTCAACGACTGATATTTTGGAAGCAGATCACCAGGCATTTCTTCCAAGGTACCTCTGAGTGACCTCAAACCTCCAGCCTTTCAGTTCACAGCCAGACAGGTTAACTGTTTGCAATTGTTATGCAAACCAACGTGTGAAAAGCACTATCTACCAGGACCCCAGAGAAGCTGGTTCCCTGAAAGCCCCCACTGGTTGCAAATGTCAGGGGCTCGTTTTCAGAGTATATGTGGTTTGGCATAGAGAGGCCACAAGCCTATTGGCCTGGGATGGGGAGCAAAGGAAATAGACCTGTGCTCCCAGAGGGATAGCAGAAGAGCCATGGCCCATGTCTGTCCCGAGTCAGCCTTTGGGTCTCTCGTTCCCGCACAGCCTCTGGTATCACCCAGCAAGAGCTGTGGCTTCTTGGGCCTCCCAGGCAGGGGAGGGAAGGAGACCCTGCCGTGGCAGACAACCAGCCACACAAATTGCGTTTGACCTGGAGTTTGTGATAGTACCGCTGTGCATTGCAAAGCCGGGAATGATTCCTAAGTTCTGTCCTGCTCCTGCAGGCCCATAAGATGGCCCCAGACATGTTCTACTGCATGAAGCTACTAGAGGAGACCGGCATCTGTGTGGTGCCTGGCAGCGGCTTCGGACAGAGCAAAGGCACTTACCATTTCAGGTACAGCTTCCTCTCCGCACCTGGGTCGGGGAAGGGAGGCAGTCCTTACGTGGGGCTTCTTAACATTGAGCACAAGCTGGCTTCACAGACTGAGGTGTGTGGAACTGCTGTCCCTCTGCCTTGCCCCACCCATTCTGAGCCAAGCTCTGCCCCTCTGCTCAGAGAGTGAAGAAAACTACGGATGAACCCAAAGGTCATCTCCCCTGAAAGGCGTTCCTTGACCGTTCTGTCTCTCCCCATCACTGCCCTCATGCCTCATGTCACTATGTGAAATTCCCGGTAGTGTGTTCTCTGCCTTCCTGTCCCTTTAAACTCCATGACAGCAGCACACAGCCTCAGGTGTGGAGAGCAGTGTGCCTGGACGCAGCCAGGGTGTGCCTCAGCGCCGCCTTGCTGGGCCCCGAGCCTGCAGAACTGCTGCATCTCACACACGGTGGGACCTGCTCCACTATTGCAATGCTTCCCACCAGGCTCCTTGCCTTCTCTTTGGCTCCTTACCCCAACTGAGCCCCTGCCCAGGTGAGAATGCCGTCTCCGAGCACTCGGCAGGTGGGAGCCACTCATCGAGGGTTTCCCCACTATTCAGAGCAGCATCCCCTCCACACAGGTCACTCCTAGACGTCTCCTGAAACAGATGGCCACAAAAAGGAATGTCGTGAGCTTAGTCAGCACCTGGAGCCCAGGGTTGTGGACAGTATTCCCCAGGCAGACAAACTCGTGGTTGGCTGGCCTTTCCATCCTTAGTCAGGTTCATCTCAGCTCATTCAAAAAGTAGTTTAATAAGTGCCAGGTGGTATCCAAGGAGAACTGGTGGTGCAATGCCTGAGGCATTTGACTGCTAACCAGAAGGCTGGTAGTTAAAACCTGCATAAGGAAGATGGGGCAATCTACTTCCCTAGAGATTTACTGCCTTGGAAACCCAGTGGGGGCCGCTGTGAGTCGGAATCAACTCGATGGCAGTGGGGTTTGTTTTCGGTGCTGCCCAGGAGCCGGAGCTATTGCAGTGAACAGCACAGGCTCAGTGCCCCTCAGGAAGCTTCCCATGCCTCCTGGTGTCCTCTCTGTAAACGGAGGGACAAAGTGCTGCGTTCATCCCTCTTTTTCCTGAACAACTGGTGTCCAGGCTGATGCTGTTCTCTGTCCCGACAGAATGACCATTCTGCCTCCAGTGGAGAAGCTGAAGACGGTTCTACAGAAGGTGAAGGACTTTCACATAAAGTTCCTGGAGAAGTATGCCTGAGGAGCACCCAGGGCCCCGGAGGGAGACCTCGCTCTCCGGCCTTCCTTCTCTGGGCATCTCAGCCAGACTGAACCCACCTTCCCCAGCGACTCTGCCTCAGGCCTCACAGAGGTCACTGGTCGCACTCTTCATCATTTTGCCCCAGGAGACTTCTTTCTTTGTGCCTTGTGTTTGGGAGCACTTCTCCTCTGAGCAAACGTGTACTTGCGATGTCTCAGCGGCTCTGTTATTTGATGCAGCCAAAGTACAGGGACACTCGCTCAGCAGATGTGGCCAGGGACCTCGGAGTCTGTTGCTTTCAGGAAGTCCATGTAGAGTTTCAGCAGCCAGGGTGTATTGGGTGAGATGTTTCAGATTTGGAGACTTTAATTTAATCACGGTAAGGACTGGAAATCTGAAACTCACCCATGTCATCTAGGAAATAAAACCCTTAGCCATGTGAAAATCTAGTCCTTCAACCAGTAGAGCCTGGACATCCATTGGAGGCTCAGACAGGGTCCACCTTCTGGGCTGGAGGTACGCAGCCTATCTCAGACAAGAGCAGTGAGGGCAGTGGTACATGGGTTGGGCAGGATGCCTGGCTACTTTGCGGTAAGCACTGAGGACTTAGGCCAAGGTCAGAGGGTCCTGTAGGGGATGAGTGGGTGTGACTAGGCTCCAGGTTGAACCGTTGCTTTGCTCTGGAGCTCTGAAGCAGGTGAGGAAGGCCCTGCGCACACAGACAGGGGTTTGAGTGTAAAAAGTTCACTGGGACGGGCTTTGGCTGAGACTCCCATCCGAGAGGTCTCTCTGGACACAGGGTGCATCCCCAGAAATATCCCAGTTATGTGATATTTGGAGGGATTCGTCTTGGGGACGAGTCTCTCCTCAGGGCTTTATCACGTCTTATCATACATCGCCCCCTGCTGGCAGCAGCAGGGACAACAAAAGACTGAAAATTGTCAGATTGTTTCAAACAGAATTTAGTCCCATTTCTTAGCTGTTAATTGGTCAAAGTACCTGGTAGCTCGGCTGCTGTAGACCTGATTCAGAGTCCACGGAAGTGTTGTAGTACAAAGTACTTTGCCTTCACATTCGCTGCTGCCCCTTCCCAGACTCAGAGCACTGCGTCCCACAGCATCAGTCATCTCGCCAGGCCAGGGGGCTGGCCAAGCATGTGGCTTCCCATTAGCACCTCCCATGGTGGGGTTCTGAACCAGACCCCAGGAAAGTGGCTACGGGCAGCAACAGGCTTAGTACCTTGTTCCTCTTCACAGAGAACCCTCCCACCTTATCATGCACGTCCCGTGAGCAGTTAGGGAAGCCAAGGCCATCTCACGAGTCTAGGGACAGACCAAGTTCCAAAATGGAACCGAAGGAACTAGAGAGAGAAACCAGAAGACGCTAAGGGAGTGAGGTTTGAAAGCAGCCTTGATGCTACAGTTTCCACACTGGGTCCACGCAGGGGGAATGCAGTAGGAAACTTCACATTCTCATTACTCACTAGCATTGCAATCCTGTGAAGAAAGTAGCTGCCATCTCAAAATTGAAAGAGAATGTCCTGTAACTTGCTTCTCCTGAACAAACTGAAAAAGTTGCATCGGTGCTTGTTGCATGGTATGTTGTCCCAGAGTCATGACGTTTCTGGTTCCTTGCTTGGGAAGGGGAGTGGTCAGTCAGTATATTCTGTGTGAGTGGAAGGGTTAAATGGTAGAGGCTAGTATATTTTTTATATTTTTGTAACAATTCCTTTTTCATGGGGAGAGGAGGGATTGATATTTGTAGTCTTAACAAGTCCAATAGTTTTTTATAAATCTCTTCAGATTATAAATAACCCCTAAACATTTTGCAACGTTTACATGATTTTTTTAAAGATGCCGTATACACTTGGTTTGCTTTAAAATAAATAAATGAAAGGTCAGCTCATCCAGGAGTTTGCCTGCACTTGGGACGCTCGAGAGGTTGGATTTTCTACGTACAGATTCTATTCCGGCGCCTTTCCTGTTTGGACGCTGCCAGAGAAAGTCCGTTGTCATTTTGGGCCACAGTTTGAATCTACACCTGCGACCTTTTTGTCATTCGCCGGGTATGGGGGGTGCCAGGGAAGCGTTGTGCTAGGCTGTACCTTGGACGTCATCCCCTCGCACCTCCCCTCGGGGTGGGCTGGGTGGTTCTGGGCCGGTGTCGTGTGAAGCTTGCAGGAAGAGCAGACACGGGCCTGCCTGTACCTGTTTTCTGATCTGGGTTCTCACAGGCATCTCCCTTCAAAGGTATATAATGATAGCTCTACTGGAAGTTTCTAAACAATAAAACACGTGTCCAAATGGTGGCTGTGTTTAACTTTCTTGGTAGTTTGTCTGGTGGGCATCACTGACTGTGCCTGCTCGTTCTCTCTTCTGTGTACTTTGTTCTCAGCGCAGCACCCAAAGCCAACTGACATCAGTTTTGACTCTGGGGACGCCACATGTGTCAGTAGAACTGGGCTCCGTAGGATTGTCAGTGGCTGCTTTTACAGAGGAAATTGCCAGGCCGTTCTTCCGAGGCACCCCTGGGTGGACTTGAACCTGTAATCCTTCCATTGGCAGCCAGGCTTATTAACTGTTAGCACCATCTGGGTACTCCCCTAGCACAATACCGAGCATTTCCCCCCAAATACTACAAAACTCCTTTCACAGCTTTCATTTTTTCTTAGGTGTCAACCCTAAGGACCCCACTGAGCTGCTTTTTTTCACTTGAGGTAGGGAAACTTCATGGATTCCTTAAAATGTTAAAATAAGCACAGACCTTGGCTTCTTGGCAGAAATGAAACAAGAGCTAAAATCTTATTGAGGGTCCCTAGGTGCAGCAGAACGTCACTCTGGAGGCACAGTGGTTAAGCGCTCGGCTGTTAACTGAAAAGTTCGATCTCACCAGCCACTCCATGGGACAAAGATGTGGCAGACTGCTTCTATAAAGATTAAAGCTTTGGAAACCCTACAGGGCAGTTTTACTCTGTCATGTGGGGTTGCTGTAAGCAGCATCTAATCAATGGCAGTGGGTAGGT
This sequence comes from Orycteropus afer afer, assembly GCF_000298275.1. Taxonomy (NCBI): domain Eukaryota; kingdom Metazoa; phylum Chordata; class Mammalia; order Tubulidentata; family Orycteropodidae; genus Orycteropus; species Orycteropus afer. Next base: position 6,408,534 of record NW_006921596.1, read on the forward strand.
GGTACAAATGGTTTGCATTCAACTACTAACCTAAGGGGACCTCTGGTGGCATAGTGCTTAAGGCACTTGACTGCTAACCAGAAGGCTGGTCGTTCACACTCACCAGCCACTCCTTGGAAGGAAGATTGGGTAATCTACTTCTGTAGTGATACTGCCTTGGAAACCCAAGGACGGGTCGCTATGAGTCAGTCCGACTTGACAGCACACAACAACAACAACTAACCTAAAGGTTGGCAGTTCATGCCCCCAGCAGTGCTATTAAAGAAACCCCTGGCAAACTGCTTCCATAAGTGTCACAGCCAAGAAAACCCCGTGGAGCAGTTCCCCTCTAATGTGGGGCACCATGAATTAGAACCAACTTGACACAAACAGGTTTTCTGGTTTCTTTATGGGGTTAGGGTAGCACAATGGTTAAGTGCTTGGCTGCTAACCAAAAGTATGGCAATTCAAACCCGTCCCACAGGTCCGTGGAAGAAAGACCTGGTGACCTGCTTCCATAAAGAAAACCTCATAGGGCAGTTCTTCCTCGTCACATGGGGTTGCTGTGAGTTGGAATCAACCTGATGACCCCCAACAACAGTGACAACATGGGGGATGAGGTGAGGGTGGGGTGAAGTGGAGGAAGCTGGAGAAGTACTATGCAGCCAGTGAAGAAAGGCCCTTGCCTATACAAAGAATGGCATTAATTTTCTCAAGGCTCTCCCCTATCTTTAGAAGCTCTGGTGGTGGTGTGGTTAAGGCATTTGGCTGCTAACCAAAAATCAGAGGTTCGAACCCACCAGCTGCTCTGTGGAAGAAAGATGAGGCATTCTACTTCTGTATAGCCTTCAAAACCCAACAGGGGGTCGCTATGAGTTGGAATCGACTCAATGTCACTGAGTTTGTTTGTTCTGAATTTTGGCTTCCCCTATCTTACTTACTCTATGTTGCTTAATTTTGATGTGGTTTTGGAATTCAAAAAAAATTTTTTTTTTCCTCCAAACTAAAATTTTCATATTTTTATTGAGGAAAATTTGGAATATAGAAAAAAATTTTTTTTAGAACTCTAACAGTTAGAAGAGATAGAAACCCACTCAAAGTAGCTTAAGCAGAGAAGAGGAATTTATTCCCTCATGTAAGTAGGAAGTCCTAGAGGGAAGCTGGCCTTGGTTCTTCTATTCACTCTCTTAAAATACAGAGGCCTGTCTGGTCCAGCTGTACATTGAAAAATCCCAAGGAAAGACTCTGATTGGCTGCTTTGGTCCATGTGTCCTTCCCTGAACCAATCTCTGTAACCCATGAGAGCAGGATGCTTTCAGATCACTAGCCCCATTGGAGCCCTGACACAGAAGAGGAGAAGCTGGTTCCAGAGGAAAGGGGGTTGGAGGTGATGCTGCACCAACAAAACTCATTTACCACACATGGAATTTTAGAGAGAGGATGGAGGAGGGGGTGGTGTGGGTTAAGGGTCATTGCTGGGCCTGGTTGAGTGCCTGGGCAATTGGATGTAGTATTCTTCATAATGAGACTGGTAATCAACTCCATGGTGGAATCCACTGTGAACAGCTGGGTAGCTGCCTTAGGGATGTTGTCTGCTTCCTGTATATAAGGAGAAGCCTTGGGGAATGGTCTCTAGTTTATGGCACAAGGTAACCAGGACAGAATATGGTACCGAGAGAGTGGGATGCTGCTCTGACAGATACCTAAAATGTGGAAACAGGAGTCAAGTGTGTCCTTGACCTGAGACCCTGGCAGAGAGACCCTGGTATATGGCATGTGAGACGGCAGGAGCAGAGCTGAGAGAACTGGCATGAGACAGCGACAGGCTTACCAGCCCACAGAAGAGAAAGCTGGATGCCTGCTTCCTGACGGAGTGGGCTGCCTTCAGGCGTTAATTGGTAGAAGAGACCACCATGAAATGGAGTAGCAGGTTGGCCGGCCCATGTAGCAAGAAATCTGAGTGCTTTTTGGGCAGGAAGATTTCCGGTGGAGTGGGTTGCCATCGGCATTAATAGACAGAAGCGGAGAGACCAAGGAAATGGGAAGCAGAGCTGCCTCAGCCTCAAGGGTAGGACCATGGCCTTTGGGGGTGGAACGATCACAGCCCCCTAGGTTTCAAAGAGCCAGACCTTCACCAACTTGGTTTTGTAGTGTGGGGCTGCTCGTTCATGTGAGCCAGTGGGATGGAGTCAAGCTGCTGCCCAGGAGTGAGGGGGCAGGGCTACCATGCCCAAGAAGAAGAGAAATGGGCCCCGCCAGGCCAAGGGGGTGAGGTTGCCATTCAGGAACTAGGGGACTGGAGTCACCCAGTGAAGAGATCTACAGATACCACCCACTGAAGATCTGTATAGGTGCCAAGTTGACAAAGGGTGGAATTGTGGTGGTTAAGTTTGTGTGTCAACTTGGCTAGGCCTGGTTGAGTGGCTGGGCAGCTCTATGTAGTATTCCCCATAATGAGATTAGTAATCAACTCCATGGTGGAATCTACTGTGAGCAGCTGGATAGTTGGTAGGAATGTGGTCTGCTTCCTGTATATAAGGAGAACCCTTGGGGAACAGTCTCTAGTTTATGGCCCTAGGTAACCAGAACAACATCCTTCTCCAGGGAATGGTCCCTTCTGATAACATGATCAAACTAGGTGAGACAAAGTCTGGCCAATCTCGCTTCTAAGGAGCATTCCGGCTGCACTTCCTCCAGGATGGATTTGTTAGTTCTTTTATCAGTCCATGGTACTTTCAGCATTCTTCGCCAACACCACAACTCAAAAGCATCAATTCTTCTTCAGTCTTCCTTATTCATTGTCCAGCTCTCACATGCATATGAGGCAATTGAAAATATCATGACTTGTGTCAGGCACACCTTAGTCCTCAAAGAGACATCTTTGCTCCTCAGCACTTGAAAGAGGTCCTTTACAGCCAACTTGCCAGTGCTATATATCGTCTGATGTCATGACTGCTGCTTCATTGGTGTTGATTGTAGAACCAAATAATATAAAGTCATTGACAACTTCAATCTTTTCTCCATTTATCATGATGCTGCTTATAGGTCCAGTTGTGAGGATTTTTGTTTTCTTTATATTTAGATGTAATTCATACTGCAGACTGTATTCTTCAATCTTCATCAGTAAGTGCCTTGATTCATCCTCACTTTCAGCAAGCAAAGTTGTGTTGTCAGTGTATCGCAGGTTGTTAAGGATTCTTCCTCCAATCCTGATGCTGTGTTCTTCTTCATATAGTCCAGCTTCTCAGATTATTTGCTCAGCATATAGATTGAATAAATTTGGTGAAAGGATACAACCTGACACACACTTCCTTCTTGATTTTAAACCATGCAGTGTCCTTTTGTTCTGTTCAAATGACAGCCTCCTTGTCTATGTACAGGTTCCTCATGAGTACAGTTAAGTGTTCTGGAATTCCCATTCTTCTCAATGTTATCCACAATTTGTTATGATCCACACAATCAAATGTTTCTGCATAGTCAATAACACACAAGTGAACATCTTTCTGGTATTCTTTGCTTTCAGCCAAGACCCATCTGACATCAGCAATGCTATTCCTTGTTCCATGTCCTCTTCTGAATCCAGATTGCACCTCTGGAAGTTCTTTGTCAATGTACTGCTGCAACCATTTTTTAATTATCTTCAGTAAGATTTTACTTGCATGCGATATTAATGATATTGTTCAATAATTTCCACATTCTGTGGGATCACCTTCCTTTGGAATAGGTACAAATATGGATCTCTTCCAGTCAGTTGGCCAGGTAGCTGTCTTCCATATGTCTTGGCATAACCGAGTAGGTGCATCCAGTGAGGCATCCGTTTATTGAAACATCTCACTGGGCATTCCATCAATTCCTGGAGCCTTTTTGCTCACCAATTCCCTTAGTGCAGCTTCGACCTCTTCCCTCAATACCATTGGTTCTTGAACATATACCACCTCCTGAAATGGATGAAGACCGACCAGTTCTTTTTACACAGGGACTCTGTGTATTCCTTCCATCTTCTTTCAATGCTTCCTGCACCATTATATAGTTTGTCCATAGAATCTTTCAATATTGCAACTCTAGGCTTAATTTTTTTTTCCTCAGTTCTTTCAGCTTGAGAAATGCCAAGTATGTTCTTCCCTTTTGGTTTTCTAAGTCCAGGTCTTTGCACATTTCATTACAGTAATTGGCTTTGTCTGCTCGAGCTTCTCTTTGAAATATGTTCTGCTCTTTTATCATGTCATTTCTTCCATTTGCTTTATCTACTCTCCATTCAAGGGCAAGTTTCAGAGTCTCTTCTGACATCCATTTTGGTCTTTTCTTCTTTTCTCATCTTTTTAAGCCGTCTTGCTTTCTTCATGGATGATGTTCTTGATGTCATCCCACAATTCTACATAAGTCAGTTATTTTTTTATCAGTGGTCACTTGTTTTGTTTTAGCCACAGTTTATAAAGTAAAAATGCATTTGTTCTAGTTACACTGCAGGTGTAAAAAGTGTTTTTTTTCCATTGGCTTCCAAATTCTTGTAGTCATATCTGCATCCTGTTGTTGAGAAGGCACATCTACCTCATAAGGGTTCTACTGTCAACATTAAAAATGCTTTCTCTAAAACCATGATAATCAAGACAGTGTGGTATTAGCAAAAGCAGAGACAGATGATGGAGCAGAATACAGTGCAGAAAGAGACATAAATTTATCGTTACATATAAAATAGACCACCACACACACACATATATACATTGCCTCAACACACTTTTAATTTTTATTTTTATTGTGATTTGGGTGAAATTTTACAGAGCAAATTCACTTTCCATACAGCAGTTCACATACACTTTGTCTTATGATATTGACCACAATTCATCACAATGCAACAGCTCCCCTCCCACTTCCTCCCGACAGACACCTCTTCCCTTTGTCCATCCCTCCATGCACCCCTTCCCCGTGAACTGTCTCCCTACTTTCTCCCATGATTGTTCTCTCCAAGGAGTGTATTTACCTCAGGTAAATGTTCAACTCCTATGCCTATCTTTTGCTTGGCTGGAAGCTGCAGATACAACACACTTGTCTTGACCAAATAATTTTTCACAATTATGCCAAAGCAATGTTAAGGGGGAAGAAAGTCTCCAACAAATGGTACTACAGCAACTAGATATCCATACAGGGATGAACTTCAGCCCCTACCTGACACAGACACAAAGTGCCACATGGATCACAGACCTAAAACTTAAGAGCTAAAACTATTACACTTCTAGACTAAAACATAAGAGTATCTTTATAACTTTGAGGTAGGTAAAGATTTCTTAAAACAAAAAGGCAGAAATAATCAAAGAAAAAATTGATAAATTGTAGTTTATAAAAAATATCATCAGAAGAACTGCTTTTTCAAAGACACCACTAAGCAAATGAAAAGACAAGCCACAGACTGGGAGAAAACACTTTCAGAACATAGCTCTGATAAAGGACTTATATTCAGTACATAAAGAGCAACCCCCCAAAAATTTGAGAAAGACTTGAATAGACACTTCATAAAAGAAGATGTATGAATGTGGAAAGATGCCTCACGTCATTAGCCATCAGGGGAACTCAAATAAAAAACACAGATACCACTAGCATGGCTAAAATGAAAAATATCAGCAATACTAAATGTTGGCAACAATGAGGAACAATCTATCTCATACATTGTAGTGGAAATGAAAAATCACACATTTTGTGGGTGGTTTCTTAAAAAGTTAAACATACATCTACTCTATCATCCAGTAATTCCACTCCCAAGTATTTACCCAAAAGAAATGAAAATATAGGTCCACAAGGCCTTGTGTAAGAAGGGTTTTTGGGATCCTCCTTCCTGTGCTATGGTCTGAAAAATCTGTCCAGTCAGAAAGCTAGGGCAACCCTAGCTCACTTTGCTTGTTTTCTCTCTTTCAAGGATCACTGATTTGTGCCACCTGTTGTCCAATGTCTGTAAATTATTGTTTCATAGGAGCTCTGGTAGCGTAGTGCCTAAGGCATTTGACTGCTAACCAGAAGGCTGGTGGTTCAAACCCACCAGCCACTCCTCAGAAGGAAGATGAGGCAATCTACTTCCATAGTGATACTGCCTCGGAAACCCAAGGAGGGTTCGCTATGAGTCGGGTCCGACTTGACGGCACATAACAACAACAACAACAACATACGTGGTAGTTAAGGTTGTGTGTCAACTTGGCTGGGCTGTGATTTTTAGTGGCTGGCAGCTGGAAGTAGTTATTTCCCATGATAACATTAGATGTGGTATAATCAACTCCATGGTGGAATCTGCTGAGAGTTGTTAATCAGTTGAAGGGGAGTCACTTTCAGGGTGTGGCCTACTTCCAGTATATATGTAGAAGCTTTGGGAAAGGGCTTTAGCTTTTTGGCTCATTCTGGATCCTGCATTTGCCCAAGTCTTCACCTCCATTTCCTGGACTTGAACCAGGAAATGGTCTGCCATGTTGGACGCTGACCTTGGGATTCTACCATGTTACCTTCAGTCTTGGGTTCATCGGCCTCAGCAGCCGGCAGCTACATGAGTTAGGAGAAGCCTCCAGCTTGCTGCAGTGGGCTTGGAACAAGAGGCAGAGCTGAAACCAAGCCCTAGAACTGCCACTCTGAACTCAGACTTCTAGCCTGGTCTTCCCGTAGAGCCAGCACTCTGAACTTGAACTTTTAGCCTCCTAAATATAAGAAAGGAGCTCTGGTGGTGTAGTGCCTAAGGCATTTGACCGCTAACTAGAAAATTGGCAGTTCAAACCCACCAGGCACTCCATGGAAGGAAGAGTGAGCAATCTACTTCCATAAGGATTTACCACCTCGGGAACCCAAAGGGGGTTGCTATGAGTCAAATTCGACTTGATGGCAGTGAGTTTGGTTTGGTTTTTTTGGTTAAACTGTAAGAGAAAAAAATTCTTGGTTGTTAAAGCCATTCACTTGTGGTGTTTCTGTTATAGCCCCACTCAATAGCTAAGACAATGTGTTTTTATCCATTTAAAAAATTGTTTCAAGTGTTGGTAAGTCCAGTCCCTGTTACTTCATCATGGCCCACAGCCCACATCTTCACAGGGCTCTGGTTACACTGGTGTATTCTTTGGTCAGAACATATAAACTATCAACTTATGATCTGTGTTTTTCACTGTATATAAATTATAACGCAGTAGACTTAACAGTTAGAGGTGTAGTTGGTTGAATTGTGTCCCTCAAAAAAATACACTCAATAGCTCAGTCAATTTGGATAATGTAGTTCACAAAGTTCATTTCCTATACGCTAGTAAAATGGTAGTGTCTGAGGCCTTAACCACTTGCGAGTGGCCATCTAAGATATAACTATTGGTCTGTACTCATCAGGAGCAAAAGAGTAAGAAGGTAACCAAAATCTCAGCAGAGAAACAAGCTTAGGGACTAATAGTCTACACAAGCCACAACCTCAACTAGCCTGAGCCCAGAAGAACTAGATGATGCCCAGTTACTACCACTGACCAACCTGACTGGAGGCACAACAGATGATCTCAGTTAGAATGGGAGAAAAATGCACAAGAAAACTCAAATTCTTAAAAAAAAAAGCAAAGATCAAACTAACTTCACCACCTGAGACCAGAGGATTGCCTGAGACTATTGCCCTGAGACTCTCTTTAAACTTTGAATCAAAACTATCCCCTGGGATTAGCTTTCAGATTACTCATAGATTGGTGCTCAACTAAAACTGCCATCTGTATGAGTCCAAAAGGTCAGCATTTAATTCAAAGCAAAGATGAGACGATAAGAGGGCAGGGAAACTAGAAAACTGGAAATGGAACAATCAGAAAACAATTAAAGAGAATGTTGACACAATGTGAAAAATGTAACTAATGGCATTGATCGATTTGTGTGGAAATTGTCAAGTTGAAACCTAACCTGCTGTGTAAGCTTTCACAGAAATAACAATACATTTTTTTTTAAGATATGTCCAAGTCATAACTCCTGAAACTTATGAATGTGAAGTTATTTGGAAAAAGGGTCTTTGCAAATGTAATTAAGGTAAGGATCTCAAGATGAGATCATCTGGATTAGGGTGGGAGCTAAATTCTTAAAAGAGAAAAGAAGACACACATGGACACAGAGGGCAAGGCCATGTGAAGAGACTGCAGGGCACCCACCAGAGGCTGCCTCAGGGTTTCCCTCAGAGCCTCCAGAAGAAACCAACTTGCCAAAACCTTGATTTCAGACTCTAGCCTCCAGAACTGTGAGAGAACAATTGTTTTAAGCCACCCAGTCGTAATTTGTTGCAACAGCCCCAGGAAACTAATACAAAGGAAAGCACATGGATCCTTTGATCTAAAAATTCCACCTCTAGGAATTCATCTGACAACATTTTCTTACAAAAGAAAGATCTGTTTATATAAAAGGATCTTCTTGGCTGCATCACTGGCCATAGAAAAGGGGAGAAAGATCACCAGGCCTGCCGACTCGGGACCTTAGTCTCAGGGGACATCATGCTTAATCGGCACAACATAATACATAAAAATCTTGTTCTACAACTTACTTTGGTGAGTAGTGACTGGGGTCTTAAAAGCTTTCGAGTGGCCATCTAAGATGCAACTGTTGGTCTCCTCTCATCTGAATCAAAGAAGAGTGAAGGAAATCAAAGGCACCTGGAAACAATTAGTCCAAGGATAAGATGGACCATGAAGACCTCAGCCTTCATGACCCCAAGCCAGAATAACTAGATGGTTCCTGGCTACCAATGCCAACCACTTGGAAAGGGATCTAAACTGGAGATCCTGGATAGAGTGGGAGGAAAAATGTTGAACAAAATTCAAAAACACAAAAATGACCAGAATTACTGGTCGCATAGAGTCTGGTGGAATCTCCAAGACTATAGCCCCAGGTTACTCTTCAGGCCTGGAAATGGACTCACTCTCATAGATTGGCTCTCAGCTCAACAGTAGAAAGACCTACATGCAGAACACCTATCCCAGGGCAATACACTTACCTACTCTAGGGAGATGTACCCCTTAGAGCAATCAGGAAGCATTCACATGGAGGGAAAGCTGGACAGACAGTAGTACACAGTTAAGAGGGGCACAGGGAGGGGTAGTCACAGGGAGGGGAGGGGAGGAGAGTGCGTTATGGTCAGGGATGGTAAAGGGGCATGAAATCAAATGTGCATGAACTGTTGAATGTGAAACAAATTTGCTTTGTAAATTTGCACCCAAATCACAATTTAAAAAAAAAGGGGGGGGGGGAAGAAACCTACATACACATCAGTTAAAAAGGGACTGGTGTATCCCTATAAAACCCAACCTAACCCAACCTATTGCAGTCTAATTAATTCTGACTCATCATGACCCTATAGAATAGAGTAGAATTGCCCCATTGGATTTCCAAGGCTATCAATCTTTACAGAAGCAGATAAGCCTATGTTTCTTCCACAGAGCAGCTGGTGGGTTTGAGTCACCAACTTTTGATTAGCAGATGAGCACTCAACCACTGCACCACCAAGGCTCCTTGTATTCCTACAAAGGAATGTTAAACCAAAACCAAACCCAATCTTTTGCTGTCAAGTCAGTTCTGTTACAGACTAGAACTGCTCCGTACGGTTTTCTTGGCTGCCTTCATTATGGAAGTAGATTGCCAGGCTTTCTTCCATGGTGTTGGTGGACAGGTTTGAATCACAAACCTGTTAGTTGTTGTTGTTAGTTGCTGTTGTGTTGGTTTTGACTCAGAGCAACCTCATGTACAACAGAACAAAACACTGCCTGGCCTTTTAGGTTAGTTATCAAGCACAAACCATTTGTGTCTCCCATGGACCCTAAAGGAATGTTATGCAGTGGTTTATCCAGATGAGTATGTCTATATACTGTTCTTAGGTAGCACTGACCCCATAGAGTGAGTGAAATGTTGCCCCGTCCTGGGCCATCCTCACGTTAGTAAGTATGCTTGAGCCCATTGTTGCAGCCACTGTGTCAATCCATCTCATTGAGGGTCTTCATCTTTTTCATTGGCCCTCTACTTTACCAAGCATGATGTCCTTCTCCAGGGATTAATCCCTCCTGGAAAATGTAGAGATAAAGTCTGACATGAAAAGTCACCAAGATACACTACAAACTTGAAATAACAATTGCAACCACCATATGTAGTATAGTGGTGAACATCTGTGGTGTTGTCTGATGGGAATATATCATTCTGTGATGTTGGTTGGTTGTTATGACCCATCCACATAAGTCTCTACTCCTTGGTCGTTGGATAAGTCAGTGAGTATATTCTCAGAATATCCTAACAGGAAACTATGAAAAAACATAAAACTCAAGTCCTGAAGACAAACGCGGATTTGGTTTCATGGAGGAAAAGGGGTGTTCAGTGAGACAACAAAGCTGATGTTCAAAGAGTATTAGAGACAGAGTCCATGGCCCAGGGAGTTCAGGTGTTTGCCCTGAAATCCTTCAGTTGCTTTGAAAGTCCTCAGCTACATTCCTGTCCTCCTATGGCTTGGTGATCTGATTTTTTTAATTCTAAGAGCCAATCAATCCTTTCTTTTGCCCAGGTTATTTGGAGTTAAGTTTGTGTTGGTTTGTTGCTTGCAGGCAATCCATATGTTTGTATATGCATAGGAGAAACAACAACAATAACAACAACCATATATCTAGTCTGTAGATGCTCAAACAAGCCTCTTTGTTTTTATGCAAAAAGGACACAGAGAAGGAAATTATTGCCAATTTTATGTGAGCAATAAGTGAGGCCAGGACTGTTTTTGGTTATTTAAGGGCAGGTAGGGGAGCTCTGGTAGCATAGTGGCTAAGGCACTTGACTGCTAACCAGAAGGCAGGCGGTTCAAACCCACCAGCCACTCCTCGGAAGGAAGGTTGGGCAATCCTACTTCCATAGTGATACTGCCTCGGAAACCCAAGGAGGGGTCGCTATGAGTCGGGGCCGACTCGACGGCAAACAACAACAACAACAACAAGGGCAGGTAGTGTAGATTCTGAGCAGGGAGCAGGAACCTACTAGGTAACCTTTGAGATGACAATGTACTACTATATTTGATTAAGGAAATCAGTTTTTGCGTGTGTGTGTCTCTCTCTCTGCCTCTGTCTCTCCCTCTGACAAAGTATTTCCCCTCATAATGTTGTTCTGCACTAAAATACTTAACTGGAAAATTCTTCAGAAGAATTGTTAAGAATCATTAAGGTTCTAAAACATTTTAAGCTCTTGTCTTTGGAGCATTGCTGCATCCTTTTGATCAATTAGTCAATTGCTTAATATAATCAGGATGTTCTTTGGGGAAAATGTGTAAATAAAAGAATTTTAATTTTTTAAAATTGTTGCTTTTTAATAATAGATGTTATGTGTATTTTAATAATAATAATAATAATAGAAAATGAAGATAAGAAAAAAGAAAAAATCACCCATGGAAATGTGAATACATTCAAGGTCGTGCAGAATACCAAGGGTTTCTTTGATCATTTTGTTAGGTGTGATGATATTGTAAACATATAGGAAAATCCTTTTAATAAAATGGATGTTGAAATATGTAGGACTGAAATTCAGTGATGTCTAAGATTTGTTTTAAAATACTTTAGGGGAAAAAGATAAAGAGATTTTTCAAAAAAGAAAGAATAGGTGAAGCAAGTATGCAAAACTATTGATCACTGATAAACTGGGGCAATGGTGGATATCGTCATTGGTTATACTCGTCTCTCTACTTTTGTGTATGTTTCAACATTTTCACAACAAAAACATTTTAAACACTCATAATCCTCAAACCCAGAGAAAACAGCTACTTTAAACTTTGTGTACATCCTATCAGAACAGTTACACATGCATATACTTAAAAAACAGCACCATATTTTCAATATTATATAAGGAGCATGACAAAACATTATCTACGACATTGTTTTTTAATAACTACATGCTATACCCCACCACTCATCTGTCAGTTTGTCATACTGTGGTGGCTTGTGTGTTGCTATGAGGCTGGAGGCTATGCCACCAGTATTTCAAATACCAGTAGGGTCACCCATGGTGGACAGGTTTCAGCAGAGCTGACAGACTTGGAAGAAGGAAGGGGCCATCCACTTCTAAAAGAACTGGCCAGTGAAAACCTTATGAATAACAGTGAAACACTGTCTGATCTATTATTGGAAAACTTCATGAATAGCCCTGAAACATTGTCTGACATAGTGCTGGAAGATAAGCCCCTCAGGTCCGAAGGCCCTCAAAATACACCTGGGGAGGAGCTGTCTCTGCAGAGTAGAGCCAACCTGAATGATGTGGGTGGAGTAAAGCTTTTGGGACCTCCATTGGCTGATGTGGCACGACTCAAAATGAAAAGAAACAGCTGCAAACATCCATTAATACTTGGAACATGGAAACTGTGAAGTATGAATCTAGGGAAATTGGAAGTTGTCAAAAATGAAATGGAACACATAAAGATTGATATCCTAGGCATTAGTGAGCTGAAATGGACTGGTTTGGACCATTTTGAATCAGACAACCACACGATCTACTATGCTGGGAATGACAAATTGAGGAGGAATGGTGTGGCATTTATCATCACAAAGTGTTTCAAGATCTATCCTGAAGTACAATGCTGTCAGTGATAGGATAATATCTATATGCCCACAAGGAAGACCAGTTAATACTACTATTATTCGAATTTATGCACCAACCACCAAAGCCAAAGACAAGCAAGTTGAAGATTTTTACCAACTTCTGCATTATGAAATTGATCAAACATGCAATCAAAATGTATTGATTATCACTGGTGATTGGAGTCCAAAAGTTGGAAACAAAGAAAAATCAACAGTAGTTGGAAAATATGACGGTGATAGAAATAATGCTGGAGATCTCATGGTAGAATTTTGCAAGACCAATGATTTTATTCATGGCAAATAACCTTTTTCAGCAGTATAAATGGCAGTTATACATGTGGACCTCGCCAGATATAATACAGAGGAATCAGATCGACTACATCTGTGGAAAAAGGTGATGGAGAAGCTCAATATCTTCAGTCAAAACAAGACCAGGAGCTGATTGTGGAACAGAGCATCAGTTGCTCATATGCAAGTTCAAGTTGAAGCTGAAGACAATTAAAACAAGTCCACAAGAGCCAAAATATGACCTGGATTATATCCCTCCTGAACTTAATGACCATCTAAAGAATAACTTTGATGCATTGAACACTAGTGACCAAAAACCAGAGGAATTGTGGGATGACATCAAGAACATCATCCATGAAGAAAGCAAAACCAAAAAAAGAAAAACAAACTCACTGCCGTCAAGTTGGTTCCGACTCATAGTGACCCCTCCTTGGGTTTCCAGGCAGTATCTTTATGGAAGTAGATTGTCCGGTCTTCCTTCCAAGGAGTGGTGGGTGGCTTTGAACCTCCAGCCTTCTGGTTAGCACTCAAATGCCTTAGGCACTATGTCATCACAGCTCCTGAAGAAAGCAAAAGTTCATTAAAAAGACAGGAAGAAAATACCAAAATGAATGTCAGAAGAGACTCTGAAACTTGCCCGTGAGTGGAGAGTAGATAAAGCAAATAAAAGAAATGACAAGATAAAAGAGCTGAACAGAAGATTTCAAAGAGCAGCTCCAGCAGACAAAGCCAATTACTATAATGAAATGTGCAAAGACCTGGACTTAGAAAACCAAAAGGGAAGAACATGCTTGGCATTTCTCAAGGTGAAAGAACTGAGGAAAAAAATTTAAGCCTCCAGTTGCAATATTGAAAGATTCTGTGGACAAACTATTGAATGATGCAGGAAGCATCAAAAGAACATGGAAGGAATACACAGAGTCACTGTACCAAAAAGAATTGGCAGATCTTCATTCATTTCAGGAGGTGGCATATGTTCAAGAGCCAATGATAATGAGGGAAGAAGTCGAAGCTGCACTGAAGGAATTGGTAAAGAACAAGTCTCCAGGAATTGACAGAACACCCAGTGAGATGTTTCGACAAACAGATGCCCCACTGGAGGCACTCACTTGTCTATGCCAAGAAATTTGGAAGACAGCTACCTGGCCAATTGACTGGAAGAGATCCATACTTGTACCCATTGTAAAGAAAGGTGATCCCACAGAATATGGAAATTATCAAACATCATTAAAATCACAAACAAGAAAAATCTTGCTGAAGATAATTTAAAAATGGTTGCAACAGTATATTGACAGGGCAATTCCAGAAATGCAAGCTGGATTCAGAAGAGGATGTGAAATGAGGGATATTATTACTAATGTCAGATGGATCTTGGCTGAAAGCAAAGAATACCGGAAAGATGTTTACTTGTGTTTTATTGACTATGCAAAAGCATTCGACCGTGTGAATCATAACAAATTATGGATAACATCGAGAAGAATGGGAATTCCAGAACATTTGCTTGTGCTCATCAGGAACCTATACATAGACTAGGAGGAGGCTGTTGTTCAAACAGAACAAGAGGATACCGCATGGTTTAAAATCAGGAAGGGAGTGCATCAGGGTTGTATCCTTTTACCATACTTATTCAGTCTGTATGTTGAGCAAATAATCTGAGAAGCTGGACTATATGAAGAAGAACACAGCATCAGGATTGGAGGAAGAATCATTAACAACCTGCAATATGCAGACAACACAACCTTGCTTGCTGAAAGTTAAGATGACTTGAAGCACTTACTGATGAAGATTAAAGACTTCAGTCTGCAGTATGGATTATATTTCAACATAAAGAAAATGAAAATCCTCACAACTAGACCAATAAGCAGCATCACAATGGAGAAAAGATTGAAGTTGTCAAAGATTTCGTGTTACTTGGTTCCACCATCAACACCAATAGAAGCAGCAGTCAAGACATCAGACCATGTATTGCACTGGGCAAATCTGCTGCAAAAACCTCTTTCAAGTGCTGAAGAGCAAAGATGTCTCCTTGAAGACTAAGGTAAGCTTAACCCAAGCCATGGTGTTTTCAATTGCCTCATATGCATGTGAGAGCTGGACAATGAACAAGGAAGACCGAAGAAGAATTGATGCTTTTGAGTTGTCGTGTTGGGGAAGAATACTAAAAGTATTCATGGACTTCCAAAAGAAGAAACAAATCTGTCCTGGAAAAGTGCAGCCAGAATGCTCCTTGGAAGCGAGAATGGCCAGACTTTGTCTCACTTATTTTGGTCATGTTTTCAGAAGGGACTATTATTCCATGGAGAAAGATAATCATGCTTGGTTTAGTGGAGAGTCAGCACAAAAGGGGAAGACACTCACCAAGACGCATTGACACAGTAGCTGCAATGATGGGCTCAGGTACAGCAAGCACAAGACCAGGCAGGGTTTCATTCTGTTGTACATGGGGTCATTATGAGTCGGAGCCAACTTGATGGCACCTAACAAAATATACTATGCCACTAAATGGATGTTGCAAAATATAATACATGATGTTCAGGTAAAATCCAGTTTCTCACAATTATAAGCAATCTTCCAACGAACATTCTTATATTAATGTTGATGCACAACCATGGTCATTTCTCTCAGATAAGGAACTCGAAAGGGATTATGGGACGCCCATGGGTTGTTGTTGTTATGTGCAATTGAGTCGGCTTCAACTCATAGAGACCCCTCCTTGGGTTGCCAAGGCAGTATCACTACGAAGTAGATTGCCCAACCTTCCTTCCGAGGAGTGGCTGGTAGGTTTGAACCGCCAGCCTTCTGGTTAGCAGTCAAGTGCTTAGGCACTATGCTACCAGAATTCCTTCCCATGGGTAGTGTTTGCTTTTATTAAAAAAAAAAAAAAAAAAGTAAACCTTTGCACACCAACAGTAATCAGGCACATCTAGAATTTCATATTTCAAGTTTATAAGATTAGATGCTCTTACTGAAGATAATTCAGAAACGTTTGCAGCAGTATATTGACAGAGAACTTCCAGAGGTGCAAGCCGGATTCAGAAGAGGACGTGGAACAAGGGATA
>NW_006921596.1:6425359-6429792 GCF_000298275.1 Orycteropus afer afer
GATCGGGCAGTGTTTCGTTCTGCTGTGCATGGGGTCGCTATGAGTCGGAAACGACTCGACGGCACTTAACAGCAACAACAAGAAGATTAGTTGCAAAACACCTGGGGCACACACCTCCTAAATGCCTGGCACCAAGGAACATTTAACAGAGCCCTACTCTTTGAAACTCTCCTGCCAAGATGGACAATGCTGGATTATATGAACACAATGGATATACACCAATTATATGAATAATTACATTAGTTTAGAAGTACAGTGCATTGAGAGGTTGGGGTGGGGTGGACATGTCGCCAGGATTTCACCAGGAGAATGTTTGTTTCCTTCTTTCTTACTTACTGGGCAGGCTTTACTGTACAGATGATTCTCTGTGATACACAGGTTTCTGGTCGTTCTGCCCCTTTGACAGGCCTTGGAAGCTTGATTAGAATCTTTCACCAGGTTGCAGAGGAGGAAAACAAGATGGTTAACAGTAACTTGACTCAGAGATTGTCATTATTAATTCAAGATTCGTCAGGCCCAAAATACCAACTGTGGTACCCTCCACCCCAACACACCAATTCTTTAAGTGGACAATTGATGTTTCTAAAATGTATATAAAGGGCTACCACTTTCAAGTCCCAAATTCTTTCTATATGGAAGTGTTGGCACCGCCACTGCCTAGGTGACATCTTTGAGGTGAGGATGACCTCACCCCTCAGGTTCAGGATTGAGCGTATAATTCAGGCCCAGCCAATCACTGTACCATAGGCCTCGTGACCTCAGAGATTGGTTCAAGGATGGCATGTGACCCACACTAGGCCAAAGAGAACCTCACTCAAGACTTCTGTGAGAAGTGTGGAGAGAAGAGCCACTTTTACTGGAATTGTTCATTTGGTTATATAGCACTGATTTAAGACCATGGGTTTTGGACTTGGAATTGGAATCCCCTCTTCATCAGTTATGGCTGTGTGATCTTTCTCAAATTCCTTAATATCACTGAGATTTGGCTTCCTTCTCTGTAAACTAGGGCAATAATTTCTATCTTACAATGTTATTATAGGTTTTGTATGATGTAACACATTTAAACACCAAGTGCTGAGCCTGGAATGTGTAAATAATTCCTTGGTATAGATTGGCTGTTAGGACACTGGCCACACCCTGAGATGTGGAGGTAGCAAGCTGGTTCCATCTAGCTAAGCCTGTTGTTTCACTATTACTCCCTCACCAAGTATACATATGTTGTTGTATATGTTTATAGGTGCTGTTGAGTCAGTTTTGACTCATAGCGACCCTATGTGAAAACAGAACAAAACACTGCCTGGTCCTTCACCCATCCTCACAATCATTGCCATGTCACTGTGTCAGTCCATCTCGTTGAAGGTCTTCCCTTTGCTGACTGACCTTCTACTTCACCCAGGGTGAGATCCTTCTCTAGGAACTGGTCCCTTCTGCCCACATGACCAAAGTATGAGAGAGGAAGTCTGGCCATTCTTGCTTCTAAGGAGCATTCCAGCTGTATCTCCTTCAAGGCAGACTTGTTTGTTCTTCTAGCAGCCCATGATCCATTCAATATTCTTCACCAACACCATAATTCAAATGCATCAATTTTTCTTCAGACTTCTTTATTCATTGTCCAGCTTTCACATGCATACAGGCCTACTGAAAATACCAAGATTTGGGTCAGGTTCTTCTTAATCTTCAAAGTGACATCTTTGCTCTTTAACACTTTGAAGAGGTCCTTTGAAACATCAGATCTTCCCAGTGCCATACACAATTTGATTTCTTGACTGCTGCTTCATGGGTGTTGGTTGTGGATACAAGTAAAATGAAATCCTTGACAATTTTAATCTTTTCTCCATTTATCATGATGTTGATTATCGGTCCAGTTATAAAGATTTTCCCATTATGTTGAGATGTAATTCATACTGAAGCCTGGAGTCTTTGATCTTCACAAGTAAGTGCTTCACGTCACCTTCACTTTCAGTAAGCAAGATTGTGTCATTTGTATATCGCAGGTTGCTAATGAGTCTTCCTCCAATCCTGATATTATGTTATTCTTCATATAGTCTAGCTTCTCGAATTATTTGCTCAGCATACAGATTGAATAAGTATGGCGAAAGGATACAACCCCGATGCACACCTTTCCTGATTTTAAACCATGCAGTATCCCCTTATTCTGTTTGAATGACTGCCTCTTGGTCTATGTACACACTCCTGATCAGCTCAATTAAGTGTTCTGGAATTCCCCTTCTTCACAATGTTACCCATAATTTGTTATGATCCACACAGTCAAATGCCTTTGCATAGTTAATAAAACACAGGTAAACATCTTTCTGGTATTCTTTGTTTTCAGTCAGGGTCCACCTAACATCAGTAACGAGATCTCTTGTTCCACACCCTCTTCTGAATGGCAGCTTGAATTTCTGGCATTTTCTTGTCAATACACTGCTGCACCATTTTTAAGTTATCTTCAGCAAAATTTTACTGGAGTGTATAGTACCTAAAGCATTTGACTGCTAACCAGAAGGCTAGTGGCTAAAACCCACTAGCCACTCCTTGGAAGGAAGGTTGGCAATCTACTATAGTGATACTGCCTCGGAAACCCAAGGAAGGGTTGCTATGAGTTGGATCCAACTTGACGGCAGTTGAGTTTTTGAGTTAACATTAATGATATTGTTCGACAATTTCCACATTCTGTTGGATCACCTTTCTCTGGAATGGGCACAAATATGGCACTATCTTCTAGTCAATTGGCCAGGTAGTTGTCTTCCAAATTTCTTGGCATAAGTATCTGAGTGCCTCCGATGCTACATCCATTTGTCGAAAACATCTCACTGGGTATTCTGTCCGTTCTTGGAGCATTGTTCTTCACCAATTTCTTTAGTGCAGCTCAGACTTCTTCCTTCAATACCATCCTTCTTGATCATATGCTACCTCCTGAAATGGTTGAACGTTGACTAATTCTTTTTGGTACAGTGATTCTTGATGCCTTCCATTTTCTTTTGGTGCTTCCTGCATCATGCATCATTCAATATTTTGTCCATAACCAAAAAAAAAAAAAAAAAAAAACCCCACAAAACTCACTGCCATCAAGTTGATTCCAACTCATAGAGACCCCACAGTGTTTCGAAGGCTGTAAATCTTTTTTTTTTTTTTAATTGTGATTTGGGTCAAAATTTACAGAGCAAATTCACTTTCCATAAGGCTGTAAATCTTTATGGAAACAGATTGCTTCATCTTTCTTCTGTGGAGTCGTGGGTGGGTTTGAACCACCAATCTTTTGGTTAGCAGCCAAATGCCTTAATCATTACACCCCAGAGTTCCTTATTTTGCCCATAGAATCCTACAATATCCCAACTTGAGGCTTGAATTTTTTCTTGAGTTCTTTCAGCTTGAGAAATGCCAAACATTTTCTTCCCTTTTGATTTTCCAACTCCAGGTCTTTGGACATTTCATTATAATACTTAACTTTTTCCTCTCAAGCTGCCTTTGAAATCTTCTGTTCAGCTCTCTACTTCATCATTTCTTCCCTTCACTTTAGCTACTCTCTGTTTAAGAGCAAGTTTCAGAGTCTCTTCCTTTCCTTTTTTTTTTTATTTCTTTCTTCCTACTACCTTCCTGTGGTTACCTTTTCCCGTGTCCTTCTTACCTATGCATTTCTGCCTCCCTAGTTTTCTTCCTGCACAAATGCTGCTCTTCTGATCTCCCATGGTTGATTGTTCTAAGGAGGGCATCTCCCAGGTGTAACAGTTCAGCTCATAGGCCTCTCTATTGTTTGGCTGAAAGTTAAGCCACAGGAGTGAGTCTAAGTCCAGGCCAGAAGAGTGACTAGGGGCCATAGTCTTGGGGGTTTCACCAGTCTCTGACAGGTAATCCTGGTCTTTTACAGGTTTTGAATTTTGTTCCACATTTTCTTCCACTCTATCCACAGGCTCCAATTTTGATCACTTTCATAGTGGTTGACACTGATAACTCAGCCAAATGCAGGATCCAGATGTGCCAAAAAGCTAGACACCTTGCTGAAAGCTTCTCCATATATACAGGAAGCAGGCCACACTCCAAAGGCAGCTCCCTTTCTACCAGTTAATGTCTTACAGCAGATTCCACCATGGAGGTGATAACAATCTCACCCTGGGGAATAACTATATCTAGCTGCCCAGCCACTCAAAACCATGGCCCAGCCAAGTTGACACCCACCCTTAACTACCACACCTATGTAAACCTTTCCTTGATTTTACAATAATGAACTCATACCATATTTGTCCTTCTGTGATGGACTTATTTCACTGAGCATAACATCCTCCAAGTTCACCTGTTATGAGGTGATTCGCAGATTCGTCATTATTCTTTAATGTTGCATTTGTTGTTGTTGTTGTTATGTGCCGTCGAGTCAGCCCTGACTCATAGCGACCCCTCCTTGGGTTTCCGAGGCAGTATCACTATGGAAGTAGGAT
>NW_006921596.1:6431042-6471500 GCF_000298275.1 Orycteropus afer afer
ACTTTTGCATAGTCAATAAAACACAAGTAAACATCTTTCTGGTATTCTTTGCTTTCAGCCAAGATCCATCTGACATCAGCAATGATATCCCCCATTCCACGTTCTCTTCTGAATCCAGCTTGTATTTCTGGAATTGCCCTGTCAATATACTGCTGCAACCATTTTTGAATTATCTTCAGCAAAATTTTACTTGCATGTGATATCAATGATATTGTTCAATAATTCTGTAGGATCCACATTCTGTAGGATCACCTTTCTTTGGAATGGGTACAAATATGGATCTCTTCCAGTCAGTTGGCCAAGTAACTGTTTTCCAAATTACATAGCATAGACAAGTAAGTGCCTCCAGTGAGGAATCCATTTGTTGAAACCTCTCACTGAGTATTCTGTCAATTCCTGGAGGCTTTTCACCAATTCCTTCAGTGCAGCTTCAACTTCTTCCTTCAATACCATTGGTTCTGTATCATATCCCACTTCCTGAAATAGATGAACATCGATCAATTCTTTTTTGTATTCCTTCCATCTTCTTTTGATGCTTCGTGTATCATTCAATATTTTGTCAATAGAATCTTTTGACATTGCAACTCGAGACTTGAATTTTTCTTCAGTTCTTTCAGCTTAGGAAATGCTGAACATGTTCTTCCCTTTTGGTTTTCTAACTCCAGGTCTTTGCACATTCATTCTAATAACTGACTTTGTCTTCTGTAGCTGCTTTTCTGTTTACCTCTTTTATCTTGTATTTCCTTTAGCTACTCTCCATTCAAGAGCAAGTTTCAGAGTCTCTTCTGATGTCCATTTTGGTCTTTTCTTCCTTTCCTGTCTTTTTAATGACCTTTTGCTTTCTTCATGGATGATGATCTTGATGTCGTCCCACAATTCCTCTGGTTTTCAATCACTGGTGTTCAGTGCATCAAATCTATTTTTTAGATGGTCTCTAAATTCAGGAGGGATATAATCAATGTCATATTTTGGCTCACATGGATTTGTTTTAATTGTCTTCAGCTTCAACTTGAACTTGCATATGAGCAGCTGATGGTCTGCTCCACAGTCAGCTCCTGGACTTGTTTTGACTGATGATTTTTGAGCTTCTCTATTGCTTCTTTCCACAGACGTAGTCAATCTGATTCGTGTATTCCATCTGGCAAAGTCCATGTGTATAGCTGCCATTTATGCTGTTGAAGAAAGGTATTTGCAATGAATAAATTGTAGGTTTTGCAAAATTCTATCATGTGATCTCTGGCATCATTTCTAACACCAAGGCCACATTTTTCAACTATCAGTGATTCTTCTTTGTTTCCAACTGTTGCAATCACCAGTAATAATCAATACATCTTGATTGCATGTTCGGACAATTTCACACTGCAAAAGCTGGCTAAAATCTTCAATTTTCTTGTCTTTGGCTTTAGTGGTTGGTGCATAAGTTTGAATAACAGCAGTATTAACTGGCCTTCCTTATAGGCATATGGATATTATCCTATCCCTGACAGCATTGTTCTTTAGGAGAGATCTTTAAACATTTTTTTGTGATGGTGAATGTCACGCCATTCCTCTTCAATTAGTCATTCCTGGCATAGTAGATCATATGGTTGTCTGATTCAAAATGGCCCAAACTAGTCCATTTCAGGTCACTGATGCTTAGGATATCAATCTTCATGCATTCTATTTCATTTTTGACAACTTCTAATTTTCCTTGATTCACACTTCGTATATTCCATGTTCTGATTATTAATGGATGTTTGCAGCTGCTTTTTCCCATTTTGAATCATGCCACATTAGTAGAGGGAAGTCCCAAAAGCTTTACTCCATCCATGTTATTAAAGTCAACTCTACTTTGGTGTGTATGTATCTATTTATGTCCCAGATCTCACCTCTTTAGGCTTTATTCTTAATAAAGCTGGGATTGCTGGATCAAATGGTATTTCCATTTCCAACATTTCCTCAAAACCATAGAGTTTCCTATCATTTTAATGATCTTTTGCTCAATGTATCTGGTATTCAGTCACTGGTGTTCAATGCATCAAATCTATTCTTCACAAGGTCTCTCAATTCAGGTGGAATATACTCAAGGTCTTATTTTAGCTCTCATGGACTTATTTCAATTTTCTTCAGCTTCAAATTGAACTTGCATATGAGCAACAGATGGTCTGTTCTACAGTCAGCCCCTGGCCTTGTTCTGACTGATGATACTGAGCTTCTCTATCATCTCTTTCCACAGATGTAGTAGATTTTATGTATATGTGTGTGTGTGTGTATATATATATATATATATATATATATATATATATACACACACACACACACACATCTATATAGTATATATATACCATGAAACTCACTGTCATTGAGTCAGTTCTGACTCATAGCAACCCCCATTGAGTTTCCAAGGTTGTAAATCTTTACAGAAGTAGATTGCTTCATCTTTCTTCTGTGGAGTGGCTAGTGGGCTTGAACGGCTGACCTTCTGGTTAGAAACCAAATGCTTTGCCTACTATGCCACCAGAGCTCCATATCTATATATCTATATACACTTATGTATATGTGTATGTATACATACATATGCATATATTTATTATATATGTATGTGTGTATCTCTGGTGGTGTAGTGGTTAAAGCATTCGGCTGGTAACCAAAATGTCAGCCATTCAAAGTCACCAGTAGCTCCATGACAGAAAGATGAGACAGTCAGCTTCTGAGACACTCAGCTTCTGTAAACATGCACAGCCTTCAAAACTCTACAGGGCTGTTCTATTCTGTCCTGAAGGGTCACTATGAGTCAGATTTGAGTCAATAGCAGTGGATTTGGTATATACATACATACATATATACATACACACACACACACACACATATATATATAAAGTTTTAAAAAATGAGGTATCACCAGATGGAGACTATACACCTGGGGTTTTCTGGGCAACTCTGATTTCATATAGTTTTATCCTATTGATGGAAAATAAGTTGCAGTTTCTAGTCAAAAGAATATAGTGTCTGTCCATATAGACTGAGGATGGGCCTAAGCCATTGCTCTGGGCATCTGTGTTAAGCCATTTCAGGAGAAACGGTGATTTGTGCTGGGCCTTCCATGTCAGGTAGGACTGAACTGGTTGCAAATGACCGAAAGTCCAACTCAAACTGGCTCAAGGCAAAGAGGAGTTTATTAGTTGATAACATACTGTTCTGATTCACAAGGACTAAGAGTCAGGATAGGATGGTAGTGGTGCCAAAGAATAGAGGTAGGCAAACTTTTCCTATAAAAGGTCCAATGTGTTACTGTCAATTCCACCTCTTAGCGACCCTATATATAGGTCAGAGTAGAACTGCCCCATGGGGTTTCCAAGGCTGTAATTTTTATGGAAGCAGACTGTCACATCTTTCTCCCACAGTGGTTGAACTGCCGACCTTTTGGTTAGCAGCTGAGTGCTTAACCGCTGCACCAGATAGTAAATATTTTAGGCTTTGCAGACCATACAGTTTCTAGTACAACTACTCAATGCTGCTATTGGAGCACAAAAGCAGCCGTAGATAATATGTAAAAGAATGGGCATGGCTGTTTCAATAAATATATTTATAAAAATAGGCTTGATTTGGCCCATGGGCTGTAGTTTGCTGACCCCTTGGCTCTAGAGGAAAACCAGAGTAAAATTACCCCAAAGAATGGGACTGCATGAAGGTGGAAAAAAAGCCCATTGTAAGCCCCAAACTCTCCTGACATAATCTGCTTTTTCTGTCCTCTACAAGGTAACAGGGAGGTCTGGTGGCGTAGTGCCTAAGGAATTGGACTGCTAACTGGGGGCTGGCAGTTCCAACCCACCAGCCACTTCTCAGAAGATTGGGCAAACTACTTCTGTAGAGATACCGCCTCAGAAACCCAAGGACAGGTTTCCAACTATGAGTTGGAAACAACTCCGTGGCAGTGACTGAGTGACAAGGTAACAGAGGTGACTAGAGGGCTGGAAACCACTGTATTGGAAGGAGCAAAGAGAGGCTGTTTCTCTTTGTGGATCTACTTAATATACAGAGCTTCAAACTCAGGGTCGTAAGAAGGGCGTAGTGCATGCTGGGGAGCTTGTGTACCGAGGTTTTACATCTTTACGTTCCTGTTTGTGTCCACCCTAATTTCATAGGCAGACTTCTGGATCCATGATTGAAAATCAAAGCCCTCGGACTTTTAATGACATAATGTATTACTACTACTACTACTCACCCTCCAGATATGCCTCACTGCTTATTATGATTGCTAAGTTTTTATTCATTGGAATCACAAGATGTTTTAGATCTAAGTATGTACTGAGCAGTGTTAGCAGAATGTTAATCAACCACTATATACTCATGTTTTGGAATGTCTTGGTCAGATACAGATGTAAATCACAGGCAAAGGCATTCTAAAGATGTTGTGCTGACCAAATATTAAACTTGGAGGACTCTTGTGTTGAGCAAATGTAGTCAGAAGTTATCTGTAAGTAAATATGAGGAAAGACAAGGAAACCCTGTGGATGAACACTTTTTTTGTGTGATTTGGGTGAAAATTTACATAGCAAATTTGTTTTCCGTTTAGCAATTTACACACATTTTGTTTTGTGCCATTGATTACAATCCCCACAACATAACAGCACCCTTCCCACTTCCTCCTTGTGTTCAGTTTCCGTTTGTCCTTCTTTCCTGTCCCTTCTTGCCTTCTGAGCTTTATTTCTGGGCAAATCCTGCTCTTTGATCTCGTATGGTTAATTGTTCTGTGTGTACCTATCTGGTGTTATTGTTCACCTTATAAGCTTATCTCGTTTGGCTGAAAGTTGAGCCATGGAGGTGAGTACAGTTCCTGGCTTGAAGGGAGTCTAAAGGCCATAGTCTTGGGGGTTCCACCAGACTCTGTCAGACCAGTAAGCCTCGTCTTTTTTTTTTTTTTTTTTAATGATTTGTTCCACATTCTTCTGCCACTCTATCCAGGACTTCCTATCATGATCCCTTTCAGAGCAGTCAGGAGTGGTAGCCAGGTAACATCTAGTTCTAGCCTGAGTGTCATGGAGGCTGAGGTTCACGTGGTCCATTGTTTCCTCATATCTTTGGTTTTCTTCACTCTTCTTTGCTCCAGATGGGGAAAGATTCCCTTCCTCTTCCCTGCCAGATGACCTCTTTTAGAGCAAAGCCATAGTTGGAAGATTTCTAAAAGGAATGATGGTAGAGCTGACCAATAGAGCACTGCTTCTCTAGCCTTGAAATCTTAGAACTTTCCCACTTCTGAAGCATCAGTATGGCAATGACCCTGCCATAGCTGAATTGCCTCTTTCACAGCAAGAAATGAAGCATAAATTCTTGCATTGGGGCCATGACAGTGAACATTTCTAAACTGTCAGGAGACAAAGAAATACTCAACCCTGCTTGTCTCTTCCCTGGGATGGTGATCCTGAGTGTCCAGTTACTAATGTGCAAGATCAAGCCAGAGAGAACCTAGACCCTAAGGAGCTTCAGCTATAATATATCCCTAGACCAAGAAGAGAATGGGATGGGAATGTCACCATGTTGTCCTGTCATGCCACTGCTAATCCCATGAATAAGCTTGTTTGGAGAGCTTGAGAGTTAAGAGGGTTGGGGACAAAGGACCAGCTATGCCTTGTGAGGGAATAGCCCAACCCTCCTTTAGAATCCATTTTAGATGCCTGGGCAAGGCCAGAATCTTGGAGACTCAGTCCAGTTGTAATCCATTGCCCATAGAGGAAGCCTCGTTCTTAATAACATCCGAATTAGTACAAGGCTTGGTACTGAATGATATTGATGTTTCACTGAAAGGTCTTTCAGTGTCTCAAGAAATAGTCTAAAAATCAAACCAAATTCACTGCCACTGAGTTGATTCCAACTCATAGCAACCCCCATTGGGTTTCCACGGCTATAAATCTTTGTGGTAGTAGATTGCCTCATTTTCCTTCTGCGGAGCAGCTAGTGGGTTTGAACTGCTGACCTTCTGGTTAGCAGCCAAATGCCTTATCCACTATGCCACAAGAGCTCCATAAGAGATGTTCTAACCAGAAGAACTAGATGGTGCTCAGCTATCAATGCCAACTGCTCAGATAGAGATCAAAACTGGAGATCCTTGATAGAGTGGGAGGAAAAATGTGGAACAAAATTCAAAAACACAAAAATGACCAGAATTACTGGTTAGATTGAGTCTGGTGGAACCCCCAAGACTCTGGCCCCGGGTTGCCCACGGGCCTAGAACTGGACTCACTCCCATGATTGGTTCTCAGCCCAACAGTAGAAGAGCTGAACATCTATCCTAAGGCGATGCACCCATGTACTCTAGGGAGATACACCCCTTAAAGCAATCGGTCATGAGGTAACAGAGTGGCAGCATTCATGTAGAGGGAAAGCTGGACAGGCAGGAGTGCATAGTTAAGAAGGGTACAGGGAGGTAGTAGTCACAGGGATAGGAAGGGTCGAGGATGGTATTTGAGGAGTGAAATCAAATGTACACTAACTGTTGAATGTAAAACAAATTTTGCTCTGTAAATTTGCACCCAAAGCACAATAAAATTAAACAAAAAAAAAAAAAAGAAAAGAAATGGTCTACACTGGCATTATCCTTGACTGAATCTTGTGTCCTCTAAGTAACAGTTGTAGAGTGAATCCCAAGTCCTGGTGACCCTATGTGTGTCAGTGTAGAACTGTGCTCCACAGAATTTCCAATGGCTGATTTTTTTTGAAGTATATCACCAGGTCTTTCTTGTGAGGTGCCTCAGGGTGGAACAAACCAACCTTTGTATCAGCAGCCAAGTGTGCTAGCCGTTCGCACCATCCAAGGACTCCTAAAGTAGATCTCTTAAAATATTATAGTTTTGGGTATATTGTTACATCAAAACTTAGAGGATTTAAAACTATGTCTTAAAGTGAGGTGCTCAGTTTTATATGGCTTTTCTCACCATGATCTTGTAACTCCCCACCAAATGACTGGTGGGCTATGCAAATGAGGGGCTTGTGGCCAACCAAGAGGACTAGCTAGTATCTTAGGCTAGGTTCTCTAGAAAATTGAAACCAGTAAAGCTTAGAGAGAGAGAAGAGAGACAGAGAGAAAAACTTATTTCAGGGAAATGGCTCACACAGTTGTAGAGGCTGGCAAGTCTCAAGTTCCTGGGTCAAACGTCAGGCCGGAGGTTTTTCCTAACTCATGCAGCTGCAGGAGCTCACGAATCCAAGATCAGCAGCAGTACAGCAGGCTGCTGACTTCAGCAGGTGACGAATCCAAGATCAGCAGGTAAAATGGCAGATTGTTGACTCATAGGCTGCGAAGGCAACAATTCTAAGATGGCAAGCAATACAGTAGGCCACTGATTCAGCTCCAAAAGCCAGATGATGGTAAGCTAAATGTAGGATCCAGATCCAATAAAAGTTCAAGAATTTTCCTAGGACATTCATATATATATTGGAAGCAGGTCACACCTGTGAGGAAACTCCCTTCCAAATGATTGGCTGCTCACAGAACATCCCACCATGGAGGTGAGACTACCTTACATCCGATCTCACTGTGGGAACCACCACACCACAGCTGCTTAAACCACTCAGAATCATGGTCCAGCCATATTAACACATAGCCTTAACTCTAACAGCTAGCTTGCTAATAATGCAAATAAGCTGTATGGCACCCTTGTGGAGGTGGGACCATGCAAATAAGTTGTATAGAGCCCCTACGAGGTCAGTTTTGCCATCATGCTAGACTTAAAATGAGTATCCCAGAGGTGAACAGGGGAGACCTCACTACCAAGAAAGAAGTTAGGAGTGGAGTGCTTCCTTTGGAGCTAGGATCCCAGCACTGACAATCCCCTAGTCCCAGGAAACAGAATTTAACACCAGTTACAGAGAGGCAGTGAGAAGCACTGGCAGAAAATTGGCGTCTCAGAGGCAGCAAAACCAGGAGACAGCCCAGTGGGCCTCCCAGGCCATGGAGAAAGCCGAGTGTCTTCAGGCAGGAAGCTTGAGGGCAGAGTGGGGTATCTTTGGGCACTTACAGGTGGGGATAAAGCACTAGTTGCCTGAGCAGGGCAGAATCCAGGTGGAGGGGCCAAGGGGCTTAAGGGCCAAGGGCCAGAGGTCTGCCTGTGGACACAGC
This sequence comes from Orycteropus afer afer, assembly GCF_000298275.1. Lineage (NCBI taxonomy): Eukaryota > Metazoa > Chordata > Mammalia > Tubulidentata > Orycteropodidae > Orycteropus > Orycteropus afer. Next base: position 6,439,138 of record NW_006921596.1, read on the forward strand.
TGAGAAGAGACTGTCCTGATAGAACTGTATCCTAAATTCCTGAACCTGAATTTGTAACCTGTTACTTCCCTAATAAACCCCAGTGATATTTAAGGTTGTGTATCAACTTGGCTAGGCTATGATTCTAAGTGGTTCAGCAGTAATGATATAGTCATCCCCCATGATGAGCTCTCATACAACATAATCATCTCCATCATGAGATCTGCTGTGGGTAATCGGTTGAGTTTCCTTCAGGATGTGGCCTGCTTCCAATATACATGGAAAAGCTCTGGCTTTCTGCTGGACCTGGCTCCTGCATCTGGTTCATCTTTGGTTCCTGGACTTGAATCAGTGGCCTGGTTCAAGTCATATTCATATCACCCACTGATCTTGGGATCATTGCCTTCAGAGCCTGTGAGGCCACAGCCTGCCATCTACCAGGATTCATCAGCCTCTATAGTCGGAGGCCTGCTGTATTGCCTGCTAATCTTAGGTTCATCAGTAGCCCCTGCAGCTATGAGAGCCAGGAGAAGCCTGGAGTTTGACATCTGACCCGTGGACTTGGGACTTGCCAGCCTCTACAACTGTGTGAGCCATTTTCTGGAGATAAATTTCTCTTTCTCTATAAGGTTCACTGGTTTTGCTTCTCTAAAGAAGCCAGCCTACAACACCCCATAATTCTGATTATGGTCTGTGAGTTGTGTGTGGCCATTGCAATGAATTATCAAACTCAGCAGAGAAGGAGAGTGGTTTGGGAGGAAAAGCTAGTGCCAGAATTGGTTTAGAAAAAAAAAAAAAAGGCTGGAGGAGCTATGTCTGACCTTTTTGCCTGGTAATGATAACATCCCCCACCCCTCTGTGAAGAAAGAGGTCTGATGACACTGCTTCTATGCCATTTTTACATAAAGTGAAAACATTAAGTAATCATTGTTTGGCAAGCCAAAAAAGGAAGTCTAGGCTCCTGGACCTAACTTAATCTGTACAGCACAAATAATTGGGTTGGCAGGGAGAGACAAGAAAATGAAGGGGGTATAATCAGCATATGGGAGCTCTGGTAGCATAGTGGCTAAGGCACTTGACTGCTAACCAGAAGGCTGGCGGTTCAAACCCACCAGCCACTCCTCGGAAGGAAGGTTGGGTAATCCTACTTCCGTAGTGATACTGCCTCGGAAACCCAAGGAGAGGTCGCTATGAGTCAGGGCTGACTCGACGGCACATAACAACAACAACAACAATCAGCATATGCTGGGACAAAACACAAGGATCAATTCAATACAATTGTTGAACAGCAATTCCCAAGTAAATTAACACTTATCAGATAGGATCTACAATGCCTTATCCCTCCCCAGAGCCAGATGACTGCTACAGGAAAAAAAAAAATTGGACTTAATCAAAATTAATGTGCTTCAAAGTATACTATTCATAAAATGAAAAGACAATCCAAAGAATGAGACAAAATATTTGCAAATCAATTATCTGATAAGTGACATATAAACTAGTACATCCATACAATGAAAACTCAGCAATAAAAAGAAATGAGCTATCAAGCTACAAAAAAACGTGGATCAATCTTAAATACATATTGCTAAATGAAAGAAAAAACAAACCCACTGCCGTGGAGTCAGACCAACTCATGGCAACCCCTCCTTGGGTTTCTGAGGCAGTATCACTATGGAAGTTAGGATTACCCAACCTTCCTTAAGAGGAGCGGCTGGTGGGTTTGAACCACCAGCCTTCTGGTTAGTGGTCAAATGCCTTAGGTACTATACCACCAGAGATGAAAAGGCTACATACAATATGATTTCAATTACATGAAATTGTGGAAAAGCTAAACAGTAAGAAGTGGTTGCCCAGGAATGGAGGGGAGGGAGAGGAGCTAAATAGATTAAACCACCTTTTTTTAGGGTGGTGAAATATAAAACGTCCAAGAGTCCGTAGTGAATAAAGAAATAGAGAAGAGAAACATCTCCTGTGCAGAAGAATTTAAAATAATTTATGTAGATACTCCATCTCAAGGAGCTGGAACTTAATTTCCCTACTCCACAAATATGGGCTGCACATAGAGACTTCCTTTCAAAGAGTACAGTACGGACAGAGGGAAAAGAGTGGAAAAACCTGACAAATATTACCCCAGCCAGCTTGTTATCAACATGAACCTCAACACCAGGAGTAACTCATGTGATAGTAAGTACCCTGGACATGTGATGAAAACAGCACTTTACAATCTAATAAGGAAAACATCAGACAGATCCCAATACAGGGGCGTTCTACAAAATACCAGACCTGAATGCTTCACAACTGTTCAGGTCATCAAAACCAGGAAAATCTGAGAATGTTCCAGCCAACATGAGCCTAAAAAGATACAATGATTAAATGTAACATGGTCTCCTGAATGTCGTTATTATGTGCCGTTGAGTCAGACCCGACTCACAGCAACCCCGGGTTCTTAGGTTTCTGAGGCAGTATTACTATGGAAGTAGATTGCCCAACCTTCCTTTCGAAGAGTGGCTGGTGGGTTTGAACCACCAGCCTTCTGGTTAGCAGTCAAGTGCCTTAGGCACTATGCTACCAGAGCTCCAAAATAGAAAAAAGAACATTAGATAAAAGCTAAGAAAATATGAACAAAGTCTGCATGTGAATAATAGAGCATGAAAGTAAGTAAATAATAAACAACAACAACAAAAAAAAAAAACCCATGGGACTTGTATCCAGACTATAAAGAACTCTCACAACTCAACAATAAAGACAAAATCAATTTAAAAATGGGCAAAGGATTTGAATAGACATTTCTCTAGAGTTATACAAATGGTCAATAAACACACTCATCATTAGTCATTAGGGAAGTACGAGTCAAAATCAGAAAATAGGTTACAACCACCAGAAGGATGGGTATAATTAAAAAATGGATAACAAGTGATGGTGAGGATATGCAAAAACTGGAACCCTCACATACACTGCTGTAGGATTATAAAATGCTTTGACCACTTTGGACAAGCTTGGCAGTTCCTCAAAAGGTTAAAGGCAGAGTTACCATACGACCCAACAATTTCCCTCCCAGGTATACATACCCGAGAACTGAAAACATAGCATAGTGCCTAAGGCACTTGACTGCTAACCAGGAGGCTGGCGGTTCAAACCCACCAGCCACTCCTCGGAAGAAAGGTTGGGCAATCCTACTTCTGTAGTGGTACTGCCTCGGAAACCCAAGGAGGGGTCGCTAGGAGTCGGGGCCGACTCGATGGCAAATAACAACACATAAAAACTTAGCATGAATGCTCAGAGGCATCATTCTTCTTAGCCCCAAAATGGGGGGGTGGGAGGGGGAACATCTTTTAGTTGAATGGGTGAAGAAAATGTAGTATATGCATACAATATCATTCAGCAACAAACATGATGTATGAGACATGCTATACATGAAAACACTGTACTAGATGAATAGCCAGTCACAAAAGGCCCTTGCTACAGATTCTATTCATGTGCAATGTCCGAAAGAGGCAAATCCTTAGAAAGTATTTTAGTGACTGCACAAGGGCTGGTGGAAGAGGGGAATGGAGAGTAACTGCTAATGGCTATAGGGTTTCTTTCAAGTGTGATGAAAATATTTTGAAATTATAGTGGTATTAAATGTACAACTGTGAATATACTAAAAATTACTGGATCGTACAATTTAAAAGGGCAAATTTTTAAATTATATCTTAAGAAAGCTGCCATAAAAGTTCATACTGCTGATAATACATATGCTTAACATACATGCTGTAGACAAGTGCTCTACAAAGTAGAGTAGATCGAAATGACAGATCTTAACAGTTTTCTTATTTCCTCCAAATGGTTCTTTGCCGTGGTCAAAACACCCAAGCAGAATATAGAAATAAAGACTACACTGAACAGTTCTAATGTTTTAGAAACCTTTATTGGAAAGGCTACAAACTTTATATTGCCACTGCATTTTTACGTTTATAGTGGTTGTGGGGAAGTAACCTTGGATACAAAACTACTACGCTGTTGAATTGAACCTTGCCCAGGCTGGTTGTGAACTATTTTTGTACAATGGAGGTAGAGTGGACAGGGCAATAATTTAAACCTCAGAGGACTTCATTAATGCCAGGACACTTTTTTTTTTTTTTTAATCCTAGTTCCAACAGATGTAGAAATAAACTACAAATCCTGTATTTAGGCTCAGGGATGGCATAATACAATGTAAATTTTAGTTTACAGTTTCCCCATTTGTCCCTTTACACATGTGCAACTGCTTTCTCTTTTTCCCTCAAGTAAGTGTGTTCCAAGATATCTATTCTGGGGATGAAAAGAAGGTAATAACCTGAAGATGGAAAAAGAAACAACATTCTTCTCATAGTCATTTTACCTGATTTTTTTCATACCAGCCTAAGAGTCTTACTTTTCTGAAGTATCAGTAACAATCACTGCTTCCCCAATTTCAAATATTCAACTTAATGGAGACAGAATCTTTAACTTAACATTTAATGAACACGAGCATTTTAAACAGGCTCTATGCAGACATGGTTCTACTATTGATTTTATTGTTACCTTATTTTCAAAAAAGGGGGTGGTAGTGGGGACATACAGAGGCCAAGGTTAATCTGGCCCCAAAGCTCAGAATAATTTGGGAGTTACAAAGCTCAGCATCAATCGAAGCCAATAAAGCCTGTTTCTACCAACATATCAGAATTTCCTTTGTCTTTTTAAACTATTAATGGCCAAGTGCCCAAGACAAATGCTTCAGGCCGATGAGTCTTTAAGGGCTGTTTAAGAACCAAAACTATGGATACATTCTCCAGTTTTAAAGGATACATTTGAATAGTTCAAAATGTTCTTCCTTCTAAAAATGTGACACAAAAAATAATTTACACCAACTGCTTTTTATTATCGAGTTCCAGAAACCTTTCACAAGATGGTTTAAAAAAAAAAAAAAAAAAAAAGAATGTGGAAATTAAAAAAAAAAAAAAAAAAAAAAAAAACCTTTACAACCACAGCTAATGTACTTTTTTTCCCCCATTGTTCCCAGTCAGCTCCAAACCCACGGTGTGCAAAGCCCATTTTCCATGCATCTAAATGATAGATACAGGCTATGAAATTCTTTATTCTATTTGTAGCAGCTTATGCAGGTGCAGCCAAACACAAAGCTTCAGGACAAATTGTACACAAACTTTACAATGTGGGATTTGACTTCAAAATATGAAACATAAAATCTACACAAAACCGATAAAAATCAAGCACAGATATCAGGACTGAAACTTATAATCCAGGTGTGAAAGGGAGTCTTGTTTCCTTTCAAGTGCTTTATTCTGCTACAGAACAGTGGAAACGAAGATGTAAAGCTTTGTGGTTAGTTTAAATTATACACTCTGTAGATACTATACCAATTTTAAAAGTTACACATAGACCAACAGATGTCCATCAGTTCATCTGGATTGATCAGACACTCCAGCTGGGTCGCTGAAAACAAATCAGGTAAACGTGGAAAGAAAATCCACCTGTGCATTTATTTGCAGAGTTTACTGATGGGCACACTGCACTCCAGGTCCATGGTGGCTGCTGCTTTCCTCATCAGAGCTATCGTTATAGGCTTCACGCCTCTGACCACCGCCTGAGCCCCGAGTGCTATCAAATTCCTGAAGCTCTACCTCTTCTGTGTCTCCAATAACATTAGGAACTTCTGGTCTAGATGGCAGAAGATCTTCTAGTTCCTTCATTAAAACAGACAAAAATCAGGTTAGCTCTAAGATATTTTCATCAGTTTGCCTTTTGATATAATCCAGATGTATGCTTCTTTGATAATTACAATAGGAAACTGACTGGTCTTTACAAAGTAATTCAAGTCACATACTGATGGCCCACAGTTCAAATCTGCAGACATCTTTTGTGCAACTTTTGCTACAAAAACATCCAATAAGATGGCGGAATAGGCAGATAAGCTACACAGACCCACTTCAACAAAGAAAAGAGAAATCAATCGACAGAGATACAGAAGATAATCCTGGAGCCCAGAGCTTTGAAAGGAAGTATATAGAAGTGGATTAGGCACCAACTAGGGAAAAAACCTGAATGAAAACAGTGAGTATGGAGAGAGTTGGAGCTGCGGACCGTCAGCTACTTTGACAGGACCAACACCTGAAAACTTCCAAGTGGTGCTGGGACCTGAGAATTGACCTAAAGATCAGCCCTGGTCGCCAGGGGCTGCACTGGTGGCCTATGACTAGGACCTGAAACAGCAAAGAGGGAGACAACCTGAGCTATGGACTTTCAGCTGTCTGGAGGGCGCAGCCATTCTGATTTTTTTAAAGTGGTGGCCATTTTGGATATTTCAAGTGACTGAGGGCGCAGCCATTTTGAATGTTCACAAGTAGCAACCATTTTGGATTTCAAAGTGATAGCATTCTCATTCTGATAATTCCAGGGACCTAAGAATAGGCTTTGTTTGTCAGGGACGGCAGGGACATAGGGGAGGCAGACAATGGGAAGGGAGAAAGGTGGTTAGCGTATAAGTGCTGCCAACTAGCGAATAGAGGAGCACAGTACCCTGCTTACACAGATAACAGCTCAAACAAAACAAAGAAAATGAAATTCGTGGGCAAGTCACTCCAACATACAATCACCAATAAATATAAACACAAAACTGTCAAAATGTCTCAGAGACAACAGGGCATCACAGTCCATACAAAGCAGCAAGATAAAGCAGAAGAAACAAGAGACCAGGATACAGACCCAAAACACAACCCTGAGGAAGCAGCATTGGAACTTCCTGATAAGGAATTCAAAAGAATTACATTTAGGTACCTTCAACGGATTGAGAGACAGATCAAGGAAAACACTGACAAAATTGAGGAAAACACAGAGAAAAATCACAGAACAATTTCAAAAGACAATACAAGAAAAATGACAAAATAAATGAAAAATTAGAAATGATACAAAATCTACAGACAGAAATCCAGATTGACACTAAATTTTCAGAAATACATTAACAAATCGAACAGGCAAAGGAGTAGAACTGAATCAATGGAAGACAGAATTAGTGAGATTGAAGACAATACCTCAATACTTCTTTGGAAAAGGATCAATCAGAAAAAAGATCAAAACAAAATGAACAAAACCTAAGGTTCATGTGAGATACCATCAAAAGGAATAACCTATGTGTAATCAGAATTCAGAACAGGAAGAGACAAATAAAACCACAGAGAAAACTGCTGAAGATCTGTTGGAAGAGAATTTCCCTGGTCTGATGAAAAACGAGAATACATCCACGCAACAAGTTGAATGAACCCCACACAGGACAGACCCAAAAGAAAATCACCAAGACATAACACCATCAAACTCAACAAAACCAAAGACAAAGAAACAATCCTGAAAGCAGCAAGGGAAAAACAAAAAGTTACCTACAAGGGACAACCGATAAGACTAAGCTTGGATTTCTCAGCAGAAACCATGCAGGCAAGAAGGCAACGGGATGGTATATATAAAACCCTGAAAGAGGAAAACTTCCAACCAAGAATTATGTACCAAGCAAAACTATCCCTCAAATATGATAGTGAAATTAGGACATTTCCAGATGAGCAGAAATTAAGGGAATTTGTTAAAACCAGACCAACATTACAAAAGATGCTAAAGGGAGTCCTTTGGACAGAGAACCAACAACAGCAAACAATAACCGATCATTAACATACATGATGACATAACCCAGAAACCAACCCAGTTATGGAAGTATCAAGAGTAAGCCTTAAAGATTGTAAACAGGAAACCAGAGACATCAATTGACAAAGGAGGACAACTACAAACCAAAAAGTGGGAAAAAACTGTGTAGTTACAGAACCTCTAAATGGTAGGGAAGTCAAGACAACTGCAAGATAAGAACAGATTGTTCTAAACTTGGGAAGGAAATTATAAATCACAGGGTAACCTCAAAGAAAAATGATAAACCTTCATATCAAAATTAAAAAGAGGACCAGCACAAATATTTAGCAAATATTAAAACAATAGCAAAGAAGGAAGTGATACATGATTCATAAACAAAATGATCTCAGTACTGAAAACTATATGGAACAAAGAAATCATTGGAGCACCATGAAAAAAAAGCACAAAACAAAATGATAGCAACAAATCCACACTTGTCAATAGTTATACATCTGACAAGGGATTTATCTCTAAAATTTATAGAAAACTCCAACACTTCAACAAAAAAAATTTTAACAATCCAATTAAAAAATGGGCAGAAGACATGAAGACACTTCACCAAAAAGGATATTCAAGCGGCCAGCAAATCCATGAAGAAATGTTCATGATCATTAGCCATCAGAGAGATGCAAATCAAAACGAGGTATCCTCTCACCCCAGCACTAATGGCAAAGTTCAACAAGACAGAAAATAACAAATGCTGGTGAGGATGTGGAGAGATCGGGACTCCCATACACTGCTGCTGGGACTGTCAAATGATACAACCACTGTGGAAAGCAGTATGGTGATTCCTTAAAAAGCTGTAATTAGAAATACCATTTGATCCAGCAATCCCATTACCAGGTATATATCCTAAAGAAATGATAGCCAGGACAAAACAGTTATATGCACAACCATGCTCATCACAGCACTATTTACAATAGCAGAAAGATGGAAACAACCTAGGTGCCTATCAGCAGAAGAATGGATAAACAAACACACAATGGAATATCATGCAACACTAAGAATAATGTAAAATATGCAAAACATCACATAACATGGATAAACTGGAGGACATAATACTGAGTGAAAGAAAGTCAATCACAGAAGGAGAAATATAGTATACTTCATTATTGTAAAAAGTCAAGGAAAGATTCATATATGGAAGGAAACTTTCTTTGATGGTTACCAGGGGTGGGAGGGGAAGGGAGGGAACACTGCCCCCCCAGCCAAAAACCCCACAAAAACTGACCCATATCACTTTAGTTTTGTGTATGTCACTGTACCTAAATTGTATTTCAATAAAATGTATTAAAAGAAAAAAAGCACAAGCAATAAAAGACAAAACAGATTAATGGACTTCATCAAAAATAAAACTACCCAATACTATGGCCCTGGGATACATTCTGGGCCTGGAATAAAGCTCACTCCTAGGAGCTGGCTATCAGGCCAATAGGAAACAAGATGTACATGCAGACCACTCAACCCAGGGTGACCCACCCACATACTATATGGAAATGCATCCCTTGGAGCAGGACACACAAGAGCGGCAACACTCACAGGGAGGAAATGCAGGACACACAGGAGTGCGTAACTATGAGGGGTGAGGGTGGGGGGTGGTTACTGGGCAGGGAGGGGAGGAGACTGGGTTAGGGTTAGGGATGGTAAATGGGGAGTGAAATTAAATGTACATGTAATGTTGAATGTAAAACAAACAATATAAAAAATGAAAAAAAAAAAAACCAGAATAAAACTTTCATACTTCATTGGACAAAACCAAGAGATAATCCACAGATTTGAAGAAAATTTCGGGGAAACAAACATCTGATGAGGGTTTACTATCCAAAATATATAAAGAACTCCTATAACTTAATAACAACAACAAAAAAAAACACCCAATTTAAAAATGGGCAAAGGACTGGAAGATTTCACCAAAGAAGAAATATGGACAATATGCACATGAAAAGATGTTCAAAGTGATCAGAGAGAGGCAAATCAAAACCACAATGACACAATGCTTCTATCCCCAGTACAATGGAGGGTTTTAGCAGAAAAAGAAAAAATTACAAGTGTTGGTGAGGGTGCAGAGAAACTGGAACTCTCATCCACTGCTGACCGGATTCTAAAATGTTATGGCCACTATGGAAAACAGTTTGGTGGGTCCTCCAAAGTTAAAGAACTACCATATGACCCAATAATTCCATTCCTAGGTACAGATCAAAAGAACTACAAGCAGGAACTCAAATAGATACCTGTACACCAATGTTCACTGCAGCAGTATTTATAACAGCTAAAAAAGGTGAAATAACCCAATGGTCCATCAACAGATAACCATAAATAAAATGTGCCATACCCACATGGGAGCTCTGGTGGCACAGTGCCTAAGGCATAATAAGACTGCTAACCCGAAGGCTGGCAGTTCAAACCCACTAGCCACTCCTTGGAAGGAAGATTGCGCAATCTACTCCCATAGAGATACTGCCTTGGAAACCGACTGATGGCAGTTGAGGTTTTTTTATTGTTGTTTATATACATACACACAGTGGACTATTAACTATAAAGAGAAATGAAGCACTGATACAGGGTACTACATGGGTGAACCCTGAAAACCTTATGCTGTGTGAAGTCAGTCAGTAACAGAAAAACAAGTATGCAAACCCACTTGTATGAAATACTTTGAACAGATGAATGTACAGACATTAAAGTATACTAATTATTACTATGGACAGGTGAGAGGAGGAAAAAGGATTACGAAGTTTAGTTTCTGTTAAAGGCGACGAAAAATTTGGAAATGCATAGTGATGATGGTTGTACCACATGGTGAATGTAATTAATGTCAGTGAAGTGTACACATAAAAATGATTAAATGGCAAATGTTTTGTTTTACATGTTTCACAATAAAAAAATTAATTAAAAATAAATGAGTTTGTTGTCAACATTTGAACGTTTCTGAAAAACAAAGCACATCTGTGAAGCCCTCTTGCATTCTGCATCAAACCACCAGCTGTGTGGAGTTGCCTTCTTCAGGTGAGGAATCTGCTCCCTAGGAGTCAATGTCCTCCTACCAGAAACTCACAACACCCAGTCTACTTTACTGCTTTACTGTTATCTGCTTGCCCCCATCAGCACTTACACTGGCAACCTCACTTTAATCATAACCAGAACAACCCATCAAGCATTCAACTTAAAAGGTAAAATTTTAAATTGTGTGAAATGATCTTGGCACCAAAAACAAATTCAAGGTAATAGTAATAGAGAAACACAATTATTAACCAAAGTCATCTGTTGCTTAAATTTAGAGAACACTTACAGAAAGCTTATCTGGGTTTATCCAGTTGTTTTCAGGAAACTGCACATCAAACTTTATGTAGAGATCACCTTTTTCAAAGGGATTACGATACTGTGGCATTCCTTCACCTCGAACTACACGAACACATCCTATTATGTGAGAAAGTAAAGAAGAAGCTGTTAAGATTTTACCCAAGAACACAGGTGTACAGTAATACTCTTTCAAGAGTCACCCACTATAAAAAACTGTGCATTTTAAAAGAGCACATTGGAACCTGGATTAGATAAAATTAAGTTCATAACATCAAGATTTACCTGGTTCAATTACTTTGCCAGGGGGGTATTTCACAACAATCTGACGGGCATCAAGGTGCTTAAATGTGAACTGGAATCCACACAGAGCTTCAACAAGTCCTATCTTATATGTCATATGCAAATCATTCCCATCTCTCTGGAACACCTACAGATAAAGAAAACTTTTTTTTAAAAAAAAAAATTATGGAGCCTTCACCTGCTATACATCTTGAATCAATTTCAAACCTTTAATCTTATCATTCACTGAAAAAGCCAATTTGCTACCATCCTTAATTCCTAAATTTCTATCAGGAAAGTTAGCCACCCCCTAGTAAAATCCTAGACACTTCTATTAAGAATGCATTGGAATTGGGTAAAAAGTGACAGAGCTAAGGTTTCATAAGCAGCACCAGTTCATATCTTGTGATTATGGTCCACTTACTCACCCTGCCTCTGGGCACAAAGGTATAAACAGCCCAGTGGGCTTCTGTGGAACAGGTTTGTATTGGAACGGCTCCCGAGACATGATCCTTACAGTGAAAGGGGAAGGTCCAAGTTTAGCACAAAAAGCTCAACCAGTAAAACACTCAGCCAGTAAAGTCGAAGGGCTCAAGTCTTGCCTTCACATCATGTACACACCAAGTTGTTTCTCATTTAAAATTCAAAACTTGCTTAGATGGATATAAATTATACACAGGAAATGCTAACATTAGCTTATTCAATATTACACTGTAAGCCTATGGACTAGGTAATACAATTACTAAATAAGCAAAGAATGTTTCTGAGCTTTCAGTGTAGGAAAAATACAAATCTCACACTTGTCTAACTTGTAATTTTTACTTTTTAGAATTTATAAATACCTAAATACTTAAATTCTGAAAGTTTAAATGAAGAAAAATTAGCTGCAGTGAAAAATTAGCTTGATTTTATCCATACAATTGTCACTCTCCTAAAGGACAATATTGGCTGGTTCATTTAAGAAAAGAGGGAATCTGAAAGATAGGCTCTTTTCCCCCATTTATCCTCCTAAATTTACCGAAACCACTATCTTGACCAGTGGTTCTCAGATTGTGGTCTTGGATCATCAGTCTCAGTAGCACCAGAAAACTCAGTGGGAATGCATACTCTTGGGCTCCATCTCCACCTTCACTGCATCTAAAACTCTGGAGGCCCACGGGGCCCAGCAATCTGCTGTTTTAACAAGGTCTCCAGAGGATTCTAATGTGTGCTACAGTTTGAGAAGCACAGAACGTATGTATCAAGAGTTTCTCACAATGGGTGGAAACATTAAACTCAGTAAGGTTTCTTTTATGCAGGAATACTTTAGGCTTATGTAATACTACAAAATGCCATATTCAGTATTTTTAAAATGAAGCACATTAGAGTTCCAAGAAATATCTTTACCCAAACATCCATTGGTTAAAGCTTCATTACAATTTTAGACATATCCAAACACCTTGTGGGACTGAGTTACTGGGCTTGAAGGCTAAGGACCACTCTCAGGGGAACATATCTATGTCAACTGGCATAATATAGTCCATAAAGATAATGTTCTACATCCTAGTTTGTTGAATAGTGTTTAGGGTCTTAAAAGCTTTCAAGCTTTAATCTAAGTAAAATCCAACTACTGGGCTCTCCCCATCTGAAGCAAAGGTGAATGAAGGAAACCAAAGACTTAAGGAAGCAATTGGTCCACAGACTAATGGCCCACATGAATCACAGCCTCCTACAGCTTGAGACTAGAAGAACTAGATGGTACCTAGTGACCACTACTGATCAGGACACAATAGAAGGTCCTGTTTACAAAGGCAGAAAAATGTAGAACAAAACTCAAATTCATTAAAAAAAAAAAAAAAAAATCAGATTTACTGGAGGAACCCCTAAGACACCTTTTCTCCTCTAACCTACAACTAAAGACACTCCCAGAGGTCACCTTTCAGCCAAAATTGGCCTATAAAATAAAGAGTAGTACCCGTGAGGAATTGGGTCCTTAGAACAACTATGAGACCAAAGGGGCAGCATTTGCCCAGAAGCAAAGATCAGAAGGCAAGGAAGGGCAGGGAAACTAGAGGGCTGGAAATGTAGAGTGGAAAAGAGAGTGGTGACACATTGCAAGCACAGCAACCAATGTCATGGAACAACTGATGTACAAATTGTTGAATGGGAAACTAACTTGCTGTATAACCTTTCACCTAAAATACAATGCTAAAAAAGTGCTTCATTACAAGTAGGGAGCAAGAAGGCATACCATGTTCTTGGTTAAAGCAAAAAACCAAACTCACTGCTATCAAGTCAGATCCAACTCATAGCGACCCTTTCTTGGGTTTCCAAGGCAGTATCACTACGGAAGCAGATTGCCCAACCTTCCTTCCGAGTAGTAGCTGGTGGGTTTGAACCACCAGCCTTCTGGTTAGCAGTCAAATGCCTTAGGTACTACGCCACCAGAGTTCCCTGTTCTCGGACAGGAGGCTCAGTTTAAAGTGATTCCAATAAAAACACAATGCCACAGTTTTGGTACATTTTTTTTTTGTGTTTGTGTTTGGGGGAGGTGTGTTAGACATTTTGATACTGAAGTTCAAAGACAAATTATAAGCAAGAATGGTCAGGAAATTTTTAAAAAACAAGATTACTGAGGGGAGACTACCAGCAGCAGATAGTGTATCATCTAAAACATCTGCAAAGCTATGATTTCTGAAAAACAAAAAAACAAGAGTATAGAGGAGGAACTAGCATCCCAGACATTATGTTCTGTGCTGTACAAGTGTACTAGAAACACACGTACAAATTGGCAATCTAAAATAAAGTATGTCAAAGAGATGAATACACACAACAGAGAATTCTCAAAAGTGAATGTTCTGAGGCAATCCAAAGATTTATACAATTCAACCTGAGAGAGCCAGGTCTCATGAGTTTTCTACCTTTGACAGGGTGTAGTCTTATTACTTTTCTATTGTTTGTTTTAGTAGAAAATATTTGTGTTTTTCTCTGACAGGTTTCTCCCTTACACAGCTTCAGCTTTTGCAGGTTTTACTGTATACGTTTGAAACTGTTAGCTATGATGTCTCACTGTGGCCTCACAATTCCTTTAGCACAAATTTTGGGGGTGGGAATAAAAAAGCCAAAAACCAAAACTAACTACAGGTTTTTACATGAACATATAACTAGATCTATGTTCTGATTCAAACTATTTTCATTTTCTTCAGTAGATTTAGAACATTTTCAGTGGTAGAGACAAAACAAGATGTGTAAATCTCACCTTTGGCTCAAATATACTTTCCTGGTCGTAATAAAAAAACGAGAAGGAACCTTTGACTTCTTGCTAGAAAAACTTGAATTCTAATCTAATGAAATCTTCATTCCATTCTAATCTTTACCATCTTTTATTTTCTATTTTATACAACTACATCTGTTTTCTGTTGGAAATTCCATGAATTTCCTGGCTGCCAACAATTTTAAGAGATGATTTGTTTCCAAACCCCTCCCCCTAGCTTATTCATTATCTCATCTGATTCTATGCTACCCTTCTGAGGGAGGAATATAATATCTTTGTTTTTGATAAGCAAACCAAAGCTCAGGGAAGGCAACTCAGTAAATGGAGTCAGAAGTAATGGCCCAAATTCAGTGATCTACTTTAAAAATTCAGTTTAATTATATAGCAATGTTAAAAGCTAAACTCAGGAGTAAAAATAGATTTTATAATCAATCTGACATACCTGTAACCCCAAAACATCATCTCTATTCTCCTCCAAATAAGCATAACTTAACTTCTTCACTACTGGACATCATTTGAGAAACCAGCCCCCTGCCCAAGTGCTCAAATGATTTTGTGACTGAAAATACCCATGGCACAGTTTGTTTCACCTTACACTTTAACCTATATCCCACTCCCCCAAAAGAAGATTATAAACTTCTCTAACACTTGACTTTCTTTTTACCCCTTAGAATGTCTTCTATGATGCTGTGCACAGGAGGCAAAATTGAACAAATGAGGAAGGAACTAAAATGCCAGGAAATAAGGAATCTTGTTTTGATTACTGAATGGCTATTTCATAAATAGCTCCAGATACATTTCTTATAAACTAAAGTTTATAGTATACAACAGCACATTGAAAAATACCAACACAACAGTACAATCAAAATAACATTCACCAGACCACACTGTTAAGGAGCTCTGGTGGCCTAGTGCCTAAGGCATATGACTGCTGGTGGTTCAAATCTACTAGCCACTCTGTAGAAGGAAGACTGGCCAATCTACTTCCATAAAGATTTACAGCCTTGGAAACCCAAAGCGGGCTGCTATGAGTCAGAATCGACTTGATGCCAGTGAGTTTGTTTATTTTGTTTGTTTGGTTATAAACATCATTAGCAAAGTTCATTTTGCCTTGTATGTAGCAGATACAATACACAGAAATTTTTTTAAAAAAATTTCAGCCACAGAATCTTTTCAAGGAAAGCTCACTTGGATACCCAGTATGTAAAACAAATTAACAGAGTAGCCCAGGATAGGGGCTGGGGACTAAAGCCCCACATACTCACCACTTATCCGAGGAGTTACACAGTGTAAACTAAGTTGCCTTAGATCATCTGGTTTCATGCCCTTGTTATGGATTGTGTCCCCGAAAATCTATGCTGAAGTCCTAACCCCTGGTACCTATGAATGTGAACTTACTTAGAAACAGGGTCTCTGAAAATGTTATCAGTTAATATGAGGTTATATTGAAATAGGGTGGGTTCACAGCCAAACTGAATGGTGTCCTTATAAAAAAGAAGAGACCCAGAGATAAAGGACAGACAGCCATATGAAAATGTATTTACAAGCAAAAGAAGTTATGAACTCAGCCATGATCCCTTAACAACTTCTTCCAATGTTCCAAGTTGCTCCAGGGAACACCAAAAATCTTAGACTCATTTCTGAATTAGAAAAAAAACAGAAAGAAAGAAATTACCTCATGTTCCTTCTCTTGTAGCAAAAGGACAATATCTCCTGGTTCCACTCCGGGGGCCTGGTCTGCTTCCCCAGTGAATGTAATTCGCTGTCCATGTTTCATGCCTTTGTCTACGTGGACTTCAAGAATCTTGACTTCTTTAATCACCTTCTTCCCTTCACATTTTTTACAGCGATCCTTTTCATTAATTACCTCTCCTGGGAAAAGATTCGGTCATTCAAACTTCCAGCAAGAGTATACTACTATACTCTTAAATAAGATCATTTTTGATAATGCCTTTATTAAATAAGTGAAATTCTTTATTACCTACCTAATTTTCTGTTCAAAGTACCATGACCAAAATGACAACAAAAACTTACTGCAGGTTACCTGACAAAAAAAAACAAACTCAATGCTGTGCAGTTGGATCCGACTCATAGCAACCCCTCCTTGGGTTTCTGAGGCAGTATCATTATGGAAATAGATTGCCCAACCCTCCTTCCGAGTAGGTTACCTGAAGGACCCAGCTATTCTGCTCTACTTCAGTGTACTATATTATATCCTAGGAGCTCTGGTAGCATAGTGGCTAAGGCACTTGACTGCTAACCAGAAGGCTGGCGGTTCAAACCCACCAGCCACTCCTTGGAAGGAAGATGGGGCAATCTGCTTCTGTAGTGGTACTGCCCTGGAAACCCAAGGAGGGGTCGCTATGAGTCAGGTCCGACTCGACAGCACATAACAACAACAACAACATATTATGTCCTAACCAATATTTTGTTTCTGATTTGACTTCCTAAGTTAAGACAAAGCCTAAGATTAAGGAAACAATATAGGCGATCAGATACTACAGCTTCTACAAATACTTCTTAATTCCCCATCCCTGCTTCGAGTCCCAGTTTCACGTAAGTTTAACAATGGATAATCGAAATTTTAAAAATGCATGTATCTCTTATAGGAGCTCTGGTAGCATAGTGCCTACAGCACCTGACTGCTAACCAGAAGCCTGGAGGTTCAAACCCACCAGCCACTCCTTGAAAGGAAGATGGGGCAATTTACTTCCGTAGTGATACTGCCTCGGAAACCCAAGGAGGGATAGCTATGAGTCAGGTCCAACTTAACGGCACATGACAACAACATATCTCTTTATGACTATAATGCCATAAAATTACATAGCCAACGTTGGATTTTATTTCATAAAACCCCAATCAGGTGTTTATGGATCATATTATGGATCTTCTTTTTATTTAGGTACAAAATACCATTAAGAATTTCCAAAGTCAGTTAGAGATGGCTATATTTTTGCTAAGGAGCTGTAGTGGTTAAGGCATTTAACTGCTAACCAAAAGGTTGGTGATTCAAACCCACCAGCTGCTCCATGGAATTAAGATGAGGCAGTCTGCTTCTGTAAAGATTTATAGCCTTAGAAACCCAGCAGGGGTCTCTGTGAGTCAGAATTAACTCAATGGCAGTGAGTTTTGTTTGCATGTTTTAGCTGGTCATCTCATGTTTACCACAGCACAGCTTTTCTTATATATACATTCTTCCAAAACATTGTTACTGCTATAATAAAATTAAAGAGTTCCAATCCCAATACTCATCCTCAAAAGCTACTAAAGCTTACAGTAAAACCCTCCACTTACCAAAATATTATCTCAACAGCTTTTCCTGTCTCCCCCTTTACTCAAAGATAACCTTTTAAAATACAAAGGAGGCATCCTGCCCTTCTTTCTGGAATTAAAAAAGACTAACTGCTCAATCTGCTTAACACAAATTTACTATTTATCTGTGTTCACTGGGGCTGTGCTTAGTGGAATAATTACTTTAGAACTCTGTATCTCGTTTTTAATAAGATAAATACAAAAAGAAAAATGGTAAGCTTCTCCACTTTCTGCATTCCCAATCCACTCTAACATAAAAGCAGAGAACTACTGGCATGCATACCTTCTCCGTTACAATCAGAGCACACAGACTGCATCTGCTGCACCATTCCTGGAGCCAGCTGCCTGATCATGATGCGTACACCCCGACCCCGACAAGCACTACACTTCTGAACAGCTCCAGATTTTCCACCTTGACTAAAGCAATCAGAAATATAAATTAGGTTTTTGTCCACAGACCATTATAAGCAGCAGTGACAAATAGGAATCGCGCTTTCCATCTTTATCATTCACTCTTAATGATTAACTTACATATCAACTTTCAGAGGTATGAAAATTCTCTACACTGGGGAGTTAGTCCTCAATCACAAACCATTTTCACCTGGTATAGACTTTCAACGAGCTACTTTTTAAAGAACAGATGAAATTTATTCCATAAACCAGAACACATACTTACCCACTGCACGCACTACAGAGTACATTCTTGCTAAGTTGTAGTTTGGTTGTCTTGCCATTATACAAGTCTTCTAAAGATACTCTGGGAGAAAGAAACAATCAGGTTCAATTAAATTTTGCCAAGCTCCCTTAAATAGACGATAAAGTGATAGCAGATAAAATCAATTTCACTACAACCTTTTAAAACAAAAAATTCAGAAACACCTCACATTAAATCATTCAATTGACAGGTTTTCTTCTAAAATAGTGGCTCAAATTAGCAGAAAGATTTTATGACTGTGGACAGTATTTATGGTACTCAAAGCCAAACCCTCGGCATCAGGCCAACAATTTGCTGTGCTGCATTTTCTGGTAAGCTGATGACAGCACAAATTCAAACATTACAACTTTCTTTTGGGCTCAGACAGAAGCCTTCGACCTAAGTAATGCCTAATCACAACCCTCTGAAATAGGTATAATTATTCCCAATTTCTATGGTATTTTAGAGATTCTGAAGCACCTACTGATTCTAATGAAAATTATGTTTGAATGGCTTTTTACCAAACTTGCAAATAGGTCTATGACCCAAAAATAGTCAAGTAAAAAGCCTACTGAAAATACACAGCTGATAAAATCTAAATCTTACCTTGATTCACATATAGTACAGCTGAATAAGACTACTCCTTTCCAAACTAACTTCAAAATCTCTCTCTGTCTATCAAAGTCTCAAAAATACTATACATTTATGATTTGGCAGCAATGCATTTAATAATTTGAATTTTCCCTTCTCACTGTGTCTTTACATCTCCTTTTGTAGTATGATTTGTTTGACTACTACTGTAAAATCCCAGGAGTTAAGGTAAGAGAAAAAATAGTTAAAAGTATTTTGCAAAGCACTCATGCTACTTTGAAGTATTCAAACTTTCTCAAAATTGTTATATGTTCTAGGCAGTATAAGACCAACACACTTAAGGACAAAACATTACCATCAACATTTTCAAATAATGGTCTAGCATATTTTTTCACATAGACTGCCCATACATCCAGTATGCATAGTATGCAAAGGAAACTAACACAGGAGGGAGGCTGCATGGTTTGCCAAAAATTGCATTATGGCAGAAAAAAATGAGGTATTTACAGGTTAGCCTTAGACAAAAGCACTTAGTTGCATGTATCTTTTATGCGCCTCATAAGAATGATTAACCAAATTATTTTTAAAAAACAGAAAGTCATTTTTTTCTACAGATTAAATTACAATTAGTATGCAAAACCACAATCCAAGTGGCCAGAAAAATCCTCATTTCAACAAATACGACCAAGAAAGGAACAATGCAGGTGAGGATCTGGCAAAGCTATAACTCTCTGCTACTGCCAGTGGGGCCTCAACTGGCACAATCCTGCTACAAGGCAATTTAGTAACATTTATCAGCCTCAAAACACTGATGCCTGCCTGGAAATCTATGCCAAGGACAAATCTGCAGATAAAGATACTCATGGCAGCACTAGTTATTACAGCAAAAATTGGCAACACCTTCTATCAAAAATGAATGATTAAATAAACCACAGAAAAGATTATAAAAAAACCCACTACCATCAAGCTGATTCCTACTCTTAGCGACCCTATAGGACAAAGAACTGCCCTATAGGCTACAGGCTTTCAAAGGCTGTAAATCTTTATGGAAGCTGACTGCCTCATCTTTCTCCCACTGAGCAGCTGGTAGATTCGAACCACTGACCTTTTGGTGAGTTGCCGAATGCTTTAACCATTGTGCCACCCAAAATTACATGCTTGAAATGTTTGTCATAACAGGAAAAATTTAAGTGATGTTAAAACAGCTGGAAATGAAAGATTTACAGTGCAAAAAGAACGTTTTTGTTAAAAGAACATGAAGAACCATAAGGTACAGCAAGCACTGTCTCAATTCTGTTGACTTTTAGACCATTCTTATCTCAAACAAAAATACGGAAGAACCCATACTGCATGAGTATTATTCTTGGAATGTTATCCAAAAGATTTCTAACAGTAAAATTCCTTTAAAATGCAAACAAATTTAAGGATGTCCTCAATAAAGGTAAAAGGAGATGCATGACTTCCTCTAATATACTCAAATGTTTAATTTAAATAATATGAAATATTTTAAACAAGCATTTGCACTTTGATATCTGTGGCACTTGCTAGTAAAACCATTACTGGTTCACAAAAAATATCAACAGAATAAAAGACCTTACAAGTTCTGCAGTGAAATAGTTATTTTCATTTTGTACAGAGCTTGTAGGTTCACAGCCGAAAATCAAGGTCGGACACCATCCACATGTTGGCAGGTTAATGTTAGGCTGCAAGCCAGCAAGCTCCATGGAAACCAGTTTAGGAGAGTTTGCACTGAGGATCAAGTAATGAGTGACTGTAACCTGTAAACAAACTAGCCAGGCAGACACTTTGCAAATTTTTACATAATATTAAGATTTACATCAAAGAAAACAATATTCACTCTTAAGATTTTAAGTCATATAACATATGTCATATATTTAAGTCATATAGCCTCAGAAACATATAACCATCCTTCTTTTCGGTGAAAAACAACTACAGATTTTGAAAAATCTGTACCAAACACAAGAAGCTCTGGTAGCGCAGTGCCTAAGGCATCTGATTGCTAACAAGAAGGTTGGCTGTTCAAACCCACCAGCCACTACACGGAAGCAAGACCAGGCAATCTACTTCTGCAAAGATTTACCACCTTGGAAACCCAATGGGGATCACTGTGAATCGTAATTGCTTGATGGCAGTGGGTTTGGTTTTTTTTTTTTTTTTTCGGTTTTGTACCACACAAATATCCAATTTATCAAATGCAATTTAGTCACTAAACGAGACAATATGATGCAATGGAACACTTTTCTTTTTGTTCCCCTGATAATGAATATAACATTCTCTTCTACTGAGTACTGCCGTTTTTTTAAAAAAGGTACTTAATATCAAAAACAAGAGAGAAGATATTCACTTGAGTGGATGCATCATGTCTTCTCCTCTTCTTCTGCCATTTCGACTTCTACTCTGATTGCCCATGAAGCCGAACAATCCTCCGCCAAAAATGTGAGAGAAAATATCATCCATGCCACCACCTCCGCCACTACCTTCCCGAAGACCTTGCTCTCCATATCTGTCATATAACTCACGCTTCTCAGGATTTGAGAGTACTTCATATGCAAAACTTATTTCTTTGAACTATAAAGAGAAAGTAAAAATGAAAGCAAATGGATTTTCAAATATAAGACGGGGGAAAGGCTTCAGGAATCCAGCAGTCAATTCCCCAAACTATAAAAGCTCCAAGTTACCTTTAGCTTAATTCTTGTTCTATTTACCACTTACTATTGCTCTGAATGTTAGTATTCCCATTAAAAAAAAAGTACACTTGACATAAAAATCCAGCCCAATGGGTATATAAGGACTCCTCCTGCAACATTCTCCTCCCCTCCCCCACGAGGGGAATTTAATTTTAAACTTAAAACCAAAACTCATTTAAAAAATCCCAAATCTCTGAACTTACTTTGTCTCCAGCATTTGGATTCTTATCAGGATGGTACTCCTTGGCTAACTTTCTGTATGCCTTTAAGAAAGGATTAAAAAAAAATGGTAGTTACCCTTGAAAAGAGGTTATACTGAAGTAAAAGTCAGATACAAACAATGAAACAATACCACAGAGAAAAACAAAATGTTAAACATTATTTCATATTTTCACTATTGTCAAATGTCTTTGATGGCTGGTAACCAGACCAAGAAGCAAGACCTCAATTAGAGAAATGACTATTAAGCTTTGCAACCTGCAAAACATTACTATAAATTAAGGGAAAAAAATCCTTGCTCATGATGACTCTTGCCTTCCCTCTAACTGTAACATCAGGAAAAATCCAAGAGAAGCTCTGTCTTAATGAGGCTGCATATACTCCAAATTAGATAGTTTGGATATACAGCACTTAAGCCCAATGTCAGATTACCCAACAAGCAAGGTACTTGCTTTATTCCCCCATCAGAGATTCTGCTTGTAGGTATGGTTGCCATCTCTCTCCCAACACTACAACACCTTCCTACAGAATCAAAGCCTCATTTCAAATATACTGTCAAGGGCAGAGCACCCAAATTTTGATGTGGTGAAAAATATGTGAAACTGTTCACTATTGATTAGTAAAGCACAAGTAAGCCCATGCTTACTTGCTTATTGGGTAATCCGCCCGTTTAAACCTCACAGACACATGAATTATATAACACAAACTAGCATTTCCGGTAAGGTAACAGGAAGTCCATTTTACTTTCAACTGTTCCAGTCCCATTGCCTAAGCAGGATTCTAATTTTTCCCACTTTATAAATCCGGATACGCGAAGCCCCATGAGGATGTTATGGGGCTTAATTAATTGCCTCAAGTGCTTTGAAATCCAAAGATCAAACATTTCGCACCACTGCAAACAGCGGTAATAAGGCCTTATATTTATTTTTAGTCGTTGTACACTTGGGTGGTTGGCTGGCTGGGACCCACGGCTTATTCCATAAGCCGGTACAAACCACGAAGATTACCTGCCCACAGAACAAAGCATCCAAACACGGACCCACGCTACCTCCAGGTCAAGGAATAAGGGTAAAGAGCTCCTGCGGCACTGGCCGCAGATCTCAGAAACCACCCCCAACTGCCAGATACCCGGCGGGGAAAGCCTCGACCCTCCCGCCACTCAGTCTCACTGGGCCCTAGGCCCAGCCCAGTCCGCCCCTCGACTCCTCGCCGGTGTGCGCGGCGGTCAACTTCTCTTCCGGGGCAGGGATGCGCTAGACGCCTCCGTCCAACCTGTTTTACCAGGATAGTAGCCTCGGAGAAGAAAAAGCCGGCAGGCTGCTGCCTCCTGGGCACGCTAGGCCTCCGGTGACCGCCGGGGAAGGGAGGAAGGAAAGGTTCTCGTCGTTTCTGCGCAGAGGTGCTTTTTATTTGCTGCATCTGCGGGCGGGCAGCGCCGCCGGCCCAAGGTCAGCTGAGGCCGGAATGTGGGGCCCGCAGTGAGACTGGTCTCAACGCCGCCAGCCCCCAGCCCAGGCCCGCCGCAGTTGGCGCTGGCTTGCGGGCGGCACCTCAGCGCGGCCTGGACACCCCAGCCGCGCAGGGCCCGCGCCCCACACTCCCGGCCGGCCCGCTCCTCGATACCTTCTTCAGCTCGTTCTCGCTGGCGCCGGGCGGGACGCCCAGGATGTCGTACAGCTTCGTGTCAGCCACGTTAGCCATGGCGGCCGACCGGGCAGCGCGCAGGAAGGAAGGCGGCGGAGTAGACGGAAAGCTGCCGGGCCCACAAGCGCTGTCGGCGCAGGCCAGGGGAGACAGCGAGGGGGAATTGAGGGCGGGGCTAAACTTTGACCCGGCGCACAGCGCGCCGTGACGTCACGCGCGGAACCCGCCTCCGAGCGCTCGGGCAGGGGCCCTTGAGGTTCCGGCGTAATGAGGCTGAGTTGAATGGTTGTTGGTTTCTCTTTAGCGTTTAGGCAGTGGGGCGGGTTCCAGCAGAGATTATTAGGGAGAACTCTGCCTTGCGTCTTACAGGAATTCAGCCCACTGTGAAAGTCGTTTATTGAGGGCGTCGCGAGTGTCACTCCACACAGAGCGCTGAGGGCATGAAGAAGGCCATGAGGCCGTCGGCGGTCCTCTAGGTTAACCGAGTCCGGCGTGAGGCTCATCCGGCTCACAGAGATCGTTCTTAAAAGTCGAGATGCCACTGAACCTTCTGGTTCTGGCTCTCTCGGAGGTTAGGTGAAAAACAGTATCTGGTGTATGCGTTTTCTGTTAACGGGAGTTTTCATACATTGACCAAAGAGATTGTGGTGGTTGTTATGTGCCATTGAGTCAGACCTGACTCATCGACCCCTCCTTGGGTTTCCGAGGTAGTATCACTAGGGAAGTAGATTGCCCAGCCTTCCTTCCGAGGAGTGGCTGGTGGGTTTGAACCGCCAGCCTTCTGGTTATCAGTCAAGTGCCTTAGGCACTATGCTACCAGAGCTTCTCCAATGGAATAGAGCCCTTCATAAATCAACAAATGGATGCTATTACCATGTCAGCGGTGATTTTCATCTTTCTTCATGCAATACTATGGCAAACATTTCTTCCCTTCCTTTTCACATTTTGGGATGTCCATAAGAGGCAGTATAAAATCATGGTGGAGTAAATTAGGTAGGTTAGCAGCCTGGTTCTGCCACTTACTACCCATGTGACTTTGGGCAACTTAACTTTTCTGAGCCCCCGTTTCCTCTTGTGTAAGATGGGGTTTAAAAACTATATCATTGGCTTGTTTGAAGGATTAAGATTTAATACATGTAGGGTATTTAGAAGCTAAAACTCATTCAATATTAGCTATTGTTTTTCCCCATTTGCCTATTTATTCATTTATATTCCTGGCTTCCATAAAGGGATTCTGCCTCCATTACCTATCTGGAATTTCCCTCAATCGCTTTCATGATCTCACCTCCCCAGATCTCCTTGTTTGGCACTTAGAATTTTTTTCTTCCTCTATTAGTTCCTGTTCCACATGAAAATGTGAGCTGAAAACAGTCTTTACTGCAAACTGATACAGCTTAATTGTCCTATTTTTATCCTTCTTTCTACCATGAAGAGTTTAAAAGAGCTGGATTTTTACATTTGTTTCAGTTTTACTCAATATTTTTTGCAAGGAGGAAACATTTGGTTCAATTTCAGCTAGATAGTCTAGTGAAGAGTACCAAAAAACCCCAAAACGCATCACCATTCAGTCAATTCTAAATCATAGTGACCTTATAGGACAGAACTGCCCCATAGAGTTTCCAAGGCTGTTAAATCTTTACAGAAGCAGACTGCCACGTCTTTCTCCCAAAGAGCAGCTAAACTCTCAAACTCACAGCCCTTGATCCATTTCCAACTCATAGCGACCCCTCCTTGTGTTTCCTAGGCGGTATCTAAACGGTAGTAGATTGCCCAGTCTTCCTTCTGAGGAGTGGCTGGTGGGTTTGAACCGCCAGCCTTCTGGTTAGCAGTCAAATGCCTTAGGCACTACGCCACTAGAGCTCCTAAAGAGCAGCTAGTAGGTTCAAACTGCCGAGCACTTGACCACTGGACCACCGGGCTTCTTTTGTGGAGAGTAGCTGGGTAAATTCCCTCTCCAGCTCTGAGTTGTTCTTTACCCGGTTCTAAACCAGTCACCATTGTTGATAGTTTTGTTTTAATCTATTTACAAAATTTCCTCCATTTCTTAGTGTTCATTGCATTCCACATTGTTATTGGTTCATTTTATGGGTACCGGTTATTTCAGAACAGCTCCATGGGCCTCAACTGTCACAAGCTCCCTTTCCTGAGTCAAACCTGTATCAGCAGTGGGCTGCCATTTCAGCTACTGATTGTTTTTGAGGTAGCTCATTTATTTTCACTCCAGATTTAGCTAATACCATGAAGGGAACAAGATCTTTATCTTATTTCATGTCTCGGGCACCATAAAATGCTGAGTCACAGTGCATCTGAGAGCTGCTGTCACTAAGCAAATGATTTAAAGTTCAAGACTGGAATTTCAGACTTCGGCCAGGTTTACATTATTGTTCAGTTCTTTGTTTTATTTGGTGTGCTTGCATAAGTACCTGTAAAGTGGGGGTGGGGAAGAGATGGAAGGAGCAATGGGGTGTATGAGCTACAGTACTTTGAAGGCTGATCATGCTGTTCACAGCTAATGGAGCACAGAAATTTGTAATCCATTACTTTAGAGAACACTGTACTTTAGAGAACTCAAGCAGTTTAGAGAGTCCTTTCAAAAGTTTTGAAAGTACAGAGCAGGTGATACAAGTTAAAATCTTTTTCAAGACATATAAAAAGAAAAAGCAGACTCAACGGCCATTGAGTTCATTCCGACTCATAGTGACCCCCCTCACTGGATTTCCAAGACAGTAAATCTTCACAGAAGTAGATTGCCCCATCTTCCTTCCATGGGAGCAAGCAGCTGGTGGGTTTGAATCGGCCAATCTTCTGGTTAGCAGTCAAATGCCTTAGGCACCGTACCACCAGAGCTCCTTTCAAGGCTGGTGAGTTTGAACTGCTGACCTTCTGGTTAGCAGCCAGGTGCCTTATCCACTGTGCCACCAGAGCGCCTTTCAAGGTACCAAACTCACTGCTGTTGAGTTGATCCCGACTCATAGCAACCCCTCCTTGGGTGTCCGAGGCAGTATCAGTACGGAAGTAGATCGCCCATGCTTCCTTCTGAAGAGGCTGGTGGGTTTGAATTGCCAGCCTTCTGGTTAGCAGTTAGATGCCTTAGGCATTACACCACCAGAGCTCCCTTTGTGGCATGTAGAAGGTGGTAAAGCTTTTGTCATGAGGATGTCAGTATCACGGGACTGATAATCTCTGGTACCTGGGAAGGCGAAACCATGGAAATGTGGGTCACTGGATCATCTCTGAATTCCTTGAAGTGCTTAAACTGTATTATTTAGCAATAGTGCAGCCCCACCACTAATATGCCAGATAGTAATGTGTGCTTTAAGAAAAATAGATGGGGTCGTGTACTATTTTTATTTAGGTATTTGGGGAAGCCTCACTGATAACATTTGAACTGTGATCTAAAGGAAGTGAGGGAGTGAGCCATGAGGATATTGGAGAAAATAGCTGCTCTCCAGCCAGTGGGCCCTGCCATGGCCCTACGACAGAAACAAGCCAGGTAGCCAGTTTGGCTAGATAACAGTGAGCTAGGGAGATGGTAAAAGGAGAAGACATTAGAGAGTTTGTGGGAGCCTGATCAGGCAGAGCCTTGTAGCTCATTATAAAAGGACTTTGGCTTTTACTCTAAGTATGAGATGGATTTGGAGCATAGGAGAGAAATAGCTAAGTTGTATTTTCAAAGCATCACTCTGGTTGCTGTGTGGAAAAGCTATTGCAATAAAATCTAGGTGAGAGATGCCTGGGACCAAAGTGTTAGAGGTGAAGTTAGTAAAGAATAGTTAGACACTTAATTGTACTCAGGAGGAACCTGTACATAGACCAGGAGGCTGTCCTGACAGAACAAGGGGACACTGCATGGTTTAAAATCAGAAAAGGAGTGTGTCAGAGTTGTATCCTTTCACCATACTTATGCAATCTGTATGCTAAGCAAATAATCCAAGAAGCTGGACTATATGAAGAAGAACACAGCATTAGGATTGGAGGAAGACTCATTAACAACCTGTGATATGCTGATGACACAACTTTGCTTGCTGAAAGTGAAGATGATTTGAAGCACTAACTGATGAAGATTAAGGACTACGGTCTGCAGTATGGATTGCACCTCAATATAAAGGAAACAAAAATCCTCACAACTGGACCAATAAGCAGCATCACAATAAGAGGAGAAAAGATTGAAGTTGTCAAAGACTTCATATTACTTGGTTCTACAATCAACACCAATGGAAGCAGCAGTCAAGATCAGATGATATATACAAAAAAAAAAAAAAAAAATCTGCTGCTAAAGACCTCTTTCAAGTGCTGAAGAGCAAAGATATCTCCTTGAAGACTAAGGTGCACCTGACACAAGCCATAATATTTTTAGTCACCTCATATTTATATGAAAGCAGGACAATGAATAAGGAAGATCAAAGAAGGGTCGATGCTTTTGAGATGTGGTATTGGCGAAGAATACTGAAAGTACCATGGACTGCTAAAAGAACTAGCAAAGCTGTCCTGGAAGAAGTGAAGCCAAAATGCTCCTTGGAAGCTAGAATGGCCAGACTCCATCTCACCTACTTGGTCATGTTGTAAGAAGGGATCATTCCCTGGAGAAGGATATTATGCTTGGTAAAGTGGAGAGTCAATGAAAAAGGGAAAGGGCCTCAATGAGATGGATTGACAAAGTGGCTACAATGATGGTTTCAGGTACAGCAAGGGTCATTCTGCTGTACATAGGGTCGCTATGAGTCAGAAACGACTCGATGGCACCTAACAACAACAACATTTAAACAAATATGTTCATAACAGCACTATTCAAAGTAGCCAAAAGGTAGAAAAACCCAATGTCTATTAATGGATGAATAGATACACAAAAAGTGGTATATCCATACAATGGAATATTATTCAGGCATAAAAAGGGATGGAGTACTGATACATACTATAATATTTATGAACCTCAAAAACATTATGTTAAGTGAAAGAAGCCAAACATAAAAGGTAACATATGATTCCATTTATATAAAATATCCAGAATAGGTAAATTTAGAAAAGCAAAAAGTAGACTGGTGGTAGCCAAGGGCTACAGGGAGGGTGGAATGGAAAGTGACTGATTAATGGGTAAGAGGTTTTCTTTGGACTAATGAAAATGCCTTTGAACTAGATAGTGATGGTTGCACAACATTATGAATGCCTCTGAACTGTACACTTTAAAATGTTAATTTTATGTTATTTGAATTTAACCTCAATTGAAAAAAAAAATCAATACCTTAGATGGACATTGGGCAAGTGCTCGATTAAAAACAAAGTTAAACTATATAAAAATTACATGAACAGAAGTCTCGCTCCCACTCTTGTTCTCTCCATCTGCAGTGCAATGGATCACTTTTATATGGCCTTTCTCACCATGGTCATGTAACTCCCACCAAAACATTGGGTAAGACTAAGCAAATAAGGTGCTTGTGGCTGACCAAGGGGATTGGACGGCTTGCTAATAATACAAATAAGGTACATGTCAGTCTTGTGGGAGTGGAATCATGAAAACCCTAATGAGGGCAGTGGTCAGTTTTGCCATCCTGCTAGTCTTAAAATGAACCATCCAAGAGGCAGAAAGGGGGACCTCACTGCTTCCAAGAAGAAGTGATGGGAATGGAGCACATCCTTTGGAGCTGGGGTTCCTGCACTGAGAACCTCCTAGGCACAGTAGGCAGAGCTGTAACATTGGAGACAGCAGAAGATGACAAAAATGGCAGCAGAGAAATGACAGCAGCAGAAACAGTAGACTAGAACAAGATGGTGCAGTGAGCTTTCTGGGCCATGAAGCAGGGTGGTTACAGTAGGTGTACCAACCCATGGAACAACAGAGCTGAGTACTTCTGGGTAGGAGGCTTCCTGGTGGAGTGAAGTGTCCCTTGGCACTTACTGGCAGAGCTAAAGAGCTTTGTAACACTTGTCTGAACAGAGCAGAGGCTGGGCTGAGGGGCCAAGAGGTCAAGGGCCAGGGAGAAGCCTGCTTGTAGGCATAGCCAAGAAGCTGTCCTGACCAAAGAACTCTATCCTGGCTTGTTCTGATCAAGAGTTGTAACCTGTCACTTCCCTAATAAACCCCACAACTATGAGTGCAGTCTGTGAGTTCTATATGGCCATTGCAATGAATTATCAAATGCTGCAGAGAAGTAGAGAGTGCCGTGGAGAGGACAGCTGGTGTCAGAATTGGTAAAAAAAAAAAAAAAAAAGGTTTGTGAGAGGAGGTATGTCTGTCCTCCACCTCATAGGAATCAGCCTTGGACTGTTGATCATTTGGTTCTCCTCCTATGTGTAGTAAGGAGTAAGACACTCCCAGGGGTAAGACACCGCCAGCATGCCATTTTTATACCACCCCTATTTAACTCCCTGGAGAAGAACATCATGCTTGGTAAAGTCGGTGAAAACTAGGAAGATCCTCAATGAGATGAATTGACATAGTGACTGCAACAATGGCTCAAACATAGCAAAGATTGTGAGGATGACACAGGACCAGGCAGTGTTCTCTTCTGTTGTACATAGGTTGCTATGCATCAGAACCAACTTAATGGCACCTAACAACAACAGAGAAACAGCAGAGAAAAACCCAGGGGGAGGACCAGGACAGAGCAAGGAAGCAGAGGCAGGGATCCAGGTAAGGCCGGGGACCCAGGCAGGCCACGGCCTTCCCAAGCAGCAGGAAAGCAGAGAAGAAGTCAGAGGAGGGGGACCAGGACAGAACGAGGAAGCAGAGGCAGGGACCCAGATAAGGCCAGGGACCCAGGCCACACCCCTCCCAAGCAGCGGGAAAGAGGCAGGGATCTATGTAAGGGGAGGGTGGGGAAAGTGGACATGTTTTGAACAGCTATGGGAGATAAACTTGTCTGTCAGTTTGTCCTACTGTGGTGGCATGTTGCTGTGAGGCTTGAGGCTGTGGCACTGGTGCCTCAAACCCAGTAGGGTTGCACGTGGTGCACAGGTTTCAACAGCTTATAGACTGAGACAGACTAGGAAGAAGGAGGGGGCCATCCACTTCTCAAAGAATTGGCCAGGGAAAACCTTATGAATAGCAGAGAAACACTGTCTGATACATTCCTGTGCAATTTTATGAATAGCCTGGAAACATTGTCTGATACAGTGCAGTAGGATAAGCCACTTAGGTCTGAAGGCTCTCAAAATAGGACCAGGAAAGAGCTACATCATCAGAGTAGAACCAGCCTTAATGATATGGATAAGGTAAAGCTTTCAAGACCTCCATTTTCTGACATGGCACAACTCAAATTGAGGAGAAACAGCTGCAAACATCCATTAATAATCAGAACACTGAATGTATGAAGCATGAATCTAGGAAAACTGGAAGATGTCAAAAATAAATGGAGCATATAAAGATTGGTATCCTAGGAATTAGTGAGCTGAAATGGACTGGTTTGGGCCATTTTGAATCAGAAAACTGTATGATCTACTTTGCCAGGAATGACAAATTTTATAAGAATGGTGTGGCATTCACGGTTGCAAGGAATGTTTCCAGATCTATCCTGAGGTACAATGCTGTCAGTGATAGGATAATATCCATGTGCCTACAAGAAAGACCAGTTAATATGACTATTATTCAAATTTATGCACCAACTACCAAAGCCAAAGATGAAGAAATTGAAGATTTTTATCAGCTTCTGCAATCTGAAATTGGCCAAACATGCAATCAGGATGTGTTAATTATCATTGGTGACTGGAATGCAAAAGTTAGAAACAAAGAAGAATCACTGGTAATTGGAAAATTTGGCCTTGATGACAGAAATGATGCTGGAAATTGCATGATAGAATTTTGCAAGACCAACAACTTATTCATTGCAAATACCTTTTTTCAACAACACAAACAGTGGTTATACACGTGGACTTTGCCAGATGGAATACACAGAAATCAGAATGACTACAGCTGTGGTAAGAGGTGATGGAAAATCTCAGAATCTTCAGCCAAAACCAGGCCAGGAGCTGATTGTAGAACAGACATCAATTGCTTATATGCAAGTTCAACTTGAAGTTAAAGACAGTTAAAAGAAGTCCACGAGAGCCAAAATATAATCTTGAATATATCCCTCCTGAATTTAGAAACTATCCAAAGAATAGATTTGATGCATTGAAAACCAGAAGAATTGTGGGATGACATCAAGAACATCATCCATGAAGAAAGCAAGAGGTCACTAAAAAGATGAGAAAAGAAGAAAAGACCAAAATGGATGACAGAAGAGACTCTGAAACTTGCCCTTGAGCAGAGAGTAGCTAAAGCAAATGGAAAAAATGACAAGATAAAAGAGCTGAACGAACAGAAGATTTCAAAGAGCAGCTCAAGCAGACAAAGCCAATTACTATAACGAAATGTGCAAAGATTTGGAGTTAGAAAACCAAAAGGGAAGAACACACTCAGCATTTCTCAAGCTGAAAGAACTGAGGGAAAAATTTATGCCTTGACTTGCAATATTGAAAGATTGTATGGGTAAAATATTGAATGATGCAGGAAACTTCAAAAGAGATGGAAAGAATAAACAGAGTCACTGTACCAAAAAGAACTGGTCGATCTTCATCCATTTCAGGAGGTGACATATGATCAAGAACCAATAGTAATGAAGGAAGAAGTCAAAGCTGCACTGAAGGAATTGGTGAAGAACAAGGCTCCAGGAATTGACAGAATACCCACTGAGATGTTTCAACAAACAGATGCCCCACTGGA
>NW_006921596.1:6474820-6481375 GCF_000298275.1 Orycteropus afer afer
GCGATGATGGGCTCAAGTATAGCAGGGACTGTGGGGCTGGCGCGGGATCGGGCAGTGTTTCATTCTGCTGTGCATGGGGTCGCTATGAGTCGGAAACAACTCGACGGCACTTAACAATAACAACAACAACACTTTGGTCATGTTGTCAGAAGGAACCATTCCCTGGAGAAGGGTGTCATGCTTGGTAAGGTGGAGGGTCAACGAAAGAGGGAAAGGCCCTCAACGAGATAGATTGACACGGTGGCTGCAATGAAGGGCTCACACATAGCAGGGATCATGGAGCTGGTGTGGGACTGGGCGGTGTTTTTGTTCTGCTGTGCATAGGGTCACTATAAGTCAGACACAACTCAATGGCACCTAACAACAACAACAACATCCTATTTAACTTATTCCCACCACTATATTTCTTACTTAGCCTTCCATTGTTTCTTTATATAAGCTTAAGTGAATAAAAGTTTATATTCTACCTCTCCCTTTTGTTAAACAAAAAAAATAGCCTGTGATCAAAAACTTCCCAACAAGAATAACAACAACAAAAAGTCCCCAGTTGGCTTCAATGGGGAATTCCACCAAACATGTAAAGAATTGACACCAATACAGTTTGAACTCTTCCAAAATATAGAGAAGGAAGGAATACTCTCTAATTCATTTTATGAAGCAAATATAACCCTGATACCAAAACCAGACAAAGATACCACAAGAAAACAATAACTGCAGAACAATATTTCTTAAGAATATAGATACAAAACCCCTCAACAAAATACTAACAAACAATTCAATAGTATATTCAAAGAGTCATACACCATGACCAAGTAGGATTTATTTCAGGAATTCAGGGATGGTTCAACATTAGAAAATCAGTTGATGTGATATACTACATCAATAGAATAAAGTAAAAGAGCCACACAGCCATCTCTATGGATGCAGGAAAAGCATCTGATAAAATCAAACACTCCTTCTTGATGAACATTCTAAAGAAAATTGGAATACAAGGGAAATTCCTCCATATGATTCAGGGTGTGTATGAAAAGCCAATAGATAACATTATACTTATGGAGAAAGACTGAGAGCTTTGTCCTTCAAACAGAGAATAGCACAAGGATACTCTATTTTTATTTAATACTGTTAGAAGTCTTAGAGCAATAAGACAAGAAAAAGAAATAAAAGGTACCTAGATTGGAAAAGAAAAAGTAAAATTATCTCTATTCATAGATGATATAATTCTATATATCTAAAATCCCAAAGAGTCCAAAATAAAACTTCTAGAACTAGTAGAAGAATTTAGCAAAATTATGGGACTAGTTCAACAGACAAAATCAGCTGGGTTTCTGTATATGAGCAATGAGAAATCTGACAGAAATTAGGAAAACAATTTACAATAGCATCTAAGAGAATAAAGAATCTAGAAATAAATCTAACCAAGAACATGAAGGACTAATACAATAAAAACTATGAAACAGTGATGAAAGAGATTAAAGAAAACTTAAATAAATGGAAAGATGTTCCATATTCATGGATTGAAAGACTCAATACTGTTAAGATGTCAATACCATCCAAAGCCATCTACATATTTAACACAATCCTGATAGCAATTCCAATAGAATTTACTTACAGAAATAGAAAAACCAATCCTCAACTTTATATGGAAGCTCTGGTAGCATAGTGCCTAAGGCACTTGACTGCTAACCAGAAGGCTGGCGGTTCAAACCCACCAGCCACTCCTCAGAAGGCAGATGGGGCAATCTACTTCCGTAGTGATACTGCCTCGGAAATCCAAGGAGGGGTCGCTATGAGTTGGGTCCGACTCGAGGGCATATAACAACAACAACAAAAAAAACTTTATATGGAAAGGCAAAAGGCCCTTAATAGCAAAAACAATGTTGAAATAGAAAAATAATGTAGGAGGACTTATATTTCTTGGTGGTGTAGTGCCTAAGACATTTGACTGCTAACCAGAAGGCTGGTGGTTCAAACCCATCAGCCAATCCTTAGAAGGAAGATTGAGCAATCTACTTCTGTAATGATGTTGTTGTTGTTGTTAAGTGCCGTTGAGTTCGGACCTGACTCATAGCGACCCCTCTTCGGGTTTCCAAGGCGGTATCACTACGGAAGTAGATTGCCTGCCTTCCGAGGAGTGGCTGGTGGTTTTGAACCACCAGCCTCCTGGTTAGCAGTCAAGTGCCTTAGGCACTACGCTACCAGAGTTCCCTCTGTATCTGTATCTGTATCTGCATCTGTATCTGTAATGATACCACCTCGGAAACCCAAGCAGGAGTAGCTTTGAGTCAGATCTGACTCGATGCATTGAGTTGGGTTTTTTGTTTTTGGTATACAACTATAGTAATCAAAATAGCCTGGTACTGGTGTAACAATAAACACATAGATCAATGGACTAGAACTGAGAATCCAGATATAAACCCACAATCTATGGTCAACTGATTTTTTAGAAGGTTGCTAAGTCCATTCAATGGGGAAAGAAGAGTCCCTTCAATAAATGGTGCTGAGAAAATTGAATTTCCACATGCAGAAAAATGAAACAGCATCCACATCTCACACCATATACAAAAATAAATTCAAAATGGATTAAGGACCTAAAAGTGCAAACTAAAACCATAAAATTCTTAGAAAAACAAGCCGGGGCAATGCTGTCAGGCTTAGCTTTCAACAATGGATTATCTAATGTAATAACAAAAGCACAAATAGCAAAAGACAAATAAGTGAGACCTCCTAAAACTGAAAAACTTTTGTTCATCAAAAATCTGTATCAAAAAGGTGAAAAGACAAGCTACCAACTGAGAGAGTATCTTTGGGAACCATGTATCTGACAAGAATCTAGTAATCAAAATATATATAAAACTGTGACAACAACAAAAAGATAAATAACCCATACATAAAGTGGGCAAAGGATTTAAATATAAATTTTACCAAAGGGGACATTTAAATGGCCAAACACATGAAAAGATGCTCAGCATCATTAGCCATCAAACCAAACTCGCTGCTGTTGAGTTGGATCTGACTCATAGCGGCATCTCCATGGGCTTCCGAGGTGGCATCTCTATGGAAGTAGATTGTCCAACCTTCCTTCTGAGGAGTGGCTGGTGGGTTTGAACTGCCAGCCTTCTGGTTAGCAGTCAAATGCCTTAGGCACTACACCATCAAAGTTCCTTTTAGCCGTTGTTGTTGTTGTTGTGTGCCATGGAGTCAGACCTGACGCATAGCGACCCCTCCTTGGGTTTCTGAGGCAGTATCACTACAGTAGATTGCCCCATCTTCCTTCCAAGGAGTGACTTTTAGCCGTTAGAGAGATCCAAATCAAAACTACAATGAGATACCATTTCACTTCCACTTGGAGGAGGTCTGGTAGCCCAGTGCCTAAGGCATTTGACTTTGAACCAGAAGGCTGGTGGTTCAAACCCACCAGCCACTCCTCAGAAGGAAGACTGGGCAATTTACTTCTGTAGTGATACTGCCCGGGAAACCCAAGAAAGGGTCTCTATGAGTCAGAACACACTCAACAGTAGTGAAAGGATGGATAAAAGGAGCTCTGGTGGTGTAGTGGATAATGCATCTGGCTGCTAACCAGGAGGTCAGCAGTTCGAATCCACCAGCTACTACGAGGAAGGAAGATGGGGTGATGTACTTCCATAAAGATTTACAGCTTCAGAAACCCAATGGGGGTCACTATGAGTCAGAATCGACCCAATGGCAGTGAGTTTGGGTTTTTTTTGGTTTAGGATGGCTAAGATCTGGTGTGTGTGTGGGGGGGCTGAAAACAAATGTTGGTGAGGATGTTGAGAAATTGGAATCCTTATCCATCGCTGATGCGAATGCAAAATGGTAGAGCCATTGTGGAAAACATTGTGGTGGTTCCTCAAAAAACTGAAAATAGAACTACCATATGATCCCACAATTCTACTCCTAGATATATACCCCAAAAACACCAAAGCAGAGATTCAAATAGAGGGTTGTACACCAATATTCATGCAGCACTCTTCACAATAGCCGAAAGGTGGAAACAACCTATGTAGCCATCAAGATATGATTGGATAAACAAAATGTGGTAAATACATACAATGGAATACTACTCAGCCAGTAGGAGAAATGAAGTGCTGATATATGCTACAGTATGAATGGGGCTGGAAAGCATACTGAACAAAATAAGCAAATCACAAATGGACAAATATTGTATGACCTCGCTTACATAAAATGACAAGAAAAGGCAAATGTATAGAGATCAAAGTTTATTAGTGGTTACTGGAGGCACGAAGGAGAGGGGAAAAGGGAGAGAAATTGCACTGACTAAGGGTAGGGTCGCACAGCCAATTATGGTAATTGCTGTCAATAAGTTGTACACCTGTAAACAGTTGAATTGCCAAATTTTGTATGACAGATACATTTATAACAATGACAAAAAATAAGTAGCTACTGACATCCTTATGTACAACCAAACACCTCATTGGATATGGTTCTTTGGTTTGGTTTCATGATAGCATGGGACATCATGGTTAATTGGTCTAAACATGTTTAGTGCTTCAGTTCTACCTACTAGTTCATTACATAGTGTCTAGGGCCATAACAGCTTGAAAATGGCTATCCAAGCCACAACAATTGGTCTCTACTCATCTAGAACAGAAGAAGAGTCAGGAAGAGGAGGAGGATATGGAATGTGTGGCTCAGTGCCTCCATGAACAACTGCCTCCTTTGCCATGAGCCAAGAAGACATGGATGGTGCCTGGCTCCCATTAACATTTTGATAAAAGATCCTATAGAATAATATAGACCAAATATAGGAGAATACAGAAGAGAATTTCAAACTATTATGGACTCCAGAATTTCTGGAGCCATGGGGAGTGGATGAGCCCCTGGAACCATAGCCCTGAGATAATATTTAAACTTAAACTAAAAAATCCCCTAAAGTCTTCATAAAACCCAACAGTTTAACTAGTAAAAAAAAAAAAAAAAAGTCTGCCTTGAACATTATGCTCTTTTCAGAACTATCTGTATGGGATCAAACAGACAACAGCAACTGGAAAAATTAAATAGGAACCTCAGAGGGCAGTGAGTTTTTGTTAATGAGGAAGGAGCAACTCAGAAAAAAAGGGGTGACAATGTTTGCCCAACTCGAAAAATGTAATCAATGTGACTAAATTGTACATGTAAAAACTTTTGATTTAGTGTTTGTTTTGCTGTGTATATTAGCAACTACAACAACAAAATAAGTAAAATTTTAAACAACACAAAAAATAGCTACTGTGGTACAGTGAATTACTTAATATGGCTCTTCTAGCCGCAGTCTTTGTGGCTCCCGCCGGATGACTGTGTGGAACTGTGAAAATGGAAGGTGCTTGTGGCCCACCAAAGGGATTGGATAACTTGCTAATAATGTAAATAAGGTACAGGACACCCTTGTAGGGATGGGATGAAGCAAATAAAGTGTATGGAATTCTAACAGGGTCCTGGTCTGTTTCATCATTCTGCAAGGCTTAAAAAGAGCCATCCCCGAAGGGGAAGGAGGATCTCACTGCCATTGAGAGAGAAGAGCCCGGAGTGGAGCACATGCTTGGGCCCAAGATCCCTGCACTGAAATGGCAGAGAGCCGGCAGCAGCAGAGGCAGCAGAACCCAGAGACTAACTCAAAGCAGAGCGGCAGGCTTCCCGTGCCACGGAGCAAGAAGGCTGAGTGCCTTGGGGCAGACGGCTTGCTGACAGAGTGGGGTGCCTCGCTGGGCACCTATTTGGCAAAGCTAAAAGAGCTTTGTGACACTTGCCTGAGCTTTGTAACACTTGGCAGAGCAGGGCAGAGGCCAAGGTGAGAGAGAAGCATGCCAGCAGCACGGCTGAGAAGCAGCTCTCTTGATTGAAGAATTCGATCCTGAGTGTCCCTGAATCTGAATTATAACCTGTTACTTCCCTAATACACTCCGTAATTGTGAGTATTGTCTATGACTTCTGTGTGGCCAATGCAATGAATTCTCAAACCCAGCAGAGAAGTGGAGAGTGCCATGAGAGGAACGGTTGGTGTCAGAGTTGGTAAAAAGGTTGGAGGGTGCAGGCATGTCTGACCATTGCCTCATGGGAACCAGCCCTGGGCTGTTGATGTTCATCTTGATTCTCTCTGTCCCTTGTGAAGTTAAGGGAGGTCAGATGCTGCGCCCACACCCTTTTTCCAATGCAATATCACTGTCTTAATTCCTTTGTTCATGTTATAAATCTTGTAAATCATTTCACGTCAGTCCATGCAGATTTTCCTCTTTTTTTTTTAAATAGCCACATACATTGTGGGGGTGCACCATTATTTATTTAACTAGTTTAATTGATGGCCACTTGGCTTACTATCTGGTATTTAAGATATCTACCCACCAGCCACTCCTTGGAAGGAAGATGGGGCAATCTACTTCTGTAGTGATACTACCTCGGAAACCCAAGGAGGGGTTGCTATGAGTCGGGTCCAACTTCACGTCACGTAACAACAACAACAACAACATGCTTTAGATATTATTTTTTATCACCCAGCTTTTAGAAAACAAGACCTAATTATCTGGGGGCTTTCTATAA
>NW_006921596.1:6488797-6491855 GCF_000298275.1 Orycteropus afer afer
GTGGCTATGGGGAGGAAGTGGGAGGGGAGCTGTTGTATTGTAAATTTTGGTCAATGACATGAGACAAAGTATATGTGAGCTGCTGTATGAAAAGTGAATTTGCTCTGTAAATCTTCACCCAAATCAAAATAAAATTAAAAAAAAAATTGTGGGAATAGTACCTTTGAATTACAGTTTCTAGCTCAACGTCATGGAGGTATTACTTTAGCTGTGAACCTGGCTGGCAGATTTTGCCTCGTAACAAAACATGCTACTCAGGCCCAGCTGGACAAATACGCAGAGGAAATCCAGAGGACAGTTGGTTTTGGTGATGGGAGCCCTCTTTTCCTCTAAGGGAATCCACATTAAAATACTCTTTAGAGAGATCTCCACAAGGGATGCAACACACTGAAATAACTGTAGTTTGTCTCTCTCTCTCCTTGGAAAGTAGCTCCCATTCTGAAATTTCATTCAACAAACCACAGGTAGACCATTCAAATGATCGGCTCTTTTCCTGACATTAATGGACAGACAGGCTAAGAATGAGTCAGGAATGAACAGCCCCCCTTATCTAGAAAGTCTAATTTCAATGATGGCCTTGCCGAAGTGTCCTGCCTCAGATCTTGCAAGATTTTATAAGAGTTCTGTTTTCTTGCTTCTCAGCAGGATTAATGGGTTTTGGTGGCATTCTAAGCATGTTTGCAATCATATAGTCACTTGTGTCCACATTCTTTTAAAGGCTGCTCTGAAAGACCACTTTGCTGAGGTAGTTGTCAGTAACAATAGCTAACATTTAGTGAATACTCCCTCAATGACAGGCACTGTAGAATGGACGTGGTCCCTTTCTTCAAAGACCATGAACAATGAAAACAGCTTTCAATGCTATGTTCTCCAATCACTGGATTCCAGAAATGACATTGAAAACTGAATATGGCTTACCATTAATAGGAAGGATTCCATTGCTCTTTGGAGATAGGAGATAAATGATACCATAATGAATAGGTTCTGGATGGTTTATAAGAGAAAAGGAAATGACATCTGTTAGGAAAGTATGGAAGTACAGAAGTTAGAGTGAAAATAAGAAGATGGAAATAGCCACAACTTCGACAGATCAGAGCAGGCTTCATTGAAGAAAAGCCCAGAGGGACAACTCTAGGAGCGATGGGAACAATGCTAGTTGCAAAGTAGAGCCGCGCCTGGGGGAAGTGTTGCCCCCTTTTATAGGGACCTCTGGTGCACACGGGGTTTTGCAAGAGTTGCAGTTTCCAGGAAGTGGTGTTGTTTTTGACAAGGGGTGTGTGTGTGTGTGTGTGTGTGTGTGTGAGTGTGTGTGTGGTCTGCAGGTGGAACTTATCCTTGAGGTTTTACAAGGCAGGGGAGGGTGTGGGGTCTGCAAGTGGAATTTATCTCTAAGGTTTCTCAAGGCAGGGGAGGATGTGGGATCTGCAGGTGGAATTTATATTTGAGGTTTCAGGGTGTCTTAGCCAAAGTTAGAGTATCCAGTTTGGTCCTTCATTCCAGACTCTAAAGGGATATAAGAGGGAGGAGGGTCAACGCTGTCGTATCTGCCTGCTTCCTGCCGGTCAGGGGTGGAGGTGGTTCTGCTGTCCCTTTGTTGAGCCTGGAGAAGGAACATAGTTTTCACATGGTCTTGGGTGGTTGCTCGGGTGATTGCTGCTACCTGTTCTGTTAAGAAGTATTGCACCAGGCTGATAAGACAAGGGAGAAAGGAACAAATTAGGAGTAGGCTAAGAAAGGGAGTTATAAGAGGTATAAGCCAGGATGGGAGATTTCCTAGGAACCAGGAGGGAGATGCTGTTGATTGGACTTGGAGCTTGTTGGCCTAATCTCAGAGGCGCTCTACACCATCTCAAACTAGGTGGGATTAGTTAGTGTAGAAGCAGCATTGCTTTTGTAGAAGAGCACATATTCCCCCGTGGGCAGCAGTGAGTAGGTCTAAGCCTTGAATGAGCTGGACCGCTCTTTGCTGCCTTACTGGGGTATTGTGAGACACAGATAGGGATTGGGGTGTTTGGAGTTAAGAGATTAATTTGGGGGGATAGGTATGCTAAAGTGCAGGTTCCCATCCAGGTGGTAGGGGGACATAGATAGACATTTGTTCCACATACCCAAAAGAGTCCGGAGGCAAAGTCAAGGCAGGGAGAGACGTTGAACTGCGTGACTTGAAAGATTTTACCTGCATCAGGTCGGTTGGTGTTCTCTCACTTATGCCAAAAGGTAACTGAATGTCCTAAGGTCATGGCGGTCAGGGGTTGAAATGACACAAGGATATTACTATTGAGGAAGGGGGTCTCTTGAATCAGCCTGAGGGTATTGGGACCTATAAAAAGTTGAGTGTACCCCTTTTCTGTTAGGGGGAGGAGACAGCATGTGTCCTTTGTGTCAACTGGGGTTGGGGGAGATGCCCACCTATTTTGCATTCCAGGAATGTCAGGATGAGAGTTTCACCCTTGACAATAGAGGCTACGTGGGGAGGTTCCAGTGGTGGAGATTGTGGGTAGTGTTTTGATCCTAAGGTAAGATGTAGTCCCAGCCTGCAGGGGAAGGTTAAGGTGACCCAGTGGGTCTGGGATAGGGAGTGTAAAATTGCAGGCTATTTGTGATAGGGACCCAACTTCAGAAGATCCCGGGAAGGGCTGATGGGAGACACAAAGAGGGGCTTGGTATGCTAAGGTGACACGAGCCTGGATAGGCCCGCAGGTGAGGTGTTGGTGAGGTTGGAGGGCGTCTAAGGCCATTTTGAAGTTATTGATATTGGCCCTCTTGCATAGGTCTTCTCTGTTCCAGCTGTCACCACGTTGTTGTTGTTAAGTTGTTGTTAAGTGCCGTCGAGTCGTTTCCGACTCACAGTGACCCCATGCACAGCAGAACGAAACACTGCCCGATCCCACGCCAGCCCCACAATCCCTGCTATACTTGAGCCTATCGTCGCAGCCACCGTATCAATCCATCTCCTTGAAGACCTCCCCCTCTTTCGTCGACCCTCCACCCTACCAAGCATGACATCCTTCTCCAGGGAATGGTCCCTTCTTACAACATGACCAAAATAGGTGACACA
>NW_006921596.1:6495355-6498886 GCF_000298275.1 Orycteropus afer afer
AACAAGGGAAAGTGTTCAGTGCAGATCAGTGAGTAAGCACAAGCCCACCCGTGCTTACCTCGCTCCCAGTTACTAAGCACAAGCCCGCCCGTGCTTACCTCGCTTCCGGTTACTAAGCACAAGCCCGCCCGTGCTTACCTCGCTCCCGGTTACTAAGCACAAGCCCACCCGTGCTTACCTTGCTCCCAGAGACCCGGTCCCTCTCGGGAGGGTAACAAGGGAAAGTGTTCGGTGCAAATCAGTGAGTAAGCACAAGCCCGCCCGTGCTTACCTTGCTCCCGGAGACCCGGGATTTGATTGAGATACTCAGGTAACGCAAGGGTCAGGGCCAAGGGGAGAAAGAGTACTAGGTGAAGAAGATATATTGGCAAGGGTTAGGACGAGGACAAATGAAAAGTTTGATTACAACTGGGGTATGATGAAGGGCTATTGTGGGCCAGGCGGTATCCCAAACAGCTGGATTTCCATCTCAGAGGGGAGGGTCCGGGGAAGGGAGGGGAGGGGAGGGCTTGGGATGGGGAGGTTTGGGGAGGGACAGATCAGTCTGGGTGTGAAGTAAGAACATGGCTGTGGTATTTAAAGGGGAAAGGTCAATGGAGGCTCCTAGCTTATGAAGGATGTCTCGTCCTACAAGGCAACTGGGCATTGGGGAACTAAAATAAAGGAGTGAGTAAAGGTTATATTTCCAAACGAGCATAAGAGGGGTTGGGTTTTTCGGGGGTAGGAAATGGATCCTGACACTCCCACGATAGGTTGAGGGCTCTCGATAGATGGTCCAGACCAGCATGTTAGGAGTGAGAGAGATGCCCCAGTGTTGACCACAAAAGAAATATTTGGCCAGCCACTGTCCCCGTGACCCTGGGCGCCTCAGGATCACCACGCTTGGTGACAAGGGCAGCGGAGTCCAGGCCCCCTCATTCTAATAACTGAGGGTATGGGTTTTCAGGGTTTGAGGATTGCTGCACTGAGGGTCGGGGTGGCCACCCCTCAGGGCAGTCCATCGTCCAATGTCCCCATTGTCTGCAGGTGGGGCATGGTTTGTTTGGTGGTTGAGGATTGGGGCATGCTTTGGCCCAGTGTCCACGATTGCTGCACCTGTAACAGGCCCTTGGAGGTTGTGTTAATTTTGAGGTTCGTTCCTGGATCTGGGAGGGCTGTTGGCTAGAATTGTGGTCAGCTTTGGAATCCTGAAGCACTGCAGTGAGGAGCTGGCACTTTATTTGAAGGTGGTTCTCTTTTTCCCTTTTGGCCTTCTCTTCTCTATTATTAAATACTTTAAAGGTGAGGTGTCAAAGGTCCTTTGGGGATGTTTGGGGACCTTGTTCAAGTTTCTGAAGTTTCCTCCTGATATCAGGGGCTGATTGGCTGATGAATTGGACATGTAGGAAGAGAGTGTCCTCAGGGGTAGTGAGATCAAGATTGGTATATTTGGTAATGGCTCCCATCAGACGGGCCATGAAAAGAGAGGGGTTTTCGTCAGGTTTCTGAGTAACTTCTCTAATTTTTTCATAGTTAACCTGGGTGTGGATATTTTTCAACATTCCTTCCACTAGACAGGTGATCAGTGATCTCAGCAGGTAATGCCGGGGTCTCCTGGTTGATATGTCCAGGCTGGCTCACTAGTTGGAAGGGCTTGATCAGCTACTGGGTTATTATCTCTGTTTTGGCCATTAAGCCAGTCAGTGTGGTCCCTGCCAGATATGAGACTGTTCA
This sequence comes from Orycteropus afer afer, assembly GCF_000298275.1. Taxonomy (NCBI): domain Eukaryota; kingdom Metazoa; phylum Chordata; class Mammalia; order Tubulidentata; family Orycteropodidae; genus Orycteropus; species Orycteropus afer. The sequence continues at coordinate 6,497,069 of NW_006921596.1, forward strand.
TCTGGGCTTAGGGTGGCAGTGAGAATATAGTAAGTATCTGACCAGTAAGGTGATAAGCTTGTGTAAGATGGAGGAATTCCTTATGAAACTTGACTGAGTTCTCGGAGAAAGACCCCAGGTTTCCCTCTATTTGGGATATATCTGCCATTGAGAAGGGAACATGGACCCAGACTGGTCCCTCAACTCCCACCACCTCCCTTAAAGGAAACATGAGTTGGGGTTGGAGTGCTGTTTTTGATAGAGTGGCTGGGGGTGAAGGAAGGGAAGGGGGGTAGGGTCTGGGGGAGGAGTTGGAACAGGGGGTGGAGTAATGGGGTCTGAGGCAGGAGGGGGTAGGGAGGGCTGTCTGCTGGAATCGTGGGGTTGATGGGGGGGGTCATCTGCCAGGTCAGAATCGGTGAAAGTTGGGGCCGAAGGGGGAATGGAAGGGACGTCTCACGGGGTAGGTTTCTTGGAAGTTTTTGGGAAAGGAGTATCAGCAAGTAAAAGTGGAGCGGGGAGCATGATTTGCAAACTGAAGGTTGAGAGAGGAGATAAAAGGCTTGGACGTAGGGAACCTCAGACCATTTGCCATTTCGGTGAAGGAAGTTATCAAGATCTTGTAACATGTTTGGGTTAAATGTTCCAAATTCAGGCCATCGACTACCATTATCTAATTGATAATGAGGCCAAACGTGGGTGGATAGTCAGAGGAGAATTTTGGGTTTTATGTCTGGGGCCAGATGTAAGGTTCTGAGGTTTTGGAGAAGGCACCCAAGGGGTGAGGTGGGTGGGGGTACAGACGGACCAGCTCCCATACCTGGGAAACTGGGAGAAAGAGAGGATAAGAGAGAAAAAAGAGAGTTGGAGAAGGCTAAAAAGCCAGGGCTCTGGCTTGTCAGAGAGCGTCCTCACTGACTCATCGTGCTGGGTCGGGCCCTCTCAGGGGAGGGGGACATCTCCCAAATCTTCGCTGAGGAGGGGGACTCCCGGAGTCTGCATGGTGATAAAACACCGATGGTCACCACAGGGCGTTTCTGCGGGGGACCAGAAATCGAATAGGGAAGAGAGGATGAGAGCAGTGACAAAGGGGGCTTACTTGGCCCTGAGAAGGACTGATAAATGGCCGGTGTAGTTTGCATGGCGAGAAATAGCAAATGTCCCCAGATCTATGAAGGTCCTCTTAGCGAACAAGGGATCACCCATGAGTTCGAACCAGGAGATTGGGTATGGGTAAAGAGGCACCAGAAAAAGACACTAGCGCCTAGATGGTGGGGACCTTATGTTATTGTTCTTGTGACCCCCACTGCTGTTAAGGTAGACGGAATCAGCACCTGGATACATCACTCCCATATCAGAAGAGCTGACCAGACGGAGCAGCAGTCTGCACAAGCGGAGTGGAAAGCGTACTCTGATCCTGAAAATCCGCTGAAGGTCAAGCTAATGCAGCACCATAAAGATTAGAGCCCTTCTCGCCCTCACCCTATACCTCTACCGCCTCGCAATAAGTATTGCAGCTCACCAACCCTATAAAGTTACATGGCGAATCCGCAACGGACTAACCCATGAGACTTTGAACACCCCTGCCCATATCACCCTCCTTAACGTTTGGTGGCCTGATTTATTTTTCTCCCTCGCGACCCTTACTGGCTGTTCTTGGGATGAAGGTTTTATCCGTAGGATGGGTTTTTTTGCATGCCCTGAGTACAAGAGAAACGTCCAACAATGTGGGGGGCTCATTTGGTATTACTGCAAAAATTGGAATTGTGTGACTTCTAATGATGGGGAATGGAAGTGACAGGTAAATATCCAGGACTATGTAACATTCTCCTTTGCCAA
>NW_006921596.1:6500500-6527754 GCF_000298275.1 Orycteropus afer afer
GGGTTGGCATATTCTTCTCTTCCGAGCATCTCCTTTACAGCCTGGGTACTACAACAGGAGCAGTCAATGTCTGTGGAATGAATAAATGAATCCCTTGTATAAAATATTCATGTGTTCATCCATTTGTTCCTTTGCTTATTCTACAGATATTTATTGCTAATGTTCTAGGCACTTTGGAAAAAAGTCAGTAAAGAACATTCAGATTTGATCCTTGTTCTCATGGACCTTATGATCTAGTTGGTAAACAAAATAAGTAAATAAAATATATAAGTGATATAAATGCTAAGGGGATAAAAAACAAGAAAGGAGAATGGGAAATGATGATGCAGGGGGAGCCCTGGTGGTTAAAATTTTAGATACTATGGCTAGAGAGCTCGACAGATCAGAGCAGGCTTTATTGAAGAAAAGTGGTGGTACAATGCCTAAGGCATTTGATTGCTAACCAGAAGGCTGGTGGTTCAAACCCACCAGCCACTCCTCTGAAGGAAGACTGGGCAATCTACTTCCGTAGATATACCACCTTGGAAACCCAAGGAGGGGTTGCTATGAGTCGGAAATGACTCTGTGGCAGTGAGTATGGCTAGAGATGACCTATGTAAGAGGCTGACTATGATTATAGATTGAATTGTGTTCCCCAAAATATGAATTGGGATCGTGACCCTATACCTGTGGATGTAATTTGGGAATAGGTTTTTTTTGCTATGATAATGAGACCATGTCAGTATAAGGCGTAGCCAAAACGTAATTACTTCCAAGTTTAAAAAAAGAGCAGATTAGACACAGAGTAAGCAAAACGAGGACCACAGGTGCCACGTGAAGATTGTTAATGAACCAAGGAATACCAGGGCCAGGGAAGCTGGGGTATGGATCTCTTCCCAGAACTGATAGATAAAGAGCCTTCCCCTCTTGATCTGAATTTGTACTTCTAGACTCCTAAACTGTAAGAAAATAAATGTCTGTTCTTTGAAGCCACCGCTTGTGGTATTTCTGTACAGCAGCACTAGGAAAATAAGACAGTGACATTTGAGCATTTGACTAAATCCCTGACGGAAGTGAAGGAGTCGGCCAGATACCCAAAGAGCTTTTCAAACCAAGTGGAAGGAACAGCAAGTGGTAGACCCTGAGGCAGGAGTGTGTTCCTGTGCTGGGGCAGAATTACAGGGGGCAGATCAGGAGGCAAAGTGAAGGTTAAGTGTGAGACAGGTCAGTTGACAGAGACTTATGTTCATCGTATGAACTTTGGCTTTTACCAGGTGAGGTAGGCAGCAGGAGGGGAGCAATATGATAGGCTGGACAGTCTCAGAGGATCCTCTGCTTGCTGCACTGGAAACGACTGAAGAGCAGTAAGGGTACAATTAGGAGGCCACTGCAACAATCCAGGTGAGAGACGCTCATGGTCGGGACCGGGGTGGTAATGGTGCACATGTTAAACAGAAGCTGGGTTCTGGATCTATTTTGAAGGCAGTACAGCTAGCATGGCTTAGGATCTGATGTGAGGTGTGATGGTGAAAGGGCAGTGGGGACCTTTCCCTTACTTTCCTCCCATCCTTAGCAATTGTAAAGGTTCTTATACTGAAAGAACAACCTGTCTAGGCAAGTTTCCTGCCATACATTCCTAAATCTTTTGTTTGCCCCTCTCTAAAAAACTTTTATTTGCTGTTGTTGTTGTTTGGTGCCATCAAGTCGGACCCGACTCATAGCGACCCCTCCTTGGGTTTCCGAGGCAGTATCACTATGGAAGTAGATTGCCCCATCTTCCTTCCAAGGAGTGGCTGGTGGGTTTGAACCGCCAGCCTTCTGGTTAGCAGTCAAGTGCCTTAGCCACTATGCTACCAGAGCTGGACCCAAATAGTTAAAGCAATGTTGAAACAATGTAAAAGACTCAACCTTCCTGGTTTTAAAACATACTAAGGAGCTCTGGTAGCCTAATGTCTAAAGCATTTGACTGCTAACCAGAAGGCTTGCGGTCCAAACCCACTAGCCACTCCTGGGAAGGAAGGTTGGGCAATCTACTTCCATAGTGATACTGCCTTGGAAACCCAAGGAGGGGTTGTTATGAGATGGATCTGACTCAATGGCAGTGTGTTGTTGTTTTGTTTGTATACAGCTACAGGGAGCATTGGTAGTGTAGTGCCTAAGGCACTTGACTGCTAACCAGAAGACTGGCGGTTCAAACCCACCAGCCACTCCTCAGAAGGAAGAAGGGGCAATCTACTTCCGTAGTGATACTGCCTCGGAAACCCAAGGGGGGTCGCTATGAGTCGGGTCCAACTCGACAGCACATAACAACAACAACAACAACATTCATAAGAGACTCATACTATTCATTTAATAGACTCATATTCCCAGCATTTGTGCGTTGGGAAATGAATAAGGAGGACTGCAGAAGATTTGGTGCATTTGAATTGTGTTGTTGGTAACAAATATTGAATGCACCATGGACTGCCAGAAGAACAAACAAATCTGTCTTGGAGGAAGTACAGCCATAATGCTCCTTGGAAACAAGGATGGTGAAACTTTACCACTCATGCTTTGGTCACATTGTCAGGACAGAGCGGTCCCTGGAGAAGGATATCGTGCTGGGTAAAACAGAAGATCAGTAACAAAGGGATGGCTCTCAATGAGATGGCCTGACGTGGTGGCTGTGACGATGGGCTCAGGCACGACAATGACTGATGATGGTGCAGGCCTGGGCAGTGTTTCACTCTGTTGTACATGGGGTCACTGTGAGTTGGAACAGACTTGACAGCAGCTAACAACTGCCTTGAGCATTATGCTCTTCGTGAACTGTCTGCGTGGGATCAAATTGACAAGAAGAACTCGAAAGATGGCTTAGGTATCTTAGGAGTCAGTGGGTTTATGTTACTGGAAGAGGAATAACTCAGAAAAGGAGAGTGAGAATAGTTGCACAACTCAAAGAACGTAATCAATGTCACTAAATTGTACAGTAGAAACTGTTGAACTGGTGTATGTTTTGCTGTGTATATTCTCAACAGCAACAACAAAATTTAAAAATTTTGTTTAAAAAGTAGAACAAAAAGCTCTTATTATGGATACTTTCAACCATACACAGAAGGAGAGTGAATAGTATAATAAGTGTCCATTTATGAATCAAGCAGCTTTTACAGTCATCAGTATTCCCCATTTCATTTCATCTTGCTCCTTGTCATGTTTTTTTTTCTGGTGTCAAAGTGCTTTAAAGCAAATCCCCAACATGGCTTCACTAGTGATCACCTCAGCCTGCATAGCCAACTTGACACTGTGTTTCTATAACTTCCATGCCATGATCACATCTAACAAAAATAACAATAATCCCTTCAAAAAGCCAATACTCATATGCAAATGTCCCAAATTATGTCAGAGATGTTTGTTTGCCTTTAGTTGGTTAGAAGAGCATTTTAAAAATTCTGTCGAATTTTCCTCTTCCTACAGTCTGTGGCACAGGACCAGGCAGTGTTTCGTTCTGTTGCACATAGGGTCACTATGAGTTGGAACCAACTGGGCAGCGCCCAACAACTGTCCCTGGACTGAAAGGCTGACAAACAAGTGGTGGTTGTATCCTTTCGCCATAATTATTCAATCTGTATGCTGAGCAAATAATCTGAGAAGCTGGACTATTTGAAAAAGAACACAGCTTCAGGATTGAAGGGAGACTCTTTAACAACCTGTGATATGCAAATGATACAAACTTGCCTGCTGAAAGTGAAGAGGACTTGAAGCACCTATCAGTGAAGATGAAAGACTACAATCTTCAGTATGGATTACACCTCAGCATAAAGTAAACAAAAATCCTCACAACTGGACCAATAAGCAACATCATGATAAATGGAGAAAAGATTGAAGTTGTCAGGGATTTAATTTTACTTGGATCCACAATCAACACCCATGGAAACAGCAGTTAAGAAATCAGACATCATATTGCCCTAGGCAAATAGCTGCAAAAGACCTGTTTAAAATGTTCAAGAGCAAAGATGTCACCTTGAAGACTAAGGTGCACTTGACCCAAGCCAATTGTCTTTTCAGTAGCCTCATATGCATGTAAGGAGCTCTGGTAGCATAGTGCCTAAGGCACTTGACTGCTAACCAGAAGGCTAGTGGTTCAAACCCACCAACCACTCCAGAAGGCTGGTAGTTCAAACCCGCCAGCTACTCCTCGGAAGGAAAGTTGGGCAATCTACTTCCATAGTGATACCACCTCGGAAACCCAAGGAGGGGTCACTATGAGTCGGGTCTGACTCAATGGCACATAATAACAACAACATATGCATGTGCAAGCTGGACAATGAATAAGGAAGACTGAAGAAAAAATGATGCATTTGAGTTGGTCTTGGCAAAGAATTGAATATACCATGGACTGCCAGAAGAATAAACAAATCTGTCTTGGAAGAAGTACAGCTAGAATGCTCCTTAGAAGCAAAAATGGCCAGACTTTGTGTCTCTAGTCACGTTATCGGGACAGACCAGTTCCTGGAGAAGGATTCTGTGCTCAGTAGAGGGTTAGCAAAAAAGGGGAAAACCCTCAATGAGATGCATTGACATAGTGGCTGCAATAATGGGTTCAAGCACAGCAGTGACTGGGAGGACGGTGCAGGACTGGGCTGTTTCATTCTGCCGCACACGGGGTCGCTGTGAGTTGAAGCTGACTCAACCTCACCTAACAGCAACTTTCCCTGGAACGAGCCCTGGTAGTGGAGTGGTTAAGTACCCAGCTGCTAACTGAAAGGTCTGTGGCTCAAACCCACCAACCATACCACATTATGTGGTGTTTTATAGATTCTACATTATCCTTTAGTGTTGCATAATATTCCATTGTACCTATGTACCATAGTTTGCCTATTTTTCTTTAAATTAACTCGCAGCTTTACTTAAAATAATTTAAAGTAATTACTTAAAATAAGTTATTTTAGAAGGAAACTTTATGTTGCCATCCAAAATGGAAACCCAGTTCTATCTGCCATAAATTGAAGGTGTGGCAGTCTGCATCTATAAAGATTACAGCCTTGGAAACTCTATGGGGCAATTCTACTCTGTCTTATGTAGTATTGCCGTGAGTCAAAACTGACTGGAGAGGAATGGGTTTGATTTTTGTTTACCTTCCCTGGCCCAGCTCAGCCCAGGCGGGGCAGGGGTCTGCCTCACAGCCCTGCATCTTAGCCTAGTCTAGGGCCCGAGCAGATGAGGCCACCTACGAAACAGCTCTAAGTTTCTCCTCCAGCAAACCAATTGCCATTGAGCTGACTCCAACTCACTACAACCCATGTGTTTCAGAGTAGAACTGTATTCTTTTGGGGTTTTCATGGTGACTTTTCAGAAGCAGGCCATCAAGCCTTTCTTCTGAGGAGCCTCTGGGGGCAGCGGTTTGAATGTACAACCTTTTGGTTAGTATCTCAGTTCTTCATCATTTGTGCCACTAAAGTTGCCTAAAGTGGTTCATCTGAATGTTCTTGCTGAAAACTCTCCAAGGAGTCCTGTCTTGAACAGCAATGTTTCCTAAATTTCATTCAACCATCTCCAGAGCCTTTGCCACATCTACAAATACCTGTGGTGCTGTTTACTAAATATATTTCTTTCTTTTTTTCTTTTATTTCTCCCTAGGAAATTCCAATATGCAGCCAGGGTTAAGAACTCCTAGGAGGAAACTCTTTTTTTTTTTCCCCCTTCCATATATAAACCTTTCCTTGACTTTTTATAATAATGAACTAATACAATATTTGGCCTTCTGTGATTGACTTATTTCACTCAGCATAATGTCCTCCAAGCTCATCTGCATTATGCAGTGTTTTGTAGATTCTATATTATTATTTAGTGTTGCATAGTATTCCATTGTATGTATGTACCATAGTTTGCATATTTTTCTTTGAATTAACTCACAGCTTTACTTAAAATAGAAGCTCTGGTAGTTTAGTGCCTAAGGCATTTGACTGCTACCCAGAAGAGGAGGGTGGGTCACTGTGAGTCAGACCTGACTGGACAGCAGTGAATTTTTTTTTTTTTAACTTAAAATAACTTAAAGTAATTACTTAATTTATTTTAAAAGGAGACTTTATGTTCCCATCCAAAATGGAAACCCAGTTCTATGTGCCATAAATTGAAGACAGCTATTAAAAAGAAAAAAAAAAAAAAAAAAGAAGAGGAAGACCAATACTGGGAAAAGAAAGGAAGAGGATCACATTCTAACATTCTAATCAGATATCACAGCCTGCTGAAGGTTCTGAGCCTGAGGCTCACACTTCACTGAAAGAGAGGGATGAATAGCTGGGCAGGAAATATTAAAGGCGGTGAACTCTTGAACTCCAGTGGAGATTTCATCTTGATCTAATAACAGATAACACTGTTAAAAGCACTTTACATAAACTAAGTTAATCTTCACAGCCCAATAAGGTAAGTACCATTGTTATCCACAATTTGATGGTGGAAAACTGAGGTTCAGAATTTAAGTAACTTGTCCAAGAACACAAAGCTAGTAAATCACAGCTTCTGGATTCAAACCCAGGCAATCTGGTCCTAGGGTCTTAACTACCATGTTATACTTAATCAGAAGGATCCAGATACATTGAAAATGGAATCTCTTTCTGTTGAGGTGGTTCCGTGTTCTTGGTACCAGATCCTTGTCCCTTTACAATCATCTCCTGAATCCAAAAGTTAGTGTGGCAGAGTCTGAGCTATGTACTGTAACGGGTAAACTCAAAATCCATTTCACAACAATAGGGTTTGAATGGCATCCCTCCAAAAGATATGTCCTCACCCTGGAACATGGGAATTTGACCTTGTTTATAAAAGGGTCTCTGCAGATATAATTAAGGATCTTAAGAAGATATCATCATGGATTATCAGGCCATGAATTCAACGACAAGTGTCTTTTTAAGAGACAGAAGAGGAGAAGACAGAGTGAAGATGACCATGTGAAAATGGAGGTGGAGATTGGAGTCATGTGGCCACAAACCCAGGAACACCCAGAAGCTGGAACCAACAGAAGATGGGAGAGGAAAGGGAAGATTTTACCCTGGAGAGAGATGGAAGAGGAGGGCTGTGCCACCACCTTGATTTTGGACTTCTGCCTTCCAAACTGTGAGAGAGTGCATTTTTGTTATTTCAAGCCATCATGTTTATGGTAATTTGTTGTAGCAGCTACAGAAAACTACCACCTACTACAGCTAACCTCTCCAGCCGTGTTGGGCAGCCCTCTCACCTCCTCTCAGAAAGGCAGTCTCCTTCTTGTGTCCACTGTCTTGCTCATCTTCTCCCAGCCTCTCTTGTTCTCCCCAGTCCTGCTGAATCCAGATTCAACTTGGACCCCCAGTTGCCCCTTTTGAAAGGCACTCAGGGGGATCCGGAGAGGAATGAGACAGGAGCTCTTTTCACAGAGCTTATTCTGGTGGTGGATTCAGATGTATAAACCTTGACTTCAGAGAGGGAATCATTACGCCCATTTTCCAGATGAGGTCATCAAGGATACAAGAGGGAAAATGACATGCCAGGTAGAAAGAGGAACCACGGAACTAGAATGACAGGAGAGTCACATAACCTGCTTGGTGGAGCTTCTAAATGGTTTGAACCATTTGTCACCCTGGTTAATTGTAAAACCAGAACCAAGTGCCGCTGAGTCAATTCTGACTCATGGTGGTCCCAACCCATGGTGACCTCCTAGGTGTCAGAGTAGGACCGTGCTCCACAGGGTTTTCAGTGGCTGATTTTTGGGAGTAAATCAGCAGGCTTTTCTTCCAAAGTGCCTCTGAGTGGACTCAAACCTCCAAACTTTCGGTTAGTAGCTAAACACTTAACCATTTGCATCAGCCAGGGACCCCAGGTAATACGCAGACAATTTTAAAAACAGGTCACTTGGAGCAGACAGGTTTATAACATTTTACATTTTAAAAAAAACCACCACCTTTGAGTCAGTTTTGACTCATCACAACTGTGCTGGGCAGAGCAGAGGTGCCTCATAGGGTTTCCAAGGCTGTGATCCTTATGGAAGCAGATTGCCACATCTTTCTCCCTTGAATGGGCGGTGGGTTAAACCACTGACCTTTTGGCTTGCAGCCGAGAGCTTTAACCACTGTGCCTCCAGAGCTCCTTAAAAACAGGTCACTTGGAGCAGACAAGTTTATAAAATTTTACATATATCATCTTAAGCTTTACAACATCAGGCACAGTGTAAGGAATACTAATCTCCCTTAGCTGGAAAGGGTAAGTAAGAAACATGCCCAATGTCATTCAGCATGTAGAGGATTTAAACCGGGTCTAAGAGGAAAGAACCCTTGTAGCTACATTCACACTGTGTCAGCAGCACCTGTAGATACTGTTATATAAAAGAGTAAAATCTCTGCTGTCTAAGCCTAGTGTCCCTCCTAACACATAGCCACTTGAATCGCCTTTGGAATTGTCCATCTATGGACTGCAAGAGGATTTATCTCAGATGCACAGGACGAAATCTGTGTGGAAAATATTCTGCTATTTTGCATGCCCTGTTTCCAACATCCAGTTATTGTTATTTCAGTCTCTCCACAGATTTCTCTTGAACACTTATGTACAGGAGTTCTGGTGGTACAGTGGTTAAAGTTTTCAGCTGCTAACCAAAAGGTCAGCAGTTCCAATCCACCATTCTCTCTGTGGGAGAAAGATAAGGGAGTCTGCTTCTGTAAAGATTTACAGCCTTGGAAACCCTATGGGGCAGTCCTCCTCTGTCCTATAGGGTCACTATGAGCTGGAATTGACTTGATGGCAGTACATTACTATGTACCAGGCACTGGGCTGAGAACTAAGGTGTATGAAACTATAAAACCACCAAAACCCACTACCATCAAATCAATTCCAACTCATAGTGATCCTATAGGACAGAGTAGAACTGCTCCATAGGGTTTCCAAGGCTGTAAAACTTTATAGAAGAGACTGCCTCACCTTTCTCCTGTGGAGCAGCTGGTGGGTTCAAGCCACTGACCTTTTGTTGAGGAGCTGAATGGTCTAACCACTGTGCCATGAGAGCTCCTAAATATAGCTATAAACCCAAAACCCAAACCTGCTGCCATCACGTCGATTCTGACTCATAGTGACCCCCATTGGTTTTCCAAGGCTGTAGATCTTATGGAAGTAGGTTGCCTTATCTTCCTCCCATGGAGCAGCTGGTGGGTTTGAACCGCCAACCTTGGGGTTAGCAGCCAAATGCCTTACTCACTGCACCACCATAACCATGAATAAAACAGCAAACTCCCTGATTTCACAGAGCTTCCATTCCAGTCCGGGGGGGCGGAGAGACAGAAAAAACAAATGTAAACTAATAATGCTAAAAGCTAAGGGAAAAAATAAAGCAGGGAACACGGCAAAGAAGTGCCAGGAAAGTGTAGGACTGAGAGTGGAAGAAGCTATTTTAAAGAAGTTGGCCAGGGAAGACTTCACTAATAAGAGAGCAATTGAGCAGAGACCAGAAGGCCCCCCTCAAGGAAGCAGATTCTGTAACAGCCTCATAGAAAGAAAACATTTGGTATTTTCAGAAGGTCATTTTCCATTCAATTACCATCTACATTTTACTTTCTTTTAACTTTGGAAAGATTTAAATAGAGCACCAAGATAACAAAATCCACTTTTAACACAGGAGCTATTCATCATAAGCAACAGTTGTACCAATGGGTCAAAAGTCTTCAGAAGCACTGTGTGCCAATAATCAAATGTCTACATTCAAAGATGCCCGAGGATTGGGCATGCGTGGGGCTGCTTCACCCACACACAGTGACCACTGCCAAGTGTACAAGCCAACAGTCCTGCTATTCGCCTTATTTACTTTCTTTTTAAAAGTCTTCTTGGATATGGCTTACTTTTGTAACACTTTGTTCTAAAATCTTAATTACGTTGAAAAACAAAATGGAAAATTTTGTTCCTTGAGTTCATTTTTATTTGCTAAACAGACTCAAATGCATTTATATTCATTTGATCTTGTCTTTTAATGTGGCCTTTATATTTGAAGATCTTTAAAACAGAAGATTTTGAAATAGCATGCAAATTGATCATTTAAATCATGACAGAAAGGTTATAATGGATTTTATTATCTTCAGGTTAGTTTACTTACTTTCTTTCTTCTTCTTTTTTTTAAAATTATGGTTGGGTGAAAGTTTACCGAGCAAATTGGTTTTCCATTCAACAATCCACACACATTTTGTTTCGTGACATTCATTGCAATCCCTGTGATGTGAAGCACTCTTCCTTCTTCCTCCCTAGGTTTCCTGTTACATTCATCCTTCTTTCCTGCCCCTTTCTGCTTTCTGAGCCTATTTCGGGGCAATTGCTGTCCTTTTGGTCTCATATGGTTGATCATTCTGAGGAGTACATTCTTCACAAGCATTATTGTTCACTTTATAGGCCTGTGTATTTATTGTTTGGCTGCAGGGTGATCACTGGGTGTGGGTTCAGTTCCAGGTTTAAAGGGTGTTTAAGGGCCACAGTCTCAGGGTTCCACCAGTTTCTATCAGACCAGGAAGTCTGGTCTTTTTTATGATTATGAATTTTGTTCTACATTTTCCTCCCATTCTATCCAGGACCTTCTGGGGTCTTGATAAGAAAGGTCAGGAATAAGGCAGTTTTTTACAAGAGCACAATGCTCAAGGAAGACAGTCTTTGCCTTTTAAACTAAATCACTGTTTGATTTAAAAAGACTTTAGGGAATATTTTTGGTTTAAGGTTTAAAGATGATCTCAGGGCAACAATTTTAGGAGTTCATCCAGCTCCAGTAGATCCAGAAACTCTGGATTCCATTAGAATTTGACTCTGTTTGACAATTTCTCTCCTTTGATCATGATTTATCTATAAACTCTTTAATCAAAATATGCAGCCAGGCACCATCCTCTTCTTCTGGTCTCAAGGAAAAGGAAGTAGTTGTTCATGGAAGCAATTAGGCATACATTCTATTTCCTCCTATTCCTGACTCTTCTTCTTCTTCTGTTGCTTCAGATGAATAGAGATTGGTTGGATGGCCACTTAAAAGCTTTTAAGACCCTAGGCACCATGCAATGAACTTGGAGGTAGAACTGAAGCACTAAATGTGATATATAAGGCCAATTAACTCCATCTTAAATCTCTTGACATCAGATTTCTTCCTATTTCAACAGGCAAAATCTCTATTGGAAGACACATCCAAATATAGAAAGAACTCTCAAACTTAACAAATAAGAAAACAAATAACCCAATAAAAAATGGGCAAAAGATCTAAACAGGCATCTAACCAGGGAGGTTATACAGAGGTCAACTGAGCACATGAAATGATGCTAAAAATCATTGTTGTTGTTGTTGTTATATGCCGTCGAGTCGACCTGACTCCTTGGGTTTCTGAGGCGGTATCACACAGAAATAGATTGCCTAACCTTCTTTCTGAAGAGTGGCTGGTGGGTATGAACTGCCAGCCTTCTGGTTAGCAGTCATACATCTTAGGCACTACACTATTAGTCATTAGAAAAATGAAAATTAAAATCACTCAAGATGTCAGCACACTCCTAAACAATCAAACACTAGTAAAGAAACAAAGAAAAATCCCAACATCATCATCATCATAAAAAACAATACCGTGTGCTGGCAAGGACACAAAGCAATTGGGAGTCTTATACATTGCTAGTGACAGTGCAAAAAAATGGTACAACTGTCCTGGAAAACAGTTTGCTAATTTCTTATAAAGTTAAACTACACTTACTATATGACCCAGTTATTCCATTCCTGGGGATTTACTCTAGAAAAATGAAAATTCATGTTGACACAAAGACCTGTACACAAATGTTTGTAGCAGCTTTATTCATAATTGCCCAAAACTGGAATGTCCTTCAATGAGTCAATGGAGTAAAACAAGGTGTGGTACAGCTATAAAATGAATTTCCACTCAACAATAAAAGGAACAAACTACTGATACATCCACAACATGAGGGAATCTGAAATACATGGAAGTAAAGACATACTTGTTTTTTTGCTGTGGTCTCCAAGGGTTACATAATGTATGATTCCATTTTTATGTCATTGTAGAAGAAAACACTATGTGGTCAGAGAAGAGAGAAAAAGTTACGAGAGATTAGGGGTAGGAAGGAGACTGGGTACAAAGGGGCAGTGTGAGGGAATTTTTATGGATGATAGACCTAGTCTATATCCTGATTGTGGTGGTGTTTACATGAATGTATGCCTGTTTTGTTTTGTTTGTTTGTTTTTAAAAAGGTGGCTTGTACTGAAGTTACATTTTCAAAATTAGCCTTGAAGTATGTTGAGGCCACTCTATAGAGGCAGATAGACCCAAAATTTGGAAGTCACAATTCATATCACACACACACACACACAACCTCCCAAAGAGTGTATACAAACTCTTACCCACTCAATGAGAAGTTCTGGGGAGAGCAGGGCAGACTTTCCAAGCTGGTTCAAGAATAGCTTGAAAGAGAAGAAGAAAGGAGACTGGCCTGGGGTATTTATGGTGGTCAGGGGGTGGGGCTGGCTTGAGGGCTCCCCCTTGTGGTTTGACTTCCTGCCAGCGTGAAGGAGAGAGCACCTGTTCTCCTTATCAGCTCGCTCAGATGTGGGGCAAAAAGAAAAGAGGGAGAGGTGAGGCTTAACACATGTCAGCAATCAAACATCAACCAATGGAATCAGGCTCTTTACTGCATAACAAAACCGGCAACTTCAAAAAGTTACAAGTCTGCGTGCCCCTGGTTTCCATTCAGCACCTGACTAGAAGAAATAGGTATTTTTCAAAAAGAGGAAATTACATACGATCCTATACCTAGAAAACCCAAGAGACTCAGTCAAAATCTACTGGAACTAATTGAGAGATTTAGCATCGTGGCAGGGTACAAGATCAACATCCAAAAATCAATTGGGTTCCTCAACACCAGCAAAGACTTTTTTACTTTATTGCTGAAAAAGAAATAAGGAAATCAACACCATTTACAATAGCTACCAAAAAAATAAAATACTTGGGAATAAATCTTACCAGAGACACGAAAGACCTGTACAAAGAAAACTATAAAAAACTACTTCAAGAAACCATAAGAGATCTACATAAATGGAAGAACATACCATGCTCATGGATAGGAAGATTGAACACTGTGAAAATGTTAATTCTACACAAAGCAATCTATACACTCAATGCAATCCCAATCCAGATCCCATCAACACTCTTTAAGGATATGGAAAAACCAATCACTAACTTTATATGGAAAGGAAAGAGACCCCAGATAAGTAAAACATTATCGAAGAAGAACAAAGTAGGAGGTCTCACACTCCCATTTCTTAAAACCTACTATACAGCCACAGTAGTCAAAACTGCCTGGTATTGGTACAATGACAGACACATGGACCAATGGAATAGAATTGAGAACCCAGCAATAGATCCATCAACCTATGGTCAGCTGATCTTTGACAAAGGGCCAGAATCCATTAAATGGGGAAGAGAATGTCTGTTTAATAAATGGTGCTGGCAAAACTGGATATCCATTTGCAGAAAAATGAAAAAAGATCTGTACCTCACATTATACACACAAACTATCTCCAGATGAATCAAAGACTTAAATGTGAAACCTAAAATTATAAAGTTCCTCAAGGAAAAACTAGGGGCATATTTAGGCCCCTAATAAATGGCATAAATAGGCTATCAAGCATAAACCAAAATGCACAAACAGCAGAAGAGAAACTAGATGAATGGGACCTTCTAAAAATTGAATTTTTATGTGCTTCTAAAGACTTCTCTAGAAGAATCATAAGAGAACCTATAGATTGGGAAAAAATATTTGGCAATGACATATCTGCCAAGTGACTTTTCTCTAGAATTTATAGAAAACTCCAACACCTCAACAACAAAAATAAAAATAATCCAATTCAAAAATAGGCAGAAGACATGAATAGACACTTCACCAAAGAGGATATTCAGGCAGCCCACAAACACATGAAGAAATGTTCACGATCATTACTCATTAGAGAGATGCAAATCAAAAACAACGAGATACCATCTCGCCCCAGCACTAGTAGCAAAGTTCAACAAAACAGAAAATAACAAATGCTGGCAAGGATGTGGAGAGATTAGGACTCTCATACACTGCTGGTGGGACTGTAAAATGGTGCAACCATTGTGGAAAGCAGTATGGTGATTCCTTCAAAAGTTGGAATTAGAAATACCATTTGACCCAGCCATCCCATTACTAGGTATATACCCTAAAGAAGTGAGAGCCATGACAAGAACAGATATATGCACACCCATGTTCATCACAGCACTATTTACAATAGCCAAAAGATGGAAACAACCTAGGTGTCCATCAACTGAAGAATGCATAACCAAACTATGGTACATACACACAATGGAATACTGTGCAACCCTGAAGAATAACGTAGAATCTGCAAAACACCGCATAATGTGGATGAACTTGGAGGACATTATGCTGAGTGAAATAAGTCAGTCACAATAGGACAAATATTGTATTAGTCTGTTATTGTAAAAAGTCAAGGAAAGGCTTATCTATGGAAGGAAATTTTCTTTTTTGGTTACCAGGGGTAGGAGGGGACGGGAGGAAACACTGTCAGACAAAAAGGAAAAAAAAAAAAGGAGGAAATTAGAGTATACAGAAGGTTTTTTTTTTAATTATTCAAAGGATTATAAAAAATAGTTATGATTTACTTTTAATAAAAACTTTTCAACAATACACAAATATGTGCTTATTGTAAATAATTCAAGAACAGTACAAAAATTTAAAGCCTCAAGAGTGGAAGCTGTCTCTTCTCCCTCCTGGGCCTCCACCTCCAGCTTGTTACCAAACTGTGACTAATTCCCAGAGGTAACTACTGTTAACAGTTTGGGGTGTATATCCTTTAGCTCTTTCTCAGTGCACAAAGTAATGGTCACGCACACACAAATATACACAGAGTTTCTGTCCATTGTTCAAGAATTTATATGTATATTCTGCCACTTGGAGTTCCATTATTAAGGTTTTTAAAAGCTTTTAAAAGCTCAGTAGCTTGGTTTAATGCCTATCATTTGCATGTAATCCTCTTTGGATTCTTGAAACCCCAGAATATGATCTACATGCAGTCATGTGATTCTGGGTATTCGTTCCAAGTCTGAAATTGAATTAATGTGGTAAGAGAGATTGAAACAAAAGATTTTTAAACAGTTTCATGAATGTTTCTTAAAATCTAAATCAGTTCTTAAAGATATATCAACACTGTATATAAAGTAATAAAACAAGCACACTAGAACAATTTAACTGATTGTATGTTAATTAAACAAGCACTTTAGAACATAAGCTCTTGGATAATGCTGGCTTCCTGAGTTTGTGAGGGCCAGGCATTCATTTCAGTTGTGCTGATGGCATCTGACTGCTAACCAGAATGCTAGCCATTCAAACTCCCCAGCCTCTCCTCGGAAGGAAGATTGGGCAATCTACTTCCGTAGAGATACCACCTCGGAAACCCAAGGAGGGGTCGCTGAGTCAGATCTGACTTGATAGCAGTGAGTTTGGTTTTTGGTTTTTGATGGTGTTTTTATGTAAAAAAAAAAAAAAAAAAAAAGTACTCTTTTGAAATTTCCTTAAGGGGCAGTTATTTATGAAAATCAAAATTTAGATTCATTTTTTAAAATTCTAAATCATTTTGATCAACTCAATTATATTTGTTGCAGATTGTAAAAATAGCCACAATTCTCCACCCCTGCCTGTATTCATGCCTCTTTCATGTGACTTTGCAGCTCCACTCATCAACTCATCAAGAGGTAAAGTCTAATTTTTTCATCCCTTGAATTTGGGCTGACCTGGTATGCTGCTTTGGCCAATAGAACATGGCAGAGTGACATTCCACTTCCAAGTGTCGGCCTGAGAGACTGTGGGACGCTTCTGCTTTATCATTTAGAATCTAGGGGCTCATCTTCCAGCTCTGTATTTTACAGAATTCTATTATGACTCATAGAGTTCTCATTGACTAATTTTCAGAAGTGGATCTCCAGGCCTTTCTTCCTGGTCTGTCTTAGTTTGGAAACTATGCGGAAAGCTGTTTACCATGGGTGGGTGATCCTGCTGGTATCTGAAGTACCAGTGGCATAGTTTCCAGAATCATAGCCACGTGCATCCACTACGTATGACAAACTGACAGATGGGTGGTGGAACACACACACATGTAAGTTACTGTTTTATATAAACAATATTTGTTTGTTGCAGAAAATTTAGGAAATACAAATAGGTTTAAAGAAAACAAACATAAATTACATCATCATACTATTTTGTACTTGTATTTTGTGGCCTGAATTTTTGCTTAACATATCATGGATTTTTTTTTTTTTTTCTGTATTAATAAATACTCTATTGTAGGCAATACATGTACATGGTTTAAAATTAAAATATTTGAAAAGGTCCTACACGGCAAGGCATCACCCTCCCACTCCAGCTCCCACTCCACCTCACCTCTGATACTTGGTGTTCTTTCTGAGTTTCTTTATGTGTATACAAGCAAACATAAATATATATTATGATTTTTCTCCATTTCCTTTTATCTGAAAGGTAAATACCATAGATAGTGTTTTATAATTTCCTTTTTTTAACTTAACAATATATTTTGGAGCTTTTCCCATATTAGAATATAGGGTATTTCCTCATTGTTTTTCATAATTGGATTCTGTTTCATTATATGGGCAATCCATAAATTATTTGACAAATCCCCTATTACACTTGTGTCTATTTTACTATAATAATTATATATATATATATATATATATAATTGTATTTATATCTGTGTACATACATGATTATTTCCTTAGGATAAACTCTGAGTACTGGCTCAAAGAGTTGGAATATGTTCTAACTTAAAAAAATAAATAAATAAATGTCACCAAATGCTTCTTTAGAAATGTGCTGATTCGTGCTACCACCAGTAGTATAGCAAGGTGCCATTTCCCAGAACCTTAGAAATTGTCTGATAGTACTGTATACATATTGTTCAAATCTTTACCAATTCTGTAAGTGAAAACAGAATTTCATTTGTGTTTTAATTTACTGGTAGTGTAATTTTCAAAAAACATTTTATTAGCTACTTTTTAAACACCTTATCTGTCTTTTGCCCATTTTTATATTTGGTTGTGTATCTTTTTGTATCGATTTGTAAGAGGTCTCTATACATTAAAGGAAGTCCCTCGGTGGCACAAACAATTAAGCGTTCAACTACTAACTGAAAAGTTGGCTGTTTAAACCACACAGAAGTGTCTTGGAAGACAGGCCTGGTGACCTGCTTCTGAAAGACCAAGACCACTGAAAAGCCTCAGGAGCAGTTCTACTCTGCACACATGGTATTGTCCTGAGTCAGAGTCAACTCAATGTCAGTTAACAACAACAACATCTGTTAAAGATATGAATCTTTTGTCCTATGTATCTGATTAGTTTCCTAGTTTATTGTTGGCCTTTATGTATTTTAAAAATTTTTCCACATTGAGAAGTTTAAGTAGTAAACTCTTTTTATCTTTTCCTTTATGGTTTCTGCCATTGGTGTCTTGCTCACTATTTTTAATTTCAGGCACACTGACAGAGTGTCTGCAATCTTATTGGGCCTTACAAGAGGACCCAGTTGTGTGCAGGTAAAGTGTTGATTTGATTGGCCAAAGCAGAAAGGCTGTGAAGACCCGAGTTTTACTTTTATTTTTGTCCACTATGGTATAGTTTGGGAGCTCTGGTAGCGTAGTGCCTAAGGCACTTGACTGCTAACCAGAAGGCTGGCGGTTCAAACCCATCAGCCACTCCTCGGAAGATGGGGCAATCTACTTCCATAGTGATACTGCCTCAGAAACCCAAGGAGGGGTCTCTATGAGTCAGGTCTGACTTGACAGCACATAACAACAACAACAACATGGTATAGTTTTAATCTGGAGGATTCTTACCAGAAGTGTCAGAAAACAAAATGATAAGACAGTCATTTAGCAGACCGCAGGGTGCTCCTATCTGACTTTCCACAAAGGAATTTCCCTGAACATTTTTTAATGTTTCTGTCACAGTTCTAGTTTTTATAATTATTTTATAAATATCTACTGTATGTCTGATGAATGAACAGAGTGAAGGAGTAAAGGCAGGGACAGGATAGGGTCAGGGTTTCAAGGCAACAAGTGATAATGGACACAGGGAGGACCCAGTTGTGTGCAGGAGGAGTTATTCAGCAGGATTTGCTAATTCACAACGGGTTCCTATCTCTGAAATCAGAGTCAAGGCCAGCAATTTACCTGTAAAAAGGTGTGTGAGGACTTCTCCATGTTCAGCTGGGCATGTCCAGTTCTTTTCATGGGCTCACCTGATTAGATCAGGCCTACCTAGGGTAACCTCAGCCTTAAACTCACAAGCATCCAGTGAGCCTGCAAAAACTATCCATACTGTTTCACACATGTTGACACTGGAAGCAGTGACCGGCACCTCTCTCTCTCTAAGCTGTCACCTTTTCTCTCCAGCTCCTTATGCGTCCCCATGGTACTACCCTCTAAGGCCTTCAACTGGCACATGGCTGGCTGTGTGTCCCCTACTAAGGCTCTGCATGCAGTTTTGAAGGTGCCTTTTGTTTAAAATAATAATCTTTAAAAACTTTACCTAAGAATTTCGGTATCTATCATCTTTGGTGAACTCCGTATATGTATTAAATTTCCATTGCTGCTTAACAAATTACCACAAACTTCACAGCTTAAAAGAAACAACTATTTATTAAATCACAGATTCCATAGGTCAGAAATCCATGCACAATGTAACGGGGTTGTCTTCTCAGGGTCTCACAAGGCTTAAATCAAGGTGTTAGCCAGCTGTGTCATCATCTAGGGGCTCCACGAGTGAAATACCTGCTTCCAAGTTACCTCAGGTTGCTGGCAGAATTCATATTCTTGCAATTGCAGGACGGAAGTCCCCTTTGTCTAGTTATCTGTCAGCCAGGGACCGCTTTCAGCTCATAGAGCTCACTCTGAAGTCTTTCCTATATGACACATTTCATAATTTGAATCCCTGACTTCAAGAAGGGTCCAGTCCCCCCTCACCCACCTGTCACTTGATGAAGTCAGGCTCATCTAGGAAAACATTCCTTTCGATTGACTCAAGGTCCACTGGTTAAGAACCTTCATTATAGCTGAAAAATCTCTCCTGCTATATAAAGCAATATAACCAAGAAAATGATATTTACAAGTCTCATTCACACTCGAAGGGATTACACAGGGCATGCACAACAGGGAATGAGAATCTTGGGGCCATCTTAGAATTCTGCCTACCACATGGCAAATACAACATGGCAAAACAGAGGCAGCACAGCAGAATGGTCGAGAGCAGGGGCTCTGGAGCCAGGATCCCAGGATTCAAAACCCAGCACCATTTACTGGCTTGTGTGACCTAGCTTTGGTTTTCCCATTTGTGAATAAGGGAGTAATAGGATTACCTCATAGGATCACTATGTGAGTTTATTGAGTCAATGCAGATAAATCCCTTGGAACAGTTTCTGATGCTTAATAGGTGTTGACTACTGTTAATACAGTTTAAGAAAGCATTATAAGAGTCATATATGTTGAGATTGTATTACTTTGTCAAAGATTTGGAAGTTTTAAGAAGTGTAAAAATAGCCGAGTGGCATGTAACAACTCTGAGAAACTGTGGAAGAAATTAAATAACTGTGGAGGTGTCAAATAGTCTGAGACTCAAATAAAAACTACAATCACAGAGAGAACATTGAAGGAGAAGAACGACTGGAAAAGGAAAGAGTAACGTGCTCAAGACAGGCATATGAGCTGAACACTTACATTGTTGTTGTTGTTGTTGTTGTTGTTATGTGCCGTCAAGTCAGCCCTGACTCATAGCGACCCCTCCTTGGGTTTCCGAGGCAGTATCACTACGGAAGTAGGATTGCCCAACCTTCCTTCTGAGGAGTGGCTGGTGGGTTTGAACCGCCAGCCTTCTGGTTAGCAGTCAAGTGCCTTAGCCACTATGCTACCAGAGCTCCCGAACACTTACATTAGGTAGATATACTCCTTGGAGAGATCAATCATGGAGAATAGAAGGGCTTTGTATGCACAGGGAGACAGCTGGGGGTGGGGCAGGAGTGCATGGAGGGAAGGACACAGGGAAGAGGTAACTATGGGGAGGAAGTGGGAGGGGAGCTGTTGCATTGTGGGAAAATGCAGTCAATGTCATGAGACAAAGTGTATATGAGGTGCTGTATGGAAAGTGAATTTGCACTGTAAACTTTCACCCAAATACCAATAAAAATAATTTAAAAAAATAAAAGAGTGAAATACTCAAGACTAATGAGACAGAAAGAGCTGACCCCAATAATCTGTGTGCTGTTGCCAACATGCAAATCATCCATACACATATGCCTTTTTCTTGTTCAGAAAAGGAAATGTCGATGCATTTGAGCATTTCAGTGACCTTCCAAAAGGAATGGCTTTTTGAGAAAACCTGCTTTTATCTTTCAAAGCTTATGCTTAACTATCAACAATACATGTAATTCTTTCAATAATTTGATTCTTGCTCTCAAAAAGTAGGATTGTTTGCTGTGTTTCCAATTAAATATATCAAGGATCTATGGAATCGGCCTGTTTTCATAAATAAAGTTTTATTAGAATACAACCATGCCTACTCATTTTCATATTGTCTGTGGCTGCTTTCATGCTATAAGAGCAGAGCTGAGTAGCTAGGACAGAGACCAAAAGTTTGCAAAGCCTAAAATATCTGCTCTCTGGTCCTTTTCAGAAAAAGTTTTCTGACCCCTGAAATATATTAATAAATTAGGAGCTCTGGTGGCGTAGTGCCTAAGGCATTTGACTACTAACCAGAAGGCTGGCAGTTCAAACTCACCAGCCACTCCTCGGAAGGAAGACTGGGCAATCTTCTTCCACAGAGATACCACCTTGGAAACCCAAGGAGGGGTTGCTATGAGTCAGATCCGACTTGATGGCAGTGCGTTTTTTTTTTTTTGGATCATATTAACATGTACAAAGATCTGTCAGAAGGAGTGATAGAGGGATTTACTTCAAATAAATGGCGAATACAAACTCTGCGGTGGTTGGTTGGAGACTTCTGCAGGCTTACATCCCAGGAACTGGAGGTCACATGATGAGAAGAGTGCGGGGTCAAGATAAAATGAGCTTTGCCCAAACATCCATTTAAATACTAGGGGCAGGCCACACCCCCAAGGAAATTGCCTTTTCAACTGATCCTATCAGATCACATCATGGAAAGTGATCATGTTCTATTACATTATAGAAGAGCAACCAATCCAGTGTTTGCCAAACCAGTAAGAATCATAGGCTAGCCAAGTTGACACCTAACATTAGCCATCATACACAGGATACAAATTTGAGTCAAACTCCTTCCCACTGCTAATGGGGAAAGCACATGAGCTGGGAGTGCCTGGTCTACAGATTTTGTTTTTCAAACCAGTCTTTCTTCCTAAGAGATGGGTGATTTCAATTAGGGATTTTTTTGTGTCAAGGAATAGAGATCCCCTGGAGCTTGGGGTAGTAAGTAAGCTTTTATTATGAGGATTTATAGGGTTTACTCCCTGGGATCCGAGATCAGGAACCACGATGGAACCTGGAACCGGAAGTGCAGGAGCTGTATGCCCCATTTCTGGTGTCTGTCACTCTGCTGCTTACTAGCCTACTAACTCTGACTGGCAAATGTAATGTTTGGCTTTTTGTGGCCACCCCTAATTGCTGGCATTGCTTTTAAAGTTAAAGTAATACATGCAAAAGTTAAAAAAAAAAAATTATTTCCCTCCCACTCTGGACCCCCAGCCCTCTTCCCCAGGAAACAATGTCACTGTTCATAACATCTCTTATGCATCATCTCAGAATTTTTCTATGCACGTAGAAGCATATGTCTATCTGTCTATCTAGCCCCATTTTATACAAAAATAAGGGCATAGGATGTACAGTGTTCCATTTTCATGAAATTTTCATAAAAATCGTACCCAGAAACAGATTGCTTTACTTTCTTTGGCCAAAGCAGATTTCATGTTAGAAACAAAATCAGTAAAACAGTTTCTGCATTTTCTATAATCTTATTCACTCTTTAGTTTTCTTGGGTAATTCTTCAAATCAGATGACCCCTTGGAAAGCATAAGAAGTGGTTTAAATTTAGATTATAAAACAATTCATTCCTTCCCAATAAATGGTATGACATCACTCATTATTCATTTTCAGATGATGTTGACCATGGCTGTATGTGGCTCGAGTGTTTTATTATTTCAACTTCAGAGTGTTGTCATTCTTAGCAATTTACATTTTGCAATGGGCACAAGTCTCAATTCACAATGGAGGTGTTTTATAACTCAATTCACAACTGTATTGTTTTATAACTCAACTTGGTATTTACACGGGACCCCCATTTGACTGAAGTTGTGGAAACTTAATCACAGTCAATGTGGAGTTCTTCCCTTTCCTGGGTTGTGTCTAAGCTCTAAGGGCTGTTGTAATACCAGGAAGTTGGGGTTAATCCTCAGTGTTGCCTACTAGGTGTCCATGAAACAAACCATCCCTCCCACAATTCCCTCCTCCTGCCTCTATGGTACCTAACACCAACAACAAACCCTGGTTCCTTCAGGTCTGTTGGCTTAGTCCACATTCTTCTGCTACTTTTATTACTGTGCTTGGGCTTGGGCATAACTGTCACTTTCATGGCCACATCTTTCTAGACTTCTATGCAGTCATTTCCTTTTTAGGGTTTTGCAACATGGGCCTTAAGTTCCTTCTGCATTCTCCAGGGCACTGTGCAAGGGCCCTTTATCCAGGATCCACGTGCCTCTAAATTTCATCACTTCCCCTCCACCTCTCCTTTCCCCAACCCAGTCTACTAGCCCCCAATCAAGGTGACTTTTTTTAGTCTGGGATAGATGGAGACAGGTAAAGTGCAAAAGGCGACATTATTCTGCTGTAGTGGTACCAGTCTTACATTTCTTTTAAGTTTATGCTCCGGGAAACCACCCAGCTCCCCTTCCCCACCTCTGTCTGGCCCCAATTAATCAGCCCCCTCCTGTTACATCATGTAAAGGAGAATAAATTAGAAATCTCCACTTGGCCTGCACTTAATATTCTAGAGAGCTCTATTTGCTAAAGTTTGGTCTTCCTCTTTCTATCCTATTGAATAGGGTTAAAAGGGAAGGGATGTGTGCTTCTGAGAAGGCCTTAGGGGAACAGCTCAGAGGGTCTAGGAAGGAGATTGAGCTGCCAGGTCCAGAAAGTGGTCTGGTACAAGTCCTGGGACTGGGAGATGGAAAAGTTCAGGGAGGTGGGGTTAGAGGAAGGTGTGGGCACTTATATCTCCCCTTCTGGACAACTGGCCTTTGTGGTGTCCTGCCTTTAACTCTGCCTTCTGGATTCCTTCTCATCCAACTACTTACTGCTGACTTTAGACAGAGGTATATGAAACATCATGAGTCTGAGACTTGGGTATTTTGATCCCCATATCATGACCCAGGGCTCTAAAATATGTCAGGAAATTTAGAAACACTTAAGACAAATTAACTTTATCATAATAAATTAATAAAGGACGTGATTTATATTCTATTAGATTTCAAAAAATCAGGTTCTTTTTTGCTGTATTATCATAAATAAACTTTTAGGAATAGAGTGAGAATATGTAGCCTTTTATTCATGACATAGACATAAAGAAGTCAATGCTCAATGGAACGTGAGCAGTGAGAGGTTTTGATGACCATGGTGAGTTCTGATGCTCTTACAGGAACTCATGTGCTGTGTTTGAAATGCTCTACTCAGAGCAGGCTCTGCCACCTTGACTGTAAAGGCTCCCATTTATCCAACTGTGCTGCCACTGTGGAAAAGGATGCCACAAACACACTGATCTGTTTCCCTCTTTCAACACCACTGACCACACTTCATCATCTGTAAACTGATGTTTTCCAAACACAATTACACTTAAATTTAATATAACACTCAGGAAATACAAGCACCCCAGTTGCCCCTGTTGCCCCCGAGACAATTCCAACTCAAAATGACTCTATAGGACAGAGTAGAACTGTCCCATAGGGTTTACCAAGGCACATCTTTCTCCCGCAGAATTGAACTTTCAGTTAGCAGCAGAGCACTTAACGACTGTGCCACTAGGGCTCCTCAGGAAATATAAGTACACAGCATGTAGTCTAAAGTCAGTAGGTCTGCATTAGAATCCCATGGCAACTGGAAAGGTGGGTAAGTTGGAAAGCACAATATACCAAGAGCCCCTAATTTTAGCTGACAGTTTCAAGTATTATTCTAATAATATTTTAACAATAAAATGTTGTTATGTTTTTTATTACTTTATTCTAAACAAGTTTAAAGTGATTGCTTTAAGCTGGGTTTATACAAGGTTTGTTGTTGTTGTTGTTATGTGCCGTCGACTCATAGTGACCCCTCTTTGGGTTTCCGAGGCAGTATCACTACGGAAGTAGGATTGCCCAACCTTCCTTCCGAGGAGTGGCTGGTGGGTTTGAACCGCCAGCCGTCTGGTTAGCAGTCAAGTGCCTTAGCCACTATGCTACCAGAGCTCCCATACAAGGTTTATACAATGCTTATTGTGACTTAATAATATCTTAATTATTATCTTCAGTTATTTTCTCTTTCCTTTTATAATACTTCAAAGAAAATGTAGACCACGAGGTTGATATTCTAGATAAAACAAACAAACAAAAAGACACCAAATCAAACCCACTGCTGCCATCAAGTTGATTCTGGCTCACAGGACACTATGGGACAGGGTAGAACTGCCTCATACGGTTTCCAAGGCTGAAGTCTTTATTGAAGCAGACTGCCTCATCTTTCTCCCACAAAGCAGCTGGTGGATTTGAACTACTGGCCTTTTGATTAGCAGCCAAATGCCTGGATGACTTATAAGGCAACTAACCAAGGAAGCCTCTCTTCAGTTTCTGCTAATGTGGATATGTGTGGTGCATTTGAATTACTTGGTATGGTTCGGCTAGCCATGTTTTTTGTGACACCCGCCAGATGACTGCGTAGAAATATAAAAATCTAAGATGCTTTTGGCCCACTAAGGGGATTATATAGCTTGCTAATAATGTAAATAAGGTACATGGCAACCTTGTAGGGGTGGAACTGTGCAAATAAGGTGTATGGAATCCTAATGTGAGGATTGATCACTTTTGTCCTCTCACTAGGCTTAAAATGAGCACTCCCAGAAGCAGAAGAGGGGATCTCACTGCCATCAGGAGAGAAGCAGCAGGAGTGGAGTGTGTCCTTGGACCTGAGATCCCTGCACTGAGACAGCAGAGAGATATCAGAGATGGTGGCATCAGGGGCATCAGAACTGAGAGACTAGCACAAGACAGAGCAGTGGGTTTTCTGGCCCATGGAGTGAGAAAGCTCAGTGTCTTTGGGCAGGAGACTTGCTGGTGGAGTAAGGCGCACCTAGATGCACCTATCGGCAGAGCTGAAAGAGCTTTGTGATACTTGCTGGAGCAGGGCAGAGGCCAGGCTGAGAGGTCAAAGGTCAAAGAGAGGCACGGCTATGGGCATGACAGAGGGGAGGCCATCCTGACAGAAGAATTGCATCCTGAGCATTCCTGAACCTGAATTTCCACCTGTTGCTTACCTAATGAACCCCACAACCATAAGTATTGTGTGTGAGGTTTATGTAGCCATTGAAACAAATTATTGAACCTAGCAAAGAAGTAGAGAATGCTGTGGGAGGGACAGTTGGTTGGTGCCAGAATTGGTAAAAAGGTTGGAGGGTGGCAGCATGTCTGACTTTCACCTCATCGGAATCAGCCTTGGGCTGTTGCTGGTGGTGATCTTCTCTCCCCTTCAAGAAGTTAGAGGAGGTCAGAGGATGCCGTCCCATGCCCTTTTAGAAACGTGTGAGCCCCGTGTAGGCCAGAAATGCTGTTGTAAGAGAATATAGAAATACAGATTTTCGTGTGGAATTGTTTGATTTTTAGAACCGTACGTTGTTAGTTGTTGTGGAATCAGCTCTGACTCAGGATGATTTTAATGTTTAACGAAACATTGCCCGGGCCGGTGCCATCCTCACGATCCTTGCAGGGTATGTTGGAGACCACTGGATAGGACCTACCCAAACAAGCCAGGATACCAGACTGGGCCTACAGGGCGCCAGTGTGCAACTTCCATTCCAGACTTTCTGGTTTATACAGTACTCCTTTTGTTATGAAAATAAAACCATGAGATGCTATAAGGCAAGTTTTGGCAGTATGTGTCATATAGACAGACAGTGAGAAATTATTTTTGATCCAGAGAAGAGAGTAAGAAATGAAAACTCTTCCAAAACTGAGGCAATATTGACACCTTCTTTCAAGGAATAAGAATAGAGCAAAAACTTGCACTAGAAGAATTACTTGGAGGAGGGTTGTTGAGGAGAAATGCCTTTTTAAAAGGACATGGCTGTGAAAGGAGCTCTTTGAAAACGTGAATGAATTCCAGCACCAAGTCCAGAGGAAAACCTCCGAGAATATTAATGAGACTTTTTTTGGGGGGGTGTCTTTCCTTATAACTTCCATTTAATTAAAAAATATCCAACATACATGTATCTGTAATTATTTATCTATCATCTGCATCTGTTTTAAACTGAACAGGAGTTCATACTGATGTCAGCCATCCTTTCTAACGTATGCCTCTGCCAATACCAAGTACAATAACTTCCCGTTACCTGGAACCGTCACGGAAAGCAGTATCCTCGTTATCCATCTTACATAAGTGAGGGTTACTAAATGTCACTGTCATGTATTATCAATCGAAACAAAATTCTCAACATTAAAGCAATTCCTTTTAATAATGTAAACCAAACGCACTGCCATTTTGTCGGTTCCGACTCATAACAACCCCCTTAGGATTTCTGTGGTGGTAAATATTTATAGAAGTAGATTGCCCCATCTTGCTTCCGTGGAGTGGCTGGTGCGTTAGAACTGCCAACCTTCTGGTTAGCAGTCAAATGCCTTAGATACTGCACCACTGGAGCTCCTTACTGTTAGTAATAAGATATTTAAATGGCACTTATTGTACGTTTATTGCAGCATTTATTTTATATTTATTAAATATCATTTGCTCTTCACATCCTTTCAAGTCAGTACCATTATTTTCCTAATTTTACAGATGAGGAAACTGAGGCATGGAGAGGCTAACTTACCTAGAGTTAACAGTAAGTGGCAGAGCCCCTTGTCCCAGAGTCCACTACACCAAACCTCTTTTGTAAACTTTAGTCTTTACTTTAAGGATTCAGGCAACACCTTGAGTCTTAATTTAGTGTATTAGTTCTAAGAGTTCTGTTGTTGTTGTTATGTGCCGT
>NW_006921596.1:6528221-6529598 GCF_000298275.1 Orycteropus afer afer
ATAATACCAACAATCAAACCTACTGCCATCGTGTCAATTTCAACTCTTAGCGACCCCACTGGGTTTCAAATGCTGTAAATCTTAACAGAAGCAGATTGCCTCTTCTTCCTTCTATGGAGCAGCTGTTGGATTTGAACAACTGACCTTCTGGTTAGCAGCCAAATGCCTTACCCACTATGCCCATAAGCACCGTGTATATCTTTCAACTCCCTCTGGCTATCAGAGAGCTCACTACAGCAGTTGCATAGGTCCTTATTGTTAGGTGTCATCAAGTCAGCTCTAACTCAGTGACCCTATGAACAACAGAACGAAACACTGCTCAGTCCTGTGCCAGCCTCACAGTCCTTGCTACACCTGAGACCATCGTTGCAACTACTCGGAAGGCCTTCCCCTTTTTCGCTGACCCTCTACTTTACCAAGCATAATATCCTTCTCCAGGGAATGGTTCCTTCTGACATGACCAAAGTAGGTGAGATGAATTCTGGCCATTCTCACCTCCAAGGAGCATTCTGGCTGCACTACCTCCAAGACAGATTTGCTAGTTCTTCTGGCAGTCCATGGTACTTTCAGTATTCTTCGCCAAAAAACATCCATTCTTCTTCAGTCTTCTTTGTTCATTGTCCAGCTTTCACATGCATATGAGGTGATTGAAAATACCATGGCTTGGGTTAGGTGCACCTTAATTTTCAAAGAGACATCTTTCTTCTTCCACACTTTAAAGAGGTCTTTTGCAGCAAATTTTCCCAAGGCAATATGTTATCTGATTTCTTGACTGCTGCTTCCATTGATGTTGATTATAGAACCAAGTAATATGAACTCTTTGACAGCTTCAATCTTTTCTCCATTTATTGTGATGATACTTATTGGCCCAGTTGTGAGGATTTTCATTTTCTTTATATTGAGGAGTAATCCATACTGCAGACTGTAGTCTTTAATCTTCATCAGTAAGTACTTCAAGGAGCTCTGGTGGTGTAGTGCCTAAGGCATTTGACTGCTAACCGGAAGGCTGGCAGTTCAAACCCACCAGCCACTCCTCAGAAGGAAGGTTGGGCAATCTACTTCTGTAGAGATACTGCCCTAGAAACCCAAGGAGGGGGTCACTGTTGAGTCGGAACCAACTCAATGGCAGTGAGTGAAGTGCCCCAAGTCATCCTCACCCTCAGCAAGTGTACGGTCAGTAACTGCAAGCCCCCAAAATAGATCTCAGATTCCATTATATTTAGCCATGCTTGTAAGAACTGCAAGCCATTTCCTTCTCCCTGTCACGTATCCCACTGCTCCCCTGTGTAAGGTATTAACCACCTTTGCTGTAACATATTAACTCCTCCTTAGCATAGATTTAAGCAATAAAGCTTGCTAGCTGGCAGCGTCTTATCA
>NW_006921596.1:6531203-6531889 GCF_000298275.1 Orycteropus afer afer
CAAATTTCTTGGTATAGGTGAGTGAGTGCCTCCAACATGGCATCTGTTTGTTGAAACATCCATCAATTCCTGGACCCTTGTTTATCGCCAATTCCTTCAGTGTGGCTTCAACTTCTTCCTTCAGTACCATTGGTTCTTGATCATATGCCACCTCCTGAAATGGATGTACATTGACCAATTCTTTTGTTCTTCCCTTTTGGTTTTCTAACTCCAGATCTTTGCACATTTCATCATCATAATTGGCTTTGTCTTCTCAAGCTGCTCTTTGAAATCTTCTGTTCAGCTCTCCATTTAAGGGCAAGTTTTAGAGTCTCTTCTGACATCCATGTTGGTCTTCCTTTCCTATATTTTTAATGACCTTTTGCTTTTTTTGTGGATGATGTTCTTGATGTCATCTGACAATTCATCTGATTTTTGATCATTGGTGTTCAATGAATCAAATCTGTTCTTTAGATGGTGTCTAAATTCGGGTGGGGTATAAGCAAGGTCATATTTTGGCTCTCATGGACTTGTTTTAATTGTCTTCAGCTTCAACTTGAACTTACATATGAGGAGTTGATGGTCTGTTCCACAGTCAGCTTCTGGCCTTGTTTTGGCTGAAGATATTGAGCTTCTCCATTGTCTCTTTCCACAGATGTAGTCAATCTGAATCCTGTGTATTCCATCTGGTGACGTCCATGTGTATG
>NW_006921596.1:6533152-6535695 GCF_000298275.1 Orycteropus afer afer
TCTGTCACATTGAGTTGTTATGACTTGGAAACAACATAATGGCACACAACAACAGTTAAGATTTCAGAGTATGATACAATGAACTAAGTATGGACCCTGTTGCTACAAACAATAGACATATACATTTAAATCTAACATTTGCAGCAAGAGGGAGGATCCATATCAGCTCATTTATACCATCCAAGACTCCATATGTATTATGTACTTATGTTCAGTGGCTAATGGAAAGGTTGGAGGTTTGAGATTATTCAGAGGCATCTCAGAAGAAAAGACTTGGTAATCTACTTGCAAAAAATCAGCCACTGAAAACCCTATGGAAGGTTTGGAGATTTAGGGTTATGGTTTCATGGGACATTCCAGTTAATTGGCCTAATAACATGAATAAGTGCTTCTGTTCTATCTTCTAGTTTTTTACATAGTACATGGGGTCTTAAAAGCTTGCAAGCAGCCATACAAGGCACAACAATTGGTCTCTGTTCACCTGGAGCAAGCACCTAGAGGAAGAAGGGAAGTGACGAACAGGAGAAGGAAATGGAATGTGTGGCTAATGGCCTCCATGAACAATTGCCTCTTTTGTCATGAGAACAGGACTGGACAGTGCCCGGCTACCATTAATGAACATTTTGATCAAAGATTCTATTAAAGAATCCTTATCAAAAGGGGGAAAATGAGGAACAGAATTTCAAATTCTCATAGAATCTAGTCTTTCCAAAGCCACGGAGGCTGGATTAAACCCCCAAACCTATTGCTTTGAGATAATCTTTAAACCTTAAACCAAAAATATGCCCTTAAGTCTTCTTAAAGCAAAACAATAGTTTAGCTTACCTAGTAAAGCATGTCTACTTTGTGCATTGTGCTCTTTTAAGTAGAAATTCAAACTGATTTTTCCAGGGTCAATCACAGCTGAGGAAGCAAAACTGGAACAGACCCAAATTTTAAAAATTTGAGTGAACCTGGAATGATAACTGGAATGGGAAAAATTATGAGTTGAAGTCCTGCTAGAAATTTAATCTCTCTCTTAGAAAACAAGAGCAGCTTATGCTTTGCATAGCAATCAAATCTCTTGCCAGTCGGATTTTAAGCAGAGTCAGAAACAATGGTGCCCTACGGGAAGATGGCGGCAGAACACACTGCTTTGAATGTGTGCTGCTCTGCAGTCCTGCCAATAATTCAATCTTATTAGGCTACTGAAAGGGCTCACTGCACTTCTTCCTTGTCTTCCATTCCAGAGCTCTGAACCATATTTTTTTCTGTTCTATTTATTGTTCCAGATCACCTGAATTTAAAAATTTGGTTTTGTTCCAGTTTTACTTTGTTGGCCATAACTGAACTGGGAAGAACCGGTTCAAAACTCTGCTTTTAAGATCTATTTACATGGGATCAAACTGAAACAGCAACTTGAAAGATTATATAGGACAATTAGGGCAGTGAGTTTATGTTAATGGAAGAGGAACAGGAACAACTAAGTAGGGCAGGGTGAGAATGGTTGCACAACTCAAAGAATATTTTTATGTCACTGAACCGTGCACGTAGAAACTGTTGAATTGGTGTATGTTCTGCTGTGTAGACCCTCAAAAGCAACAACAGAAAAACAAAGTAAATCATTATAGAAAGCCAAACTCCTTAAAAAAATAAAAGTAAAATCCTAAGGAGCACTATTCTATTCTGGAACCCGTGGGGTTGCCATGCATCAGAATCCACTTGACAGCAATTGGTTTTATACTCATAAATTCAAACCATGGCCAAATGCAAAATAAAGAAATAGAATTTCGCAGGTGCCAACAAGGAAGGGAGCTCACACCAAAGTGGAACCCTTGCAAGTTGGTGCCATGATAGGCCAGGGAGACAGTGGACCTTGATAGTGGCCCAAGCAATTTACTGGCCACAGTGAGTTAGGAGACATGGTCTGCAGTCCACAAGTGGTAGGACATTGGAATGAACCCATGTATAAATCTGGGATCTATAATGTCTGCACCTCTCTGCTCAACTGACCAAAAACCATTGCTCGCCTGGTTAAGGAAGCAGCATGGGAGTTCATCTCACTGGGATTCTTGGTAGGAAACAAAAAAAGCTCCCTTGAGAAACTGACACCTCAAACCTGCAGCACACATGGATGTGGAATTCAAATGTACTCTTCCTGCTCATTGTGGGACTAAGAGCCAATAAATTACCGTAAAAACTAGTCACAGACAGGTGAAATCCCACGGTACTCAAGAGAGGCAAACTCAGACCTCTGTAGGGCCATTTCCACAGCCATTGCACGCAGGATACACACATGTGCATGCACACACCCACACACACACGGGCAAGCTGAGCTCACATGAGACATTGATACACTGTTAGAGGATATCAGCAGACACAGTATCAAAAAGACCAGTGCCCCTGAGAGCTTGAGATAATTGAACAACCTGAAAAATGACCCTAAGGAAAAAGAAGAGTCAGATTTGATGAAATACATGAATCTCCAAATTGAAGAAGCTCCCTGAATCCTGGGCAGAATAAGTAAAACCTGATGTACCCTTGAGGTACTTGTTTTACCAATG
>NW_006921596.1:6536240-6537682 GCF_000298275.1 Orycteropus afer afer
ACAACAACAACAACATGAGTGAGTTATCTGAGCTAACAACAGTGGCCTGCAGCGTCCTGAGGCTGGCAGTTGACAGATCACCCTAATGAGGAGGGGAGAGAAGTACCCTGTCAGTGCAGCCATGGTCTTGCTGCACAGACCAGTCTACCAGGCTAACAACGGCAATCGCTGACACTGAGAAACAGAAGGTTTAAGAAGCGTGACAGGGAAATCTTCTGCCAATATCACATTCCTCAATAGGAGAGAACATTTACAAGGAGAGAGGACGCAGCACCCCCCAGGCTATGCAGCCCTCAATGAAGTGGCTGATTAATTGGTCCCTGGAGACAATATAACCTGCCACTTGGTATTTTCTTAGTCATCCTTCAAAATGTGGTGAAACCTCTCTGGGTGTCCTCACCCCAGGCTCAGTTTACCTTTGGTTCATGTCCATTAATAGTAGCCTAACAAAAAGGCCACAGTGGTTAAATCCTTGGACAGTGACTAGGCTTGTGTTTGGGTCTGGGCCCAGCGTAGGGGCTCAGGAAATGCTGAATGTCAGACAAGCAACACTATTGCATTCCACACATTATTCAACCAGTGCCACGTGCACAGGGATTGAGTCTTGATGCCAATCAGGCAATCAAATCAATTTAGTAAGAAAAACCCTACAATTCTGTGGAAACTATTTTCTTGGTTTTCTAGTGCTGCTACAACAGACATACCACAAATAGAGGGTTTTATTCTCTTACAGCTTAGGAGGCTAGAAGTCTGAGTTCAAAGCACCAGCACTAGGGGCTGGGTGAAGGCCCCTTGACCTTAGACTTCAGCTCTGCCTCCTGTTCCAGGCCCACTAGGGCTGGAAGCGTTTTCTGACTCAGGCAGTTGCTGGCTGCTTAGGCTGACAAACCCATCAAGTGAAATGACACAGTCCCAAGATTAGCAAGCAACATGGCAGGCCACTAGTCAAGTCCAGAAACAGTCCCAGGATTGGCAAGCAACATGGCAGGCCACTGATGATGACTCAGCCAAATGCAGGATCCAGATGTGCCAAGAAGCTCAAGACCTTTCTCAAAACTTCTCCTTATAACCTAGAAGCAGGCTACATCCTGAAGGCAGGTACTCAGCTGCTCATAGCAGAGTCCACCATGGAGCTGACTACTAACCTCATCATGAAGAATAACTATATCCGGTTGCCCAGCCATTCAAAACCACAGCCCAGCCAAGTTGACACACAACCTTAACTACTACAACCATCAAATAGGTTGCTGTGGTAGTTATATTTGTGTGTCAACTTGGCTGGGCCTGGTTGAGTGGCTGGGCAGCTGGCAGTAGTTATCCCCCATGATAAGACTGGCAATCAACTCCATGGTGGGATATACCACAAGCAGCTGAGTAGCTGCCTTTGGGATGTGGTCTGCTTCCTGTATATAAGGAGAAACTTTGGGAATGGTCTCTAGTTT
>NW_006921596.1:6538282-6541362 GCF_000298275.1 Orycteropus afer afer
TGCACTCAAACTGCCAACTTTTTGGTTAGAAGTCAAGTGTGTTAACCATTTGCACTACCTAGGGAGTCCCTGACATAGTATAGACAGGAGTTAATCGACTGAAAGTTCTGCTCTTCATTAGATGATCTGAAATTATTAACTGTCATACCATTTTATCTGCCTTTCTCAGTGTTTTTTTTTTTTTTCCTTAATTCTGTGGAACATATATCTTTTCCAGCCAAGTATCTTTTGAAGGAAAGATATGCATCAGGAGAACTAGTAATCTGCTGTTAAGTGTTTAAGTATGGCTATACAATTTTTCCAGATGATCTAAACATTTATTTTTGCTACTAAGTTAGTTATTGCTCCTGCATGCTTTCTATGGGTAGTAGTGGAACACAAGAGGGTTATACTGCCTTAACAGAGAGAAATACACTCCATATGAAACAAGCCACTGTGTCAATAGACTCCTTGATTATTAAAAATAGTTCTTATCATAAGCTCAAGTTTTGAATTGGGAAAGGCATTTGTTAGAAGCATAATCTAGTAAGAGCCAGTGCTGAAATCAGAAATGGGGCAAGACGTTCATTTTAGAAAAAACAAAACATTTATAAGTGCAGTGAGTCTCTTCATAAGCTGCATGAAGCTTCTCTCCTGAGTTGGTTCAGACTCGCAGCTCTGACTGCAGAGACGGTACTGCTTTAGAAAGCTCCGACACGACTCCAGTCTATTAATGCCTTGGAAAGGCACAGACTGTATCTTTAATGTGGCTCTTGGTCTAATCTACCCACCACAAAGGAGACTACATAACTCTAGGAGCCAAAATTTTTGCTGTAAAATTGGAAGATGACACGTATGCTTCTCTTATCAAGCCATACGTGCTGGGCTGAGGCGTGTATTAAATGTCTTTTGTGTAGGGCGAGATGAGAAATGCTCAATTTCTGTCTTCTTGGAGGTTGCAGTTTGAGGAGGGGGACGGGGTCTGAAAGGCCTACAGTGCACTCCATGGATGGAATAAATATATTCTGGGACAGAGGCTTAGTCACTAAATAAAGGACTTGACATACTGAGAGGCCAAAAGGCTGGATTTGAAGTAAGTTAAGATCAGGCATGATTTTAAATAGTTAAACTCAGACTGATTAGCTCTTCGTTGAAAGCCAGTGCTTAAATTGGGTTAAGGTCATAATCTGAAACTCATGGGGCCATTTTGTTTGGATTTGAGGAAGCAGAGTAGTTCCCTATAAAACCTAGCTTATCTCCAGAGTCACAGAGGAAACTTTTAAAACACAAATTCCTGAGCCTGCCCCCAGATTTATGAATTAGGGGTATGTGGATGGGATCCAGGAATCCTGAGTTTGGGAAACACTGACCTTGGGGAAAGAGTTCAGATTTAGACCCAGGCAGATTTGGTTTTGAATCTGGTTTTGTGTGGCCTTGAGCAGGTTTCTTGCCTCTCCTGAGCCTCAGATTCTTGCAGGAAGAATGGCTTGGGGGTAATGAATGAGATGGCAGATGCCAAGGGTCTCAGAGGGTTAGCACAGAGTCTGACACTCGAGTTTCGTAACTGTGGCTCTCCTTCCCTTCCTAACTCCAGCTTATGACACCCCTGAAACTACCACCCTTTGGGATTTCTGTGGACATGATGGTACTCAATTAAAACATCATCAGATTGTCACACAGGTCCAAAAGCTGGCTGAATCACAGAGAGGAAGTTTTTGACATCCTGCTTAATTCTGATAAACTCAGGTTGAACCTGATTAAATGTGTGGCTGCTCTATTAAAAACCAACAGCAGTTGGATGGAACCAGTTGAACAGGCTGGTGTAGCTTGGGGGTTCTGATTCATTGAAGGACATAATTTGTCATGGGTCCCTAAGCATGTAGTAATTAAGCTTCATGTTTACAGTCTGTCGATATCTTCAAGATTCCATTAATTCTCACTGTAACTGGGTGGGAGCTTGCCTGTGGGCAATGTCCCCCAGACAGCACCTGGCTGGCCTATGATCAGTGCTCTTCCATCTAGTACAGGGGCAGAAAGAGGGGGAACTTAGGGCATTTGAAGTGACAAGACAAACATGGTGCGTCTTCCTGGATTGTCAACTTTATTTGAAGATTAGCAGGAATGTATTATTTCTACACTAATGCTGTTGCTGTTAGTTGACATAGAGTTGGTTCCAAGTCATGAGCCATTGTCCAGAAACGAAACTTTGTCCAGTCTTGCATAATTTTAATAATTGCTGGTATGCTTGAGTTCATTGTTGCAGTTACTGTGTATTTTGAAAGCCTTCAACTCTAGGGGCCTATCTTCCAGCACTGTATTAGACAATATCCACAGGGTTTTCAGTGACTAAGTTTTGGAGGTGGATTACCAGCCCTTTCTCCCTGGTCTGTCTTAGTCTGGAAGCTCTGCTAGAACCTGTCCACCACGGGTGACCCTGCTGGTATTTGAAATTGATGGCATAGCTTCCCCCATCACAGCAACAAAAAGCCACGGGAGTGAAACAAATTGACAAGACTCTAACATTAGTGATATTTACTGGATGTGCTTTGTGCCAGACACTCACTTTTCTTTACGAATATTATCTTCTTTTATTCTGTGAAGAAATCCTGTGACATAGGTACAATTATTATCCTTGTTTTACAGAAGAGAAAAAAACAAGAGAGAAATAGAGAGGTTAAATAACTATGCTAAAAGGTATCAGAGGAAAGTGAGGAGTACGAGAGAGGGCTTTCCTGTGGAAGGCACAGCATGGGCAAAGGCCCCGAGGTAGAAAGAAACACAGTGCATTTATGGAAAAGAAAGGCCAATGTAACTGACTTGCAGAGAGCACGAAAGCACAGGCCATGGGACCACGCAGGGCCTTAGGGGCCGTCTTGATTTTGCTTGTCATCCTAAGAGCAATGGAAAGCAATTGAGATTTTTTTTTTGTAGTAATTTAGTCTTTTGTTTTGGAATTTTAAAAATACACACAAAAAGTAGAAAGAAGAGCGTAATGAGCTCCTATGAGTCATCAACCAACTTCAACAGTTAGCCATTGTTTTAAGCAGCAAAGTGACATGATCAGACTTTTGTTGACAAAAAAGAAAAAAACAAACAAACAA
>NW_006921596.1:6542077-6543414 GCF_000298275.1 Orycteropus afer afer
GGTCCAATGCTCATGAAGCCAGCCTGCCCTTGGGCCCCTGGGGAAATTAATCCTGGGGGAAACTGTGAAATGGAACAAAACATACATCTCTGAATTATCCCAGATGATAAGTGGAGTAATAAGTTGAAGGCTCCTCCCAGCTCGTCGGCCTGCCTTGCTTAGGAAGAATAGCTTTCCTGGGCTTCCTCATGTAGATCCTGGCAGTTAGAAGTAAGTCAGCCTTCCCCAGTGACAGGATTAGTCTTGAGGGACGTAAGCCAGGTACCAACCAAAAAAATCAAACCAAACTCATTGCTTTCGAGTCAAATCCAACTCACAG
This sequence comes from Orycteropus afer afer, assembly GCF_000298275.1. Lineage (NCBI taxonomy): Eukaryota > Metazoa > Chordata > Mammalia > Tubulidentata > Orycteropodidae > Orycteropus > Orycteropus afer. The sequence goes on from NW_006921596.1 coordinate 6,542,397, forward strand.
CCACCCCTCCTCAGGTTTCCGAGGCAGTATCACTATGGAAGTAGACTGCCCCATCTTCCTTCTGAGGAGTGGCTGGTGGGTACCAACAGTGTCTGCCATAGGTCTCAAAGGAAACCCAAGTAGCTTCTAGGTTTCTGGCTGATGTGCTGGAAGAATGGAAAGTCCTTGCTTGAGACAGGGAGCACTGGAAGAGGAGCAGGTGGGGGCAGGTGAGGGAAAGCTCCCGAGTTTGGTTTGGATATGCTGCGCTTGACTCACCCAAGAAGAGATTGTCAAGAAGGTGGTTGGGGTTTTGGGTCTTAGCCTCAGACTTAATATCTGACCAAAGTCTGTCCTGGAGATATAAATCAGGACAATATCTGATACAAACCAGATATTAATCATCAAAGCCACGGGCATGACTGAAAGTGCTCAGGGAGAGAGTGCTCTGAGAAGCCTGGGACCCCTCTCCTAACGCTGAAGTCACAGGCTAGCTCTCGGGGCACTGAGTTCACTGAATCAGAAAGCTGCTTCCCAGAAGCCCCTGCTCCTCAGGTCCTGGCCTCAGGGCAAAGTGAGCCAGATAGACACCCTGCTGCCATGACCCTCCGGGTGGGGCCATCAGTCAGGAGGGGGTTGGAGCCACCACCATCCCTAGCCCCAGCAGGCTGATGACTGCAAACTGCCTCCTGGTTCATTCCTGTCCCTGGTCCTGCCCTGACTTTGGGGGAAGTAGAGCAGATGATTTAAAGCCATCAGCCTCAGGCTGCTCTCCTGTCATTTCCCTACCAACCGGGGGAACATCGGAAAGAAAGGCAGAGGGAGGTTCTCAAATCTCTTGTACAAACATGGAAATTCTTTTCTCCTCTTTATCACAAGTTTCTGTTTCATAAGTTTTCTCAGTGCAAATAAAAGCCTAAGTTTACCAATGGATATTAAAACAATGAATTTTCCCCAAATGGAGACAATAAAATGGCTAAAGTTTTATGGAGTCTAATTACTAGGAGCAGTTCAAGTATGCAACCCTTAGCGAGAGGGC
>NW_006921596.1:6543879-6545008 GCF_000298275.1 Orycteropus afer afer
TACTGGGCAGACCCTTCCTGCTTGTAAAGAAAGTACACATACAAAACTGTTTCCCAGGTTTTGGTGTGGGCAGGCTGCAGTAATCTGAGAAAGAGCCAGATTACGTATCTATGTAACACTAAAACATCTAGTTGGCAAGTGGAAAATTTACAGAGGAATGTGTTTCACGTGTCTGTGGAAAATGAAACATCTGGTCCGTACATTATTTTGTTTTACTTTTTAATCCAGCTATTCTGGCTTGGTAAAGACACAGCTTGAGAGGTCCTTATTGATTATAATTCCATGGCTCTCTTACTCAGGGGTGATACTCAAATAGTGAACATCAGGTTTGGCCTGAGCATGGGCCAGTAGAATGCACGCCAGCCCCGAGCAGCTCGTATGTGGTGTTGTGTGTGCTGGCTGATAGCAGTCCTGGTGATGGCATTCCCACGGAGCGAAGGGGAGAAGGAGGGAGGTGTTGAGGCAGGACTGTCCAGTGGCATTTCCATTCATCCTGTAAGCGAGGTGAAATGATGCTGGTGAAAACACTGAGTGTTAAGTGGCTCTGAGAACTCAATTTTGGGGCTGGAGACTGCCTGGTTACCCAGTCCTGGAGAAGGCTTGCTGCTTCTAGCTGTCTTCCCGATACTGGGACAAGAGAACACAGATACCAAGGACTCGGAACCTGAAGATAAATAATCTGCGGGATCAAATATGACACTCCAAATTGGTTCCAAATACAAAGCTGTTCCGCAGTGGTGCTGGGTCTGATTGCCTCATGCAGCTTCATGCTTCAAATGTTTTTCAGCCAAATAAAGAGGCCTAATAGCCATCAAACTCTTGTCCAGTGTGATTACTATAAATCATTATAAATGGGTTCTGATATTGCTGGGAACATAGATGCATGGCCATGGTCACAGGGCGATAGGGCCAAGAGATTGTCTCACTGAGGAATGTGACTTCACAGTGCTCACTGGACCAGCTTGCAGCTTGGTCCAGGAAGTGAAGAGAATCTCCCAAAAACATTTTGTGGTCGTTACAGGTACCATCACATGCAGAGAAGAACCAGAATGCAATACCATTCTGGAAGAAAAGCCAGTGGTGATACCCTGTAAGCAGTGTTTAAACAATAACAACAAAAGTAGCAAGA
>NW_006921596.1:6545843-6546738 GCF_000298275.1 Orycteropus afer afer
TAGCAGTATTTACCTTTGTCACCTTTAACTCTTGTGCTTCTCCCCATGTCTTCCACTACATTATTTTGTGCTGACCTTTGCCTTATTGTGTATTGTCTTTCTCTTCACCCCTGTTAATATTTATCTACTCTCTAGCTAGGGATTTACCCTCCTTTCCCCTCCCAACCCTGGTAATCTTCAAAGAATGCTTCTTTCTTTTCTTGACTTTTTATAAAAATATCTCATACAATATTGATCTTTTTGTGATTGATTAATTTCACTCAGCATAATGTCCTCTTGGCTCATCCATGTTATGATGTGTTTTACAGATTCATCGTTATTCTTTAATCTTGCTTAGTATTCCATGTGTGTATGTACCATAGTTTGTTTATTCATTCATCCCTTGGTGGACACTTGGACTCTTTCCATCTTTTTGCTACTGTGAATAATGTTGCAATGAACATGTGTGTGCACATATCTGTTTGTGTCGTGGCTCTTATTTCTCTAGGATATGTATCTAGTAGTTGGATTGCTGGATCATACGGTACTTCTGTTTCCAATTTTTAAAGCAAACATTGTACCATTTTCCACAGTGGTTGTACCATTTTATGGTCCCATCAGCAGTGTATAAAGGTTCCAGTCTCTCCACATCCTCTCCAATATTTGTTGTTTTCTGATTTGCATCTCTCTTAAGGGCTAATGATTGCAGGCATTTCTTCATGAGTTTGTTGGCTGCCTCAATGTCTTCTTTGGTGAATTATTTGTTCGTGTCCTCCACCTATTTTTTAATTGGATTGCTTCATTGTTGTTGATGTGTTAAACTTTTCTGTATATTTTAGAGATTAGACCCTTGTCCAATATGTTATTGCCAACATTTTTTCCCAGTCTGTAGTTTCTCTTTTTACTCTTTTAGTGA
>NW_006921596.1:6550558-6551078 GCF_000298275.1 Orycteropus afer afer
TACATAGACCAAGAGGCAGTTGTTCAAACAGAACACGGGAATATTGCAGGATGTAAAATGAGGAAAAGTATGCATCAGGGCTGTACCCTTTCACCGTACTTATTCAATTTGTATGCTGAGCAAATAATCTGAGAAGCTGGACTATATGAAGAAGAACATAGCATCAAGATTGAAGGAGGACTAATCAACAACCTGTGATATGCAGACGACACAACTTTGCTTGCTGAAAGGAAAGACGATTTGAAGCACTTACTGATGAAGATCAAAGACTACAGCTTTTGGTATGGTTTATGCCTCAACATAAAGAAAATAAAACTCCTCACAAGTGGAGCAATTAGCAACATCATGATTAATGGAGAAAAGATTGAAGTTCTCAAGTTTTTCATTTTACTTGGATCTATAATCACTGCCCATGGAAATAGCAGTCAAAAAATCAAACAACATATGGCACTAGAAAAATCTGCTACAAAAGACCTCTTTAAAAGTGTTAAAGAGCAAAAATGTCACTTTGAAGACTAAA
>NW_006921596.1:6551178-6552496 GCF_000298275.1 Orycteropus afer afer
AGGCACTATGCTACCAGAGCTCCTGCACCTGACCTAAGCCATGGTATTTTCAATAGCCTCATATGCATGTGCAATCTGAACAATGTGTAAGGAAGACTGAGGAATTGATGCATTTGAATTATGGTGTTGGTGAAGAATGTACCATGGACTGCCAGAAGAATGAACAAATCTGTCTTGGAAGAAGTACAACCAGAATGCTCCTTAGAAGCCAGGATGGTGAGATTTTGTCTCTCGTACTTTGGTCATGCTGTCAGAAGGGACCAGTCCCTGGAGAAGGACATCATACTTGGTAGAGTCGGCGAACTGGAGGAAGACCCTCAACAAGATGAACAGACACAGTGACTGCAACAATGGGCTTCAGCCATGTTTTGTGCTGTTGTGCATGGAGTCGCTATGAGTTAGAACCAACTCGATGGCACCTGATAACAACATGAGCTGGGCACTCTGCCAAGCTTTCCACACAGATTATCCTTAATCCTCACAACAGCAAACAAGATAGGTTAAGTGATCTCTCCAGGGTAACCCAGCTGAAGCAATAATAGGCATGGGCTCCAAGCCAAGATCTCTGTGACTATAGATCTTGCCTTCTTAATTCATTGTTGGTGAGCAGTACCTGGCACTCATCAGTGTTCACAAACATTTGTGGAAGGATTGAACCTGGCCAAGTAATTTCCACTGATTTAGTTCTGCTCACCAAGCAGCCATCCTCACTGATGAAAACCAATTGCCAATGACTTGACTCTGACTCATGGTGACTCCATGTGTGTCAGCCTAGAAAAGTGTTCAATGGGATTTTTGATGGCTGATTTTTCATTAGTCGATTGCCAGGTCTTTCTTCGGAGGTACTTCTGGGTGGACTCAAACCTCCAGCATTTCAATGAGCAGCTCTCAATGCACTAATCTGGCAAGATGTCCACAAGGGCTTGTTGAGGATTGAGTGAAAAAGGAAGTTACAGAATCCATAGACCGTGTGTGTTAAAAAACAAAAGTTTCAATAGGCTCATATTTTTCATCTGTAAGAATAACTCTGAGCCTGGTGGAACCACTGAGACTATGGTTACTAGCTGCCCTTCAGGTCTGGAATTGAACCCATACCTATGGCTTCCAGCCAAACAAAAGACAGGTATATGAGTTGAACATGTACCTAGGGTAGATACACCCCTTGGAGAGAACAATCATGGGAGAAAGAGGGGCTGTTTATGCACAAGGAGACATCTCAGGGGGCAGGAGTGCATGGAGGGATGGACACAGGGAAGAGGTAACTATGGGGAAGAAGTGGGAGGGGAGCTGTTGCATTGGGGAAAATTGTAGTCAATGT
>NW_006921596.1:6553386-6556688 GCF_000298275.1 Orycteropus afer afer
AACAACAAGATGGCTCCCTGACTTTCCCCTACACCTGACCCTGCTGACAAGAATGGGTTAGGAAAGAGGCTTCAAGGTTGTCTGGAGTCCTTCCAGAAAAGGCTCCAAGTTCTCCCAGACTTCCTTTGTTAAGTGGAAGGAAGGAGAGGGTTCTTCCTTTTCCTTCCAGTTCTTTCCATAGTCTTCTCCTAGGAAGTGTGAACTCTATCTACGTAGGATTCCAATTTGGTGGTAAGCATGTTCATGTAAATGGACATATGTATGGAGAAAATTTGGGGGATGTTGTTCTAAATACTCTGGGTGGAAGAGTTGTGGATGAAACTCACTTTCTTCTTTTTTCACATTTGTGGTTCGTATTTGTTAATTGCTTTTTATAACTTGGTCATAGCCCCAGAGATAAAATCACCAGAGGAAAAAGTAAGAGAGAGACAGAGAAAGCAAGATGAAGGAAAGGAGAAAAGGAAGCAATGAAAAGAATAAAACAAAGTGAGGAAGAGAAGACATAGAGAGGCAGAGAATGAAAGAGGTGGAGGTAGAAGGGCAGAGGGGAGGACAGGGGTGTGCCCTAGGAGACCTTATTGAGCCCTTGGTGTGATCCCCAAAGTGGCAGCAGCTGATATCCTCAGAGCCCACGGTCTTGGCTGGGCCAGCAGGCTTGGCACGGATTGCCCTCATTGCTGTCCTGCAGATGGTAGCATAGTCACCCTTCCAGGCCACTTTTCTAGCCCTCTGGCTCTGTGGGCAAAGCCATTGCTGCTTGTGATGGAGACAGCAGATGCTGGAAGTGGCCAGAGCCCAAAGTCTCTAGACCACAGCAGCTGAGTGTTAGAATACAATCCTCCATGGGTTTCTCACGTTTCTGCACATCCTGTGAGTAGAGACACTGACTGCCTTTGTTCCAGATTATCTTTCCTAGGATGTCTGTACAGGTAACAGCTTTAGAAGATGGTGACAGTGTCTTTGTCTGGAGCAAAGGGCAGGCATACTTACTGCTCATTAGAAAACTTTCTGTTTCCATCAGCTAAGGGTTCCTCTTCTGTAACACAACCCACTGTGCGTGCAGATATCATCTGGCCCTCTTCACGTCACCTTGTAGGAGATGGAGCTTAGAGAACTGATGCAAAATTTCTCTGACTATGGCTATTGCTGAGTAATATAGTCCTTCATCTCTGACCCAAAAGTCTTAATTCTTCTACCAGTATCTATGAAATTATGCAGGCTAATTTGTTAGTAGGGTAAATTCTCAGACTTTTCATCCTGAGGTAATGAGAAACAGACAGCCGAGCTTGGGGAGCAAGGCGGGGGGGGGGGGGGGGAGGCTCAGGTTCTGTGTCTGTCCAATGTCCTTGTGCCTACAAATCTGCCTATTTTAGACTGAAATCCTGGGTCTATTCTACAAAGAGATGTATGAAATTACAACCCCAACTGTATTCATTTCCTGTGTAACAAATAACCACAAATTGGTGGCTTAAAACAACAGAAATTTTTTCTCTTATGGTTCTGGAGGCTAGAAGTCCGAAGTCACCATCTCTGGAACCAGTTCTAGATACTTGATACCTCCAAGGTGGTTGTTGTTGTTAGGAGCCATCGAGTTGGCTCTGACTCAGCAACTCTATATACAACAGAATGAAACACTGCCCAGTTCTGTGCCAGCCTCACAATCCTTGCTATACCTGAGCCACCATGAGTTGGAATCAACTTGATGGCAGTGAGTGAGACCTCCAAGGAAGAGGGGGGAAATGATGAGAGAGGAGGAAAAAGATAATGAAGACTTCAATCTGGTGAAGAAATCTGAAAGTAGATGACTGCAGGGCAATGGTCTTCTCTTCATATGTAGCCTTTCTGGTGCTAAGTTTGTAGTTTAGCCAAGATAATTTGCTATCTTGCAAAGGGACTGGACAGTTTATTATGTAAATAAGGTTCATGTGGCCTACCAAGGGGATTGATCAGATTTGCCCTCCTGCTAGGCTCATAAGGGCTAATTCCACAGAGGCTGGAGGTGGGTCCTCACTACCATCAAGAAGGACCTGTATTGCTCTCTTTCAAGATCTATCTATATGTGATCAAATTGACAACAGCAACTTGAAAGATTAGATAAGAAATTGAGGGGGTAGTGAGTTTATGTTAATAGGGGAGGAAACATAGGAAAAGTGGATGAGAATGGTTGTACAAATCAAAGACTAGAATCAGTGTCACCCAATTGTACTTGCAGAGACAATGGAATCAGTGTGTATTTTGCTGTGTATATTCTTAACAACAAAAAATAAGTGAAATTGAAAAGAAGAAGAACCTGGAGAGAAGCATGTGCTTGGGTTCCTGTGTTGAGAACTCTCTAGACTCAGAAGACAGAGAGAGCTGTGACCTTGGAGATGGTGCAAGATGGCATGAGGTGGTGGTAACAGTACAAGTGGGACGAACCAGGAGACAGCTCTGATGGGCTTCCTGGCCCATGGTGCAAGGCAGCTGCACTGGGCTTGCTGACCCATGGAGTGAGAGAGCTGTGTGCCTTCAGGCAGAAGGCTTGATGGCAGAGTAGGATACCTCCAGGCAATTTATGGTTGAGCCAAAAGAGGTGTAACACCTGCCTGAGCAGGGCCTGGTGGCAGAGACCAGGCCTGAGTGGGGGCTGTGGCAGAGGCCTGAGCACAGCCTGTTAGCTACTATGGCCAACAAAGAGCTGAGAGCTGTCTTGGTTGGGAGCTGTCCTGATTGTTGAATTACATACTGAGTTATTCCTGTTACTTCCAAGTTGGGCCCGATCCTAAGTTGTAGCCTGTTATTCCGTAATAAAACACATAATCGTGAATATGATCTGTGAATTCTGTATGGCCATTGCAATGAATTATCAAACCCAGAGCAATCATTAGGGTTGGTGTCACCCACTGTGGTAACTCATGGTGTCAATCCTCCCATGGACCTCCTCCTGTACAAGACCATACAGATTCCTTAATCATATTTAGTATAAAATTTAAACATAGAATGTTGTTGTTATTAGGTGCCATCAAGTCATCTCCGACTCATAGTGACCCTATGCACAGCAGAATGAAACACCATGCAGTGTCGCACTAGCTCCACGATCCTTGCTATACATGAGCCCATCGCCGCAGCCACTGTGTCAATCCATCTCACTGAGGGTCTTCCCCTCTTTCATCAACCCTCCACCTTACCAAGCATGACATCCTTCTCCAGGGAATGGTCCCTTCTGATAACATGACCAAAGTAGGTGAGACAAAGTCTGGCCAGTCTCACTTCCAAGGAGCATTCTGGCTGCACTTCCTCCAGGACAGATTTGTTAGTTCTTT
>NW_006921596.1:6556788-6558262 GCF_000298275.1 Orycteropus afer afer
GGTGAGACAAAGTCTGGCCAGTCTCACTTCCAAGGAGCATTCTGGCTGCACTTCCTCCAGGACAGATTTGTTAGTTCTTTTAGCAGTCCACAGTACTTTCAGCATTCTTTGCCAGCACCACAACTCAAAAGCATCAATTCTTCTTTGGTTTTCCTTATCCACTGTCCAGCTCTCACCTGCATATGAGGCGACTGAAAATATCATGACTTGTGTCAGGTGCACCTTAGTCCTCAAGGAGACATTTTTGCTCCTCAGCACTTGAAAGAGGTCTTTTGCACCCAACTTTCCCAGTGGTATATGTCCTCTGATGTCCTGACTGTTGCTTCCATTGGCGTCAATCGTAGAACCAAGCAATGTGAAGTCTTTAACAAGTTCAATCTTTTCTCCATTTATCATGATGCTGCTTATAGGTCCAGTTGTGAGGATTTTTGTTTTCTTTATATTGAGATGTAATCCATACTGCATATTGTATTCTTCAATCTTCATCAGTAAGTGCTTCAAGTCATCTTCATTTTCAGCAAGCAAAGTTGTGTCATTAGTGTATCGCAGGTTGTTAATAATTCTTCCTCCAATCTTGATGCCACGTTCTTCTTCATACAGTCCAGCTTCTCAGATTATTTGATCATCATACAGATTGAATAAATATGGTGAAAGGATACAACCCTGACATACTCCCTTCCTGATTTTAAATCACGTAGTGTCCCCTTGTTCTGTTCAAACGACAGCCTCCTGGTCTATGTACAGGTTCCTCATGAGTACAATTAAGTGCTCTAGAATTCCCATTCTTCTCAGTGTTATCCATAATTTGTTATAATCCACACAATCAAATATTTTTGCATAGACAATAAAACACAGGTAAACATCTTTCTGGTATTCTTTGCTTTAAGCCAGATCCATCTGACATCCTCAATGATATCTGTTGTTCCATGTACAACTATATGAATAGTCCAGAAACACTGTTTGATACAGTGCAGGACAATGAGCCACTTAGGTCAGAAGGCTCTCAAAATATGACTGGCAAAGAACTGCATGATCAGAGTAGAACCAATCTTACTGATATGGATAAAGTAAAGCTTTCAAGACCTCCATTTGCTGATGTGACACAACTCAAATTGAGGAGAAACAGCTGCAAACATCCATTAATAATCAGAATATGGAATGTATGAAGTATGAATCTAGGAAAATTGGAAGTTGTAAAAAATGAAATGGAACACATAAAGATTGATATGCTAGGCATTAGTGTGCTGAAATTGACTGGTTTTGGCCATTTTGAATCAGACAACCATATGATTTACTATGCCAGGAATGACAATTTGAAGAGGAATGGCATGACATTCATCATCTCAAAGGATGTTTCAAGATCTGTCCTGAAGTACCATACTGTCAGTGATATGATAATATCCATATGCCTACAAGGAAGACCAGTTAATATGACTATTATTCAAATTTATGCACCAACCACCAAAGCCAAAGA
>NW_006921596.1:6559217-6559873 GCF_000298275.1 Orycteropus afer afer
TGTAGATTATTTTTCTCATTGCTCCATAATATTGTATCATATGAAATACTATGACTTATTTAGCCATCTACTGTTGTTGAACATTTGGGCAGCATATACACACAAACAGCAGCTATACACATGGACTTCACCAGATGGAATACACAAGAATCAGACTGACTAAATCTGTGGCAAGAGGTGATGGAAAAGCTCTTATCTTCAGCCAAAACCAGGCCAGGAACTGATTGTGTAACAGACCATCAGCTGCTCATATGCAAGTTCAAGTTGAAGTTGCAGACAATTAAAACAAGTCCATGAGAGCCAAAATATGATCTTGAATATATCCCTCCTGAATTTAGAGACCATCTATAGAACAGATTTGATGCATTGAACACCAATGACTCAAAACAAGAAGAATTGTGGGATGACATCAAGAAGATCATCCATGCAGAAAGCAAGAGGTCATTAAAAATATGAGAAAGAAAGAAAAGACCAAAGTGGATGTCAGAAGATACTCTGAAACTTGCCCTTGAGTGGAGAATATCCAAAGCAAAGGGAAGAAATGACAAGATAAAAGAGCTGAATGAAGGAGGCGGGGCAAGATGGCGGACTAGGCAGAAGGATTGCACAGACCCTCTTCAACAAAGAAAAGGGAAACCAATTAACACAGACACAGA
>NW_006921596.1:6570575-6598536 GCF_000298275.1 Orycteropus afer afer
AAAAAAAAAAAAGAGCTGAATGAAGATTTCAAAGAGCAGCTTGAGCAGACAAAGCCAATTACTATAATGAAATGTGCAAAGACTTGGAGTTAGAGAACCAAAAGGGAAGAACATGTTTGGCATTTCTCAAGCTGAAAGGACTGAACTAAGAATTTAAGCCTCGAGTTGCAATACTGAAAGATTCTATGGGCAAAATATCGAATGATGCAGGAAGCATCAAAAGGAAATGGAATGAAAACACAGTCACTGTACAAAAAAGAACTGATAGATCCTCATCCATTTCAGGAGGTGGCATATGATCAAGAACCAATGATACTGAAGGAAGAAGTTGAAGCTGCACTGAAGGAATTGCCGAAGAACAAGGCTCCAGGAATTGAAGGAATACCCATAGAGATGTTTCAACAAACAGATGCCCCACTGGAGGTACTCACTCGGTTATGCCAAGAGATTTGGAAGACAGCTACCTGGCCAACTGACTGGAAGCAATTCTTATTTGTACCCATTCCAAAGAAAGGTGATCCCACAGAATGTGGAAATTACAGAACAATATCATTAATATCACACACAAGAAAAATCATAGAATAATATGTTACAAGTTCCTTAAGTCTAATATTTCTTAGATTATATTGATACTAACAACAAAATTGTTTTGTAAAATCTTTCCACACTGAAATACAACATTATTTAGTAACTGAGTGGAAGTTTTTTTAAAATTTTTCCTCCTTCTTTTCCTTTAATTACCACTTTATTCTCAAGAGAATGGCAAGGGGATAGTCTTAGTATCTCCAAGGTTGTTGTTGTTGTTAGGTGCCATCGAGTCAGCTCTGACTCAGCAACCCTATGTACAACAGAACAAAACAACAAAACAAGTAAAATCGAAAGCTTTATTAATATAGGGTCACAAATACTATTTAGCACAGTATCATAGCTAAAACACCAGAAAATGTGACAAAATCAGTGACTATAAAAACATCAGCAGCAAGGAAAACAACAGCACGTGCTTGTTGCGCATGCAGACAAAATCATGTGATTCGAAGCATTGTTGTAATTGGGTCATAATTACAGTTCTAATCAGAGTGCATTGTTGTTGTTGTTGTTGTTTGCCGTCGAGTCGGCCCCGACTCATAGCGACCCCTCCTTGGGTTTCCGAGGCAGTATCACTACGGAAGTAGGATTGCCCAACCTTCCTTCCGAGGAGTGGCTGGTGGGTTTGAACCGCAGCCTTCTGGTTAGCAGTCAAGTGCTTTTAGCCACTATGCTACCAGAGCTCTAGAAGGTTCAAAAAGTAAATTAGCATAGAGCTTTAGCCTTGTAGGTATATTGATACATATACGTTGGGTTTACAAAAATTATTTTTGTTGTTATAACTAACTACAGGGACATTTTTAAAAAAATAATAAATTTCTGCTGAAACACTGCACAAAAATGTTAGCCATTTTGGTGTCACCCCCTCTGACAATGTCACCCAGTGTGGTCTGCACCCTTCAGACCCCTTAGTGATGCCACTGATTAAATCTAGCAGAGAAGCAGAGAGTGCTGTGGGGAGGGTTGCTGGTGTCAGAATTGATAAAAAGGTCGGAGAGCAGAGGTGTATCTGACCTCCAGCTCATAGGAATCTGCTTTAGGCTGATGATGGCTCCCCATCCTCAAGTTAGGTGAGGTCTGATGTTACTACTAGCTTACAGCAATCAAAAGAGAGGGTGGGAAGAAAATCATCTGGTAGTTTCTATTAAAGATAATCCACTCCCAGGTAGATACACAAAAGACATACACATCTACATGTACATCAAAAATATATACTAAAATGCTCAAATCAGTGCTAATCATAATAGCACCAAACTGGATGCTGCCCAAATGTTCAACAACAGTAGATGGCTAAATAAGTCATAGTATTTCATATGATACAATATTATGGAGCAATGAGAAAAATAATCTACAAAAACAAGTAATAATATGGATGAATCTCACAGACACGGAGTGGAGTAAAAGAAGCCAGAAATAAAAGAGTACGTATGGTATGGTTTCATTCAGGAAAAACAAAACAAAACAAACAAACAGAAAACAACAAGCACAAACAATGTATGTCGTTAGTAGTCAAGATGGTTGCTACCCTTTGGGGGCAGAGGCATGAAGGGAGCAGCCCCCTGGGAGCTGGTCATGTTCTTTTCTTGCTCCGGGTGCTGGTTATGCAGGTGTGAAAATTAGTGATCTGTCTTTATGTATGCAAATTGTATTCCAATAAAAACTTTAAAAGGTGGGAAGAGATGGGTGAGGTTGGATTTATTTAATTCCAGATAATGGGAATGGGTTCCTTGGGCACCTGAAAAGGGCTATTTCATAAAATCCACAGGATCCTATATGTTGTACAAAATGAAGCAAACCATGGAGCTCAAAGAGACTCTGACTGCTAATAACACAAGCAAAGAGCAGCATAGATATCTTCAGAGAAGCTTTATCCATAATGGGTTACTAAGAAAAACAGGCTTAATAACCCTTCATATGTGGGCTACACTTTGTGATTTTCAAAGCACTTTCACATTTATCTGATCTTCGCCATGAATATGAGAAAAATATTATTTTAATTGCTGACACTTCTACAAGAGGACACCCTCTTTAGGAAATTCTTCAAAAAACCAACATGGGATGGAAGGTGATATCCTGGTTTGGAAGATGACAGCGAAGCAAAGAGATCATCAAATTGCTCTTCACAGGAAATGTAAGGATATTTTGGGCAGGGGTTGGGGTTGGGCAGAGCAGAGAAAGGAAGAGGTAGAGTAAGCAGTGTGAGGCAAGATGGCAGAAGACTGATTTCATAACAAGAATAAGTCACCCTTGTTTGCACTCACTTACTGCACCTGGGTGGCCAAATAGTTAAGCTTTCAGTTACTATCTGAAAGGCTGGTGGTTGGCATCCACTCAGAGGTGTCTCAGAAGAAGGGCCTGGTGATCTAGTTTTGAAAAATCAGCCATTGAAAACCCTCTGAAACAGTTCTACTCTGACCCACATGGGTTGGGGTCAACTCAATGGCAACTGGTATTTATGCCTATTTATTCCCTACTGGACACTGTCCTAAATTTTTTCACATGTGCACATGCACACACCTGCACAAAGGTATTTAATCCCCCATTCTTCAGGGAAGTGATGTAAAGTAGCTTGTTCCAGGTCACATGTCTAGTTAGTGGTAGAGCTTGGATTTGCCTATGCAGCTTGGTTCTAAGAGTCTGAGCTCTTAACCACCAGGCTAAAAGCCTGTCCCCTTGTGTTTCTGAGAACAGAGTCTAATACATCATATAAAGTTGTTTGTGTTTTGCAATGTAAATCTCCACTTCTCCTACCCCATTTCCAGTAATGATTCTTCACATCCAAATGCCTCATGGGAGTGTTTACTAAAGGAGGCCAAGGGTGGGTGCTAATCTACATGTTTGGGGTCATCACTGAGCAGAGACACAGAATAGCCACAGAACACTGAGACACAGATGAGCCAGGGCAGAAGGTGGCCTGAGTGCAACCATCCCCAGGGACTTAGAAATCTTGGGCGGTGAAGGGTGGATATTGGATTTCCCATGGGACAAAGGATTGAGGATCCCAGTGAATTTAATTTAAATTTCAAAGCTGGATCTGGACTACAATCCCAAATGTGATAGGTGGGGAGGAAAGACTTTGTGAACTCCAGTTCACAGAAGGAATTAAACCCAGAGATATTAAGAGACTTGCCCAAAGTCACACAGTAAATGTGGTACGGTAGGATTTGAACCCTGAGCAGAGGGACACACACTCACTTGGGGAAGATTTACCCTGACAGTAGTTCTAGTACAGTCCAATAGTTTCTGCCACCAGGGTTCCGAGGCTACCTTGGTTCTTGTCCTACCCAAAGCTTAGGTGTTTCATCTTTTCCTTTGATCTGTAAGCTGCCTGGATCTTTCTGGCAAATTACCTTCTTTGGCTTAAGTTAGCCAGAAGTGGTTTTTTAGTTTGCCATCAAAAAACCCCCACCTAACAGACCAATATGAGGCTGGGTCTGGGCTTAAAGATTCTTCCCTCCTCTGGAGGTGCTTACCATGGGGTAGGGTAGGAAGGGAGCACCTGCCCTCAGAGAAGAATTGACGGGAGGGTATAGGAACACCAACCTAGCTGGGATGCCTGGTGCCCAGGTCTGATCCTGAGCTTCCTGGAATGACCACCATTTTCAAGGAGCTGGGGTGGGAGTAGTGGAGGACAAGCGAGAAGGAAAATATCCCTTACATACTTTGATCTGTAAGTGTCCATCAATGGATGAAAGGATAAACAAACTAAACACATACATACAATGGAATACTGTGCAATGTTAAAGAATAAAGAAGAATCTGCAAAATGCCTTATAACATGGATGGACCTGGAGGACATTATACTGAGTGAAATCAATCAATCACAAATGACAAGTACGAGACCACTATTACAAAAAGTCAAGAGAAGGTTCACACAGAGAAAGAAACATTTTTTGATGGTTACCAGGGATGGGAGGGTAAGGGAAGGTACATCACTAACTAAAGAGTTGTTGCTGACTCATAGAGACCCCACGTACAACAGAACAAAACACTGCCCAGTCATGCACCATCCTCACAATGCTTGCTGTACCTGAGCCCGTCGTTGCAGTCACCGTGTCAAAGTATCTCATAGAGGGTCTTCCCCTTTTTTTGTTGACCCTCTACTTTCCCAAGCATGATATCCTTCTCCAGGGAATGGAGTAGAGAGTAGACACATATTAATTTGGCAATACACAATAAGGGGGAGGGCAGTAAAATGACAAAGGAAGACACTGGGAAATGCATAAGAGCAAAAGACAACAAAGGTAAATACTATTACACACACAGTCTTGAAACAATAATAAACAATATCTACAAGTAGATACACAAGTAGACATACAAGCTGAATAGATGTAGCAAGGCAAATGAGAAAACCCACAAGTATACATAGGTTTGGTAGAGGATATTTCTACATATGTATTGGCATGTACTGCAAATTTATCCAAGGACATATAGTAGAACATACAAGGGGAAAAGTTCTGAAAATTTCTTAGCCATAACCAAACACCTAGAGGGAATAAGGGGACCGGGCTTGGGGACTTAGGACCACATCTGGGTCAACTGGCATAACATAGTCCACAAAAACAATGTTTTACATCCTATTTTAGTGAGTAGAGACTGGGATCTTAACAGCTTACAAGCGGCCATTTAAGATGCAACTATTGGTCTCTTTCCTTCCAGAACAAAGAAGAATGAAGAAAATCAAAGATTCAAGCAAAGAGTTAGTCCAAAGCCCTAATGAATCATGTGAACTCCAGCCTCCATGACCCTGAGACCAGAAGCACTAGATCGTGCCCAGCTACCACAGCTAACCACTCTACTCAGGATCTCAATAGAAGGTCCTGAACAGAGAGGGAGAAAAAAAAAGTAGGACAAAATTTAAAATCATAAAAAAAGGCCAGACTTACTGATCTGATAGAGACTGGTAGAACTCCTGAAGACTGTGGCCCTTAGACATCCTTTAACCCTGGAACTGAATTCACCCTCGCGGATCAACTTTTAGACAACACAGGTGAATAATAAAGTGAATAATAGCACCAATGAGGAACATATTCTTAGTGCATTCAACCATATGAGAGTAAAAGGGCAGCATTGCCCTAAAACAAAGCTCGGAAGGCAGGAAGGGGCAGTAAAGGAGGACAAACGGAAACAAGGAAACAAGAGAGGAAATGGGAAGAGTGGCTGCTACATTTAGGGGACTGCAACTAATGCCACAAAACACAATGTGCATAATTGTTGAATGCAAAACAAATTTTCTCTGTAAAATTTCACTCAAATTACAATGAAACAGAGCAGAGAGAAAAGAGAAGTTATTTGTGGGTTTACATTTAGTTCAAAAACCAAACCAAACTCACTGCTGTGGAGTCAGACCTGACTCCTAGTGACCCCTCCTTGGGTGGCATCACTATGGAAATAGATTGACCAACCTTCCTTCTGAGCAGTGGCTGGTGGGTTTGAATCTCCAGCCTTCTGGTTAGCAGTCAAATGCCTTAGGCACCACGCCACCAGAGCTCCCACATTTAGTTAAATGGTTGCTTTTTTCTTCCTTCTGAGACAAGCTATTTCCAATATTCAAATTAAAAATAAATAAATAAAACCACCTTGAATTTTCAAAGAATCTATTCAGCCTGCTTGATACCTCTCTGGGCTGGGAATTCACATCTCACGGGGAGATGTCCGCAGACAGGTGACTACTGGGTGTGGAGGAGCCACAATGAACACCGAGGCCCTTTCCTCCCCTTTCCCTCAAAGATACCCACAAAACTAATCAGCACTAGCAGCCAGAGGAGGAGAACTTCATTAGCAGATCTGGTTTTGCATAATTTAGTAGTTAGCATTAGCAAATTAAGTCTGCTTGGCTTCCCTCATTGTAATGGCCATTAGAGAAAACCGTGAAGAAAACATAGGCTCTTAATCCCAGTAGTGTTCCAGAGATAATAATTAATAACAATAATAAACTGCTAATAAGATTTCAGAGTTTCTCCTTCTACTCACATGTTCTTGCTTGTTCCTCACAACTGTAGGAGAAGAAAGCAAGTCCAGATTATTCTTCCATTTGATGTACAATGAAACTGAGATCTAGGGAGGTGTATACAGCTAGGGAGGGTGCTGCTTGGCTCAGACAGGAGTCAGTGGGCAACCCGAGAGAACCAGGGCTTCAGTAGAACTAGTGCTAAGGTTCTGCTCTATCCAGAGCCTTTTCAGTGGCAACCTCAGTCCTCACTTGGTGTCTTAGTGTCCTACTGCTGCTGTAACAGAAATACCACAAGTGACTGGCTTTTAAGAGCAGACACTCATTTTTTTACAGGTCAAGAGGCTAGATATCCAAATTCAGGGCATGGCTCTAGGGGGAAGCACTTCCTTGTCTATTTCAGCTTCTAGTAGCTGCCTGCAGTCCTTGGTGTTCCTGGGATGTAGATTCACCTGTCTGTAGTCTTTCTTCCTCTTTCCCTTGCATATATCTCTGTGTCTATTCTGGTCTTTTTATAACTCAGAAGTGATTAGATTTAGAATTCACTCTACTCTGGAATGACCTTAATAACATAACAAGAAAACCCTATTTCCAAACAAGGTCATGTTTACAGCATTAAGACAAAAATCATATTAAACCAATAAGAGAAACTGATTGAAGTTTATTAAGTGTACATTTTCAAGTTAGGCAACACTTCTGACTAGAGAGTCAGAATGTTCTGAAGATGATATATCCTCCAGAAACTTTGGTTGTTGTTAGGTGCCATCAAGTCAGTTCTGACAAATGGCAGCCTCATGCATCACAGACCAAAACACTGTCTGATCCTGTACCATGCTCATAACCATTGCTGTATCTGAGCCCACTGTTACAGCCACTTTGTCAATTAATCTTATTGAGGATCTTCCTCTTTTTTGTTGAATCTCTACTTTACCAAGCATGATGCTCTTCTCCGGGGAGTGGTCCCTCCTGATAACATGTCCAAAGTGTGTGAGATGAGGTCTTGCCATCCTCCCTTCTAAGGATACTGGCTGACTTCTTCCAAGACATATTTGTTCATCTTCTGGCAGCCCATGATATATTCAATTTTTTTTTTTTTTTTTGCCAAATCATTATTCAAAGGAACCCATTCGTCTTCAGTCTTCCTTATTCATTGTTCAGCTTTCACATACCTAAATGAGACAACTGAAAATACCATGGCTTGGGTCAGGCTCATTTTAGTCCTCAAAGTGATATCTTTGCTTTTTAACATTTTAAAGAGGTCTTTCACAACAGATTTGCCCAGTACAAGACGTTGTTTGGTTTTCTGACTTCTGCTTCCGTGGGTATTGATTGTGGATCCAAGTAAATGAAATCCTTGATGACTTCAATCTTTTCATCATTTATCATGATTTTGTTTATTGGTCCAGTTGTGAGGATTTTTTTTTTTTCTTTATGTTGAGGTATAGAGTCCATACTGAAGGCTGTAATGCTTCAAGTCCTCTTCATTTTCAGCAAGCAAGGTTATATTATCTGCATATTGTAGGTTGTTAATGAATCATCCTCCAATCTTTTTTTTTTTTATTTTTCCAACAGCAGGATTTCAGCCACCTTTATTTAGGGCAGACTGCTGGTCAGGGCAGCCTGCCCTGGGGACTCTTCTCCTTTTATCCAAGTCCCAAGTACCCTGTGACAGCAGCAGGCCGTATCCCTTCCATCTGCACCTCCTAGGCTGGTGGGCACCCACACAGGTTTTACCCATCCAGGCTGGAGCCGGACGCTCAGGAGCTCCTTCGCAGCACTCTTGCTGGTCTGTGAAAAGTGGCTTCTGCGGGCGGTGGGAAGTACAGCAGTTACTCCACCGTGTCACCCAAGGGTGTTATTCCACTGTGTTCCCCACAGAATTGAAACAGGACGGTCTGATTTGTTACAGATGTGTGATACAAACAGCCACAGCTGGTGATGTAGGAAACACCAAAAACCCACCGTGCACTCAGTGAGGAGGTCCCTCCATGATTCAGCATACTATTCATCAGCTTCTGAGATTTTTCAGTTCTTTTGTGATATACAATGACTTTGCTGTGACAATCACAATCATGAATACTGGCCTCCAGGCAGAATCACGCTTGATGCAGCATTTTTGAGTAGCAACAGCTAGTATCCCTGCCTTATAGCTATAACCAGTAAGAACACTGCTGCTCTGCAAGAAGTTAGGCTAACAAGAGGTGTAAGTAAAACAGGATTTTGTAAAAACTAGAACCTACTTACAAAGTCATTTATCATTTTCTAGCCAACCAACTAGACTTCACACAGTCTCCTGCCCTTTTCCATAGGGAATCATGTTCCTTTTCCAATCAGTTGCTTGAAGAAGGAGCTGGGTTCTACTGCAGTACTAGAATTTCATGCAAAACTCTTAACATATCAACGCCTCCTTCCGTTCCATTAGGCTAATCTGTTATTTCCCACATTTAACAATTCTCACACTGAAGGGGCCGTAGTTCTTTCCACAGCCTTTAGTGTCTCATCTCAGGCACTTGATTTACAGAAATGGAGCCATGGGGGTAGTTCTGAGTGTTGGCAACACAGGAGTGCTAGATGTTTCTGAATCAACAATTCTAAACGTTTTTGGCCATTTGAAAAGTATCACCAATACACTGTTTGGTGTGAGCTCAACAGCCATCTTTGTGCTGAGGACTAAGAATGCTGGACCTGACTACTGTCTTCCTCACAAAATCTAGTTATAATGGAAGGATTTACTACTTGTCTAAGAAACAAACTCCGCAGCAATTTTTATCAAATAACAACTACTGTACTACAAAAGGAGGGACAGAAAACGACTTCACAAAACACACTCAAATCTTGACATTTTTACGTAGAAACCACCAGAGGCTTAGTGTGTGATTTAACAACACAACTGACCAAGGTCCAAGATGTTTGAGAAACTGGGGTCGGGGGGAGAGGGGAAGAAATCACTCTGAGAACTGTCTGGTTTATGGTAAGAACACACACTTTATAATATAAAACCTGTCTGCACATGGAAGTTAGATAAAGAGCCACTGGTCTTCTCTTGGCTTGTAACATGGTGTTCTGACTCTCTTACTAGCAACTTTCAACTCTTTTGTGTGGCAGGGATCTTGTTTTCACCTTCCAGTTCTTCCACCCCAGCCTGGGTCATTAGATCTGTGATGTTTTTCTCGAGATCATCAATGCGACTACTCATGTCATCAATTCTTCCAATGACCTGGTCGGACATGGTCTGAAATTTATCTTGCATCTGTTGCAACAGTGTCTGGACCACCAAGGTGAGATCTGCACATACTTGGGGTCGGTCTCGGCCATCTCTCCACTTCCCAGCTTGGCGGTGATGTCTCGGACCGTCAACCTACCCTTCCGTTTGTCCATCCTCCAGTCTTGATGCTGTGTTCTTCTTCATATAGCACAGCTCCTCAGATTATTTGTTCAGCATACAGATCGAATACGTATGATTAAAGGATACAACCTTGACACACACCTTTCCTGTTTAAAAAACATGCAGTATTCCTTTGTTCTGTTTGAACAACTGAAATTGGACTAAATTGAGGCCTTGCCCAGTTCATGATCAAGCTGAATTAGTATACATACCGAGTCCTTGGGAGAGAAAATAGTTTATTGCAAAGCAGCAGTGCAAGGAGTCAAGGTATCACCCAAATCTGACTCTCCAAAATTGGAAAAGGATACATCTTTTATTGGGTAGAAAAACAAGGAAGTTATACATATTCAACTTATTCTTGGGGAAATCTAATGCATAATCATTAGGGATGGGCTCAGGATGGAGGCCAGAAGTGGCTAATGGACCCCTCGCTTCTTAATATGTCCTCTCAGATTGGACTCCTCATCTTTCATTCCCTTCCAGTGCAGAGTAGCTCATAGTTCCTCTTACGTTATCCAAGGACACCAGTTGGTCCTATGGCACCAACGAAATTCATCAGGGCTTTTCCAGCCTGGGTTAGGTCTGGTTTGTCCTGGTCACTCTGCTTGTGTTCCTTTTCTGGGTTATCATGTACTACTTCTGTAGAAATAAGGTAATAAAGTGATTAAACTAAAAAAAAAAAAAAAAAGGAATGTAAGTGAAGCTACACTCATGATAGTGTGTAACAGATTCCCTTCAGCTTCACAACTGCCTCTTGATCTATGTACAAGTTCCGCATGAGCACAATTAAGTGTTCTGGAATTTCCATTCTTTGCAATGTTATCCATAATTTGTTATGATCCACACAGCTGAATGCCTTTGCATAGTCATTAAATCACAGGCAAACATTTTCCTGGTATTCGCCACTCCTCGGAAGGACGATGGGGCAATCTACTTTTGTAGTGATACTGCCTTGAAAACCCAAGGAGGGGTTGCTGTGAGTCGGGTCCGACTCGACAGCACATAACAACAACAACAACTCTGCTTTCAGCAAAGATCCATCTGGTATCAGCAGTGATATTCCCCCTTTCATGTCCTCTTCTAAATCAGCTTGAATTTCTGACATTTCCCTACTCATGTGCTGCTGCAATTATTTTTTAATTATCTTCAAAACTTTACTTATGATATTATTCAATAATTTCCGCATTCTGTTGAATCACCTTTCTTTGGAAGGGGCACAAATATGGACTTCTTCAAGTCATTTGTCTAGGTAGCTGTCTTCCAAATTTATTAGTATAGACAAGTGGGTGCTTCCAGCATTGCATTCATTTGTTGAAATATTTCAATTCATATTCTGTCAATTCCTGGAGCCTTTTTTTTCACCAATGCCTTTGGTGCCATTGGTTCTTGATCCTATGCTACCTCCTGAAATGGTTAAACATCCACCAATTCTTTTTAGTACAGTGACTCTGTGTATTCCTTTGTCAAAGAGCAACTGGAGCTTCTGTTCAAATTAGAGGAAAAAGTTTATTGAAGGATTAAAGTGATGCAGAATCAGGCAGCACCTTATGAGGTTTCACCAAAGTACAGCAGCAAAAGGGATTTTTCACACAGCTTAACTACAGAAAATACAAGAACTTCCAGGAAAAAATACCATCTTTTATGATACAGCCTGGTGCAACCCCTGAGACTATGGCCCCTGGCTGCCCTTCAGGTCTGGAATTGAACCCACACCTGTGGCTTCCAGCCAAACAAAAGACAGGCATATGAGCTGAACATTTACATTAGGTAGATACACTACTTGGAGAGATCAATCACGGGAGAATAGAGGGGCAGTGTATGCACAGGGAGACAGCTTAGGGGTCAGGAGTGCATGGAGGGATGGACACAGGGAAGAGGTAACTATGGGGAGGAAGTGGGAGGGGAGCTGTTGCATTGTGGGAGATTGTAGTCAATGTCATGAGACAAAGTATATGTGAACTGCTGTATGGAAAATGAACTTGCTCTGTAAACTTTCACCCAAATCACAATAAAAATAAAATTAAAAAAAGACCAAAAAACAACATGCTTTAACAGACACAAAACAATGGAAAGATGCTGTAAACATTATTTTGCTAATTGTAAAGTTTGAGTCATTTAACAGGTTAATCTACGATATTTCAAGAGCCAGTCTGAATAAATGTTCTTCCTGGAACATGCTGTGAGAGGAAAGGGGAGGAGGGGAGCCCACAGGCTTCCTGAGGTGTGCTGGCTAGCTGACTTCTGAAGGTCAGCTCAGAATAAGCAGCATATAGCAAAAATGGAGTCAGGCCTGCATCTTTGGCAGAAAAGAACCACAGAGTTCTTTTAAGCTCCTTCACAATCCCACTTCTGGTCAAGAATGTCTATAGATACTTGCTAATCACTATTTTAAGAGTATCTTCTTCTGCATGGACTTACCAACTCTTCACCTTGCTATGTATGGAGACTCATCTTTAGGGTGAGTAGGTCTCATTTTGCTCACAAAGGAGTAACTCATCTTCTACAAGGGCTTTTCCATTAGTTACAGATGGCATGTCTATTGGATGGCCACCTATTCTAAACAGGCTTGTCTTAGTTCTCTAGTCCTGCTATAGCAGGAATACCACAAGTGGATGGCTTTAACAGGAATTTATTCTTTTATAATTTAGGAGGCTAGAAGTCCAAATTCAGACTGCTGGCTCTGAGGGCTGGGTGGAGGCCCCTTGATCATGGGCTTCAGCTCTGCTTCTTGTTTCAGGTCCACTGGAGAAAGTTAGAGGCTTCTTCTGACTCATGCTGCTGCTGGCTGCAGAGGCTGACACACCCAAGATTGACAGGTAAAATGGCACAATCCCAAGACTGGCAGGCAACATGGCAGGCCACTGATTCAAATCCAGGAATAGTCCCAAGACTGGCAGGCAACACAGCAGGCCACTGGTCCAAGTCCAGGAACTGGAGGTGAAGACTCGGCCAAATGCAGGATCGAATATGTGCCAAAAGCTAGATACTTTTCTCAAAGCTTCTCCATATGTACTGGAAGCAGGCCACACTCTGAAGGCAACTAATCAGTTGCTCAAAGCAGATTCCACCATGAAGTTGATTACACCACATCCAATATCATCATGGGGAATAACTACATACAACTACCACGTCACTAAAAACCATGGCCCAGCCAAGTTAACACACAACCTTAACCACAGTTGCTTACTTTGATAAGCCTCTAAGACCCAAGTGGCTATCATGTAGATAGTGGGGTGCCACACCACTGACACCTTTGACATGCCATAGCTTGCACCTCTGTTCCTGTCATCTTTTTTTAAAGAAGTGTGTAAGAGCAGGGCAAATTAGTAGGGATACTGGGCAGATAGGGGCATTGTCCAAAGTGAAGAGCTGACCTATTCTCTAAGGAATTTCCATTTCTTCAAAATACATGATCTTTTACATAACAAATAGTGCCATATTATAAGCCAAGTATTTGAAAAACATTTCATAAAACATTTGATTAGTCCTGTAAGAATTATAACAATGATTAAGAGAACTAATCCAGGTTGTAAAATTGAATGTAGTCAAGAGCCCAATTTCGGTAGATAGTCAAGAAAAGAGGAATTGAGTATGGGGGTTAATGGTTGACTGTAAATCAGATCAACTTCAGATTAAAGTTCTTCAAAATGTAGAGGAGAGTCATTTGGCTAAGAAGGAATGAATCAGAGCCTAAATGAGAGGCCCCAACCAGTTTGGTTAGTTATAGACACATTCTTCCTGAGAAGAAACTACCATAATTTTATGTGAAGAATCAAATGGTTCTGAAATACAGCATTTCATATATAAGATTCATTGAACTAAAGCACTACAGACTTTTGCAATTATAATAATAGTAACAATAAGGAATATGAATATCCCAAAATGGAGTAGCAATTTTTTTCCATCTCAAGAGGAAAACCAGTTGCTCATAATTTCATTTAAGGAGAGAACAGGATTGTTAAGGTGAGATACTACATGTTGCATATGATTAACATAGAGTGTAATGTTAGCACTACTGTCAGGAATATAGACATAGCAATCAGATTTTACTATGGCACAAGTACCTCCTTGGGCTGCAGTGAGAATGTCAAGGGCCATTTTATTTTGGAGACTACTTTTCTCATCATAGCTATTTTGATATTGATTTCTTTAAGTCATGGGCACTACTAGAGCAGTTTGCACATATTTAGTTAATATGTCTACATTTTCAACTTCTACTTGAGGTGTGAATATTGCTGCTGAGTGATCTTACCAATGAAACATTGATAAAGACCACTGAGCCCTTAATATGAGTGCATTAGCTGGTAAAGGGAGTTCAGCTCAGGCCCAGAGTACATCTTCCAATCCAGCCTGGTGGAAGACAGGTACAAAGGTTGGTTCTACATAGCCAAAAGGTGGTGTTAGGGGCAACTCAATAAGTACCTGAGTGTCATAGCCAGTCAATGGTGAAACAATCAGTACCTTGTAAGGTTATAATTGATGCACTTTCAGATATTAGAAACCATCCCACAGGTCTGGTTAGTGCTGGGTTATTCATGTGGGTATGGTTAGACTGTTCTCAGCAAAGGGGTGCAATCTGACTTAGTCTCCCTGCTTGGGGAGTTTTGCCAGATGAATGTGTTCCACAGTTGTTGACATGGATCCACAATACAAAGAGTACTGTTTATGGGTTTGGAAGATTCTATAGTTAACTCTTCTTGAGTGATTTTATTCAGTAAAATAAGGATGGTGTTAGGGCTAAAGATTAAATTATGGCTTGGGTTTCATTTGGACCCCAAAAACAGGCCACATGTCAATGGAAAATCTAGTAATAGTGATTTTTTTATTTTTCGTAATAATGAACTACTTCTCTGTTCTTGTATCCACAGATCAAAAGAAACGCAGTCAGATATCTGTACTGGAAAGACCCACCAGGAAAGTCTAGACTGACTTGAGATTTTGAGGGCACCAATTATCTAACAGTTAAACCCTTTAAAATTATTATTACAGTAATAATTTTATGCAGGTTTTATGCAAAGACTATACATTCAGGGATCATTTCTATAATCTGTGAAAATAGTGAGCATATGTATCTGCCCAATTCAGGAAGAGATTAGTAGAGGCATGACAATGTAAAAAGAAATAAAGAAAAAGAGGTGCATTTTCAGGTCTGATTCAGGGTCTTAGGTCAGCCATCTGTCTCAGAGGTCATCTGCTTCAGCCATGGCCACAGAGGTGTCTGTGAACTTTAGCTTAGTCCTTAAGTAGATTGAACACTTTAGGAAGGTGCTTTGCTCTCCTCAGCTGAAATAGATGGATCCAGGTTTTAACTCCCCATAATTTGGTTGCACAAGGGTTAGTGAGAAGGATCAAAATTAGCCCTTTCCAATGGAACTCCAGAAAATATTTTAATTTGCTCCTCTTCCAATATACATGGTCACCTGGTTTAATAGTAGGCAATTTTTGTATTTCTAAATTTTGCCTATCAAAGGATTCTATGACCTGTTAAAGGTGCTCTTTAGAGTACTGAATCAAAGACTGATGGTATTTTAGTAATTCAGGTTGAATTAGATTGGATTCAGAATAAGTTGAAAAATAAAGGAGAGTCACAGGCCTTACAGTAATAATTTTATGCAGGGCTAATTTATGTGACCTAAACAAAGTGGACCTCAAATTTAGAAGGACTAAGGGAAGGTCTTTAGTCCAGGATAAGCTTAAGGACACAGACAGCTTGGCTAATTGGATTTTTAATATACCATTAGTTCCTTCTACTAGCCTAGAATTTTGTGGATGGTAAGGACAATGAAGTCTGTGAGAAACAGCAAAACTTTTTACACATTTCTTTAATTACTTGTCCAGTAACATGAGTTACCATCAGTGCAAAGAATTGCTGGTGCTTCCCAAGTGAGAATTAGGTTTTCAAGAAGTTTCTTAGCAAAAAAAAAAAAAGAAGAAGAAGAAGTTTCTTAGCTACAAAAATTGCAGTGGCATTAAGGTCTCTATCCAATGTGAAAATCTGCAAACAATTATCAATAATATTTGTAACCATTTGAAGATGGGAGCTGGAAAAATCTAATTGCCACTCAAGCATAGGTTCTGAAGGTAATGGGTATTTCCCAGGTGAAACTTTTGCCTCATTTGTGGGAACAAATAGAACAGTGAGAAGCAACATGCTTGGCAATTTCAAAAAATTGTCTCTGCCAGTACTCTTCAAAATTTGAATCATTTTACTTTATAGTAAGTGAGATCTTTCATGGAGAACTTTTTACATGGGAATATGAAGTGATTTAGGTAACACAAGCTTTTGATTAGGCCCATAACCATAATTTGGTTACGGAATCCTGAGAACAATCTGCTCTCTTCCATTTTTCAATTTCCTCAATTTTAGCTAATTGTTGGGGTTTATTAATTTTTCTAAAGTTAATTCATTAAGATTGTACTTCTTTATGAAGAAGAAATCAGGATAATCTCCTTTTTCTGTTTCCATTAGTGCTAAAATAACTTGAGAGGTGGTTTGCTTGGCTGCTGTATCAGTAATGTTATTCTTCTGATCTCTGCAGTCTGAGGATTCCTTTGAGTGATGAGTCTGTATTTTGATTATGACAATCTCAGAAGGGAGTAGTAAAGCATTTAACAAGCTTGCTACTAAAGCCCTATTTTTTATAGCATTCCAGAAGAGGTTAGAAATCTTCTCTGTTTCCATAACAGGCCAAAATCATGAATCAACCTGAAAGCATATTTGGAATCCATGTAAACATTCATCGACCTTCCGTTAACAAGTTTGCAAGCTCTAGTAAGAGCAATGAATTCAGCTTGTTGGGCCAAAGGAGCTTTGGGAAGAGCTTGACTATCAAGAGGTCACGATGGCATATCCAGCCTCACAGTGAGAGCTAGCAGAATTAGGTTTCGAATAGGAGCCACCAAAAAATATCACTATGGAAGTAGATTGCCCAACTTTCCTTCCAAGGAGTGGCTGGTGGTTTTGACCCATGAGCCTTCTGAGTAGCAGTCAAAAAGCCATAGGCACTATGACACCAGAGCTCCTCTTAAATCTTTTCAGGGAGTTAAAAGCTGTTCAGTTAAATTTTAGTAATCATGTATTGGGTAATCCTTACTATCAATTTCTGGAAGGAGTGGTGGGATTTAAACAAGCCACAGCATGCAGTTTAATATTAAGTGCATCCAGAAGGAGTACTTCATAGGAAATGAGTAGACTGGTGGAGAGATATTGGATCAAAGTAGAGTTAAGGATAGCAGGTACTGCATGGGAGCATAAACATTTAAAAATTTTCTCACACTTTATCTGCATTGTTTTTCACTAATTTAGCTATAGCAGCCATAGCCCTGAGGCAGGGAGGCAATCTCTCAGGTACAGGGACAAGCTGCAGGCTATAGTAACTTATTGGTCTCTGATGTTCTCCATCCTTCTAAATGTCTAAAGCATTTTCAGAGCCTTCATGTACAAACAGGGAAAAGTCTAGGTGATAGTTAGGAAAGCCTAATGCAGATGTGTTTCCTAGGGCTTCTTTAGTTTAATTATGACTTCCTGATCCTCTATTGCAATTTGGAATATATCTTGTTTGGAGGATTTCAAATATTTATATAGGGGTTTGGCTAATTTTATATAGGAAAAATTAGGACCCCAAGTTCTGCAATAGCTGCAAAGCTCCAGAAACCCATGTAATTGTTTCTTAGTTTGGGGGATAGGAAAAGCAATAATAGTTTCTTTCCACTTAGGATCAACAGAAATGCTTTCTGCAGAAACCAGATTACCTAAACACTCTACAGAAAGCTTGGCTAATTGTAGTTTTTCTCCAGAAACCTTTGCCCTCCAACAGCTAAATGTTTAAATAAGTTTATGCTGTCATCCATGCAGGATTTCTGGGAGTTTGAGCATATGATTAAGTCATTGACATATTGCAGTAATTGAGATTCACCTGTACATTGCAAGAGCTGTAAATCAGCATGGGGGAATTGAGAGAAATAACTGGGAGATTTGGTAAAACCTTGAGACATTACAGTCCAAGTAAATTGTAGTCCCCCAGCCCCAAAGGTGAAGGCAAACAAATATAGGCTCTCAAGATGGTGAGGAATACTGAAAAAGGTACCACAAAGATCAATAATAGTAAAATGTGTAGCATCTGAGGGAGTATTAGAAAGCAATAAGAGTTTGGGACTACTAGAAATCCAAGAGTAATACTGTGATTTATAACTCTTAAATCCTATACAAATCTCCTGTTGTTAGATTTCTTAAGGAATACAGAGGTGTTACAAGAACTGGTGCATGGGAAAATTAAGAAAGGAAGTCCTGAATAATAGGGGCAAATACCTTTTTTAGCTTCTCATTCAAGAAGATAGTGTGGAAGTCTCAGTAGAAGTTTAGAGGTGTCTAGGAAGGATGCATGTCAGGGTCATATCCTTTCACCATACTTATGCAATCTGTATGGTGATCAAATAATCTGAGAAGCTGGACTATGTGAAGAAGAACGTGGCATCAGGATTGGAGGAAGGCTGATTAACAACCTGCAATATGCATAGGACACAACCTTCCTTGCTGAAAGTGAAGGAATGAAGGAAACTTGAAGCACTTACTGATGAAGATCAAAGACTACAGTCTTCAGTATGGATTACATATCAACATAAAAAAAATGAAAATCCTCACAACTGGGCCAATAAGCAGTATTGCGATAAATGGAGAAAAGACTGAAGATATCAGGGATTTCATTTTACTTGGATCCACAGTGAAAACCCATGGAAGCAACAGTCAAGAAATCAGAAGTCATATTGTACTGGGCAAATCTGCTACAAAAGACCTCTTTAAAGTGTTGAAGAGCAAAGACATCTCTTTGAAGATAATGTATACCTGACCCAAGCCATGGTACTTTCAATCACCTCATATGCCTGTGGAAGCTGAACAATGAATAAGGAAGATCAGAGAAGAGGTGATGCCTTTGAATTATGGTGTTGGTGAAGAAATACTGAAAATACCATGGACTACCATAAGAACAAACAAATCTGTCTGGATGGAGTGCAGCCAGAATGCTCCTTGGAAGCGACAATGGCCAGACTTCGTCTTACTTACTTTGGTCATGTTATTAGAAGGGAGCATTCCCTGGAGAAGGATATCATGCTCGGTAAAGTAGAGGGTCTGCAAAAAAGGGGAAAACCCTCAACAAGATGGATTGACACAGTGGCTTCAACAACAGACTTAAGTATAACAAGGATTGTGAGGATGGCACATTACTAGGCACTGTTTCACTTAGTGAGTCAACTCAATGGCACCTAACAACAACAACCTGAACTTTAACTGGTTCCACTGATAAAACATGTCCTGCATCATTAGATATGGTGGGCCATAGTTTCAGGAATTAATAGGAAAAGGTCAGGGAGGAGTGGGCTAGAGGGGGTTTAGTTGTCCTTTTGCATGACTGATGATTGCAAACAGCAGCAAGCAGCTTCCTTTCTTTGAATTAGTTCTGATTCAGATCCCTCATTAGAGGTCTTCAGGAAGGAGTCTGGTAGATT
Organism: Orycteropus afer afer; assembly: GCF_000298275.1. Classification (NCBI taxonomy): domain Eukaryota; kingdom Metazoa; phylum Chordata; class Mammalia; order Tubulidentata; family Orycteropodidae; genus Orycteropus; species Orycteropus afer. The sequence goes on from NW_006921596.1 coordinate 6,590,000, forward strand.
TACTAATATTTCTCCTTTTTCTGAAAATTGTAAAATGGTTGGCAGACTTAGATGAAAGATCTTGGTCCAACAAATTAACACGAGTGTCAGGGCTAAGCTGAAAGGGGTGTAAATCTTCAATAGAGCCAAAGGAACTTGGAATAGGCTTTGAATGAATTTAAATCTGCTCTCGATTTATAAACCTCACAACTTTTGAACTTTTCATACTCCAGGGTGAGAGCTTTTGCAAACATGTGGGTTGAATTGCAGAGAATGTAGCACCGGTGTCAATTAAAAATTTGCAGCGTTCTTCATTAATATACATAGTAGTTTCTCTTTGCAGGTTAAGCGCCACCATAGGAAAAGCCCCTATTGTATCCCTGGAGCCCTCTCGTTCCATATCTGATTGAAGCGTTTCTGGCTTAAGCTGTTTCTTTAACTTATAATAATCCTTTCTTCAATGCCTAGGGGCCTCCAAAAGGCTTTGATTTATTTTACTGGTTAGGAGATTGCCATTGTAATTGTAACACCATTAACTTATTTGTTTCAGAGGTTTGTTTAGTGTCCAATGTCTGAGAAAATTCGTGAGCTAAATTGGCCAGCTTGGCAATGGAGCTACTTTCCAATTTAAATGATGCCTTTTTACTAGGGCTGAAAGTTCAGGTTTTAGGCCAGATATGAATACTGCTTTAAAACCTCCAGTAGCCCCAGGGGATGGTGGACAAGTCCTGGAATGTTCAGGAAAACTTTGAAACAATCTAGTCTGGTAATCATACACATTTTTGCCTTTATTTTATATGCAAGAGTGAGTTTTTGTTCAGTCTATTATTGGGGCAAAGCTTTTGGAATGGCCTCCAGCAATCTTTTATTGACAGCCCAAGAATCTTCAACAGTTTGGTCGCTGCTTTATTTAGGTCTAGAGCTAAATTATCTTTGGGATTTCTCTATTTGTTGTTGTTGTTGTTATGTGCCGTTGAGTCAGCCCTGACTCATAGCGACCCCTCCTTGGGTTTCTGAGGCAGTATCACTACGGAAGTAGGATTGCCCAACCTTCCTTCCGAGGAGTGGCTTGTGGGTTTGAACAACCAGCCTTCTGGTTAGCAGTCAAGTGCCTTAGCCACTATGCTACCAGAGCTCCCTTTCTCTATTTAGCCTGTACTATCTACAGTTGAGGAGCTCTGGTAGCACAGTGCCTAAGGCAATTGACTGCTAACCAGAAGGCCGGTGGTTCAAACCCACAAGCCACTCCTCGGAAGGAAGGTTGGGCAATCTACTTCCATAGTGATACTGCCTCGGAAACCCAAGGAGGGATCTCTATGAGTTGGGTCCGACTCGACGGCACACAACAACAAAAACAACCCACAGTTGGGACTCTCCAAGCCCAGTTATCACGTGGATTAGATGATATAAATCAGGGAGCCAAGTGGTAAGCCTTAATAAAGATTTTAATTCCTCAGTAAACTTACAAGGATCCTCTTGCAGTTTTGGTAATTTTATGTAATTCTGAGCATGTCTAAGGAGTAAAAGTCATGGGAGGATGCTCAATAACCGCACTGGGATGGATTTTAAAAGGCATTTGAGAAATAGGGTTTATGTTCTTAGTTATTTCTTTAGGGAAAAAGGGAAGTTCAGCCAAAGTATTAGTAGAGGAATCTTAAGTAGGATCAGAGAAGCAAGGAGACAGAGAAATATACAAAAGAGGATACAAATTACCCCTACTGATAGGAACCATAAAACCAGAAAATCGAGATTAGAAATTTGCCAGACTGTTTATTGCAAATTCTAGGATGTAGGGTCAGCATAGGAGACTCCGTGATGGTGGCCATCTTAATCTATAGATCAGCAGATGCCTGGATTGATCTGGAGGACGGAAACGTCACGAGTGCACCTGTTTACCAACTGCATAGCTTCCTCGTGATGTCCCCTGATGTTGCTGTAAGCCAACTGAAAAATGTCGGCAGTCCGACTAGCATGCTACACACCTAGTTTTGCTGTCCCACTGTACAGCTTCGTGCAGTGTTTCATTAAAGGCTTGCTTTCTATAAACTACTTCTGCCTCTGAGAGCAATTCTTTCTCTCCAGAAGACAAGAACCCATTTGGGGTCTTATGGGGCCCCACTCCTATAACAAAGCTATTTTACTCTCATCCTCTGGTAGCATAGTGCCTAAGGCACTTGACTGCTAACCAGAAGTCTGGTGGTTCAAACCCACCAGTCACTCCTTGGAAGGAAGATGGGCAATCTACTTCTGCAGTGATACTGCCTCGGAAACCCAAGGAGGGGTCACTATGAGTCGGGTCTGACTCGACAGCATGTAACAACACAATAAACAACATCTTCTATAAGCTTCAAAACCCCAATTTAAAAAAAGCGTCCCATTGTTTCTGTTTAATTTGGGAGTCTTTCTCTTATAACTGGCTGCATAGAAAATTCAATTTAGATAATTCTAAAGAATAAAAAGTGGCCAGACATTTTCCAGATTGTCCTTAGTGAAAAAATGCTAAACGGGTAAGTATAAACCAGTAGCAGGGCCATAGTGTTTGTCCATGTATCAGGCAAGAGTCCCAGAAGCCAAACTCATTGCCGTCGAGTTGAATCCAACTCATAGCCACCCTTTCTTGGGTTTCCCAAGCTGGTATCTCTACAGAAGTAGATTGCCCAGTCTTCCTTCTGAGGAGTGGCTGGCGAGTTTGAACCACCAGCCTCCTGGTTAACAGTCAAATGCCTTAGGCACTACGCCACCAGAGCTCCCAAGTTTGTTCAAAGTTGTAGGACTCTCAGACTCAGCAAAAACCCTGATGGGAATTACTGCAGGGTTTGGACACTAAATTTTGCTTATACCAATGTGTGCTTTGTTGCAGGGGTGTTGTCTTATGACCAGCGGGCAGCCTATTGCTTCCGGCCTGTCCTCTGTACTGATTTATCCTGTGACAGGAGTCTTTAGCAGTCTTTTATGGCTGGTGACTGCCCTACCAACATTTACTGGTTGTTCTGTGCCCTTTATTTTCTTGTGGCTTATAGAGCTCGAGTTTCTACAGACTTGAAAACTCCTAGGACAGTTAATTGCCCAGAACCTCACACTACTACCACTAGCAGAGCCAAAATTTAACAATAATTCTTGCAAGACCACAATGAATGCAGAGAAGACAAATCAAGACAGACAAGAAGAAAAGAAAACTAGAATCCTTCAATAATTCTTGGAGAACTTGACATAAGAAAGCAGAGCTCAAGATTCAAAAAGGCTTACCCCAGCTAGTCCAGAGAATATGTAGAAATGGATGAGCTTCAATGGCTTGTGCTAGCACTGGAACTCCAGCTCCTTGTTCTCTTGGGGCCACTGAAGATAAGGCTTCTTCAAAATCCCTGCTCCTGACACCAAGAAATGCCAAAGAGCAAAATGGAGCTTCTGTTAAAATTAAAGCAAAGAGTTTATTGAAGGAACAAAGTGATCTGGAATTGGGCAGCACTTCATGAGGATTCACCAAAGTATTGCAATGAAAGGAATTTTTCAAAGAGCTTAAATATAGAAAATCCAGGAACTTATTAAGAAAACAATTCTGATTGATATTTACAAAATTCAGATTGATATTTACAAAACAACAACAACAACACATGCTTTAACAGATACAAGACAATGGCAAGATTCTTTAAACGTTATTTTGCTAATTGTAAAATTGGTGTCATTTAACAGCTTATTGTAAGGCTATTTCGAGGGCCAGCCTGAGTGAATGTTCTTCCTGGGAGCATGCTGTGAGAGGAAGAGGGAGGAGAGGAGCTGTAGGCTTCCCGAGGCATGCTGACTAGCTGATTTTTTTTTTTACTTTTTTTTTGACTAGCTGATTTTGAAGGTCAGCTCAGAAATAAGCAGTAAACAGCAAACACGGAGTCAAGCCTGTATCTTTGACAGAAGCCTCTCTATGTCAAGCACCTAGTTCTTTTGAGCTCCTTCACACCTTTTATCTTCTTTTATCCATCCTGTGTCGTTCAATATTTTGCCCATAGAAGCCTTTAATATTGCCACTTGAGGCTTGAACTTTTTCTTCTGTTATGCTCTATTTTAGCGACATTGCTATGTTTCCAGTGTTCACATAATAATTTACCCTGAAACACGGCTTCCAGTTTGACCCTAGAGTTACTCCTTCAAAAGAGACCAATGCCTAAGGCAAATGCTCCCTACTAAGCTGCTTCTTAGGTTATTGTTTGACCCACAGTGACTTTGTTTTTTGTTGTTATGTGCTGTGGAGTCAGACCGCCTCAATAGCCCTTGGGTTTCGACTGCCCAATCTTCCTTCCGAGGAGTGGCTAGTGGGTTTGAACTGCCAGGTTAGCAGTCAAGTGCTTCAGGCACTATGTTACCAGAGCTCCTAAACTTTAGGAAATCAGTTTTCTCAAGGCTCAAGGTTCAAAAGAAGATCTCAAGGGCAATGGCCTGAGTAGATCACTGCATCTTTATGGACCCCAGAAATCTGGATTTCAGGAGAATTAGACTTTCTCAAGAGACAGAGAGGTTAGGATTTCAATACATATGAGTCGAATTGACTTAACAGCAGCGTTTTTTTTTCTTTTAGGAAGTGTGTAAAGTACTCTGGTGATGTAGTGGATAAGGCATTTAGCTGCTAATCAGAAGCCATCATGGCACAGTGGTTAAGTGCTCAGCTGCTAACCAAAACGTCAGCAATTCAAACCCACCAGCCACTCACTGGGAGAAAGATGTGGCAGTCTGCTTTTGTAAAGATTACAGACTTGGAAACCTTATGGGGCAGCTACTCTGCCCTTAAGGGTTGCTATGAGTAGGAATCAATGACACTGTACACAACAGCAAGGAAGTGTGTGGCGAGGCAGGAACTGGAGTTTTGGCCCCTCTTCACCATCTGGCCTCTCTTCCTCACTCAAGAGACATGTCTGGGCAGGCCCAGGGAGCAGCCTGAAAGTCTTTAGTTCTTAAGGCTCAGCTGGCAGCATAGGTCCCTGCCCCTGCAAGGCAGCGGAGCCAAAGACAAGTAGCACTGGGGCTTTGTCCTCAGCTGAACCCCCACTCACTGCATGAGTGGATGGCACAGGGCTCTCACACCACTTCTGACAGAGGTGGTTGCTCTGTGACCTTTAAATGTGTTATTCAACCTCTCCGAGCCTCAGGTCTTAAAGCCATAACGAAAATACGTAACAGTAAGTAACTAACTCATGGATGGCTCTGTGGTTAAAGATTTGGCTGCTAATCAAAAGATCAGCGGTTCAAACCTACCAGCCACTCCACGTGAGAAAGATGTAGCAATCTCCTTCCATAAAGATTTACAGCCTTGGAAACCCTATGGGGCAGTTCTACTCTGTCTTTAGGACTGCTGAGTAAGAATCAACTAGATGGTGTGTGTGTGTATTTTTTTGGTACCTCATGAGATGATTGTTAGGACCCAAAGATATGTTGGGTTCCCCTTCACCAGGGCTCCCTCAACCCAAAGGATAACGCCACCCGAAATCACTCACGAAAGACATCTCTTGATGCAAAAGCAGGAGGCGTTTATTCAAGGTTCCAGCGCACTGGGGCTCGACTCATATCCCACGCAGGGGCAGAGGAGTTGAGCCCCAAGCATCTAACACACACACTATTTAAAGGTACATTAGAAAAAGGCGGAGGGGAGGTGTGGGTGGAGGGAGTACAAGTGATTAGTCAGGGGAGGGGAGTGGACAGAGGGAATTCAGGAGATAGGTTAATTTCAAACTTTGGCGTGAGTAAAACACAAATGATTTGCTATTTTAAACATAGTCTTTCTGGAGGGAAATGCAGGGTACAAGTAATTGGTTGGTTCAAACATTAACTCTTTGGAGGGAGTGCGGATGGCTGATGTCATTTTCTGAAAATTGTTTACGTTCAGTTCTTCTTCTCTAATTCTGAGAACTAGGTTCAGGGCTTAGTTATCTACAGTTCTGGGAATTGTTTACTAAAACTATATGTTTCCCAGTTCCTGGAACTGGGGTCCTTTTGCTGGTCTTAATAATGGCCTCTTATTGCTATAGTAAAATATTACATTTTAATTTTACTTTTAATTTTGCATCTCTAATTTTGTATTTAAATTTTTAATTCCACAGATACATTACAAGTGTCTCAGTGAACCGAATAAATGTTGATTAGTAAAAATAGGGAAAGTGACTTGCCAAAGGTCACAAGGCTAAGTTGGTGGCTGCGACAAGAAGCCAGGTCTCCTGACCTGGTTTACCTCCTAGAAAGATTCAGAGAGCAGTGCATGCATCTTGCTGCACCCCCCACCCCCCAAGTGCCAGAAGACTTGTAGATACATGTGGCAGGCCCGGAGCCTGGGTTTTATATTTGGCAGCTGCTAAGCGAATCCCGCTGGGTAGTGGGTGATGCAGCTCTGAGGATTAACATTTATAAAGTGGCTGGATCTCTTCTGGTGGTTCAGGCAGAGCTCTGTGATTTATTGGCATTTCAGAAAAAGTTGTCAACCTACCCTGGGCTGCTCCTTCCCTCCCCAGCTCCAGCCAGTCAGGAGGCTCTGCCCACACCCTGTGCCAATCCCAGTGGAGGCAGGATGTGGGTGGCATCTTTGGGGTAGGGATTGATCTGACCACAGAGGATCAAGGGGGATTCAAAGCCATTTGCTGAGGGGTGTGCAGTGCAAACTCCCCCCTTCCCCACAAACATTTCAGTCACTTCAACAACATTGCTCACTAGTAAGTGTGTGCAAGTTGATTCCCAAGAGTAGGGCAGTGCAGGGGAACTCCAGGAAATCTGGGTTTCGAGCTCTGGGGTGTTTGGTGAGAACAAGAGGCTAGCTTCTTGGATTCAGGGGCTGAAGATGAAGATGAAGGGATACCCTGACTGCCATCTGCAGGGTGGGGCAGAGGGGACCGGGGAGGAAAACTTCTCCTTTTTGTCTTACTCCAAAAAGCAGTTTTTCTCTTTTCACCAGGACCATTAATTATTTTTATTATAATTTTTAAAATATCACTTACATGGCATTGACTTCCTGTTTGGGGTGATGAAAAACTTGTGGAAATGGATAGTGATGATGGTTGCACAGCACAGTGAATATAATTAATGCCGCAGAATTGTGCATTCAAAAATGGTTAAAATGCCCAACTTTTTGTTTATATATTTTACAAAGTTTAAAACTCAATTTAAAGACGTTTAGTAACCTGACAAGATACTGTGAAGGAGAAATGAAGGATGAGAGAGGACTGATGAAACTGGCTGATCCTAGGAGAGGAGCCAACATGGGAGCTCTGGCATACAGGTCAGGGTGTGCCATGGGGACAGCCTTTCAGTAACACCACCCCAAAATGAGCAAAAGTCTCCGTAGTTCACAAAGCACCATGAGGTCCTTACATGTTGCTGACCCACACAACACACCTACAAAATGGGTGGAGCAAATATAACCATCACCCCTATTTTACAGATGAGGAAATGGGCTTTGGAGAAGATGCCATGACTTTCCAAAGCTCCCTGTGACACTTCTGGGTGAACTCAGTCCTGCAGGCACACAGCTGGCAGCAGAACTCCATCTATCAGATGTTTTGGGCACAGCACAGCTGTACCCAGAAGCCCTGGCCTGAACTTAAGCCATGGTCTCTGAACTCCAAAGGCCCAGTTCCTTCTCCACCCCAGAGCAGTGCCTGGAACAATGAAAGTGGAGTATGAAGGGTCTAGAATACCTGGATAGGAGAGGATCCCTGGCAGGACATGAAAGCGAACATGGTACTGGAATGGGGGTTGTCATGGGTTGAACTGAGTCCCAAAACGTATGTGTCAACTTGGCTAGCCCATGATTCTCAGTGGTTTGCAGTTATGTAATGATATAATATGGCAGTTATGTCATGATCCCCTATGATGTGATCTGATGTCATATGCCAATCAGTTGTAAAAGATTAAGGGTGGGACACAACACCCTTAATCCTATCATAGCCCTTATCCAATGTAAGGGGTGTTTCTCTGCATGTGGCCTGCAACCCCTTTTATCTTACAAATAAAAGGAGAAGCAAGCAAGCAAGCAGTGAGAGAGAGAGGGACTAACTACCACCAAGAAAGAAGAACCAGGAGCAAAGCGAGTCCTTTGGATCGAGGGTCCCTATGCTGGGATCCTCCTAGGACCAAGATACACACAGAGAAAGCCTTTCCCTAGAGCTGGTACCCTAAATTTGGACTTCTAAATTTGCACCTCCTAAACTGTGAGAGAATAAATTACTGTTTGTTAAAGTCATCCCTTGTATTTGTTATAGTAGCACTAGACAACTCAGACGGGATCATCGAGGCACACAGTAAGATATGCCACAAGCAGTCATGGCTTGCAGATATATGCTCATCCTGGCAAGTAACCAGCCAATGCTGGTTCTCTACCAGATCTTGGTAGAGACTTCTTCATGCTGTTTATAAAAACTGAAATCCAACCAAAAAATGCCCCAAACACTCCTATCTCCTGGCATCATGAAGCTAGAGGCTTGTTTCACCTCTCCTACTTCAGGAGAAGGAAGAGGCCGTCCACTTCTCAAAGAATTGGCCAGGAAAAACCTTATGAATAGCAAAGAAACACTGTTTGGTACATTACC
>NW_006921596.1:6601128-6615667 GCF_000298275.1 Orycteropus afer afer
AGGCCCTCAACAAGATGGACTGACATGGTGGCTGCAATGATGGGTTCAAGTATAGCAGGGATTATGAGGCTGGTGCAGGATCGGGCAGTGTTTCGTTCTGCTGTGCATGGGGTTGCTATGAGTCGGAAACGACTCAACGGCACTTAACAACAATAACAACAACAACTTTATTAAAGCTCCACAGTGGGGAGGACAAGGGCCCCTTTCCCATAGTATGTAGTTCATCTGACTCATCCCTGCTGCTGAACTTGGTGAGCAGCCTCCAAGTGCCAGGTCTGGGCCAACCTCAGCAAGGAAACAATGAAGATGTAGCCCAAGAGAAGGTCTGACATGGTGGGCATGGTTCAGATCTAGAGGCTTAGTCTTGCAGTAATGCTTCTGTTCAGTTGCCTGTCCATCTGTCTACTCATCCACACTATACAAGTGCCCACTTGAGGTAGAAGTCAAAACTATATGGAGGTGGGGAGAGGCTGAGCCTACAAGGTATCTTTTCCCTTGGTGCTGGTTGATTCATCACTGTCTTTGGTCCAGCCCTCAGGCCATCCTCCCAGCATTCATCATCTGGATGTGGTAAGCATCTCAGAGCACATGGGACTCAGAAACACTGACTCACACCTCAAAGCCCTCGGACACAGAAGCAAAATCATATGTTGTTATTAGTTGCTATTGATGTTGACTCATGGCAATCTTATTTATAATAGAATAAAACACTGCCTCGCCCTGCAACATCTTCATGATTGTTGGTATGTTTGAGTCCACTTTGTGGTCATTGTCAAACCATCCCATTTTTCACTAGTTAAGCTAAACTACTGTTTGGTTTTAAGAAGACCTCCTGGGATATTTTTGTTTTAAAGTTTAAAGATTATCTCCAGACAAGAGTTTCAGGGGTTTACCCAGCTTCTATGGCTCCAAAAAGTCTGAAGTCCATGAGAATTTGAAATTCTGTTCTATATTTTCCCCCTTTGATCAGGATTCTTCTATGGAACCTTTTATCAAAATGTTCCATAATGGTAGCCAGGTACCATCCAGTTCTTTTGGTCTCATGGCAAAGGAAGCAGTTGTTCATAGAGGCAATTAACCACACATTCCATCTCCTCCTCCTGATTCTCCTTCCTCCTCTGTTGCTCCAGGCAAACAGGGACCAACTGTCATTCTGTGGCTCCATAAGGTTTTCAATGGCTGATGTTTTGGAGAACACAGGTGACCTTCCCCACTGTCCTCTACCCCTCACTCTCACCCTAGGCCTCCAAGCCTGCCTCTGATGCACACCTGCTGTGTAACATGGAAGTATGAGTAGGCACACACCCTTTATTAAACTAGAGGAGGACAGTGTGCTGTGAAAACAGGGAAGCAGTGAGCATTTGGAACACAACAAAATATGTTTCAAGGCCCACAGAGTGCATCAATCAGATAATATGTGTATTGTAAAGTATACATCACCACCTATGAGATACACTAGCTAAAAATGTTTAACTTGAATTCATCAAGTAGAGGACCCAAGTAAATGACACCACACAACATTAACTGGACAAACTCAGAAGGTAAGGTACTGTCCAGGACCAGTGGTCTTCTTTAACAAATTTAGTCCTGGATTGGATACTATTTTGGACAAAGTGGGGGAAATCTGATTGTTATCTGGTTATTACATGATATGAACATTTATTGAAATGGAAGGAAGACTTTTGACTGAATAGTTTACAAAATTATGTATCAGACAAATGCTCTTACACCTCAAATGTGAACTCAGTGTGTGCTTCACAGAACTCAACCTGTGACACCAGCTATCAGTATTGGGCTATTATGGGCTGCATACTATATGTTAATGGTATTCTCATCTGTCATCAAGTAGGTCCCTGACTCACAGTGACTTCATGCACAATCAGATCAGACTGTTGTGACACAGAGTTTTCATTGGCTGATTTTTGGAAGTAGATCACCAGGCCTTTCTTCCCACTCAGTCTCAATCTGGAAGCTCCACTGAAATCTATTCAGAATCAAAGCAACCCACAAGCCTCCACTGACAGATGGGTGGTGGCTGCAAATGACACTGGCCAAGAGTTGAACTTGGGTTTCTAACATGGAAGATAAGAGTTCTACCTACTACTGAACCACCACTGGACCCAAGAGTATTATATCAGTGTTAAATTTCTTGAGTATGGTAATAGTATGGTGATGGTGTAGGAGAATGCTTCTGGTTTTGGGAGATACATACTAAGGCCTACTAAGGTATTTAGGGAGGGAGGGAAGAAGGGTCATGATATAGCAACTTATTCTCAAATGGTTAATATATAATCTATACGTCTGTAGACATATATATATACATGTTAGAGAGACAAGAAACAAAGCAAATGTAGCAAAATGGTACAAATTCGTAAATTTAGGTGAAATGTTTACAGATGCTCATCATACTGTGTTTTCAACTTATGGTAGCTTTGAAAACTTTCAAAATAAAAGTTGAGAGAAAAAAAGTGTTGTATGACCTCGTTTTGGTAAAAACAATACATGTACATATCTACGAACAGAAAAAATGTGGAAGGATATATACTAAGGGGCTATAGTGGTAATCTCTAGGTGGTTAGAAATATGTTTTTGTTTTTGCTTTTCAATATATTATCACTTTCTAAAATTCACAAGTACTTCTTTTCCAAATTCACAAGTAATAAAAGTTATTAAAATAATTCAGTATTAAATTGTTATATTAGTATTTAAAAGTAATAAAAGCCTGTAGCGCAAAGAGAAATGAAGTCCTGATGAACATTGGAAACATTATGAGTGAAATGTCAGTCACAAAAGGACAAGTATTGTGTATTCCACTTATATGAAATATCTAGAGTAGCAACTATATAGAGATTAAAGTTTATTAGCAGTTACCAGAGGAAGGAGGGAGTGGGAAAGGAGGACTCAATGCTTAGGGGACACTGAGCATCTGTTAATGGCGATGGTATAACTTGAGAACAGGTAAGAGTGATAGCTGAAGAACATGATGAACATAATTAATGTCACTAAACTATACATATAAAGACTGTTGAAATGTCAAATGTTGTGTTAAATATATATTTACCATATTAGAAATAAATACAGCTTATGGCAGAGGAAAAGCTAGGGTTATCTTTGATTCAGGGCGGGCAGTGGCCTGGAGAAGGACGTCAACTACCCGTGCCCCCAACAAATGAGGTTAAAAGCAAACGAAACTCTAGCAGAAGGCAGGAGTTTGTGTGCAAGAAGCACCCCAGGGGTAGGCCACAATAAGCCAGCCCTGGGACTAGCAGGTGGGAGTTTGTGTGCATGGAGCACCCTGGGGGCAGGCTGCAGTAAGCCAGCCCTGGAGCAGTGGAAGGCGGGTGCTGGCATCCCAGGGGCAGGCTGGGTAAGCAAGCAGGGCAGGGGAGACCAGGAAATGAGAAGAGCAGTTTGGAACAGCTAAGGGAGACAAACTTGTCTGTTTGTCATACTGTGGTGGCTTGAGTGTTCCTGTGAGGCTGGAGGCTATGCCACCAGTGTTTCAAATGCCAGCAGGGTTATCCATGGTGGACAGGTTTCAGTAGAGCTTCTAGACTAAGACAGACTCGGAAGAAGGAAGAGGCCATCCACGTCTCAAAGATTTGGCCGGTGAAAACCTTATGAATAGCAGTGAAACACTGTCTGATATATTCCTGGCAAATTTTGTCAATAGCCCTGAAACACTGTCTGATATAGTTCCAGAAGATGAGCCCCTTAGGTCGGAAGGCACTCAAATATGACTGGAGAAGAGCTGCCTCCGCAGAGTAGAGCCAACCTTAATGATGTGGACGGAATAAAGCTTTTGAGACCCCCATTTGCTGATATGGCATGCCTCAAGATGAGAAGAAACAGCTGTGAACATCCATTACTAATCAGAACATGGAATGTACAAAGTATGAATCTAGGAAAATTGGAGGTTGTAAAAAATGAAATGGAACACATAAAGATCGATATCCTGGGCATCAGTGAGCTGAAATGGACTGGTTTTGGCCATTTTGAATCAGACAACCATATGATTTACCAAGCTGGGAATGACAAATTGAAGAAGAATGGCATGGCATTCATCATCACAAAGAATATTTCAAGATCTGTCCTGAAGTACAATGCTGTCAGTGATAGGATCCTATCCATATGCCTACAAGTAAAAAACAAGTTAATACTATTATTCAAATTTATGCACCAACCACCAAAGCCAAAGATGAAGAAATTGAAGATTTTTACCCTGCAGTCTGAAATTGACTGAACATAAAATCAAGATATGTTAATTATCACCAGAATGCAAAATTTGGAAATAAAGAAGAATCACCAATAGTTGGAAAATATGGCCTTCATGATAGAAATGCTGCTGGAGATTGCATGATAGAATTTTGCAAGACCAACAACTTATTGATTGCAAATACCGTTTTTCCAACAACACAATCAGTGGCTATACACACGGACTTCACCAGAGTACACAGGCATGAGATTGACTAAATCTGTGTTAAGAGACAGATCAATAGAGAAGCTCAGTATCTGCAGCCAAAACAAGGCTAGGAGCTGACTGTGGAACAGACCATCAACTGTTCAACTGCAAGTTCAAGTTGAAGCTGAAGACAATTAAAACAAGACCACAAAAGATAAAATATGACCTTGATTATATGTCTCCTGAATTTAGAGACCATCTAAAGAATAGATTTGATGCATTGAACACCAATGACTGAAAACAAGAGGAATTGTGGGATGACCCCAAAAACATCACCCATTAAGACAGCAAAAGGTAATTAAAAAGATAGGAAAGGAAGACCAACATGGATGTCAGAAGAGACTCTGAAACTTGCCCTTGAACATAGAATAGCTAAAGCAAATGGAAGAATGGACAGGATAAAAGAGCTGAACAGAAGATTTTAAAGAGGAGTTTGAGAAGACTAAGTCAATTATTATAATGAAATGTGCAAAGATCTGGAGTTAGAAAACCAAAAGGGAAGAACACGCTCAGCATTTCTCAAGCTGAAAGAACTGAGGAAAAAATTTAAGCCTCGAATTGCAATACTGAAAGATTCCATGGGCAATATGCTAAATGATGCAGGAAACATCAAAAGAAGATGGATGGAATACAGAGTCACTATACCAAAAAGAATTGATTGATGATCATCCATTTCAGGAGGTGGCATATGATTAAGAATCAATGTATTGAAGAAGTTGAAGCTGCATTGAAGGAATTGATGAAAAACACAGCTCCAGGAATAAACAGAATACCCACTGAGATGTTTCAACAAATGGATGCCATGCTGGAGGCACTCACTCGGCTATGCCAAGAGATTTGGAAGATAGCTACCTGGTCAATTGACTGGAAGAGATGCATGTTTGTATCCATTCCAAAGAAAAGTGATCCCACAGAACGTGGAAATTACCAAACAATATCATTGATATCACACGCAAGTAAAATCTTACTGATGATAATTCAAAAATGGTTGCAGCAGTATATTGACAGAGAATTTCCAAAGGTGCAAGCTGGATTCAGAAGAGGATGTGGAACGAGGATATCATTGCTGACATCAGATGGATCTTGGCTCAAAGAGAGAATACCAGAAAGATGTTTACTTTTGTTTTATTGACTATACAAAGGCATTAAATTGTATGGATCATAACAAATTGTGGATAACATTAAGAATGGGAATTCCAGAACACTTAATTGTACTCATGACGAAACTGTGCATAGATCAGAAGGCTGTCATTCAAACAGAACAAGGGGATACTCCATGGTGTAAAATCAGGAAGAGAGTGTGTCAGGGTTGTATCCTTTCACCATACTTATTCAATCTGTATGCTGAGCAAATAATCTGAGAAGATGGACTATCTGAAGAAGAACATGGCAGCAGGATTGGAGGAAGGCTCATTAACAACCTGAGATATGCAGATGATACAACTTTCCTTGCTAAAAGTAAGGATGACTTGGAGCACTTACTGATGAAGATTAAAGACTACAGTCTGCAGTATGGATTACACCTCAATTAAAAGAAGACAAAAATCCTCACAACTGGACCAGTAAGCATCATCATGATGAATGTGATGTTAAATATATATTTAAAAATATTAGATTTATATTTGACTGAAGTTGTCAAAGACTTCATATTACTCGGTTCTACAATCAACTCCAATGGAAATAGCAGTCGCGACATCAAAAGATGTATTGCATTGTGCAAATCTGTTGTAAAAGATTCTTTCAAGTGCTGAAAAGCAAAGATACCTCCTTGAAGATTAAGATGCACCTAACCCAAGCCATAGTATTTTCAATCGCCTTATATGCATATGAGAGCTGGACAATGAATTAGGAAGACTGAAGAAGAGCTGATACTTTTGAATTGTAGTGTTGTTGAAGAATGCTGAAAGTATCATGGACTGCTGAAAGAACTAACAAATCTGTCCTGGAAGAAGTGCAGCCGGAATACTTCTTGGAAGAGTGAATAGCCAGGCTTCGTCTCACTTACTTTGGTCATGTTGTCAGAAAGCACCATTCTCTGGAGAAGGATGTCATGCTTGGTAAACTGTAGGGTCAATGAGAGAAAGATGTAGCAGTCTACTTCGTAAAGATTTACAGCTTTGTAAACCCTGGGAAAGTTCTACTCTGTTCTTTGGGGTCACTCTTGAGTTGGAATCGACTCTACAGCAATGGGTTTTGTTTTCTTTTTTTCTCTAATCCTGCCTCATTAAAATCATGGAAGTTAGGATTTATAACACATAGGATAATTACCTCAGATCACAAAATGAAGGATAATGACATAATACTGAGAATCATAGCCTAGCCAAGCTGATATATTTTTAGGGCATACAGTTCAATCCATAACACTCTACCATCTGGACCCCCAAATTCATGTCCTTGTCATATGTAAAATACATTCACCCCATTGTATCATCCCAAAAGTCTCAAATGAACTCCAAGTCCAAAATCTTCTGGGGTAAAATTCCTCTTCATCTGTGAACCTGTGGAATCTAGAACACAAGTTATCTGTTTCCGAAGTACAATGGGAGAAGAATCCCAAGGTAGATATTTCTATTAAAAATGGGAGAAAATGGTGGGAAATTAAGGGATAACGGGCATCAAGCAAATAAAAAGCCCAGTAGACATTACTCTCAAGGTTTGAAAATAATCCTCTATCCTCTGAGACCATCTAGACTGTGGTCCTGGCCTCCAGACTCTAGGTAGTGGCCATGCTTCCAGGATTCTTGGTGGAGGCTCTTTGGCCCTGGGCTTCAGCTCCACCTTCAGGGCCACTGGGATGGTAACTTTGCTCCCTCAGCTTTGGGTGGCCCCATTCTCCTACTCCATCTAAGTGGTGACCCCACCTCCCTTGCGCATGGCAGCCTTGCTCCTTCAGCTTTCAGCAACAGATCTGTTCTATCCCCCTGGCACTCATGAACCAAGTTAGTGCAGATCTGAGTCTTTGAAACCTAGGAGGCCATGGCCCCACTCTTTGAGACCCAGCAGGCTGTGGTCCCACTTTTTGAGATCCCCGGGGTTGTAGCCCTACTTTTTGAAAATAAGGCAGCTCTGCATTCCTTGTCTCTTTAGTTTCTGCTTCCTGGTCCTTGACCTCTTGGCCCCTTAGCCACTAGGACCTCTTGGGCCAGTGTGGCCTCTGCCCTGCTTGGGCAAGCATCACAAAGCTCTACTGATAAGTGCCCAGAGACACCCATTCCACCAGTAAGTCTCAGGCCAAAGGCACTCAGCTCTCAGTTCATGGGTAGGCAAGCCCAGCTCCCTCAACAAGTGTCCAGAGACACTCTACTCCTCCAGGAAACCTCCTGCCCAAAGGCACTTGGCCCCTTCACTCCATGAGTTGGTTTCCATGCCATCTCATGCCAGTCTCCTGGCTTGGCTGCCACCATTTCTCTGCCTTTGCTTCTTACTGACTGCATTGTATCCAGTATTAGAGCTTTTTTTTTTTTTTTTGGTGAAGTTTTTATTGTACTTTGAGTGAGAGTATAAAGACCAATTTGGTTTTCTATTCAACAATTTATACACATTTTGTTTTGTGACATTGATTGCAATCCCCTCAATTTAACAGCACTCTTTCCACTCCCTCTCTGGGTTTCCCATTTCCATTTGTCCTTTCCTGCCTTCTACTTTGTTTTTGGGCAAATGCTGCTCTTTTGTCTCATATGTTTTTTTTTTTTTTTCCCTTCCATCTCTGAAGAGAAGCAACATTATCCCAAAGTGGGCAGCACTCCAAGCACACTGACCAAGATCAAGGGAACTCTAAACTTTAGGGGCTAAGACTTACTAATTTCTTATTCATGGGTCTCTCTGGAGTTACACCCTGTCTTATTGATTGCTGATAGGATCTGCAGCATTCACTCCATCAAGCAGAATTTGAGTCTCTCAAGTCTTTGGAGTTATTTGAAGAAGCTGTGATCCTTTCATCTCTTCTGGTTTCATTGGAGCTTGTTCTATTCCCTTTCATCTCCAGCTCAGCATTACGAAAGGTGTAATGGCATGAGCTCCTGGAGTCTGGATGTGTATAAAAGTACACAGACATATTCTGAGCAATCAGAATTAATCATGTGGCACCTGTATCCTGCTCCCTTTATCATCACAGGCTTTTATTTTATTTTAAATAAGTCTGGGGTGGGGGTTGTGCAACACCCCCTGCCCCATTTAGTGGTCACTTTTAGTCAGAGACACACAGGCTCCCAATTACTGCCAGCTTGAGCAATCTATTCAGAGTCTTCCATTGTTTGGGAAGTCTGTCCATCTTCTTAACAGGCTGTCCTTATCCTCCTCCAGAAAAGTGCTTGGAACACTTCAGAAAGTCTTCTTGCTTGATTCCTTTCAGTGCCAGACAGTCCAGCATGTTTCTTACATAGGCCCTTTTATTTCCTTGAGTGCAAGATTCCCAATGGATTATAAATTACTTGGGGTCAAAGACTGTATATCCTAAAATTCCCTTAAGAACATCATATAGAACCGTGGGAGGGCATAAAGGTACACACAAATCTATAGATATAGGTTTGGCTGTGGATATTTCTATATATGTAATTGTAGGTACTATATGTATATTAGGGAGCTCTGGTAGCATAGTGTCTAAGGCATCGGACTGCTAACCAGAAGGCTGGTGGTTCACACCCACCAGCCACTCCTCAGAAGGAAGGTTGGGCAATCTACTTCTGTAGCAACACCTCCTCAGAAACCCAAGGAGGGGTTGCTATGAGTCGATCCAACTTGATAGCAGTGAGTTATATGCATATTAAGGAGCTGTTCTGGTTACCTAGTGACACTCTGACAAGAATATGTCACAAATGGGATGGCCTTAACAAACAGGAGTTTATTCTCTCACAGTTTGGGAGGCTAGAAGTCTGAGTTCAAAATGCCAGGCTCTTGGGGCTGTGTGAAAGTTTCATCACCTTGGGTTTCAGCTCTGCCTCTTGTTCCTGGCCCACTGAAGCTAGAGGAATCTCTTCACTCAGGCAGGTACTGGCTGCTGAGTCTAACAAGCCCACGGTCGACAAATAAAATGGCATAATCTCGATGTTACCAAACCACATGGCAGACTATTAATTCAAGACCATTGTAAGTCTCAAGGTTGGCAGAGTATGGCAGACTGCTGAACAATGACATGGCTACATGCAGGGTTCAAGCGTGCCATAAGCTAAAGACCATTTCCAAAGCTATTTCTTATACACAGGAAGCAGACCACATACCCAAAGGCAGCTACTCACAATAGATTCCACCATGGAGTTGATTCCTAGTCTCATCATGGGGAATACTACATCCAGCTGCCCAGCCACTCAACCAGGCCTAACCAAGTTGACACACAAACTTAACCTCACAGGAGCTCTGGTGGCGCAGTGCCTATGGAATTTAACTGCTAACTCAAAGGCTGGAAGTTCAAACCCACCAGCCATTCTGCGAAAGGAAAATGGGACAATCTACTTTCCTAAAGATTTACTGCCTCGGAAACCTAATGGGGGTCGCTATGAGTCAGAATTGACTCAGGGGTTTGGTTTGGTTTTTGGTTTATAGGCATATTAAGGAGCTCTGATGGCATAGTGGATAAGGCATTTGGCTGCTAAGCAGAAGGCTGAAGGTTCAAACCTACCAGCTCCTCTGTGGAAGGAAGATGGGGCAATCTACTTCCATAAAGATTAGCAGTCTCAGAAACCCAATAGGGGTTGCTACAAGTCAGAATTGACTCAATGGCAGTAAGCCTCTTTTTTTTTTTTTTTAAATATATATAAATATATACATTAATATAGATAATAGAGGACACAAGGGGGACAGCTATGGAAAATTCTCAGACATAACCAGACATCTCACAGGATAAAGTTCCTAGGCCAAAGGCAAAGGACCACAGACTTGGGAGACATGTATAGCAACTGGAACAATGCAGTTCATAACTACCATGTTCTTCATCCTATTTGGGTGAGTAGCATATGGGGTCTTAAAAGCTTGCAAGTGGTCAGCTAAGATACAACTATTTGTCTCTTCTGTTCCAGAGCAAAAGTGAATGAAAACCAGAGCCTCAAGGGATCAGTTAGTCCAAAGAATTAACAGACCACATAAACCACAGCTTACATGACCCTGAGACTAGAAGAATTAGATGGTGCCACCTACCACTACCAACCACTCTGACTAGGATCACAACAGAGGACCTCAGAACAGAAGAAAAATGTAGAGCAAAAATCAAATTCACTAAAAAGACTAGACTTATTGGTCTGACAGAGACTGAAGGAAGTTCCAAGACTACAGCCCAAAGACACTTTTCTGACCCAGAAGGGCATTCACCATTCCCGGGGTCCCCCTTTTAGCCAAACAATGCGCAGGTCCATAAAGTAAACAATACACTCAAGAGGAAAGTGTTCCTTAGAACAATCAATTATACAACAACAAAAGTACAAATTTGCCCAAAAGCAAAGATGAGAAGCCAGGAATGGGTAGAAAAAAATCCAGATGAAAATAAAAGGGATCCCAGGGCAGAAATAGGGAGAGTGCTGACACACTGTAGGGAATGCAACCAATGTCAGGGAACACTTCATGTAGAAACAATAGAATGGGAAGCTAATTTGCTCTATACACATTCACCTATAGCACAATAAAAAAAAAAAATATTCTTTTAAAAAAGAACATCACATAATAAACAAGGAATAAGGGGCTCAGGAACAAGGCATACAAATAGAGGAGTTTAATGGTTGATGGAGCATGTCTAGTTTTGTAATATCAATGTGAGGAAACAGAATTGGAAGGAATATATTTTGTGGTAAATACTTTCTAGGGCAAAAAGACTGACAGAGCTGTGACCTATTTTGGTTTGTCAGTTCTATGGAAATCATAATAAATAAGCAGGATTTTTTTTGTACGTTCATATCAACACACATACATGTGCAAGTGCCTACATGCTCTCTGGCTTGTTTTATTGGCATTATTGTTGTTATTAGTTGCCATCAAGTTGGTTCCAAGTCATAGCGACTCTACGTACAATATAACTAAACACGGCCCAGTCCTGTGCCAGCCTCTCAATTGTTGCCATGCTTGAGTTCACTGTTGCAGCCACTGTGTCGATCCAGCTCCTTGAGGGTCTTGCTCTTTTTCCCCAATTCTTTACTTTACCAAGCATGATATCCTTCTCCAGGGACTGGTCCCCTCTAATAAATGACCAAAGTAAAAGCGACAAAGTCTTACCATCCTTGCTTCTAAGGAGCATTTTGGCTGTACTCCTTCCAAATGCTTTGTTTGTTCTTCTGGGAGTCCATGGTATTTTCAGTATTCTTTACCAATACTACAATTCAAACACATCAATTCTTCTACAGTCTTCCTTACTCATTGTCTAGCTTTCAAAGGCATATGAGGCTACTAAAAACACCACTGGGTCAGGCACAACCTAGTCTTTAAAGTGGTATCTATGCTCTTCAACACTTCAAAGAGGTCTTTTGCAACAGATGTGCCCAGTGCAATATGTTGTTTGATTTGACTGCTACTTCCATGGATGTTGACTGTGGATCGAAGTTAAATGACAACTTCAATATTTTCTCCATTTATTGTGATGATGCTTATTAGCTCCATTTGTGAGATTTTTTCTTTTTATGTTGAAGTGTAATCCATGCTGAAGGCTGTAGTCTTCAATCTTTGTAAGTGCTTCAAGTCTTCTTCACTTTTGGCAAGCAAGGTTGTGCCACTTGCACATCTCAGGTTTTTGATGAGTCTTCTTTCAATCGTGATACCGTATTCTTCTTCATATAGTCAGCTTCTTGGATTATCTGCTCAGCACACAGATTGAATAAGTATGGTAAAAGTATACAACCCTGACACACACCTCTCCTGATTTTCAACCACACAATGTCCCCTTGTTCTGTCAAAACAACTGCCTTTTAGTCTAAGTTAGCATTGGCAAATGTCAATTCTACTGAGATAATGTCACTACAAATTCATCAAGCAGTCATATCTGAATAAAACAACAAAGATTTCCAACCAATGCTCTCCTGGACCTTTTTAGAGATCTAAGGGGGCAGCAGAAGTTGTGGATCCCTTCATGATGCAGGATCAAAGTGAAGCTCTTGGAAGACTTTTTCTTATACTTGTCATTACTCCTGGCCTGAAGTTATCTTCTGGGAGAGGACCAAGAGGATCTTTGATTGTATCCTGATTTGACTAAAAATAAACCACTTAAAAAAGATTTCAAGGATGAAGAACAGATTCAGACTGAAGGATATTAGAGAAAGATGATAATTAAATGCAATACATGATCTGGGATTTTCTTTTCCTAAAAAGGAGACAGTTGGCAAAGTCTGAATGAGATCTATAGATTAGAAAATAGTATTCTACCAATGTTAGTTGATTAATGTTGATTATTGTATTATACCAAAATCCAAACTCACTGCCATTGAGTTTGTTCTCTTTCATGGTGACTATGCAGGACAGAGTAGAACTTCCCCATATGGTTTCCAAGGTTGTAAATCTTTACATAAGCAGACTGTCACATTGTTCTCCTGTGGAGTGGCTGGTGGGTTTGAACTGCTGACCTTACAGCTGGCAGCCAAATGCTTAACAACACTGCACCACCAGAGCTCTTTATTGTATTGTACAGCAGCTATGTAACAGAGTGTTCATTTTTGGAAATACATATTGAAGTATTTAGGGGTAAAGGGCATTATGGTGTAATTTACTTCCTAAAGGTAAACATAAACATAAATGCATATCTATCTATCTTTGAACAGAAAAAAAAAAAAAAAAAAAAAAAGAATGCCTATGCAATGAAGGAGATGATAGCACAATTCAACAAAATGAGATCAGCACAGAAAATCATATGGAACAAAGAAATCAACACCACCACACACACACACACACACACACACACACAAACACATAACACAATGACATCAATAAAGTCATACTTGTCAGTAACTACACTGAATGTCAATGGATTAAATGCACCACTCAAGAGACGGAGAGTTGTAGACTAGACAAGAAAACATGACACATCAATATATTGTCTACGAGACTCACCTTAGACACAAAGGCAAAAATGGACTAGAAATCAAAGTTGGAAAAAGATATACCAAATAAATGACAACCAAAAGAGAACAGAAGTGGCAAAATTAATTTATAATAAAATAAACTTTAAGACAAAAATGACTGTAAGTGACAAGGAAGGACATTATGGAATGATTAAAGGATCACTTGAGTAAGATGACATAACCATAATAATTTATGCACCCAATGAAAGAGCCCCAAAATACATAAAGCTGATTTTAACAAAACTGAAAAGACAAAGAGATAACTCCACCATAATACTAGGAGACTGTAATACACCACTTTCAATTAAGATAAAACAACTGGAAAGAACTGCAACAAAGATGCAGAATAACTAAGCAATATAATCCACCAACTTGACCTTATAGATATCTACAGAGCACTTCATCCAACAACAGCACAATATACATTCTTTTCCAGTGCACATGGTATATTCTCCAGGAATGATCATATGTTAGGCTACAAAGCAAGCCTCAATAAATTTAAAAATAATGAGATACCGCAAAGCATCTTCTCAGGTCACAATGTTATAAATTTAGAAATCAATACTAGGAAGACTGGGAGCTCTGGTAGCATAATGGCTAAGGCACTTGACTGCTAACCAGAAGGGCTGGTGGTTCAAACAAACCAGCCACTCCTTGGGAGGAAGACGGGGCAATCTACTTCCATAGTGATACTGCCTGAGAAACCCAAGGAGGGGTCGCTATGAGTCGGGTTTGACTCAATGGCACATAACAACAACAACAACAACTAGGAAGACCAATGGAAAAAGAGCAAACGCATGGAAACCGAATAATACCCTCCTCAAAAAATAGTGGGTAATAGAAGAAATAAAAGATGAACCTAAAAAATTCCTTGAATGAAATGGGAATGAAAACACAACGTACCAAAATCTTTGGGACACAGCAAAAGCAGTGATCAGAGGCTAGTTTATAGTAGCAGATACACACATCAAAAAAGAAGAGCCAAAATCAACACTTTAACCCAACATCTCCAATAATTAGGAAAAGAGCAGCAAAAAAAAAAAAAAAAAAA
>NW_006921596.1:6615767-6619646 GCF_000298275.1 Orycteropus afer afer
TAACCCAACATCTCCAATAATTAGGAAAAGAGCAGAAAAAAAAAAAAAAAAAAAAAGCCTACAGACACCAGAAGAAATGAAATAATAAACATTCGAGCAGAAATAAATGAAACAGAAAATAGAAAGACAACAGAAAAAAATAAGTAAGACTAGAATTTGGTTCTTTGAAAAGAATAATAAAATTGACAAAGCAAAGGCAAACTTAGCAAAGGGAAAGAAGGAGAAAATACAAATAAAACAATAAGAAATGAATGGGGTGATGTCACAACAGAACCAACAGAAATAAAAAGAGTATTATCAGGATACTATGAAGAACTGTACTCCAAAAATTTGAAAAGTTAGAAGAAATGGACAGATTTCTAGAAACACACTACTTGCCTAAACTAACACAGACTGAAATAGAAAATGTGAACAGACTTGTAACAAAAGAAGAACTTGAAGAGGGCATATAAAAAATTAAAAAGTCCTGGCCCAGATGGTCTCATTGGAGAATTCTACCAATCATTCAGAGAAGAGCTGACATCAATCCTAGTCAAACTATTCCAGAATACAGAAAAGGATGGAATCCTCCCAAATTTATTTTATGAAGCAAGAATAACCCTAATACCAAAATGAGGCAAAGACACCAACTAGAAAGGAAAACTACAGACCAATATCCCTCATGAATACAGACATTAAAATCTTCAACAAAATCCTAGCCAACAAATTCCAACAACATATTCCAAAAAATAATACATTACGACGAAGTGGGATTCATACCAGGTATGCAAGGATGGTACTCTTTAGCAAAACAATCTATGTAATCCATCACGTAATTAAAATAAAGAATCACAGGATCATATCAATAGATGCAAAAAAGGCATTTGATAAAATCCAATATTTATTCCTGATAAAAACTCTCAGAAAAATAGAAATAGAGGGGATATTCCTCAACTTAATATAGGAAATATATGTAAAACCAACAGCCAACATTATTCTCAATGGAGAGAGACTGAAACCATTCCCCTTGCAAAAGGGAACCAGACAAGGATGCTCTCTATCACCACTTCTATTCAACATTGTATTGAAAGTCCTAGCCAGAGCAATAAGGCAAGAAAGGGAAATCAAAGGCATCCAAATTGGTAAGGAAGAAGTGAAACTATCTCTATTAGCAGATGATGTGATCCTATATATAGAAAACTCAGAAGACTCAGCAAGAAAACTATGGAACATATTGAAAGATTTAGCATAGTGGCAGGATACAAGATCAACAGACAAAAATCAGCTGGATTCCTCTACACCAGCAAAGAGATCTCTGAAAACAAAATAAAGACATCAATACTATTTACAATAGCTACCAAAATGATAGACTTGGGAATAAATCTTACCAGGAGTACAAAAGATTTATACAAAGAAAACTACAAAACACTACTTCAAGAAACTGTAAGACATGTGCATAAATGGAAGAACATACCATGGTCATGGATAGGAAGATTGAACACTGTGAAAACATAAATGCTATCCAAAGCAATCTACATATTCAATACAATCTCAGTCTAGATTTCATCAACATTCTTTAAAGACATGAAAAAAAAAATCACTAATTTTATATGGAAAGGAAAGAGACCTTGGAAAAGCAAAGCACTACTGAAAAAGAAGAACAAAGTAGGAGTTCTAACACTGCCAGATCTCAAAACCTCCTACATAGCCATGGCTGTCAAAATAGCCTGGTATTGGCATGACGGCATACACATAAACTAGGGGAGCAGAATTGAGAACCCAGAAATAGCTCCACTGACCTATGGTCAGCAGATCCTTAGCAAAGGGCCAAAATCCATTAAATGGGGGAAGGGATAGTCTCACAAACAGTGCTGGCAACACTGGTTATCCATTTGCAGAAAAATGATACAAGATCCATACCTCACGCCATACACAAAAACTAACTCGAGGTGGATCAAAGACTTAAGTGTGAAACCTAAAACTCTAAAGTTCATCAAAGAAAAAATAGGGACAAACTTAGAGACCCTAATTTATGGCATAAATAGACTATCAAACATAGCCCAAGATATACAAACTGCAGAAGATAAACTAGATGACTGGGACTTTGTAAAAATTATATTCTTATGTGCATCAAAAGACTTCTCCAAAAGAGTAAAAAGAGAACCTACACAATGGGGGAAAATATTCAGCAATGACATCAGACAAAGGACTTATCCCTAAAATTTACAGAAAACTCTAATACTTCAACATCAGTAAGATAAACAATCCAATTAAAAAATGGCCAGAGACTATGAACAGACACTTCACCAAAGAAGATATTCAGGCTGCCACAAACACATGAAGAAATGTTCATGATCATTAGCCACTAGAGAGATACAAATCAAAACAACCATGAGATACCATCTCACACCAGGCATTAACAGGAAAGTTCAACAAGGCAGAAAATAAATGCTGATGAGGATTTGAAGAGATTGGGACTCTCATACACTGCTGGTGGGACAGTAAAATAATACAACCACTGTGGAAAGCAATATGGTGATTCCTTAAAAAGTTGGAAATAGAAATACCATTTGATCCAGCAATCCCATTACTAGCTATATGTCCTAAAGAAGTGAGAGGCAGGACATGAACAGATATATGCCTATCCATGTTCATCCCAGTACCATTCACAATAGCAAAGAGATGGAAACAACCTATGTGCCCATCAACTGAAGAATGGATAAACAAACTGTGGTACATACACACAATGGAATACTACATAACTCTAAAGAATAATGTAGAATTTGCAAAACACTGAACGTGGATGGACTTGGAGGACATTATGCTGAGTGAAATAAGTTAATCACAGAAGGACACATATTATATTAGTCCATTTTTGTAAAAAGCCAAAGAAAGGTTTATACACATAAGGAAACCTTCTTTGTTGGTTATCAGGGATGGGAGGGGAGGAGAGGCTAAATTGCTAGATAGTTTGGGGAGAAAAAAAGGAGAAATCAAAGATTACTAGTCGTTACCAGAAGTAGGAAGGAGGGGGAAAGGGAAAGCTTTTGTTTGTGAGACACTGAATTTATGCTAATAGTGGTGGAATATTTTGGCAAAAGATAGCAATAATGATTGCACAACATGAAAAATGTCATCAATGTCCCTGAGCTGTAAAGCGGGAAGTTGTTATGTTGGTGAATATCTTTTGGGTGTTTTCACCACAATAAAAGCAAAAAAAAAAAAAAAAAAAGAATGGTTATGCTCTGTCAGAAATTATGCAAGCCAGAACCAGAATACAATAATTCATCTTTAAAATGGCAAAAGAAAAATCTGCCAATTCATAATTATATAGCAAGGAAACATCTTCAAAAATACTTTTTCAGACAAAACCCAGGAGAATTTATTGCAAGCAGAATTGTACCAGAAAAAATGGAACAAGAAGTTCATCAGGCAGAAAGAAATGATCCCAGATGGACAACTGGATCTTCACAAAGAAAAAGAGTGCAAGAATTGGTAAATATGTGGTTAAATATAAAAGATACTTCTCATTTTTAAATAAAAAAATTAACTACTTAGATAGTTATAATTTATTGTGGGGTTTACTGCATAAATGGAAGCAAAATGTATGACAACAACCGCACAAAGGATGGAAGGGGGAAATACTCCATTGCATGTATATACCATATTTTGTTTATCCATTCATCTCTTAATGAACAATTACATTAAGATATTTTTTGTCCGGTAAGATGGTGGAATAGGCAGAAAGACTGCACAGACCCTCTTCAACAAAGAAAAGGGAAACCAATTAACACAGACATAGAAGATAATCCTGGACCCCTGAGCCTTGAAGGGAAGGATATAGAAGTGGACTAAACTCCAACTAGCAGAAGAATTTGCATGAAAATAGCAAAAAAGGAG
>NW_006921596.1:6623416-6631671 GCF_000298275.1 Orycteropus afer afer
ATGCACAGGAAGACAGCTCAGGGGGCAGGAGTGCATGGAAGACTGGACACAGGGAAGAGGTAACTATGGGGAGGAAGTGAGAGGGGAGCTGTTGCATTGTGGTAAATTGTGGTCAATGTCATGAGACAAAGTGTATGTGAACTGCTGTATGGCAAGTGAATTTGCTCTGTAAATTTTCACAATAAAAAATTTTTTAAAAAAGATTTTTTTCTACTTTTTGGCTACTATGAATAATGCCGCAATGAAGACTGGTGTACAAGTATCCGTTGAGTTCCTGCTTACAAGTTTTTTTGTTATATACATAGTAGTGGAATTGTTGAGTCACACAGTAATTCTATGTTTAATTTCTTAAGGAACCATAAACTGATTCCATAGTGGCTGCACCATTTTACATTCCCACCAGCAATGCATTAGGGTTCTAACTTCTCTACACTCTTGCCAAAAGGTGTTATTTTCTGACAACAGCCATCCTAGTCAGTGTGAGGGAGCTCTGGTAGCATAGTGTGTAAGGCATTTGAGTGCTAACGAGAAGGCTGGTGGCTCAAATCCACCAGCCACTCCTCAGAAGGAAGGTTGGGCAATCTACTTCTGTAGTGATACCGCCTTGGAAACCCAAGGAGGGTTGCTGAGTCAGATCCAACTTGACAGCAGAGTTTGGTTTGGTTTTGAGTGTAAGGTGGTATCATTGTGGTTTTGATTTGGATTTTGCTAATATGACCAAGCATCTTTTATATGCTTACCAGCCATGTGTACATGTATTTTGGAGAAATGTCTGTTTAGGTACTTTGCCCCTATTTTTAATTGTGCTGTCTTTTTGTTGTTGAGTTGCACTTCTTCATAAACTCTGAATATTAAACCCTTCTCAGATAGATGGTTAGCAAATACTTCCTCTCATTCAGTAAATTATCTCCCACTTTCTTAATAAAGTCCTTTGTGCACAAAAGTTTTTAATTATGATGAAGTCCAACTGATTTATTTTTGCTTTTGTTGTCTGTGTTTTTGGTGTTGTATCTAAGAATACAGTGCCAAAAACAAAATCCTGAAGTTTTATCCCTCTTTTCTTCTAAGAGCTTTATGGTCTTAGCTCTTATATGTAGGTCATTATTTTTGATTAGGCAAAAGCATTCAAATGTGTGGATCATAAGAAATTGTGGATAACACTGAGAAGAGTGGGAATTCCAGAGCACTTAATTGTGCTCATGAGGAACTTGTACATCGACCAGGAGGCTGTTGTTCAAACAGAACAAAGGGATACTGTATGGTTTCAAATCAGGAAGGCAGTGTGTCAGGGCTGTATCCTTTCACCACATTTATTCAATTTGTATGCTGAGTACATAATCGGAGAAGCTAGATTAAATGAAGAGCATAGCATCAGGATTGAGGAAGACTCATTAATAACCTGCAATATGCAAATGACACAACTTTGCTTGCTGAAAGTGAAGATGACTTGAATCACTTACTGATGAAGGTTAAAGACTACAGTCTGCAGTATGGATTACATCCCAATATAAAGAAAACGAAAATCCTCACTACTGGAGCAATAAGCAGCATCATGATAGATGGAGAAAAGACTGAAGTTGTTAAAGATTTCACATTGCTTGGTTCCACAATCAACACCAACTGAAGTCAAGAAATCAGACGACCCTGTTGCACTGGGCAAATCTGATGCAAAAGACCTCTTTAGGATATTCAAGCGGCCAACAAACATATGAAGAAATGCTCACGATCATTAGCTATTAGAGAGATGCAAATCAAAACAACAATGAGATACCATCTTGCTCCAGCACTAGTAGCAAAGTTCAACAAGACAGAAAATAACAAATGCTGGCGAGGTTGTGGAGAGATTGGGACTCTCATACACTGCTGGTGGGACTGTAAAATGGTACAACCATTGTGGAAAGCAGTATGGCGATTCCTTCAAAAGTTGGAAATACAAATACCGTTTGACCCAGCCATCCATTACTAGGTATCTACCCTAAAGAAGTGAGAGCCATAACAAGAACAGATATATGCACGCCGATGTTGATCGCAGCACTATTTACAATAGCCAAAACTTGGAAACAACCTAGATGTCCAACAACTGAGGAATGGATAACCAAACTTTGGTACATTCACACAATGGAATACTATGCAACGCTAAAGAATAATGTAGAATCTGCAAAACACCGCATAACGTGGATGAACTTGGAGGACATTATGCTGAGCGAAATAAGTCAGTCACAAAAGGACAAATATTGTATTAGTCCGTTATTGTGAAAGTTAAGGAAAGGTTTATCTATTGGAGGACATTTTCTTTGTTGGTTACCAGGGGTGGGAGGGGAGGGGAGGGAATGCTGTTAGATAGATAGAGATAAATATTGATTTGGGTGAAGAGAAGGGCAATGTACCAAATGTGAGTGACCAATATGGCAGCATTGAGGATGAGAAAGACATAGAGAGTTACATGGGCAGTACAGACAACAAATATGAACCCCTTTGCATATACAGTACTGAGTTGTCAGTGAAAGCAAACATGGGTATAGGGACGGATAGATGGGTGAACAGGCTGAACAATTGGGTGTGTCTAAATGGAGAGTGTATCCAAGATCATATATGGGGTTGGCAGACAATGGGCCTATAAGTTACTGTGAATGATGTAGGAGATCCTACATAAAGAGGGAGAACAATGTGGTACAAAACTCAAAATTGTTTGGAGGCAAAAAAAAAAAAAAAGAAGGTGGGGACCAGGTTTGCTGGTCCAATGGAGCCTGGTGTAACCACTGAGACTATGGCCCCTAGTTGCCCTTCAGGTCTGGAATTGAACCCACAACTGTGGTTTCCAGCCAAACAAAGTACAGGCATGTGAGTTAAACATTTACCTCAAGTAGACACACGCCCTGGAGAGAACAATCATGGGAGAAGGAAGGGCTGCTTATGCACAGGGAGATAGCTCAGGGTGCAGAAGAGTATGAAGGGATGGACACTGGGAGGAGGTAACTATGGGGAGGAAGTGGGAGGGGAGCTGCTGCATTGTAAATTTTGGTCAATGACATGAGACAAAGTATGTGTGAACTGCTGTATGAAAAGTGAATTTACTCTGTAAATCTTCACCCAAATCCTAAAAAAAAAAAAAAAAAAAAAAAGACCTCTTTAAAGTGCTAAGAGCAAAGATGTCTCTTTGAAGACTAAGGTGTGCCTAAACCAAGCCATGGTATTTTCAATTTCAAATGCATTAGGTGAAAATTGGACAATGAATAAGGAAGACCGAAGAAGAGTTGATTCTTTTCGGTTGTGGTACTGGCAAAGAATACTGAAAGTACCATGGACTGCCAGAAAAACTAACAAATTTGTCTTGGAAGAAGTGCAGACAGAACGCTTCTTGGAAGCGAGATGGCCAGACTTTGTCTCACCTACTTTGGTCATGTTGTCAGAAAGGACCACTCCCTGGGGAAGGATATCATGCTTGCTAAAGTGAAGAGTCAATGAAAAAGGAGAAGGCCATGAACAAGATGGATTGACACAGTGGCTGCAATGATGGGCTCAGATATAGCAGGGATTGTGAAGCTGGCAAAGAACTGGACAGTGTTTCATTCTGCTGTACAAAGAGTTGCTATGAGTCACCGCCGACTCAATGGCACCTAACAACAACAAAAACAATGTAGGTCATTGATCCATTTTCATTTAATTTTTGTGTATGGTGTGAGGTACGGATCTAACTTCATTCTTTGGCATATGGAGATCCAGTTGACCAACTACCATTTTCTGAAGAGACTATTCTTTCTGTATTATTTTTGAAATTTTTTGTGATCTATAATTACTTCAAAATAAAAAGTCAAATAAGGTAACATAGGTATAAAAGATGTACAATTTAATATTCAAATGGTTAAAGGGCCTAAAGATTAACATTTGGTCAAAAGTACAAAGATGGAAATATACACCATGAAAACACTAATATAAGAAAGCTGTGGTGACTACTAACATCAGACAAAGTAGATTTCAGAGCAAAGAATACTGTTAAGGATAAGATGTATAATTTTATAATGATAAAGGGATAGACTCAATAAGACGATATAGCGATCATAAATAAGTATGTATACAATAGAACTTCAAAATACAGGAAGTAAAAACTGACAGCAATGAAAAAACTAGGCAAGTCTACAATCATAGTTTACAATTTCAGAATACTTATTAATTTACTGAAAAGCAATTGGCATATAGAAGACTTAAACAATGCAATCAACATTATAAACCAACTGGATTTAATTGATATTCACAGAACAGTATACCCCAGAAATGCAAATACGTACATTATGTAAAACTGCACATGAAATGTTTACCAAGAGAGATGATAAAGCTGGGCTATAAAACAAGTTCTAATAAATTTAAAAGGATAGAAGTCATATAGAATATGTTTTCTAATCATGAAATAATTTAGAAATCAGTAACAGATTATAAATAACAGAAAAAAAATCTTAAGCTTCTACCTTAAGAAGTTAAAAAATAAGAACAAGTTAAATCCAGATGAAGTAGGAAGAAAACAAAACTTAAGAGTAGAAATCAATAAAATAGAAAACAAGTAATAGAGGAAAACCTATTAAACCAAATACTGACCTTTGGTAAAGATCAATAAAATTGCAAATCTTTAGGAGCTCTGGTAGCATAGTGTCTAAGGCACTTGACTGCTAACCAGAAGGCTGGTGGTTCTAATGCACCAGCCACTCCTCGGAAGGAAGATGGGGCAATCTACTTCCATAGTGATACTGCCTCGGAAACCCAAGGAGGAGTTTCTATGAGTCAGGTCCAACTTGATGGCACATAACAACAACACAACAACAACCAAAAGGATGAAATAAGAGACATCAGTACAGATTCTAAGACAGTTTAAGGAGAAGGTTGAAATCATCCCCTGAAGTCATCTTTAAGCTAAACAATAATTTAACTTAATTAATAAAGACAATTTTCCTTGAGCATTATGCGCTTTTAAAGAATTGTCTATAGGTGATCAAATTGACAACTGCAACTCAAACGGTCAGATAAGAAGCTGTGGGGGCACTGAGTTTATATTAAAGGTGGTGGAATAATTTGGGAAAGGATAGCCAGAATGGCTACAAACTTGAAGAATGTGATTAATGTTACTAAATTGCATATATAGAAATTGTTGAATTGGTGTATGTTTTACTGTATTTTCACCAGAACAAAACAAAAAAGATAATAATCATAATCATAGAAAGAAAAGGCGACTATTATGACCAACTTTGGGAGCTCTGGTGGTGTAGTGCCTAAGGCATGTGTGGTGTAGTAAATTACCTGGTATGGCTTTTCTATCCCTAAGTCTTTGTGAACTCTGTTGTGGAATTTGCTGTGAGCAACTGAGGAGCTCCTGATTGTAAAAGTTATCCAACTGGGGTATTTCTGTTGAGCAGTGGCACAAAGCAATTTTCTGGGAAGTTCGCTCTCTCTCTCAGGTGCTTAGAATTCTGATGTCATGATTGGTTAGTTGGGTCTCTCTACCAGGCTCAAAAGGAGGCCTCCTAGAGACAGAAGAGGTCTCTCTCTCTGACTGCTGCCTGAGAAAGACGTGCTGCTGAGAGAAATGCGCTCCTGAGAAACACATGCTGCTGAGAAAGAGACAGAGAGACACGCCCTGATGTGGAAGAGACACTGAGAGACACGCACTTAGAAAGAGACACTGAGAGACATGCATTGCTGAGAGAGACACTGAGAGTCATGCATTGCTGGGAGAGTAGCTAAGAGAGACTGTTGGCTGAGAGACAGCGGGCTGAGATTGAATATCTTTTCTGAAGCTGAATTATAGCTTGGTGCTTCCCTAATAAACCCCATAATCTGTGAGTTCTGTGTGACCACTGCAGCGAATTATCGAACCCAGCAGAAAGGTAGTGAGTGCTGCAGGAGGAACAGTTGGTATCAGGGTTGGTGAAAGGGTTGGAGGGAGGCAGCATGTCTGGCCTCGCAGGAATAGGCCTTGGGCTGCTGATGGTGACTCTGTTTTCCTCTTGTGGGGTTAGAAGAGGTCAGAAGATGTGGCCTCCCTGCCCTTTTAACAGTATGTGACTGCTAACCAGAAGGCTGGTGGTTCAAACCCACCAGCCCCTCCTGGGAAGGAAGGTTAGGCAATCTACTTCCGTAGTGATACCACCCCGGAAACTGAAGGAGGGCTCACTATGAGTTGGATCTGACTCCATGGCAGTGGTGGGTTTATGACCAACTTTATGTCAGTAAAATCAACAACCAAAATGAAATGTATTTCATTGTATCCTTGAAAGATACATTGTGGTGTTGTAGTTATGTGCTATAGAGTCGGACCCGACTCATAGCAACCCCTCCTTGGGTTTCTGAGGTGGTTATCACTACAAAAGTAGATTGTCCAACCTTCCTTCCAAGGAGTGGCTGGTAGGTGTGAACCACCAGCCTTCTGGTTGGCAATCAAGTGCCTAATTAACTTAAGAAGAAACAAAACAACTGAATAACCCTAAATCAAATTTTTTAAATGAATTTTTCATTAAAAAATCTTTACACAAAGTTTCAGGCTCAGGTGGTTTCTATCAATCGAAGTGGTATATTATATCAAACACTTAAGGATGAAATAATACCAATCATATACAAAATCAGAAATGGAGGAGGAGGTAAAACATCTTTCAAGTCCTTTTATGGGCTAGCTTGCCCTTACATCAAAAATAGACAAAGATATCACAAAAAAACTTACAAACCAACATCCCTCATGAACACAGATGCAAAAAATCTTAACAATATATTAGAAAGCAAATCTAGCAGTTTATACAAAGTATAATATACCATGACCAAGTGAGTTTATCCCAGAAATTTAAAGTTGGTTTAACATTTGAAAATCAGTGTAATTTTCCACTTAAAAGAGGAAAAACACATGATCTCAAGAGATAAAGTATTTGATAAAACTTAATACCCATGCATAATAAAATCAGAAAACTAGGAATAAAAGGGAACTTCTTCAATATGATAACCTATGTCTAACATCATACTAAATGGTGAAAGACTGAATTTTTTCCTCTTATATCAAGAAAAATAAAAGGATTTCATTTCTCAACACTTCTATCCAACATTGTACTGATGGTCTTATGCAATGCAAAAGGGCAAAAAAGAGAAAAAAAAGCATACACAATGTTAAACTGCCTATAATCATAGATAGATATCATGATTGTATACATAAAAAATAAATTAAAAAGCTACTAGAATAAGTGTCGTTAGCAAGCTTTCACATGAAGTTAGCATACAAAATTCAACAACTGGAAATTGAAATACAAAACAGCACTTAAATAGCATTTACAAAAGCATAAAAATATGGAATATATAGGAATAAATGTAACAAAATATCTTCAAGAGCTGTACAACGAAACCTGTAACACATTGCTGGGAGAAATTAATATCATCTAAATAGATGGAGAGATATACCATGCTCACAGATCAGAAGACAAATTGATCTACAATTTTCCCTTAATTGATCTACAGATTCAATGAAATTCAATTGAAATTCAAAACATAATTCCAGCAATGTTTTTTGCAGAAATTGGCAAACTGTCTCTAAACTTTATATGACAGTACAACCAACCAGGGTTGTATGTAGGGTATGGCATATGCCCTGGGAGCCAATAAGCAGTTTCTATTTGCCATTGCCTTTCTATCATCACCTGTGAGAGATCATTCATCAGTTCAAAGTTAATTGCCATAGGTGCGATTTTCCATAGATAGAACTCTGCAAACAACCTCAAATTGTCACAACAAATTTGGAAAAGAACAAATCTGGAGGACTTACATGACCTGATTTGAAAACTTACTAAAAAGGCACAGTATTACAATCCAGAAATAGACATATATGTAGGTCAAGTGATTTTTGGCAATAGTGCCAAAGTAGTTCAATAGAGGAAAGAATAGTCTTTTCTACAAAATGTGGTGAAACATACACAAAGGAAAAAAAGAAACCTTTGACCTATACTGTATGTTTACACAATGTATAATATTCATATTACACATTGTGTGCCTCCCCTCATGAGGTATTATCATAAGCATACTATGCTAATTTTTTTTACATGCTGCATGTAAAGAAATAACATAGCATGCTTACAAAAATATTTTGCAGGGTGCAAAAAGGGCAAGGAGGCCACATGTTCTGACCTCCTTTAATCCCACAAGAGGAAGACAGGATTACCAGCAGTAACCCAAGGCCTATTACTGCAAGGCCAGACATGCTGCCTCCCTCCAGCCCTTTCTCCAACCATTCCTCC
>NW_006921596.1:6631936-6658848 GCF_000298275.1 Orycteropus afer afer
GGAGGCCTCCTTTTGAGCCCAGCAGGGTGGTCAAAACTAGCCAATCACAGCATCAGAACTCTAAGCACCTGAGAGGGAGTGGGAACCTCCCAGAACATTGTATTGTGCCACGCCCAACAGAAATACTCCACGTGGATAACATTTACAATCAGGAGCTCCTCAGTTGCTCATTCCACCACTGAGTTTACAAAGACTTATGGGTAGAAAAGCCACACTAAGTAATTTACTACACCGCACAGGAGAAGGTGCAGTTGGCAAAAAAAAAAAAAAGTATAACACATTTTTTGAGTAAAAATACAGTACTTCACACCAAACACAAAAGTTAACTATAAATAGATTGCAGACCTAAGTATAAAAGTCCAAACTATACAACCTTTAGACAGGCAAACTTTGGGTGGGCAAAGATTCCTAACATAGGACCTCAAAAGCACTAACCATAAAAAAGAATTTGACAAATTGAACTTCATCTGCTATTTGAAAGGCATAGCTAAGAAAACAAAAAGGCAAGCCATATCCAAGAAAACAAATTACCATGAGCAAAGGTTAACAGAAACAAATAATGAGTAACAGAATTAGACTCTCAAGAAATTTAGATAATGGAATCTAGATTATGGAGTACAGAATATGAAACATGTTAAAAAATGCATAAAGGAAGAAAATAGAGTAAAAACCAAGAAAAGTTCACAATACGTGTATTTAAATCCAGAACTTTGATTCAGACTATATAAAGAACTTTTACAATGCAATGATGAAACACAAACTAAAAGAAAATTGTACAAAAGTGTGACCAAAAGAAGTATACAAATGGTCAAAGGAATGCAGAAAGATGTAGAACATCAGTGAAATGTAAATTAAAACAAGGTGCATCACATACATTAGAATGGTTGAAATTAAAAAGACTAATCATCCCAAGTGTTTGTGTGAATATAGAGCAAGTGGAACTCTCAAACATAAGATGGTTAGAATGTAAAATATATAGTGACTTTGACAAAAGTTTGCCAATGTCTTAAAATACTAAATATTTACTTACCATTTGACCCAGCAATCCTACCCTTTGACATTTACACAAGAAATATAAACACATATATTCACACAAAGACTTGTACACAAATGTATACAGTAGCTTTCTGCATAGTAGGCAAAAATCAGAACAATCTGTATGTTCATCAGTAAAAATAGTTAACCACATTGGGGTACACTTAACTACAGAGTATTATCCAGTAGTAAAACAGTATGCATTATTGATACAACACAGATGAATGGGAAAAACATATTGAGTGAAAGGAGTCAGACACAAAGAGTACATAACATTGTGATTCATTTATAAGAAACTCTAATCTATGTTGACAGAATGCAAATCAGTGGTTGCTAGAGACTAGGGAAAAACTCAAGGGAATCTTCTGTGGTTATGAAATGTTCTATACTTTGTGATAGTAGCTACAAGGGTGCATGTATTATGAAAACTCATCTAGCTAGACTTTTAAATTGTGTGTTTTATTGTGTGTATATTATACATCAGTTTTGGAAATTCTCAATCTGAGAAATCAAACTGGTGCTGGGTTGAAAGTGACTTTGGGGAACTTTCACAGAAGCAATGCAAATCCTCTTTGGAGGAAATACACCGTGTTTCATTGGATTCCCATGAAGTTTTCAAAAGATGAGTTCATAATAAAAAGAAAATTAACAAACCTCCAAGAAAACCAGCTACTGTGAACAAGGATTATCAGACTATTAAGAGTTGTTTTCTCAAGAAATATAGATAAATAAATTGAAAAAATACGTAATATGTATTTAAAATGTTTTTACAAAAGAGAATGAAAAACCAAGGAAAAGAAAAGTACCATAAAAAAGAGTAGGCAGGTTAGAAAAAGAACTAAACAATTTCTGGAAATAAACAAAATAATTATTCAACTTAAGTACTCAATGGACAACTAGGCAGATTAGACATCATTGAAAAGAATATGTAGCACACTGAAAATATGAAGAGATGGAAATTATGAGACATTAAGAGATGCTGAAGAGAAAAGGGGAGGTCAGACATATCTCTAACTACAGACACAGCAGGAAAGAACAAAGACTATGGAAGACAGGCAACAAAGATATAATGGCTGAGAATTTTCCAGAATTGATGAGATAGGAATCATTAGATTCAAGAAGCATACTGAATAATAATTATAAATAAACCCACACACTGTAGTGAAATCACAAAACAGCAAAGAAGATCATAAAAAGAGGTTGAAAGAAAAGATTATAAAGAAATTTAGACTTGTAATAGAAACCAGATGATCATGAAATACGTCAAGAGATAAAGTAACTGGAAATGTAGATTTTCATATTCAGACAAAGTATCATGCAATCATGAGGATATAGATTTATTTCAGAATAAAAACTGAACTAACTGCCAGGTAGAATATTAAAAAGGAACTTCTAAAGGCATGCAGAAGGAAAGTGATCTGGGCTGTAAAAAGGTATAATGAGCGAATAAACTGATAAGCATGTAGAAATATGTAAATATCTACTGCAAAAACAAAATACTGACCATTTTGGAGAGATATAAAACACAAGTTAGAACTAAAATGCTGAGCAAAATTAAGATAAAGAAGGAAGAGGACTGACTAGAGTTAAGGCTTTATGTAATTCTTGTATTGTCCAAGAGAGGGTAGAAATACTAATTTTAGACTTAAAGCATACATAGGAAAATATGACGTTAAGTCACAAACACAAGAAAAACAGAGTATGTAACTTCCAACCAATGAATTGTCGCCGTGTAGTAAATTATCACCAAAGCCTTCAAGCAAAAGAGTTTTTTTTTTTTTTTTTTTCAATTGTGCTATCAGAAAATTAAGTAACGGGAGACTGCCTGCAAGCACGATGGCTATCAACAGACCAAAATCCAAAGAAGTATAATTAATAGGTGCTTTTTATACAATTTTAACAATTGTATAATTTATTGTAAGGGTCTTTCAACAAGCCTTTTATACTCACTGGAGCAATAGCTATGAGGAAATTACTTACATGCTATGATTGGTTATAGTTAAAACGAAGAACTAAAATCATGATCAGATAACCTTATTTTTTTCTAAACTATGGCCTCTTGACTCGGAGTCTTGGGTCTGTCATGTGGTGGCTGCCTGGCAATCTCCAGTTTTGTCCTTTCACTATGTGGGCTATGAATGGTATCAGGTAGATCTTTAACTCACATCCTGGTACAATGTTATTCAGTTGTGATGCATATTGTCTGCCATCCACTGGACTGGCTAGAGCACTGTGCTTCTGTTTATTGCTTGAAGGATTTACAAATGTTGACAAACAGGTTTGCCTGTGATTTGATTAACCCTCCATCAATATACAGGAGAATGATAAACACTAAATTCAGGAGATCTACCGGAAGGAGAGGAGCTCTGGCAGCGTAGTGCTTAAGGCACTTGACTGCTAACCAGACGGCTGGCGGTTCAAACCCACCAGCCACTCCTCAGAAGGAAGGTTGGGCAATCCTACTTCCACAGTGATACCACCTTGGAAACCCAAGAAGGGGTCACTATGAGTTGGATCCAACTCCACGGCAGTGAGTTAGGTTTTTCATCTTTCTATAGTAGTTCTCAACTGGAGGCTACTTTGCCTCTCAGGGAACATTTAGCCATGTCTAAAGACATTTTTGGGAGCTCTGGTAGCATAGTGGTTAAGACACTTGCCTGCTAACCAGACGGCTGGAGGTTCATACCCACCAGCCACTCCTCGGAAGGAAGGTTGGGCAATCCTACTTCTGTAGTGATACTGCCTCGGAAACCCAAGGAGGGGTCGCTATGAGTCGGGTTTGACTCGACGGCACGTAACAACAACAACAACAACAAAGACATTTTTAGTTGCCAAAATGGGGGTAGTACCACTGACATCTAATGGACAGGGACCAGGGACGCTTTTAAACACCTTGTAATGCGCAACACAGTCCCCCAAAACTAAGAATTACCTAGTTCAAGATGTCATAGTACCGAGCTTCGGAAACCTCATGCTATCCTACAGAATAAGAAACTTTTTTTTT
Organism: Orycteropus afer afer; assembly: GCF_000298275.1. Lineage (NCBI taxonomy): Eukaryota > Metazoa > Chordata > Mammalia > Tubulidentata > Orycteropodidae > Orycteropus > Orycteropus afer. The sequence continues at coordinate 6,635,976 of NW_006921596.1, forward strand.
TAAAAAAAAAAAAAAAAGATTATCTCTTCTCCCTTCTAGTTAGAGGAAATGGAGGTCCGTTTTTTAAACTTAGAGGCTGGAATGATCTCCCCACATGGTGACTTAGCCGACAATACTTCTCATTCCCATGCACTTACGTAATCATTTCCAGGAAGTGAAAATGGTTGAAATGGTCTTCAAGTTTGTGAAAAACATCAACTTCATGAATAGGCAGTGTCATTAATAAAGTGTTAAAAAAATTAATTAACCTTTGATTGACTGATAAAGTGACATGAACGTATAGCAGTAACTATCATGGGGTGCTAATTAACTGGATTTTCTTTATGAGGTTTCCACGGAATAGTTTGTTTTCAGTTTCTCCATGTTCAAGAAGGGAACAAAAGTTAACTGAGAAAGAAGCTATTTTTCTCTTCTTATTTTTGGTAGTGGCACATTAGCATTCAACAGTAGTCCTGTACTATAAAATCTAGGGCTGCTGTCGAAATGTTGTCATTAAATTCTGACTTCACACATCTGGCATGCTGCCCAAATGCAGCTCAGTGTTAACAGAGTAGATTACAGTCCTACAAATCAATGTTCTTGAATCATGGATTTATATAAACCTGCAATTAAAAGCAGTGTGCAATTACTTCTATGCCTACCTGATGAGGGGAAGAGAAGCAAGCTGTTTTTCCAGGGTGAGAGGTGAGAATGCCAACTTAAAATAGAAGCATTCCCTGGCATATTCTCTAAGACATGGCTTTTGATAAAGGCTGTTTTTTTTGTACCTCTGTTAGTATGCTAATAATCTGCACCATTCAGGGAAATTCCCTCATTTTCATTGACAAGTTTGGAAATTCTTAAGAGAATCTGGTTTGATGTAGTATTTCCTTTAAAAAAAAAAAAAATCGGTGAGCACTTGTGGGAAAAGAAAGGTGGATAGTGCTAGCAGGGCAGGAAGCTTTTTCCAAAGTCCATGGGTATGTTTATTTTTAAATGATTGAAAGGATACTCTTAGTGGAAAGGCAGGCACTTTCCTTATCCTGAAGTACAAATCTAACTGCCATGAAGCATTAGCAGAATGACCTGGCACCTAGCAATTAAAAATGACAAGATGGAGATGGGGAAGAATAGAGCCTCATTTGGTGCCAAGATGTTGCAGCGATCAGAATCCAACATGGAACTTCCAAAGCAACAGGCTCAGGGACTGATGGTTCATATTAGGAAAGGATTTTGTTGTTGAGCACTGTGCAGTTAGTTCTGACACATAGCAGCCCTACACACAACAGACAAAACAGTGCCCAGTCCTGTGTCACCCTCAAAATCACTGTCCTGCTTGAGCCCATCGTCGAAGCCACTATATCAATCCATCTCGTTGGGGGTCTTTCCCTTTTTCGATGACCCTCTACTTCACCTAGAATGAGTTCCTTCTCCAGGGACTCGTCCCTTCTGACAACAAAAAAGGATTTGGACACCCTTACACCCACAGGGCAAAACAATGTCGCGAAAGCAGCTTCAAATTCAAAGGACAATTTTATACAGAGATACAATTAAAGATACAATTTTATTTTTGTAGCAGGTGCCTGTGGCTGTCAGTCAGCTATTGAAACCTAGTTCAGGAAAAAAATGTGCCAAGTTGGTCTTTCAATCATTTTGGTCAAAGCAAAGCAAAGGAAAAAGGGCATTCTCTTCCAGGAAATCTATTTTTCATCACAACAGAAAAATCCCTGTGTAGAAATGCTTTGGCTATACTTTGTAATTTGGGTGATTGGGTGGGATCTGGACATGAAAAGCTTCTATTTCTTTACTCAGTCATCCAGGTAGTTCCCTGCACCAATTTTTTTTTTTTTTTTTTAAATTGGTACCACTGATTTCTAAATCACTTGTCCCATCAATCTTTTCATGTAATGTTAGAGTTGTAATAAACTATCTAGGAAACCCAGTGTCAATGTGATTGGAAATATGAAAGATGTTGACTCAATTATGGAAATCACACATAAGATCTGAACAGAATTTTATCCTTGATTCATGTTTAGATAATTTCATCTTATTCAAAGAGAACTGGTAAGTAGCTTAAAAGGGACAGTATTCAAGTTAGGATTTAATTGTAGTCTAATTTACATTTCAAATGAAGGATCAAAGTTTAATCTCTTTAGCTATCCTTGAGAATGCATTCCATTAATGTTTCTGCTGTGCCTGGAGAGGCTAAGACAGTTGGCAGAGGCTCATGCAAGAGGAAAACCAGCTCTCCTTATTCCAGCTCTTCAAATGCTATCAGATTCATCAAGTCAATGTGCCTACTGCTTTGATAATTTTCTGCAAACATAAAACATCAAGTTAGATCTTCATCAACCATTTTTATCTCAGGAGTGAAGCTGGGGCATGATGCTGTCTCCTTTTCTAGCCTTGTATTGTCTATGGCTGCATAACAAATCATCCGAAAGTTTAGCTGCTTAAAACAAACATTTATTATCTGTTCCTGTAAATCAGGAATCTGGGTGTGGCTTAGTTCGATCCTTTGGCTCAAGGTCTCTTTCATAAGGCTGCAACCAAGATGTGGGCTGCAGTCATCTCAAAGCTCCACTCGGGTTGGGTTTACATCCACTCTCACTTGTTTTCGGCAGGATTCCATTCTTTGCAGGCTTTTGGACTGAGGGCCTCAGTTTCATGCTGGCAGTTGGCTGGAGATTTCCCTGAGTTTCTTGCCAGTTGGGTCTCTCCACAGAACAGTTCACAGCATGGCCGTTGGCTCCCATCAGAGCAAGTGAGAGGAAGAGAGGGCAGGCAATACAGAAGCTGCCCTGTTTTTTATCAACGAATTGCCGAAGTTCTATCCATCACTCTTGCAGGTTTCTACTCATTAGAAGTAGACCACTAGGTCCAGCCCATGCTCAGGGGCAGGGCTCTTATACAAGAGCATGAACACTGGGAGGCAGGGATCGCAAGGAGCCATCTCAGAAGTTAAGCTGTCCACTGTTTGTTTTTCAATATTAAAAGATAGTAACTGAGGAAATAAAACTGCCTTAAGATTATGAACTTGAAAAGCAGAGCCGTATCTTGACCAGTTGCATTAAGTTCATTATGTTGCTTGTGCATATTTTCAGAGCTAAATTGTTTTATGAAGTACACATAGGACAAAGTGATAAAATAACTGAAGGGCTACAGAAAGACTTGCATTTAACACTGAAGCAAAAAATTCCTGTACCAGTCACAGGCCTATTTTTTGGTTCAAAATCTGAATACTTCTCTCAAACACCACTTCACACAAAAAGAAAGTTATCAATGACAGAATAAAAACAAGATTTGTAAAGCATGGTTCAATGCCTAGATTTCTGACAAAAATTCTTTTTAGCAATCTAGCAGCTACTCAAAATATTTCAATAACGTATCCGGCTCAGAGGCCTGATGGCACCCGGTATTGCTGAGTATGAGCAAGCTCAGAAGAGTCACCTTAGATAAACCTCTCCCTTTATCATAATAAATAGATATACCTGTTTCCTAACTATCTGTCGAGATAGTCCAGTGGTAACAACTTTTGTCCTTCTTCCTCCTTTGCTCCGTGGTCTGTGTCTATATGACCAACTGTAAAACAAAGAAAGCAAAACTGTCCTTGGCAACCCCTCAGTACATACCTTCTTGACCAATGCATTCTGTTCCTTAAAGGGACTGTGTGGTTCTCATAGCCCACTGTGTGGAGTCCTAACTGCCACTTTAGTGACTGGACAAAGCAGACTGGATTCTGCTGACAGTCTTAAGAAAATTTGGTACAGAGACTTCCGGTAAGATGGAGGAATAGGCAGATAACCTACACAGACTCTTCAACAAAGAAAAGAAAAACCAATTGACAGAAATACAGAAGACAATCCTGGAACCCTGAACTTTGAAAGGAACTATACAGAAGTGGATTAGCCATCAACTAGTGGAAGAACCTGAATGAAAACAGTGAGTACAGAGACGGTTGGAACTGTGGACTGTCAGTTACTCTGATGGGACTGACAGCCTGAATATTTTCAAGTGATGTTGGGACCTGAGAATTGACCTAAAGATCAGCGTCGGTCACCAAGGGCTGCAGGGACGACTGCGCTAGTGGCCTATGACTAAGAAGGGAAACAGCAAAGAGGGAGACAACCTGAGCTGTTGACTTTCCGCTGTCCGGAGGGCACAACCATTTAATGGATTGTTTACATGTGGCAGCCATTTTAGATACTTAAAGTGACTGGGGGTGCAGCCATTTTGAATGTTTAAAAGTGGCAATCATTTTGGATTTTAAAGTGATAGCATTCTCATTTGGATTCCAGACCTGAGAATAGGATGACAACAGGAAAAGACAGGTGGTGAGCGTATAAGTGCTGCCAACTAGCAAACAGAAGAGCACAGCACAGTACTCTGCTTCTGTAGGTAATATACAAACAAAACAAAGAAAACGAAAATCGTGGTAGGTCACTCCAACATACAATCACCAATTAAATATAAACACAAAAACGTCACAATACCTTGGAGACAACAGAGCATCACAGTCCACACAAAGAAGTAAGATAAAGCAGGAGAAACAAGGGACCAGGATACAGACCCAAAACATGTCCCTGTGGAAGACACAGCACTGGAACTCTCTGATAAGGAATTCAAAAGAATTATATTTAGGTATTTTCAATGAATTGAGAGAGAGAGCAAGGAAAACACAGAGAAAACCCTAGAACAATTCTGCAAGACAATACAAGAACAAAATGACAAAATAAATGAAAAATTAGAAATGATACAAAATCGACACACAGGAATCCAGAAGATTAATACTAAATTTTCAGAAATAGATAAGACATTGAATGGGCAAAGGAGCAAAACTGAATCAATGGAAGACAGAATTAGGGAGACTGAAGGCAAATACCTGAACATGTCTTTGGAAAGGGATAAATGAGAAAAAAGATCAAAACAAAATGAAGAAAGCCTAAGGTTCATACGGGATACCATCGAAATGAATAACCTACATGTAATCGGAATTCCAGAACAGGAAGAGACAAATAAAACCATAAAGAAAATTGTTGAAGATTTACTGGAAGAGAATTTTCCTGGTATGATGAAAGATGAGAATATATCCATTCAGGAAGTCCAATGAACCCCAAACAGGATAGACCCCGAAAGAAAACCACCCAGACATATTATCATCAAACTCACCAAAACCAAAGACAAAGAAAGAATCATGAGAGCCAGCACGGGAAAAACAAAAAATTACCTACAAGGGGCAACCAGTAAGACTAAGCTCAGATTTCTCGACAGAAACCAGCAGGTGAGAAGACAATGGGATGGTATATATAAAACCCTGAAAGAGAAAATTTTCCAACCAAGAATTACATACCCAGCAAAATTGTCCCTCAAATATGATGGTGAAATTAGGATATTTCTAGATAAGCAGAAATTAAGGGAATTTGTTAAAACCAGACCAACCTTACAAGAGATGCAAAAGGGAGCCCTTTGTGAGTAGTGACTGGGATCTTAAAAGCATGCAAGCTGCCATCTAAATGCAACAATGGGTCTCTCCTTGTCCAAAGCAAAGAAGAATGAAGAAAACCAAAAATTCATGGAAACAATTAGTCCTAGCAACTGGTACACCATCCAATCTGCGGCCTATATGACTATGAGACCAGAACTAGATGGTGCCCGGCTACCACTGTCAACCACTCAGAGGAGGATCTATGTAGGAGATCCTGGATAGAGAGGGAAAACAATGTAAAACAAAACTCAAAATCATTTGGAGAAAAAAAGGGGGGACCAGGTTTGCTGGTCCAACATAGCCTGGTGAAACCACTAGATTATGGCCCCTAGCTGCCCTTCAGGTCTGGAACTGAACCCACAGCTGTGGCTTCCAGCCAAACAAAAAAGAGGCATATGACTTGAACATTTACCTGAGGTAGATACATTCCTTGGAGAGAACAATCATGGGACAAAGAAGGGCTGCTTATGCACAGGGTGACAGCTCAGGGGGCAGGAGTACATGGAGCGATGGACACAGGGAAGAGGTAACTATTGGGAGGAAGTGGGATGGGAGCTGTTGCACTGTTGTAAATTGTGGTCAATGTCATGAGACAAAGTATATGTGAACTGCTATATGGAAAGTGAATTTGCTCTGTAAGTTTTCATCCAAATCACAATTAAAAAAAAAAAAAAAAAAAGGGAGCCCTTTGGACAGAGAAGCAATAACAGCCAACAACAACTGACCATTAACACACATGATGATATAATTCAGAAACCAACCCAGTTATGAAAATATCCAAAGTAAATATGCCTACAAGATTGTGAAAAGGGAACCTGAGACATCAATTGACAAATGAGGATAACCAGAAACCAAAAAGAGGGAAAAAACTGTGTCATTACAGAACTTCTAGATGGTAGGGGAGTCAAGACAACTACAAGACAGAATGGACTATTCTAAACTTGAAAGAAAATTATGTATCACAGGGTAACCTCAAAGAAAAATGATAAACCTTTACATCAAAATAAAAAAAAAAGGACCAGCATAAATATTCAACAAATACTAAAACAATACAAATGAAGAAGTAATAACACAATTCATAAACAAAACAAGCTCAACATAGAAAATTATGTGGAACAAAGAAATTAACACCACGAAAAAGCATGTAACAAAAATGACGGCAACAATTTCATATTTGCTGATAACTACATATCCGGCAAAGGACTGATCTCTAAGATTTATAGAAAACTCCAATACCTCAACACCAAAGGAATTAAAGGATTCAACTCAATCCAACTGAAAAATGTGCAGAGGACATGAATAGACACTTCACCAAGGAGGATATTCGGGTGGCCAGCTAATACATGAGGAGATGCTCACAATCATTGGGCATCAGAGAGATGTGAGTCAGAACAACGAGATACCATCTCACCCCAGCACTGATGGCAAGGTTCAATGAGACAGAAAATGACAAATCTGGCGGGGATGTGGAGAGATTGGGACTCTCATACACTGCTGGTGGGACTGTGAAGTGATATGATACAACCACTGTGGAAAACAGTATGGTGATTCCTTAGAAAGCTGGAATTGGAGATACCACTTGACGCAGCAATCTCATTACTAGGTATATGTCCTAGAGAGGTGAGAGCCAGGATAGGAACAGATATATGCACACTCATGTTCACTGCAGCACTATTTACAACCACAAAAGGATGGAAACAACCTACGTGCTCATCGGTGGAAGAACGGATGACCAAACTATGGTACATACACATAATGGAATGCTACGAACCACTAAAGAATAATGTAGTCTGCAAAACACCGCATAATATGGATGAACTTGGAGGACATTATGCTGAGTGAAATAAGTCAATCACAGAAAGACAAATATAGTATTAGTTCGTTGTGGAGGATCAAAGAAAGGTTTATACATGGAGGGAAACTGTTGGTTGCCAAGGGTGGGAAGGGGAAAGAACACTGCAAAAAAAAAAAAAGCATTGATCCGTGTTACTTTAGTTTTGTGTATTTCACTGCACACAAATTATATTCCAGTAAGATGCACTTAAAAAAATAATAAAATTTGGTACAAAATCCATCTCCTTTTGTAAAGTTTGCCTTCATGTAAAGTTTAATTAATTTGAAAACATAAAATGGTTCTTCCACTAACAGTCTGAGGATGCTTTAATTTTTATCACAACTAACCATAATTATTTTATTTTGTAAGCTAATGGATTAGCTTGCATTTGAAGGAATTAAGGATTCTGCTGCCGCCAGTGATCTAAATGCTTTGCACTTCCAAAGACTTGGGAATTTGAAGCAAATAATAAAATCAAGACCCAACTTAATTTTACAGTAAGACTGCTAAAGGGTCAAAATTTCTTACTATGAAAAGCCAAATGCAGGATCAAGCATTTAAGAATTCTCATATGGCCTAGAAGTTCATCTCTAGTAAAGATCTACTATATTTAAAGAAGGAGCTCTGGTGGCATAGTGCTACCCAGAAGGCTGACAGTTCAAATACACTAGCCATTCCTTGGAAGGAAGGTTGGGCAATGTACTTCCATAGTGATACTGCCTCGGAAACTTAAGGAGGGGTCGCTATGAGTTGGATCTGACTCAATGGCAGTGAGTTGAGGTAGTTTATATCTAAAGAATTTATTGTGGATACTAAAACCAAACCAAACTCACTGCCTTTAAGTCAGATCTGACTCGCAGAGACCCCTCCTTGGGTTTCCGAGACATATCACTACAGAAGTAGATTGCCCAACCTTCCTTCCGACAAGTGGCTGGTAGGTTTGAGCTGCCAGCCTTCTGGGTAGCAGTCAAATGCCTTAGGCACTATGCCGCCAGAGCTTCCTATTATGGATAATACGTATTATTAAAAACACACACTTTAGTCATTGGGCTTTTTTTGACACTAAACAATTACAGAAAATATAGGGTGAGGGCAACTAGCTAAGAGAAAGTAAATTCAGAATTCTGAATTCACTATTAGTACCCATTGCTGTCAAGGCAATTCTGACTCACAAGACTCTATAAGACAGAATATAACTGCCCCATAGGGCTCAAAGGATATCATCTTCATGGAAACAGACTGCTACATTTTTCTCCTGTGGAGTAGTTGGTGGGTTTGAAATGCTGTCGACTTTTGGGTTAGGAGCTGAGTGCTCTAATCACGGTCACCACCAGAGCTCCTTTTGTAATTAGTAGAGGTATATAACACCAGGGCTTCAAACCATTTTAAGAGTTCAGTAATTGCTATCATAAACCAAGGACAGTATGTGTTGCATAGCAACCACATCTTTTGGTTGCTCATAACAAACAGCTGTGCCCCAACCAAAGATGATCGCCAGCCACACAGCTCTGAATGTGTGTTCTTCTCCAGAGTCCTGTCAATAATCCAATCGCCTGCACCAGGCTCCTGAAACTTTCAGGAGTAAAGAATGCAGCGGGGCTTTTTGGAGAACAACACACATTCAAAGCCGTGTGGTCAGCTGCCATCTCTGTGCAGGACACATCTGTCTGTTCCCTACTTCAGTCAAAATCCTAAAGGGAAACGGATTTGGTTGCTATGCAATGTATATACAGCCCTTGTTTACACTAGCAATTACTGAACCGTTTTGAACCAGTTCTAAGCCCTATATAAAACTAATGAGCCCTGGTGGTGCAAAGGTGAAGTGCCTAGCTGCTAACTGAAAGGTTAGTGACTTGAACCCAGCCAGCAGTTCCACAGGAGAAAGATCCGGCAATCGCCCCCATAAAGATTACAGCTTAGAAAATCCTGTGAAGCAGTTTTATTGTCACACGGGATAACTATGAGTCAAATTTGATGCAATGGCACCTAACAACAACATATAAAACATGGGCAATGATTTTGCAGATCTATAAAAAGATATGTGAGATGGCCTTGTCATTTACAGTGGCTCAGAACTCAAATCATTCTCTCAAACTCAGTAATGTAGTGCACAAATGTTTAATTTCTAGTATACAATGTTCTGGTAGACTTAACAAAGATCACAAAAGCAAAAACACTGAAGCTCTAGCTAGTACTAAGCCTACACATTTTTAACAAATATTGCTTATTAGCAATTTACAGTAATTGTCTTGCAGAACTTGCAGGTGCTAAGAAATCATGACAACAAAACTGCAGAATAAGAGGATGTTACATATACTCAAAAAAAGGTGACATATGCTGTGAAAGAAAAATTATGATGAAAAAATTCCATTTTAAACCAGAATGACTGACAGTTTACCTGGAACATCTGTGCTGTTGTTTAGAACTGCCTGACTTTTAAAACTTACAGCTAGCTGAAGCAGAGACAGAACAAAGCAGCGCTAGGAGTGCTGAGACCTGGGCACTCACTTCTTCTCTAGGCTTCAGTCTTCCCATTGATAAAGTTGGACTTTCTTGGAACTTAAAATCAACAAAGATTCCTTCTGTGCCTAATCAGTCTGACTGAGGGCATATTTTTAATACATGAAGTAAAGTAATACTAACAATAAAGGAGACACTATTTTGTAATGAAAGCATACTCTAAGAATTATTCCTGAAATCATAACCAGGCTTTTTCCATCTTGCCTCATCAGTTGACACAATTCTGAAAAAAGGAAGTATCCTTCTCATTAGACAATAGCCAAAGATATAAATCTTCAAAATCAGACATATAGAAGGTTCTTTAATGACTAATAATTATACGAAACAGATGACAACATACTAACACAAGAAACATTAACAAGTCAATGATAAAGGTGTCTTTTTAGTAATTTTTTTGTGGTGTGAAATGTGAAAAATCCTTCACTTTTTGCTAAATCTTTATCTTCCTCCCTGAAAAGAAAGAACTGTATTTGAGTATTCTTAAATATGTACGATGTTCAGATTAGTAAATTTCCTATAATTTGGGGGCATTTTGGATTGATATGTTGTTAAATTTGGGATCAACTGTTACAGATGGAAGTTAATAATGACAGTATCATAGAGAGATACACAGATCTTTTCCTTAATACTGGTCCTGAGTTGGAGATACTCCTCCTCCAGGATAGCATTTTCTGTTAGGATATAAGTTTAATATTAGGGTACTGTATTTTTGGTGTAGGGTATAGTAACTCCCAGAAAATGGCTAAATTTCATTTTTTTGGTAAAATTAAGGATTTCACTCTAGCAAACAATTTGTAAAATTTTCCCACTGACCTCTAAGAATAAACACTACAAAAAACCTGTTGCTGTCAATTCCAACTCATAGTGATCCTAAAGGACCTTCTGGTTATGAGCAGTGCTTTAACCACTCCATAACCAGGGCTCCGTTTAAAGAATGAGCATATATATATATATATATATATATATATATATATATATATATATATATCCACTCCAGATGAATATTAGACTTCATTTATTTCTTAACCATTTTGCCAGTACACTATAGGAAGAAAAGAGAATGGAACTAATAAATTTTGCTTCTTTCTTCAATTCTGAGGAAATACCATCCCACACAAAGAATCTTTCTTGCTTTAGTTCAAGAGAAAACGGACCTCTGCAGATAAGTTTATTATAAAGAACAAAAAGTGTTGCATTTGTTTTAGCAGCCAGAAAATTCAGAACCAAATTTACTGTCCAAGCTTTACTTGCTAACCTGAGTTGTCTGAAACCTTCTGTGCTATTTTAATGTCTTCATTCTGTGTTCTGTAAGCCTCTTCAAGCCCTTTAAAAAGAAGATAGGACATAAATTTCAAAACTAAAAATACAGTTACAACTGACTATAGACAATGTAGTTAAGTATATTGTATTTTTTTCTATTTTAAAGTAGAGGCTAAAGATTAATTTAGCAGCTATTTTTCTAATGGATATAATTCTACATAGAAAAGATGCTAATTTTCCTTTCATAATCATGAAGAATGAGATCACAGTTGTTATTTTTATATTAAGTATTTCCTATGCTATTCAAATGTTGGTTGGCATAAGTTACCTACTAGAAGGCCTACTCAACATAGAAACTGAAAGAACTTATTAGCTATCTAAACTGGCTCTGGTATTAGTTCACTGACTCCTACATTCATTAAGTCTTTTTACCTTTCTAAGTTATATTTTTAAAACAGAGGAAATTATGCTTTAAAAAAAAATTAAATCATGGCTATACTACGTGTAGGTTTTCTTATTTCCTAGGCATTGTGTACCTTTTTAAAACTAAAAAATGCGATTTAATAAACACATTTTGAGGGAGTGTTTTATATATATCATATTTAACGTTACAATTTTCACTAACCTGAGAAAATGTATCTACATAATATTTAAAAGAATAAAATCCAGTGAAACTCATTGAGAATTTACTATCAAAAACAGAGAAAACAATGATTTACTTCCTTTAAATGGCATATCTATATTAGTTATAAGTCTAACCACGGATTCTTCCATACATACCCTAAGGTCCAAAATCTCAGTGGTATAAATAACGTGATTAAAGAATCGTGTAACAATGTATATTTTAATATAGGATTTGTGTTGTGATTTAGAGCAATAAATATTACAGTGAAAAATTTATCACAAACTAAATACAATAATAAAAGGAAACAAAAAGCTTATGTACACATTACCAAGGCCTTTGCAATAAATTATAGCATACAGTTCCATCACAACATATTTGTATACAAAGTTGCTAATGTGAACAATGAAAGAAATCTTTCATGTAGGTCTTTAATCTTCATTTAATAAAGTTTTTACAGTATCAAATAATATCAAAAGTCTAAAAAAACACAATGAGTTTTTATGTTTATAAATTATTTTTATATACTATTAAAAAACAAGGTCAAAAGTGCCATTTTAAAAAAAGTGAAAGTTGTTATTCTTGATAAGAGCTAGAAAAATGTCTGTCCCAAGTAAGAAGCAATCTAAAGGCTTACGCAGTTTCTTAGGAGTTTCCCTTCAACTCTCATATAAACCTTGGTTACTATCCCATGAGATAAACCAACACAAAGGGAGCCAAGTAATCTTTTTACAAAACTTAATAGGCAACATAGATCTGAAGATGATAAAATTGCAAATAAACATAATTACAAGCTTCTCTTCAAGTGAACTGAATGAATTTTTGTTTACTGGTATCAATGGGGTGTCACCAAATGTGGGAAATTTCAAAAACTTCCTTAAAGTTTTTATCTTTCTCAAGCTTCCAGTTATAAATGGCAATGGTGTATGCATACAAAAGTTGTGAGAATTTTCAGTAAAATGTAAATAAGACAAAATATGATTAAAAGGTGATAAATCATATCTATTTCTCACAGAAAATAAAGACCAAGAATCCAAAATTTAAAAGGCAACAGTATAGAAAGAAGTCAATGAAAAACAGATGGATGAAATATAACTCTGGGTCTTAACTGGTACTAATCACAACATCTAGCTATAATTTGACAAATTCAAGAACAAATGCCTATACTGAAATATGTGTGGAACACTGGCCACTTCTATTTATGTTGTTGCTGTAAGAAGAAACTGACATGGTACAGTTGTTTTTGTGTGGTGTTGTTGAGTCAGTTCTGACTCACAGCAACTCCACGTACAACAGAACAAAACACTGCCTGGCCCTGCACCATCCTCACAATCTTTCCTATGTCTTGAGCCCATTATTGTAGCCACTGTGTCAGTCTATCTCATTGAGGGTCTTCCTCTTTTTTGCTAACCCTCTACTTTACCATCTATGATGTCCTTCTTCAGGGACAGGTCTTTTCTGATAACATCTAAAATTATTGGCTTATAAAACAAATTTAGAGAAAAGAAAAATGAAAGGAATTTAAGTGTAAAGAAAATCTTTAAGTTTATTGTGGATCAAAACATTGATAGAACTGTATCAATCAAGAGCAGTATTCCTGTTGCTAAAATTAATTGGCAGTCTGAGAGCTTGGCTCAAAACCACCACTCTCATCCTCAAATGCATTTTAATCGGTGATTTGTTTATACAACACCAAGCAATAGTTACAGATAGATGTTTGTTTTTTTCACTGCATGGAGGAAGTTCCTTGGTTGATTAACATCAATAGACTGCCTGAGATAATAAAAACTCCATCATTACAACAGGTTAATGGCAAATGAGCATCTTCCTATTTTTGACAGGCGAAAAGGGTTAAATGCTGAAAACAGGATGAGTGCTCTGTAGGCTGCATACATACACATTTAATCATCAAAGTCACCTTTAGCAGAAGATTAAAAATCGATGGATATGGAAGCTTGTGCAGAATCTTCTCGTCCCCTGACATAAATTTCACAGGGAATCTCCTCCATTACTCTGTCCTCTAGGGCCTGTTCAGGGCACTCATGTGCCTGTTTAAAAGTGTAGCTACTTTTTTTGAAGGTGCTATTAAATGTTTTCATTGGCTGTGGTTGTGCAAAATCATTTCGGAAAGGAAGTTCCATGGAACTGAGGTTGGTCCTGCTTTGTTTGACACTGGACGCTTGTGACCCACAGTGATGGTCATGAATGCACCGTGAGGCAGTGGAGGAGCGCCGCATCTTCTGGTAGCTATCCAGTTCCTCAGACAAGTCAGCAAGGTCTGCAGATATCTCTTTATCCCTTAGTGAAAACAGTTCATAATGAGGAGGATCAAATACTTCTTGGAATCCAGTTTTATTAAAAGCAGTTTTGCAAGCCATGACCTTTTTTCGAGGCTGTTTCACTTGTACTAAAATAGAAATAATGAGAAGGACCAAGACAATCCCTGATGTAATGCCAATAATTGTTCCATGAGTTTTAGTGATTTGTTCAAATAGCCCTGCTTTTTTTTTCTCTGTAGAAAGAGATAAAGAAACATTGAGATTTCAAAATTCATTAACATGAGTCCTGTCACAAATTTGTACGATATTTTAAGGCAAAGTGGAACACATGGGTCGAAAGCACCAAAGAAGATACAATTTAAATTAGGTTTTTAACCTTATCATTATGACTGCTGACTAAAACTACCAATCACAAAATAGCTAGACAGAATACAGAAAAGATAAAGGACTTGGTTCCTTTACTGAGAGGCACATGAACAAATTAAATACATGACTATAGAAAATGCCAAAATAAATACTCTTGTTCTATCAAGTCTAGTTTTCTGATCTTTGGTATAACTGACCAGCCATCTCTTTTAAGTATAGCCACAATATTTCCACCCTGGCCATAAAATGGAAAGACTAACTCAACCTACTCAGGTATATTATCATGATCTACTGTTTTTGAATGATTACCTGAAAATATTTCATGTCAAGTACTCAAGATAACTCTATCAAATTATATCACCTTTTGAATTTTTTCAGGAAAAAAGGTAGACTAAACTTCAGTTCTGTGACAATGATTTGACAACTAGCTTACAGACATTCAACTATTACCACTAGCTGTATTTATCTTTCAGAAGGAAAATACCAGAAACATACCATAGGAAATTTTATGGACCGAAAATAAGCATTTCTTAGAGTGGGTCAACTTTTACATTGCAATGCTGAATCCATTCCATTGGTTGATTTTTTTATTAAATAGGTAAATTAAATAGCATTTCCATGTAATTTTAAAAAGACAGACGCTCTAGTTATTTAAAAAATTATTTTGAGACATAAATTAGGTATCTTGCAATATAAATGGCTACCTTGAACAATAAAAAATAAGAGCAAGAAATAGCATGAAGCATTTTTGAACAACTTAAGAGATGAAACATACTTTGTAAACCAAAAATGGCTTTATGGAGAATAAACACTTTTCTTTGCTGTTACCAATATCTCAGAGCAGGTCTATGATGATCCACTTAAAAGAAGTTTAGATTATATGTCTCCATTTCTGCCAAAACAGAGTTATACTAAGTGTAATTGTAGAAAAGACATTTTAAGTCTTTCTTAATGATAACCAATAGTGACTCTTCTCTCAAAAAAGTTGACCTTTGATCAAACTCACCTTTACAATGATTTTCATCCCAAGGGTATGCACAGTTTTGAACACCATTGCAGACTAAAGAATTATTGATGCACATGTTGCTATGGCAAAAGAAAGTGCTGCCTGTGCAGGGGGCTGTAGGAAAAAAGAAAACCGTCTTGCTAAGAAAAGAGAACAGAGAGATTAAGAATCCATCTATATTTATTTTAAGCTTATTGTTAACAAAGTTGATTTCCTACATCAAAAGCCTTTCTTTGAATACTCTATACTACACAAATGAGAAGACAAAGGCCAATATTCTCTGACACCTTGACCCATATGAAGCTTTACTTGCACTAGACACTAAAATGCCGTTTTTATGTAATAATTTATGGATATATTTCCCATGGCTCTCAGAGAATTAATATATAACCTGGTAAAACTTCCGTAGTGATACTGCCTTGGCAACCCAAGGAGGGGTCGCTATGAGTCAGGGCTGACTCGATGGCACGTAACAACAACCAAGTTTTTCAAACTTTTAAAAGACAATAAAGGTATATGGAGTATCTAGCATGTAATTTCCAATTTGGTATAAGCTGTTCTTTCAGCCTGGAGTGGCTTCTCCTTTCCATTCCTGGAGACTTTCTACTGATCCTTCAACAACATCTCAATCGTTGCTCTCTTCTGAAGAGTGCCCCAGTTCTCCTTGGGTAGTCAGTCACTCTGGGTGTGCCTGTCATATTCTATATACTTCTCTAGTCAGCATTTCTTGCTGCATTTGTAAACACTTGTTACAATGGATTATGATATATACTAATGTTAAGAAATAAAGTTCTAAACTAACCATTTTCACTTCTAACATCATAATCAAACAAAATGTCTTTTTTGCCTAAAAATTTCTACACTTTGGATTTTCAGAAAATATATATTTGAGTATCACTATGTATCAAACAGACAGAACCCCCAAAATTTTTTATATTTTTAAAGTTTCTTTTCAAAATGGAAGAAACATCTAAAATCTTACTACACAGATAAGTAACTTCTTCCCCTCTCGAGATGGTCTTGAATGGGTCCTCATCCCTTAATGTTAGCTGTCTTTTAATGAATATATGATAACTCAAAAAAAACCTCACTGCTGTCAACTCAGTCCCGACTCATAGCAACCCTTCCTTGGGTTTCTGAGGCAGTATCTTTACAGAAGTAGATTGCCGATCTTCCTTCCAAGAAGTGGCTGGAACCAGCCTTCTGGTTAGTAGTCAAATGCCTTAGACACTACGCCACCAGAAGTCTCATTAAAATAACAGCCAAGAGACAACATTTACCCAAAAGCAAAGATGAAGTAAAGAAAACAGATCAATGGAAACAGAAATATCAGAATGGAAACAATGAGAATGCTGACATGTTATGAAAACAGTAACCAACATCACAGGACATTGTGAATAAAAATTGTTAAATGGGAACCTAATTTACTGTGTAAACTTTCACCTTCAACACAATAATATTTTAAAAATAGAACAACAGTCACGAGTTTAATATTTCTCTCCCTCTGAAGAGTAATACTCCTGAACTTTGTTTGCCCACTTGTCCCTCCCTAGGGGAGTCTCCCACTGCTGCTGAGTCAATTCCAATTTAGAGTGAGCCTGTAGGACATAGGACAGAGTAGAACTGCTCCACAGAAGTTCTAAAGCTGTAAATCTTTGTTACAGACACACACTGCCACCTCTTTCTCCTGTGGAGTGGCTAATAGGTTCAAATTGGTGACCTTATGGTTGGAGCAAGAGCTGGTGGCTTATAGCTCAGCCCCTTCTCTTATTTACTTTGGGAGTCAGCAGCCTGAAGGAAGCTGACCTTCAGCTCTGAACCTCTATGTTATTAATTTTACAGGTCTGGCCACCACCTGACTGTCTAGTTTTATGCCCATGGTTAGCTCCACACTCACTTCAGGCAAGCCTGAAATACTAGAGTGCAGTCTTATGATGCTTAGGGATATCTAACCATATTTTTCAATTACATTATTATTAATAATAAGACTGATAGTTTGGTATTCATCTTTCTGATCCCCCATCTGCACCTTAATTGTTTCTAAACATGATCTGGAAAAATGGGTATTACTTACTGGGTCCCCAAAAAACTACAAAACATAATCTGATAAATGTAGGTTAATAGAAAATAACCAAAAGTACATTGTCATTAGAGTGTAAACAAAACCTCTCTTTAAGGTAGGATCTCTTATAAGGTATTATTTACCCATATTCCTGGACAACAGATTAATAATCTGTGTTTAATCATTATGAACTAGGGTTTCTTTACCCCATCCCACACCATAAGCCAATGTGAGTTCAGGCATGGCTTTGTTACTGATATATGATTAAATAGTTTACACATTAAACTTTTATGCTTGCTTATTTACCAAGCACTTAGCCAATTCATTTTAATAACCCCTCGGTGACTGTGGTGACCGAACAGTCTGAAATAGCTGGGAACTATAAATAACTTGGGGACCAGTGCTGTGCAGCAGGCAGTGAAAACCAAAACAACCAACGGATTGGTAATCAACAGAAACTGTCTTTCAGTTCACTTGCAGACCTTTAAATATTTATTCTTTCTGGGACTCAGTTTCCACTCAATAAATGGGATGGATTAGAGTGTATCTCAGAGTTCTGGTTCTAAAATAAGACTATGGAACTATTGGTTTCAATCATATTGACACTTTACGTTCTTAAGCTGAGTGCAAAACTATTTATATACTAATGACTAATTCATTCAGAGACTGTTGATCTGTTAAAATGGTATTATTTAACATTAAAACAAGCATAAGTATTTTATGATTCTTAAAAGCATGACTGATGGTTTCAATGCTCATGATAAGGAAAACAGGTATTAGCTACATAAATAAGCCATCAAATTAAGAACAGAAAAGCCAATGAAGACGCATGAAGATATTTCATTTTACAAAATTGGCTAGTGTACTTACAAGTGTCACATACATCATAAAACTCCATCACAAAATGGATACACATTAAAACTTAACAAATGGTCAAGAGAAACAGACAGCATTTTGGAATGCGTCACTTCTAAAAACTAATTTTCTTTTCTGTTTTTATTTATATATCATACCATAAGTCTATTAGCTACTAAATGGTATTATACACTATATTCTAATTCTACTAGAATTATCAGTAGATAATTTTATCCATTTCACAAATGAGGATGCATGGAAGAGAAACTATTTTCAAGCAAATTGAACAAGGTTATAAACAGCACTGTAGGTTCTCAGTATTCTGCTTTCTGACTCAAACCATTATTTGCTTTTAAGCTTATCCACAGATACTTCGATGGCTCTTTATAGCTCAAAAGTAGAAACAGTATTAATAATGTCAAATTGTTTCAGAAAAATATAAATTACAATTATAGATACTTTAAGCTTCATGGCTTTTCATTGGCTTCATAGCATTTTCATTTTCAAATATGGCTGTCTTTATAATGAGTCAACATATCAGATACTGACATAGGATGTTAATGACATGCTTCAATTAAAAACTGTAACTGTCTCTTTAAATAAGGAATAAAGATAATAGCAAAAATAGTGCCAGTTGAGAACCATTTTCTACTCAAAACCTGAGGACTCTCTCCCTTCCCCCTTCATACTCCCTACTGGGTCACTGCATGGGAAAGAAGAGGAAGGCTGGGATTTCAGCTCCCTCTACTTCTCATGAGCTATGGCAATGATGCTGAAAGATGGTTCTGTCCTTCAACTAAGCCTATAGGGGCCCTTAGGCAATATGTCACTGAAAATCAAATTATGGATTTATTCTAACAAAAATATATTTTACTGGTTTCACAGTTCTAGTCCTAGAAATTATTTTCCTAAAACCATACCCTTTCTTAAAGAGCCAGGTACAGAAAAGTCTTCAATGCCTGGGAAGAAGTCAAACATATCTTGAACGATATTCTATACTGTGCCTTTACGTCAAATTATACAATTTTACTCACATCTGCAACCTATAATGAGTAGGCATGAAGTGAATCTCTCATGCAGAATTAGTCCATTTATATAAACCTCTTTTGAAATATTTTCATTCATGTATTCATAACAATTACAAATCATTAACAGCTTAGAGACGAACAAAACATTTCAGTAATTTGAATAATGTCAAACACATAAAAATTTCCTGGTTTGAGCTCTGAAATGGGCTTTTCACAGATTTTCAAATTGGGACTCGTGTTTTATAAAAATCAATTAAATCCCCCAGTTTTATTACAAGACTGGGCAATCTACTTCTGTAAAGATTTACCACCTTGGAAACCCAAAAGGGGTCTCTATGAGTCAGAATCAACTCGATGGAAGTGAATTTGGTTGTTTTTTATCACACACACAGAAATTTTTTTAGGTAATTAGAGATAAATTTAGAATATGGAGCTAAGTCTATTTGTAGCCTTACAATGTAGTCTTCCATGTAGTGATTAGTTAGTGTAAAGCTATCACTTGAGGGAGACTTTTCATCAATTTTACTATTGGAATTATACTAATGGAGAAATCCTGAGTATATATATATAGAAAATACCTTAACTAATAACAGAGAATTTCTCATGTAAGATTTACGCTAGGGCTGTCCAAAGTAAATATAACGTGATCCCAAAATGTCAGCTAGTACACACAATAAAAAAAGTAAACGAAACAGGCAAAATTAATTTTACTAATACATTTTACTTAATCCAGTATTATCTGTGCGGAAAAAAGTTAACACAGCAGTCCTGAGGCTGCTAGCTTTAGAAGGTACTGCTTATAAATTGTGCCTTTGTTTGTTATCTGGGAACATGGCTTTCTACGGTTCTCTAACTGGTAACAGTGGTTCACTGTGCCTAGTTTGTGCAAATAATGACATTTATGCTGATCACCTGCTTTCCCTCTGGGAATCTGGAGTTTTAGTACGTGCAAGGCAGAGGGTATCTTCACAACCATTCCCCAGAAAAATCTTGGTTGCTGAGTCCCTAACATGCTTCTTTGGGCAGAGAAACTGCACACATTACTGCCCTTTTCATTGCTGGGAAATTGCATGCTCGGTATGTCCCTCACGGAAGGAATAAGGAAGCCTGTGCAAGGATTTCTACAGATTCTGCCTGTCTTTTTCCCACGCTGATCCTGTTGTGTATTCTTTTGCTGATTCAAATCTTATGCTGAGTTCTAATCAGCTAATGTATGAGTGGTCTTAGGATGCCTTGAATAATACCTAAAATATTCTCATTTTCAACATGTGATCAATTATAACACTTTATTATCATTTTTTACTGTGATTTGGGTGAAAGTTTACACAGCAAATTTACTTTCCATACAGCATTTCACATACACATTGTCTGATAACATTGACAGTTTACCAAAATGCAACACCTTCCCTCCCACTTCCTCCCAATAGTTACCTCTTACCTGTGTCCATCCCTCCATGCACTCCTGCCCGCTGAACTGTCTCCTTGTGCATAAATAGCCCTTCTTTCTCCCATGATTATTCTCTCCAAGGACTGTATCTACCTCAGGGACATGTTCAACTTTTATGCCTTTTATTTGGCTGGAAGCCAAAGGTGTGGGTTCAATTCCAGACATGAAGGGCAGCTAGGGACCATAGTCTCAGTGGTTCCACCAGGCTCTATCAGACCAGCAAATCTGGTCTCCCTTTTTTTCCAAATGATTTTGAGTTTGGTTCCACATTGTTCTCCATCTCTATCCAGGATCTCCTACATAGATCCCCCTCTGAGTGGTTGACAGTGGTAGCAGGGCACCGCTTAGTTCTTCTGGTCTCATAGTCATATAGGCTGAGGATCACATGGTGTACCAGTCGTAAGGACTAATTGTTTCCATGCATCTTTGGTTTTCTTCATTCTTCTTTGCTCTGCATGAGGAGAGACCCATTGTTGCATCTAGATGGCTGCTTGCATGCTTTTAAAATCCCAGTTGCTACTGAGGAGAGACCCATCGTTGCATCTAGATGGCTGCTTGCATGCTTTTAAAATCCCAGTCGCTACTCACCAAAGTAGAGGGTAGAATAATGTTTTGTGTAGTATGTTATGCCAATTAAGCTTGATGTCCCCTGTCACTATGGTTCCAAGCCCACAGGTTCAACTACTTGGTCCCACTGGGTAGCCGGCTGTGACTAAGAAGTGACTACAACCTTGTCCCTTGTCAGCTCTACTATACCCCTGGGAGTTCTGACAGAACATACACATACACTTGTACAACCATTGTCTGCCAATCCTATAAATGGTCTTGGGTACATTCCCTGCTGCATAGACACACCTAATAGTTCAGCCTGTCCACTCATCTATCCAACCGTATACCCAGGTTTGCCTTCACTGACAACGCAGGACTGTATGTGCAAAAGAGTTCATCCTTGTTTTTGCAATTCCCATGTACCTCTCTATGTCTTCTTCTTCCTCAATGCCACCATGTTGATCATTCACATTTGGTACATTGCCCTTCTCTTCACCCAAATCAATACTTATGTCTACCTATCTAACAGTGTTCCCTACCCTACCCTCCCACAGCTGGTAAACAACAAAGAAAATTTCCTTCCATATATAAACCGTTCCTTGACTTTTACAATAACGGACTAATACAATATTTGTTCTTCTATGATTGACTTATTTCACTCAGCATAATGTCCTCCAAGTTCATGCACGTTATGCAGTGATTTTCAGATTCTACATTACTCTTTAGGGTTGCATAGTATTCCACTGTGTGTATGTACCACAGTTTGGTTATCTATTCCTCAGTTGATGGGCACCTAGGTTGTTTCCAATTTTTTGCTATTGTAAATAATGATGCGATGAACATGGGTGTGCATATGTCTGTTCTTGTCATGGCTCTCACTCTTTAGGATATATACCTAGTGACAGAATGGCTGGATCAAATGGTATTTCTATTTCCAACTTTTTAAAGAATCTCCATAGTGCTTTACACAGTGGTTATACCATTTTACAGTCCCACCAGCAGTGTATGAGAGTCCCAATTTCTCCACATCCTCGCCAGCATTTGTTATTTTCCATCTTGTAGAACTTTGCTGTTAGCACAAGATGGTAACTCATCGTTGTTTTGATTTGCATTTCTCTAATGGCTAATGATCATGAGCATTTCTTCATATGTTTGTTGGCCACCTGAATATCCTCCTTGATGAAGTGTCTATTCGTGTCTTTTGCCCATTTTTTAATTGGATTATTTGCCATTTTGTTATTAAGGTATTGGAGTTTTCTATGAATTCTAGAGATAAGTCCCTTGTCAGATATGTCATTGCCAAATATTTTTTCCCAATCTGTAGGTTCTCTTTTGACTTTTTGGAGAAGTCTTTGGAAGCATATAAAAATTTAATTTTTAGAAGGTCCCATTCATCTAGTTTTTCTTCTGCTGTTTGTGTATTTTGGGTTATGCTTGATAGTCTATTTATGCTATATATTAGGGCCCCTAAATTTGCCCCTAGTTTTTCCTTGAGGAACTCTAAAGTTTTAGGTTTCACATTTAAGTCTTTGATCCATCTGGAGTTCATTTTTGTGTATGGTGTGAGGTACAGATCTTGTT
>NW_006921596.1:6659468-6660610 GCF_000298275.1 Orycteropus afer afer
GTCAAGCTGGAGGCTTTTCCCGACTCTTGCAGCCTCAGGGGCTGAGGAGCTCAAGGCTGGCAGGCAGTACACCGGCTGTTGACTCCAACGAATGACGAATCCAAGATCTTCAGGCCGAATGGTGGATTGTTAACTCACAGACAGTCGTAGGCAGCACAACAGAATCCCGATCCACAGAAGAATGTCTACTCTCCCAGGAGATGTCCACAGATATACTGGAAGCAGGCCATACCCCTAGGGAAACTCCCTTTCAACAGATTGGCCGCTCAAAACATAATCATCTGATCCCATCATGGGAACAACCACACCACAACACCTCAAACCACACAAAATTGTGGTCCAGCCGAGTTGACACACAGCTCCAACTATCACAATTCACCCCTTGTCAACTTGGCAGTTGTACACATCTTCTTAACCATATGTAATCTCTAAATAAGGACAATTATAAAGTCATATTTGTGCCTAGTATGATACACTAACACACGTACAACCAAAACCTTATTTACATTTCAGAGTTCATAACAGAAGGAAACAAAAATATTTGATGCACATATACAATGAAGAACTGTAACAATCACAGTCCTCGTTTCTGCAGCTGGTCACGTGGTTGCAGCTGATATTCAGAACTACCTTCTTCCACCACCCATTCTCCATTTCCCTTGCCCACAGCAAGCACCATAGGATGAGCTAGATCATATGGCCCAAGTGGTAGAGCAACCTGCACGACAGCCTGAACCTGTTGCAGGGCCTTCTGTTGTTCTGGGCCCCACTCAAAACTAGCAGCTTTCCGAGTCACATGATAAATAGGCTGCAGCAACACACCCAAAGCTTGCATGTAGCCATGTCATTGCTCAGCAGCCTGCTATGCTCTACCGACCTTGGGACTTACAATGAACTTAAGTTAATGGCTTGCCGTGTGGTTTGGTAACATTGGGACTGTGCCTTTTTACTTGTCAACCTTGGGGCTTCTCAGCCTCAGCAGCCAACAGCTGTCTAAGTGAAGAAATGCCTCTAGCTCCAGTGGGCTGGGAGCAGGTGGCAGAGCTGCACCCCAAGGTTGAGGGGTTTTCACCCAGCCCCTAGAGCCTGGCACTTTGAACTTGGACTTAAAGCCTCCAAATTGTAAGAATAAACTCCTGTTC
>NW_006921596.1:6661444-6662055 GCF_000298275.1 Orycteropus afer afer
TGTTTCATTGATTTCTGCTCAGATTTTGATTACGTCCTTTCTTGTGGTGATTGTAGGCTTTTCTTGCTGTTCTTTTCTAATTGTTGGAGATGTTGATTTAAAGTGTTGATTTTTGGCTCTTTCTTCTTTTTTTGATGTGTGCATTTATTGCTATAAATTGGCCTCTGATCACTGCTTCTGCTGTGTCCCAAAGATTTTGGTATGTTGCTTTCATTCTCATTTGAGTCAAGGAATTTTTCAATTTCACTTTTTATTTCTTCTCTTACCCAGTCTTTCTTAAGGAGGGTGTTGTTCAGTTTCCATGTGTTTACTCTTTTCCCGTTGATCTTCGTATTGTTATTTCTAATTTGATACCATTGTGATCTGAGAAGATACTTTGCTATTTCAATGTTTTTAAATTTTTGAAGGCTTGCTTTATGGCCTAACATATTGTCTATCATGGAAAATGTTCCATGTGCACTGGAAAAGATGTATATTGTGCTACTGTTGGGTGAAGTGCTCTGTAGATGTCTGTAAGGTCAAGTTGGTGGATTGTATTGTTTAGCTCTTCTGCATCTTTGATGAGTTTCTTTCCAGTTCTTTCAATGAAAGTGGTGTATTAAAATCTCCCA
>NW_006921596.1:6663328-6708935 GCF_000298275.1 Orycteropus afer afer
GGCACATAACAACAACATGTCTACGGAAGTAGATTGCCCAATCTTCCTTCCAAGGAGTGGCTGATGGGTTTGAACCAGTAGGCTTTCTGCTTAGTAGTCAAATGCCTTAGGCACTATGCCACCAGAGCTCCCTCATACTTGATTAGTCATAATCTTATCAATTCTATCTCTTATCTTTACTGGCAGTGCTTCGCGTCAAACCTTTATAGTTTCCCATCTTGTCTATGGAAGCTGATTCCTAAAATAGTCTCTATGCCCCATCTAAAGCACAGCTCTCATTAAGACATTTTGTAGTACAAAATCCTTCAAAACTCTCCAAAGTCTATGTGGTAGTTAAGTTGCATGTCCACTTGGCTGGTGTGATAGTTGGAGCTGTGTGTCAACTTGGCTAGACCCAATTCTGTGTGGTTTAAGCAGTTGTGATGTGGGTTATTCCCATGATGGAATCTATGTATATGTTTTGAGAAGTCAATTGTTTGAAAGGAAGTTTCCCTAGGGCTGTGGCCTGCTTCCAACATATTTATGGACATTTGGGAAAAAAGACACTCTTCTGTGGATTGGGATCCTGGTGCACTGCCTACAACTCTCCATGAGTGAACAATCCACCATCCAGCCTGGAGATCTTGGATTCATCATTCGTTGGAGTCAATAGCTGGTATGCCTGCCAACCTTGAGCTTGTCAGCCCCTGCAGCTGCGTGAGTTGGGAAAAGCCTTGAGCTTGACATTTGATCCAAGAACTTGGGACTTGCCAGTTTGTATAAGTGTGTGAGCCATTTTCCTAAAATAAATTTCTCTTTCTCTATATGTATATATAAGCTTTACTGGTTTTGCTTCTCTAGAGAACCCAGCCTAACACAGCTGGATATGGTTATTTCCCATGATGAGACTGATAATCAATTCCATAGTGGAATCTACTGGAGCAGCTGAGTAGCTGCCTTAGGGATGTGGTCTCCTTCCAGTATATAAGGAGAAGTTTTGAGAAAGATCTCTGCATGTAGCCAAGTTGCCATTCAGTAGCCTGCTATGTATGGTTGCCTGCTGATCTTGGGACTGTTTCTGAACGTGAACTGGTGGCCTGCCGTGTTGTTCGATAATCTTGGGACTGTGCCATTGTCCTTGTTGGCCCTGTGTTTGTCAGCCTCAGCAGCCACCAGCTGCCTAAGTTAGAAGAAGCCTCCAGCTTCAGTGGGCTGGGAGCAAGAGGCAGAGCTGAAGTCTAGGTCAAGGGGCCTTCTACCCAGGCCCTAGAGCTGGCACTTTGAATTCAGACTTCTAGCCTCTAAATTGTAAGAGAATAAATCCCTGTTTGTTCAAGCCACACATTTTTTATATTTAGAGCTGCACGAACTCACTGCCCTCAAGTCAGATCCAACTCTTAGTGACGCCTCCTTGGGTTTCTGAGGTAGTAGCTCTACAGAAGTAGATTATCCAATCTTCCTTCAGAGGAGTGGCTGGTGAGTTTGAACCGCCAGCCTTCTGGGTTAGCGGTCAAATGCCTTAGGCACTGTAGCACCCTAGGGAACCAAAATAGTCTATAAATTAAAGTCTAAAGTTAGCCTTAAAGTCCTTCATATTCTGGCTTTAATCCACCTTTCTTGGCTCATTTCTTTCTGTTCCCTTAACAAATACTTGTGGCCCAAATTTGCTCTAGTTTTACGCCTTTGTTTATTTTATTGCTTCTGTTTGGAATAGGAAACTCAGTTAACATCTTTATCTTGTAAAATATATCTATCCTCAAGGATCACTCACTCCATAATGGATGCTATATGCCGGAAGTAAGTTGGGTATTCAACAAGACAGCACTTTATGCCCCAAATGGTCTTTATCATAGTCAGTCCTGTAGTGGTGTCATTTGCATATCTGCCACCTAACCCAAGGGATGGACCTTTAGTCCTGTAGGGCAAACACTGTTTGATCCATTTTTGTATCTTTATAGCATCAAGCATAGTACCTTGCATGATAAATGTTAAATAAATGCATGGATGGTAAGTAGGAAGGCTGGTTGGCTGAACTGGCTTTCAAATTGTAAATAGAAGAATTTAGCTATAATACAGCCTATATGTGCTCATATAATCGTAACTTTAACATATAATCTATGGAATAATATAATATCTTGAAATTATCAGTGAAGGAAATACTATTAATACCAAATTTCTCAAGAAAAATACCTGATATTTCATTGTTGACACTTTTATATTTATAAACTTTGAATTTGTACAAATCATATAGCCTGCTACTATCAGGATATGAAAACTAAAATATTTCTTCTGCAACAAGAGATAAGATATACCACTTATTTTTGGAAATATGTGCTGGGAACATTAACACAATTAGGTGTGGACAGTAATTTTCTATATACAAGAGATAAATCTGGGTAAAGGGCCAGTCAGAGAGGTTAATCAGCCCTATCCAAATATAGATTACAGTAAAGGCCATTCAAAAAAACATCAAACACATGATAATAATTTTGTAAGCAGTTTCTTGTCAAAGCTAACGTAATATGACCTGTATTTATGATAAACAATACACAAAACAAATTATTCAGAAGTACTGACAAGTCATTGTGCTTTAAGGAAAGAGGCAAAATAAAGGCAGCAGAACCAATTCTTTCTTCTGGGGGTTCGTTCCTCCCAATTACTGGGAATCTAAGGGAAGAATCCTAAAATCTGTCCTCAAAGTTTCTTCACTTTTAAGCTGGGTCAGGGAATATGAGCTATAATATCCTTTAATATGCAAAAATTCCCACATGCACATAAAATAGTAAAGATGCTTTTTAATAAAGAAAAACAAACCAGTTCATTAAAAAAGACACAACCCTTCTGGAAGGTATGTGGTGATACCTAAGTAAACTACACATGCATTTACTTTTTGACCTAGAAATCCCACTTATAGGAATCTACCCTGAGGATATACCTAAGTGCAATGTGGGACCCCAGATTGGATCCTGGACCAGGAAAAGGACATGTGTGGAAAAAAAAGGTTAAATTTAAATAAGGTCTATAGATTAGTTAATAGTATTGCATCAATGGAATGGTATATGGGAACTCTGTACTATTTTTACAAGTTTCTATATGTCTAAAATTATTTCAAAATAAAGTTAAAAGAAAAACAGGACATAGTCAGACTATCTAAATTTTTGATGACCACAGTCCAGTGGATTCCTAATTATTTATCTAATTGAATTAATACTGCTGACAATTATTTTTAATTTAGAAAATCTTGAGGGAAAATATTTTACACCTTTATAGTAAGATAGTGTTGCAATTTACGTGTCAACATGGTTTTTTTCACTGATGACAACAGCTACTTGAGAGCAGGGACCAAGTCTTAGTTGCTTCTTTATCCTCTGTGATGACCACACTGCCTCCCACCCCCCAAAAAAACAAATCCATTACTGTCAAGTAGATGTCAACTCATAGCAACAACTCTGTAGAATAAAGCAGTACTGTCCCATAGGGCTTCGAAGCCTGTAAAGCAGTCTGCCACATCTTTCTCCCTCAGAGTGGCTGGTGGATTGGAACTGCTGACCTTTCGATAAGCATCCAAGTGTTTAAGTGAGACCAGGGCTCTTTGTGATGGCCATAATCTTTGGCAAAAATAAATTCTCAGTATGTGTATTCTGAATGAATGAAAATTAAGTAAAATATCTCCATGTTATGGAAATTATTTACTTACGTTCTACAAAGGACGTAAAGAGCATTCTAAACCTGCTAAGCCGACTACCTTCATCTGCCCACATCCGTATTACTCCAACTCCTGTTTTAAGCATTACATCATTGGCCACGGTGCTACAAAACTTGGCTTTCAGATTTTCAATAGAACTGCTTCCATCATAGACTGCAACGAAGTTTCTTTTGCATTCATTTGAGTGCTCCATTTGATAATCTAGGAACCTCAAATAAATCTGAAACATTAAAACAAAAACACTGTTTTTAAAAAATAAACACTGATTTAAGTTTTTCTATTTCTCTTATCCAGTCATCATAGTAGACTGAGGAATGAGAACTGACAGAAAAAAATACAACAGATTAAATGCTGAATACTAAACATCTAAGCAGCATTGCCCAAGACTGATGGTCTGTTTCTTTGGTTGTCTTAATGGTGGAACAAAGCATTAAGGAATGTAAAGTCTGTGTTTTGTGTATAAAGAAAAGAAAACTTGGCTCCATGAGGGATGCACTATGTTTTACCTGTCTTCTTCTTTATAAAAGCAATTTCATGGTATCAACAAATTTGCAAAATAAAAGAATCACAACTCTATTATTCTAACAATCATTGAGACTAACTGGTAAGTTTCAGATTTTGTTTACTTTTTTAAAACCTAAATTTAATCATAAAATGCAAAAATGCATACATCCTGCTTTCCTTGTAACACATGAAAAATAGTTTCTTCCTACACACATACTCTTCAGTCATTCACGTGATGTTCTATCATTTTATTACCCACTATCCTTATTGCACATTTAAGCTGTTTAAAGATTCCACCTCATAAGCAAACAATTCAAAAGTTTCAAACAGAAAGAGCTGAACTGTAGAATCAAAGCAACCACTATTAGTATCCTTTCTGTATTTTGTATCCTTTTTCTTCAAATTTTATAGGCAGCCTGTGATCAGACATGCACTAAGTTATTTCTTAAAATACACTTGGCCCATTCTAATTTAAGATTTCCTTGTATTTTCTTTAGATTGTGGGCTGGGAAAGACTGTGAGCATGAATCTTTAAAATAATAATGAAGTTGTTGTTGTTACTTGCCGTCGAGTCGGACCCGACTCACAGCTACCCCTCCTTGGGTTTCTGAGGCAGTATCACTAAGGAAGTAGATTGCCCCCATCTTCCTTCCGAAGAGTGGCAGGTGGTTTTGTACCTCCAGCCTTTTTTTCAGCAGTCAGGTGCCTTAGGCACTAGGCCACCACAGCTCCTAGGTACTGGGTGGTCATTTATATTATAATTTCGTTCTCAAAGCCTTTGCCGTATTTCTTTGGATCTGTTCCATGCATCTGCAGCTCAGGGCTAAGTTCATTTGTTTCTTCATTTAGGTCCTAGTTCCTCTGGCAAGAGGACGGGGTTTTCCTTGGGATGTTAGTTGCTGCTGCAGCTGCTTTATCACAGGTTCATTACTGGTACTAGCCTTGGGTAAGACCCAAGGGAGGGGGAAAAAAAAAAAAGGACAGGGATCCCAACCCCACTCTTCAGTTTTCACAACCTGCTTGATATTAACTACAACCTTTTTTCTCAAAATTTCTAATGTCTTTGCCTGCTGTCCAGCTCCATGAATCATTCTGCCTTCAGCTTAAAACCAGGAGACAAAATAAAGGGAAAAAACTGAATCTCACCCCTTTTATGGGTCATTATTCAAGTTTTAACTTCCCTCTTCAATCTACTTGCTAATGTTTACTTTCAGACTCCTCATGTACATGCTTTTTGTATTTTGTCCAGAGGTTTTACTTGTCATTTGTAGGAAAGAGAGTCTACAGTGGGCTTACTCCATCTTAGCTGGTTCTGGAAGTCAAGAAGTTTATTTTAATGCAGTAAGATAGATTAATTTTATCTAGTTTGTATTTTGTTTATTTTTAGTAAACTTGTCATACAACTATTATTCTGCATTTTATTCTGCAAGTTTTAGTTTTGCTTTAGTATTAAAAACTGATATTGTATCAGGTCTAAGATAGAGATCTAACATTGACAGTCAATATACATGAATAATATAGATAAATAAATATATTTTTACAGTGTCAATTATCAGTAGTCTCGCTTCTTGATCTCAAATACTATCTTTGTTATATACCAAATTTCCATACATGTGTACTACATACATGTGTACTCTTGTATCAGGGTACTTTATTTAGTTTTATTAGTTTGCATATCCTAGGAACTCTGGTGGTGCAGTGCCTAAGGCATCTGACTGCTAAGCAGAAGGCTGGCAGTTCGAACTCGTCAGCTACCCCTCAGAAGGAAGACAGGCAATCAGTAGAGATATCACCTTGGAAATCCAAGGAAGGGTTGCTATCAGTTGGAACTGACTTAATGGCAGCGAGTTTAGTTTTTTGGTTTTATATCCTAGTGACAACTTCATACTTTCCAACTACCAAAACTTTATTATGCTTGGTAAAGGAGAAGGTTGGTGAGTAAGAGAAAGACCCTTAATGAGCTGGACTGACACAGTGGGTGCAACAATGAGCTCAAACACAGCAACAACTGTGAGGATGGCACAGAACCAGGTAGTGTTTTGTTCTGTTGAACATGGGATCATTATGACTCAGAACAACTCAACAGCACCTAACAATAATGTTTTTGTGATACTGAATCTTTATATCATAAAAATGATGTCTCTCCAATTTTTTAGGTCTATTTCTTTTAAAATGTCTTTCAATATAGTTTTATAATTTGCTCTCTAAAAGTCTTGTACATACTTTTATATTTACTCCTAGGTACCTTATGATTTCTATCACTCACCTGTCAATTTGTCATATTGTGGTGGCTTATGTGTTGCTGAAAGCTATGCTACTGATTTTTCAAACACCACAACAGTCACCACACTGGATATGTTTCAGTGGACAAATTTGCTACAAAAGACCTCTGTAAAGTGTTTAAGAGCAAAAATGTCACTTTGAAGACTAAGGTGCACCTGACTCACGCCATGGTATTTTCAACTGCCTCATATGCATGTGAAAGCTGGACAACAAATTAGGAAGATGGAAAAAGTAATGCATTTGAACTGTGGTGTTGCCAAAGAATATTAAAAATACCATGAAACAATTTTTTCCTGGAAAAAGTACAGTAGGATGTTCCTTAGAAGCAAGTATGGCCAGACTCTCACACACTTTGGTCATGTCATCAGAAAGGACCAATCCCTGAAGAAGGAAAGGATGTTTGGTAAAGTGGAGGGTCAACAAAAAAAGGGAAGACCTTCAATAAGATGGATTGACACAGTGGTTCCAACAATAGGCTCAAGTACAACAATGATTGTGAGGATGGTGCAGGACCAGTCAATGTTTCATTTTGTTGTATACAGGGTCTGTATGCATCAGAAACCAACTCAACGGCACCTAACAAAAACCTTATGATTTGTCCTTCTTGTTAAATGGTGTTTTAAAGTTTTATTTTCTCAATGCTTTTTGGTGGAGTACAGAGAAGAAAGTGGATAGCCTCATCCTTCTTCCCAGTCTGTCTTAGTCTGCAAGCTCCACTGAATCCTGTCCACCATGGGTGACCCGACTGGTATTTGAAATACTGGTGGCGTACCCTTCAGTCTCACAGCAACACACAGGCCTCCACAGTATGATAAACTGACAGATGAGTGGTGACAGAACCTCAGCAAGATGGACTGACAGTGGTTGCAACAATGGGCTCAAGCACAGCAAGGATTAGGAGGATGGCGCAGGACTGGGCAGTGTTTATCCTATTGTACACAGGGTCACTATTTATTGGTACAGACTCAACAGCATTTAACAACAACAGAAAAGGAACTGAATTTTATAACTGGTTAACTTTTTTCTTCTCTCATCTTGTTGTACTCACCAAGATTACTTAGCAACAATGGATAGTGAAAGTAGGCATTACTATCTTATTCCTGAGTTTACAGGAAGTGCTCCTAAAGTTCCACTATTCCAAGACTATGGTTCCTAGCTACCCTTCAGGGCTGGATCTGGACTCATTTCCATGGCTCAACTCTCAGCCAAACAACAGACAGGCCAATATGAGCTGAACAACTACACCAGAGAGATGAACTCCTTAGAACAGACAACTTGGAGATCAAAATGTCAGCACTTGTACAGGTAGAAAGGTAGGCAGGCAGGAACACATAGGGAAGGGGTAATCTCAGGGAGGTGGTGGGAGGAGAGCTTTCACATTGTGGGGATTGTAATCAGTGTCATGAAACAAAATGTATATGAGCTATTGGATATAAAATCAATCAGCTTTGTAAAATTTCAACCAAATTACAAAAAAATTAAAAAAAAAAAAAAGAAGAAGAAAAATAAATAAAGTTCCACTATCAATTATGGTACTTGTTATAGGTTTTCAGTAGATAATTTTCATTATTGTGAAGAAGTGTCCTTCTATGTTGGAGTTACTTTTTTAAAAAAAGGTTTTAAGTTTTGCTGAGTATTTTTTCTGTATATATTGAGATAAATGGACTTTCTCTTCTAATCTGTTAATCTGGTAAATTATGTTATTAGATTTTCTAATTTTAAACTATCTAAGGATTTCTGAAATAAAATTCACTTAGGTCATGTTTTCTAAAAACCATTTCAATGTTTCATTTACAACTGCTCAGTTTTTAACTTTGCATTGTATGAATGCTAGACACTACCAGCTGTCATCATCAAGTTCATTCCAGTTCATGGAGATCCATTTGTGCCAAAGCAGAAATGTGTTCCATAGGGTTTTCAATGGCTGATTTTTCAGAAGTAGATTGTCAGGGTTTCTTCTGAGTTATAAATGCTACTGGCTTACGGTTTTTTTTTCTCTCATCCAATCCTTAGTTGGTTTTGACAGAAAAGGCTGGAGAACATTGTCTATTTGGTTTTCTGAAATACTTTTATGTAACATGTTCCCTGAGCATTTGGTATAATGTAATCTGGCCAGTTTTCCTGTTACCTTACCTACAAAATCAATTTCTTTGAGTAAAGATTTGTTCAAGTATTCTACTTCTTTAATTTTTGTAAATGATACACACGTTGCAGTGTAGTAAATTACTTAATATGGCCCTTCTAGCTATCATCTTCCATTTTGCGATGTATTGTAAATGGTGCAGTGCCTAAGGCATTTGACTGCTAACCAGAAGGCTGGTGGTTCAAACCTACCAGCCACTCCTTCGAAGGAAGGTTGGGCAATCTACTTCTGGAGCATCGTTACCGCCCCGGAAACACAAGGAGGGGTCGCTATTAGTTGGATCCGACTTTATGGCAGTGAGTTTGGTTTTTATGCCTGTTGAAGGTGAAATGTATCTTGAGTCCTGCCTTGCTAGCGGGTGTGAGTCAAGTCACCAACCATTTTGTGATGTACTGTAAATCCTATTCTCTATGCCTCTTTAGGGTGGGATGTATCTTGAGTCCCACCTTGCTGGAGGGTGTGACTCAAGTCACCACCCTTAGCTTCTGTGAGGGTATATACAGAATGTTCTGGGAAAGTTTGCTCTCTCTTGCTGTGGTTCTGCATTTGGTTCGTCATCATCTCACCCCTGAACTTGAGACAGCAGCGGTCATCTGATATGCTGATTTGGGTTCGCCAACCTGTGCACGCCATGTGAATTGGGAGAAGCCTCCAGACCAGTGTACCCACAGACCTGGGATTTGCCAGCCTGCCAGCCTCCACCACCACCACGATGTGAGCTGTTTGCTTGGGAGTTTGTGAGTTCTATGAGACATTACAGTGAACTATAGGGAAGGGGTAACCACAGGGAGGTGGTGGGAGGAGAACTTTCACATTGTGGGGATTGTAATCAGTGTCATGAAACAAAATGAACTACAGAACCCTAAGACAGGAGGGAGATTATTGAGGGGAGAAGGAGGAGCTGATGTCAGATATTATGGAGTGGCATGGAAGTTTGGCAAAGCTGGACATTTGGGACATCTTTAACCTCCATCTCATAGGGACTACTAGCCTTATGATGATCTTTCTGAGAGAAATTATTCAAGCACACATACATACATACATACACACATATTTCAGGACCTAGTCTATTTGGTCTGTTTACAAACTTACTAAACCAAAAAAACAAACTGTCAAGTTGATTCTGACTCAGTGACATCCATTGGATTTCTGAGGCAGTACATCTTTATGGAAGCAGATTGCCCCTTCCCTGGAGCAGCTGGTGGGCTAGTGGTTAACAGTCAAATGCCTTAGGCACTACACCACCAAAGCGCCTTTACAGACTTACTAGCTAACAATTCTTCATGCTATCCTCTCATTATAGTCTAAAACACTTTTATTATGGAAACTCTCAAACATGCAAAAGTAGAGAAAATAGTGTTGAAAATCTCAACAATTATCTACTCACAACCAATCTTGGTTTATTTTCCCCAATTCTGTCACATATTATGAGATAAACTGCAGACATTACCTGTAATATTTCCATATGTATTGGTAAAGAGCTCTTAAAACAAATTTAAAAACCACAACACTATTATCATATTGTCAAACAAATTAATAATTTCTTAACATCAAATCTCAATGTTCAAATTTTCTACTGTCTATTAATGTCATTAGTTTTTTCCATTACCTTTTATAGTTTGTTTTGTTGAATTTACAAGTTCATTTGTCTTTTATGTCTATTTAAATCTGTAAGTTCTCTCTGTCATTTTTCCCCTTTGTTATGTATTTGTTAAAGAAAGATTCTGGTCACTTCTTTTAATTGGAAGCTTTACTTTACAGTTGGTTGGTCCTATAATACTTTTTAATTTCTGCTCTCATTGAAGTGATAAGGCTTTTCCATTTCTGATGTTATTTTTGGCTTTTTTCGCTACATCAATCTTGCTGAAGGTTTGTCTATTGTTATTATTCACAAAGAGCCATTTTTGGCTTTAGCTGAATCTTTTTGTATCTCACTTTCTCATTTCATTAATTTCTGCCCTTTTATTTTCTTTGTATTATTTACTGTTGTTCTTTTAACTTCTCTGAGTTTAATTTTAGCACCTTGTTTAAAAAATTCTAAAGGAAGCATTTATGCTCATAAATTCTCTCATAGCATACTTTAGCTGCATCTCACAAATTTTGATTTGTAGTATTTTCATTAATTATTGAGTCCCAAATTTATTCAAACGGATCTATTAATTAGGGAGGTAAATA
Organism: Orycteropus afer afer; assembly: GCF_000298275.1. Classification (NCBI taxonomy): domain Eukaryota; kingdom Metazoa; phylum Chordata; class Mammalia; order Tubulidentata; family Orycteropodidae; genus Orycteropus; species Orycteropus afer. The sequence continues at coordinate 6,674,119 of NW_006921596.1, forward strand.
AAATTACCCACTGTAATTGTAGGTTTGTTAATTTTCCCTGGAAATTGTAAATGTATTGTACATCTTGAGGCTTTGTCAATACAAAACTTTATAAATTATTATATTCCCCTGGTGGAGTGCTATTGTAGCACAGCTCCTCAACTCTGGTATTCTTTTTCAATTTTTCATTTTCAACTTTTCTTACACTTACCCTGTAAACAGAATTATCTTTGGATTTTATTGTAGCATTTGGTTCATTTTTTCTTTTTGTTCAGGATTTTCTCATTATTTTTTTTTTCCTTTTACACAAATGCTTACAGCAGTCTTATTCATGGTAGTATAGTGTAGAAGACAGAAATCCAAATGTTCTTCAAAGGTAAATGAATAAACAAATAACGGTCTACTCATACAATGTAATACTACTCAGCAAAGAACTACTGACAACACCTAACAATTTGATGAATCTCAAAAACATGCTGAGTGAAAGAAATCTGATACAAGAGTACTATTATTTTACTTATATGAAATTCTAGAATAAGCACACTTTCTCTACTGTGATAGTAGCTTAAAGGCTACCTGGGGTTGGAGTGGATTGACTGGAAAATGGCACAGGGACATTTTTAGGGTAATAAACATGTGATTTATCACGACTGCAGTGGCAGTAACATGGGGGTATTTATAAACACTCAAACCTCACACTTTAAATGGATGTTTTACTATATAAAAATGGTCTGACAATACCTACTTCTACACCACTTAAAAATCTCTGGTAATGATTCTTCCAGAAGACGAAGTACTATATATCCTTTCCAAATTACTGCTTCCTCAAACCTCTGAGGGTTGCTGGAATTTAAGAACTCAAAACACGCCCCCATGGGAAAGAAACGGCTTTTTTCTCATTTTAAAACTGCTTGTTCTGAGTAACATGCTAAACAAAAAAAAAAAAAAGCCAAACTCACTGCTGTCAAGTCGACTCAACTCATAGCGACTGACCCCTCCTTGGGTTTCCAAGGCGGTATCTCTATGGAAGTAGATCGCCCAATCCTCCTTCCAAGGAGCAGCTGGTGGGTTTGAACCATCAGCCTTCTGGTTAGCAGTCAAATGCCTTAGGCACTACACCACCAGAGCTACTGAGTAACATTTCAAGAAAAGAAATTCAGAGGCAAAAACTAATGGTTTTGCTTGGCAGTTTTCCACTGCGTTAAACACGTTGCTTGATTTTTAAGAGCCTGCCAAGAGGGACCTGTCATGGTTTCTGGTCTCTGCACACAGGGTTCCCCCTCCCAGATCATTCTTCGCTAGCTGATAAGTGTCTATTCATCTTCCTGACCCATTCTAATATCACCTCCTCTGTGACATCTTTCTAGATTCTCCTGGCCAAGTTAGTAACTTCTTTGTCTATGGTACCACACACCTTAAACACATTTCTATTTCAACTCCTAACTCATATTGTGATCTTTCTATCTTCCCCACTAAACTCTGTGTGACTTCAGAATGTCTGGTACCTTACTCATCTCTGCTTTCCCCCTATCTAGCACTGGTCCCTGTAGATATCAACTCATTCTCAGTGATAAACAAGCCAGAGAGTAGGGATGGTGACAGATGAATTGCATTTAATCATTTTTCTCCCACCAGGACAGGAAAAAACTATGTAATTCCTAGAAATTTCATGCATCTTGAATGGAATTCAAAGATTCAGTGATAACTAAATCAAGACATTAGTCTCCCAAACAAGTGATGTTATGGGTATGGCCTAAAGGCAATAAATAGGAGGAACCCTCATCTCACAATGGCTACTGCCTGCAGCTTCTGAGTCATGTAGGGACAGAAGATACCACAGGGCTAAGGAAAGACATACTGCTAACGGAATAACAGATTATACTGCTAGAAAACACACTTAGGAACTTAAAAAAACAGCAGTATAGTAAGGACAGAGAGGTGTCAATTACACATAGTTTTTTTTTTTTAATTGCCTTTGTGCTAGGCACAGGACATACAAATGAATTAGGCATGGTAACTGTCCTCCAGGAATACACAGCACAATGAGACTGTGTATAAAACATTATTCAGACATACCACAGTAAGTAACAGAGGTGGGCATTGACCATGGAGGCATAGGAGAAGGAACCCTGACTAAAGCCTGAGGGAAAAGTTCTTTGACACAATGCCTGAGATGAGTCTTGAATAATGAGTAGGAGTTAATGACGTGAGGTGGAAGAGGCCCTTCAAACAAGGACAAAGGCCAGGGCGTAGGAGATAGGTTGGTGGAGGTGACTAATAAGTAGTGTTGCTGGAGCACCAACTCTGTAGCAGGGAGTTAAGTGCTGGGAGATGAGGCTGAAGCAGCAGAAGCCTCAGGATGCATGCTAGGGAGCTTGGATTTCATCCAAAGGACAACAAGGACCAGTCACTGGCTTTAATAAGAAACTGTCACTCTCCAACCTGCCCTTCTGATAAACCTAAATTAGCTAAGTGACATTCTTCTAACAACTAAGATTAGACACATCACTTCACTGAGAGGGATATAACTCAAGGATGACTGCAACTATGAAATAAAACACAGAAACCTTCTCTTGACCTGTCCTCTGCTCCCAATGTTCCAGCTCAGAGTCAGCTGTAAACTCACATGGCTCTCTTGAGGCCAAGCATTCATGGCTGAGGAAAAGCACTGATGTGTAGCACCATTGCAAAGTAGTGCGGGTGATGCCCATTCCAAAAGCAGCACCATCTGTGACTTTGGGAAACTGATGCATGCGAATCTTGAGAGCCATATGGATTATAACTCATAACACTCATTCCCAAGCATCACTTGAGTTGAGAACAATTGTAAGTTATCTGTATGCTCTCCCTGATGCACAGACTTCTCACCCAAACATATAGGAGCTTTATTCGAGTCAAATCCCTCCTGGTGAACACCCTGATTGTTTTTAAAGCTTGTGGTGGGACTAAAATCTTTTTCATACTGACCACACTCACAGTTTCTCTTCAGCATGAACCTTCTGATGCTGGATGAAGTCTGAACTCTGAATGAAGCCTTTTCCACAATGGCTGCACTGTAGGGCTTTTCTCCTGTATTAGTAATCTGATGTAGCAGCAATTTTGAGTGTTGAAAGAAGGCTTTCCCACAGTCTTTACATTCAAAGGGTTTCTCACAACTGTATATTTTCTGACGTTCAGTAAGATGAGCTTTCTGGAGAAAGGCTTTGCCACATTCTTTACACTCATGTGCTTTCTCTAGTGTGAATTTTCTGGTGTCAAAAAAGGTATGGGCTCAAAAAGAAGTCCTTCCCACATTCATTCATAGAGGTTTTTCTCCACTGTGAATTCACTGATGCCGAGTGAAACTGGATGTCTGGTTGAAGCATTTTCCACATTCATTATGTACATAGGGTCTTTCTCCTGTATGAATTCTTTGATGCTGAATAAGCTTTGAACTCCAAATAAAGGCTTTCCCACATTCACTGCACTCAAAAGGTCTCTTTGCAGTGTAGATTCTCTGATGCTCAATCAGGTCCAACTGATGCTAGAAGGTCTTTCCATGTTCTTTGCATTCGTATCGTTCCACTTCTGTATGAATCTGGCAATGGCAGATGAAGCTTGAGTTCCGAATGAAACTTTCCACACTCATTACATTCACAGAGTCTTTCTCCCATGTAAATCATTTGGTGGTGAATGAATAACGAACTCTGACTTCCACATTCTTCGCATTCGTAAGGTCTCTCTTGGGTGTGAACTCTCTGATGTTGAATAAGATCTGAGCTGTGACAGAAGCCTTTCCCACACTGAGTACATTTGAATGTTTAACACTTCTCCCCTATGCACTTTCTGATGCTCAGTCAGACTGCAATAGTGTATGAAGTTTTTTCTACACACGTTCCATGCAGAGTTGTTCTCCAGTGTGAATTCTCTGATGCTTAATAAGATATGAACTCTGGCTGAAGCCTTTCCCACAGTGATCACAAGTGTAATTTCTCCCCAGCATGAGAAAGCTGATGCTTAATTCTGTCTGAAGGAAACGTGAAGCTTTTGCCACAAGTGTCACATTAATGGGTTTCCCCTTCGAGAGGCTCCCTCTGAAGTATGAGGAAGCTGGAGTTCAGAATCAGGCTTCTCCCTTATTACACATCTGGGCTATCTCTCTCATCTGGATTTTCCAATGGGGAACTGATAGCAGCCTGAAACTTGCTTCCTCAGAGGGTGAATTCCTCAGGCTCTGCCCTCCTGGGTTCCCAAGGAGCACCCCTAGTCTGGGTTCAGGGACTACCCCATACTCGGGGGCCGACACTCCATCCCTGGAGATTTTTCTGACATCATCTTATGTGAATTTTCATCCTCAGAAATTCAGGCTTTTGAATCCCCTTTGTGTCACCAATTGCTAGTTGAGCATCGGTAACGTATTCAGCTGTAGGGTGCAGACCGACCTCTAATGTATGAAACTTTTCTGACACTCAGTGAATCCCAGATGGTGCCAGGTAACACCTACTTACAAGCCTAATCCCCCAACATCTGGGAAGGAAAACTCAAAAGATTGTCAAAAAAAAAAAAAAAAAAATCAAGACATACTCTCCTAGTGACATACAAAATCATGGTCCTATTGCCCTTGCACTGTTCTTCATTCTTTCAACTCCTCCTTCCCTCCATACCCAGCTTTACTCCCATGGTCTATGATATGACTTTTAGTCACATATCATAATCATACTCTTGCATTTAATCCCAACACCTTAGCCTTTTTTTCCTCTATCACATATCTGTGACAAAAACTCAAATTTGGTGAAATTCAACTTGTTCCTACTGTCTGCACTGTTGCAGACTGAGCTCTTTTTAAATCATAACTTGTTGTCTAATGGGGCTTGAGAGCTGCCAAAAGCCTCCGCTGCCTCGGTTCTCCAGTGTTGCTGTCACAGAGATACCACAAACAGGTGGCTTACCAAACAGAAATGTATTCTCTCACGTCAGGAGGCTAGAAGTCCAAGTTAACAGCGCCAGCTCTAAGCGAAGGCTTTCTCCCTCAATGGGCTCTGGAGGAAGGTCTTTGTCTCCTTTCAACATCTGTGGGGCTGTTGTTCCTTAGAGATCTAAATATGTCTTGGCATCAATCTTCCCCTGGGTCTAAGAGGTTCTCAGTGTAGGGACCATAGGTCCAAAGGATGCACACACTCAGGTCTTGGCTCTTCTTCCACAGTGGTAGTCAGATCCCTCCCTGTCTGCTTGTTTCTCTCTCCTTTTATCTCCTGGTGACCAGTGGCAGAGAGATGTCATGGGCCCAGGAGACACCACCAGCCACAGGCCCTGCAGCCAGCTGCCCTAACACTGCAGCTGGAAGTCAGGATTTTCTCAGTTTTGACCTTCCTAAATGACAATGTTGTTGAAATGGAATTTTAGAATGCTAGTTATTTTTTCTCAGTACTTTGAAGACATTATTCTATTGTTCTCTGGCTTCTATTTTGTTATTGAGGATTGGTGTCAATCTTAGTATCATTCTTTGTAGGGAATTTCTCTTTTCTCTCTAGTTGCTTTAAAAATTATGTCTTTGTCTCTGGTGTCCAACATAACTAGATGGCAGTTAAAAATACTTTTTTTCCACTACTTGGGAGTCATTCTGTGCATTCTTGAAAACGTTCTTAATATACTGCCTCTCTCTACCAGTGTTACATTCTGGATAATTTCCTCAAATCTGTCTTTCAATAACCATATTTTTCACTTGTGTAAGTTCTACTTGGTTACATTCTAAGTGTGCCTGGTCTTTTTTCATCTCATCTTTCTGATTCCTTCTTGTAAGCAGGTTTTTACATATAAAGTCTCAAGAAGACCCCACTATGAACCCCAATCCTCACCTCTACCCCAAGTCCAATCCCAGAAAGACAAGTTTCTTTGTCATCATCTCTGCTAAGGGGAGATTTTTTCTTATCTACCTTTTCATGGCAAGCATCTAACTTTGATAGTTCCAGCTTTATGTGAGGGAGTCTCACAAAGGTCACATGAATTCCAGGCTTTTTTTATTTTCCTATCTCAGCGTTAGGTATTAAAACAAAGCTCCTGGGTGTCTGTCTATCCCTGGGCAGCCAAAATTACTGAGATCAGTAAGGCTATTCATACCATTAATTTTGTTTACTTCTCTGGTTTAGTTATCTCTCTTCATTTCTAGTCCATAAGAATTATCTTTTTCTTTGAAGCTCACCTTTCCTTTTAAAAGGTATTTGGTACATTTTATCTTCCATCTCTAGTAGTTTGGTTGCTAACTAAAAGATTGGTGGTTGATGTCCACCCAAAGGTACCTCAGAAGAAAAGGCTGGTGTGATAGTTAACTTTGTGTGTCAACTTGGCTAGGCCTGGTTGAGTTGCTGGGCAGTTGGATGTAGTATTCTCCATGATGAGACTGGTAATCAACTCCATGGTGGAATCTACTGTGAGTAGCTGAGTAGCTGCCTTAGGGATGTGGTCTGTTTCCTGTATATAAGAAACAGCTTTGATAATGGTCTCTAGCTTATAGCGTGCTTGAACCCCTTAAGTAATCATGTCATTGTTCAGCATCCTGCTATGCTCTGACAACCTTGGACTTTCAATGGACTTGAATTAATGGCCTGCCGTGTAGTTTGGTAACAACAGGACTGTGCCTTTTTACTTGTCAACCTTGGTCTTGTCAGCCTCAGCAGCCAGCAGCTGTCTGAGTGAAGACAAGCCTCTAGCTTCAGTGGGCTAGGAGTAGGAAGCAGAGCTGAAGCTCAAGGTTGAGGGGCTTTCATTCGAGTCCCTAGAACCTGGCACCTTGAACTTGGACTTCAAGCCTCCAAACTATAAGAGAATAAATTCGTTTGTTCAAGCCATCCCATTTGTGGTATATTCCTGTCAGAGCAGCACTAGGTAACCAGAACAGCTGGTGATCTACTTCTGAAAAATCTGCCACTGAAAACTCTTTGGAGTGCAGATATACTCCTATACACACAGGGTAGTTGAGTTGGAATTTATGCAACAGCAATAGATATATTATAATTCATCATATTACCTTAACTGTAAATCTAATTTTAATGATTTGTTCAAGGTATATTCTCCCCACCCTTACACCCTCTTATCTCTACACACACACACACACAAGTGCGCGTGCACATACACACACAAATTAGAAGTAGTTAGCAATTGTGGTTCAGTGAATTACTTAATATGAGTCTTCTAGCCATGGTTCTTGTGACTCCCACCAGATGACTCAGTGGAACTATGCAAATGTGAGGTGTTTGTGGCTCTCCCAAAGGGACTGGATAGCTCACTAATAATGTAAATAAGGTACATTGTACCCTTATGGGGGTGGGAGCTTGGATATAAGGTATATGGAAACTTAACATGAGAATATTGGTCAGTTTCATCATTCTGCTAGGCTTAAAATGAGCCATCCCAGAGGCAGAAAGGGGGCTCTCACTACCCTTAAGAAACAAGAACCATCCTTGCACCTGAGAACCCTGTGCTGGACCTCCTTGACCTGGGAGGCAGAGAGATGGCAGAGAGACAGTAGCAGCAGCAACAAGACACCAGCATGAGACAGAGTGGTGGGCTTTCTGGCCCATGGGGTAAGAAAGCTGGGTGCCCTCATCAGGAAGGAGGCTTGCTGGTGGAGTGGAGTGCGTCTCTGAGTACCTATTAGCAAAGCTAAAAGAATTTTGTAACAATTACCAATGTAGGGTAGAGGCCAAGGCTAGAGAGAAGTGTGCCTGCTTACAAAGGCTGAGAAGAAGCTATCCTGATTGAAGAATTGTATCCTGAGTTGTTTCTGATCCTGAATTATACCTGTTACTTCCCTAATAAACCCCATAATCATAAATATTGTCTGTGAGTTCTGTGCGGCCATTGCAACAAATTCTTGAACAAACAGAGAAGTAGAAAGTGCCATGGGAGGGACAGTTGGTGTCAGAATTGGTAAAAATGCTGGAGAGTGGTGGCATGTCTGACCTTCTACCTCACAGCAATCAACCTTGGGTTGCTGACATTCATTTTGATTCTCTCTCCCCCTGCTGAAGTTAAAGGAGGTCACATGACACCTCCCCCACACCCTTTTTGCAATGATCCATTTCAATCTGTCAGAGTAATTTAAAAACAGTCTTCCCTGTAGTATTTTCTAATAAAAATTCTATCCAATTAGTAGAGAACATGGTAGGAACCCAGAACCAATACTCAACATAGTTCTGTTTGGTTTTGACAATGCAATCCAGCTCTGCGACCTTTGGCAAGACATTTTAACCTCTTGGTGGCCTGTTTTTCCTCCCCATGAAAAGGTTTATGAATCTATGATCATACTGATCAATAACTGCACTCACAAATTAGCAATCTACAAATTTCAAAAGCCTTAATATATGTGTGATACTCCTTAAATTTATATATTACATTGTCTATAACAATGCTGGAACCTTATTAGTAGGTGTTTAGGGAAGTGACCAAATAAATCTTAGTTGTAATATCAGTTTATATAATCAATAAATATTTGCAATGAACCAAAATAACACACTATACAAATCATATCTTAGTATGTTCTCTGAAATTATTCAATACATAACAATACCTTAGCTTTTGGAGTAGCTTTAATTGTCCATATGCAATCAACTGCTTGGCCAGGCTTTGTTTTTTCTTCTTGTTCTACCTGACTAGAACGCACTATTCCATCAGCTCCTGAGAGCTCAAACTGGCAATCTAGAAAGAATGAATGAATGATGTTCAAAGGAAAATAAGACTAATCAAAAACACTATGAGAAAAAAGAGGTAATATACTAAACCTGGGATGGGATTTAAAATACCTCCTAGGTAAGTAAAGTCTGGATCTGTAAAAGAAAAAAGAAGAAAATCATTGGCATTGAGAATTTTAGAGGTACGCCAAGGCTTTACACCTTAAGTTATGCCTACGCTCCACTTAAGAGCGTTACAAAAGGAAACAGCTTTCAGTGATGTAAAATACACACTGATTATTTACGAGTATATCCAAGCTACTCATTTGTACCAAAACCAAACAAACTCACTCACTGCCATTAAGTCAATTCCGACTCATAGTAACCCCCGCTACGTTTCCAAGCCTGTAAATCTTTACAAAAGCAGACTGTCTCATCTTTCTTCCACACAGCAACTGGTGGGTTCAAACCACCAATCTTTTGGTTAGCAGCTAAATGCCTTAAGCACTACACCACCAGAGCTCCTTCTCATATGTAAGATCAATGCTTATGTAATAATTAATTATTCTGTCATTAATTCATAATTTATTTATGCTACTTGAAAACTCACATCAACTCACTGTCAAAAGCAGCAGGTGTTGTATTCCAGTGAGTGTTTTTTTTTTTTTTCCTTTTAAACTGCTCAGGTATTTTATTCTTATTAACTGAAGTAATTGATACTTTGGTGTCATAAAGACACAAAATCTGGTGTATAAATCAGATCTTTGAAAATAAGTTTACAGTACTTGAAAGAGAAAAATAGGCCATGCAAAACAATACTCTCTCATGTCAATAATATTTTTAAATATTAAAAAGCACAGTCAGGAAACTTTTTATGGTCATGACAATAATGTCCAGAGGATTACATAATATCTCATTTTAAAGATGGGGAAACTGAGTCAAAGGGAGATTAAGTGGTTTTCTTAGATCAGACAGTGGCAAAGCCAATACTGGATTCTTATTCTCTACACATCTCCACTTCAGAAATTTTCCCACTCTACTATTTTGTCTTCATAATGTGGGTAAGGATCTCAAAACTTCACCATGATAATTATGTCAAAATAAGTATGTAATGAATAATTAGTCTAAGGCAAAACATGGCTATTTCTGATCTTAAAAACATGCTTATAAAGTAAGCGTTGTCTAGGTATTGGTAAATCAGGAAGAAACCTATTAACAATGGTGAGAAATCATCATTTTTGTGTGAAATTCTCTAAGCTTCTGATGGTATTTGTGGAGGGAGAGATTCTTAATGGATTATTACTTCCTGGAAATAACTGGGATAATTACGGTAACTTCAATGCAAAAATGACATAGATAGATAGCTGCTGTACAATATTCTAAAATTCTTGCCCAGGTATGAAGAAAGTCTGATTCTCTACTCAATGCTGTTTTAAGTTTCTCTTTGACAATTCTCTGCAAAAAACCTAAAGTGATATTAGTTGTCTCTTTTATAAAGGTTGTTTTTTCTTAAAAAAAAAAACAAAAAAAAACTCACTGCCATTGAGTAGATTTCAACTCACAGTGACCCCCACTGGGTTTCTGAGGCTGGAGAAAAAAAAGGGGAAGTAGATTGCCCAGTATTCCTTCCACAGAGTATCTGGTGGGTCTGAACCACTGGCCTTCTGGTTAGCAGCCAAATGCCTTATCTACTATGCCAAGGTTAGGTTTACTTTATTAAGTTAAAAAAGAGCAATCCCTGAGACTTATTCTAATTAAATTAACATTTAAAAGACAAATTTCAAGTTTTGAAAATATTACATTTTTGCCACTAAAGAAACATTTTTAAATTCCCATAATATATTTACTGACAGGTAAAGTATTTTTTATGTTGTTCAGGAATTAAAAGCAGGTAATAAGGCTATATATATAGTGTCATCCTAGTTTTGTCAAATAAAAATACTCACAGAAAAACTTCTGAAGGGATACACACCAAAATGTTAACACTGATTTTATATATATAGGGGTGAGATTATGGATAATTTCTTTTTTATTTCCATGTGTTTGGATTTTTTTGAAAATTAAATTCATCATGTCAAAAAAAAAAAGTGAAAAGATAATATAATTTTTATACAAAATTAATTTTCATCTTGCTCCATTTTGTAAGCTCTTTACGTATAGGAAAAATAACTCATACGTCATTGTGCTTCTCCTTTAGGGATATGTACATATTCTTATATTGGACAGGGCTTTGTAGTTTCATCAAAGTGTTTTTACATATCCCAGGGTAGGTAAGGCAGATAAAATAGGCTGGATGATGGTCCCCAAAAGATATGTCCATGTCCTAATCCCTGGAACCTGTGAATATTACCCTACATGGTAGAGTGAGTTTTACCTTACATGATAAAAGATGTCATTAATTAAGAGTTTTGAGGACAGGACAGAGAGACACAGAAGGCAATTTGATGATGGAGGCAGAGGTGGGAGTGATGCAGCCACAGGGCCCAGGGATGTGGAGTAGCCACTAAAAGCTGGAAGAAGGAAACAGATTCTGCCCCAGAGTCCCTGCAAGGAATATGGTCCTCCTGGATTTTGGACATCAGGCTGCCAGCACTGTGAGAGAGTAAAGTTCTGATGTTTTAAGCTCCAAGGTTGTGGTAATTTATTACTGCGGCCTCAGGAAATAAATACAGCACATACTTTCTTACAGCTAATCGTCTTACAGCTATTAAGTGGCAGAGAAAGGATTTAAAAACCCAGATTTTTTGCTTCCAAGTACAGACTAGTATTCTTTGTAATGCTCAGTATTTTCTAGAGACAAGTTATTCAAATGAGTAGCCAATTCAATCAATGCAATAAGAAAATCAGCCAAAATCATTTTTGGTAGGGATTATGAAAACAAGAAAATTGGCTGGGTGATTTTTCAAATGTATTTATCTTGGTATTACTGGCCTTATGTATACTGCCTTAAAATAAAAATATCTAAGTAGAAGTGGTAACACCATCTAGGTAAGTTTCAAAGTTGAAGTGTTATGGTTCTATTTCTAATTTTGTTCATTCTTTTGCTTGTTCATGGATCAATTTTCTTTTCATCTTGCTAATTTTTTTAAGGCCTTGATTTTTTTTTTTTTTAATTGTGATTTGGGTGAAGGTTTACAGAGCAAATTCACTTTCCATACAGCTGTTCACATATACTTTGTCTCATGACATTGACCACAGTTTACCACAATGCAACAGCTCCCCTCCTCCCCACAGTTATCTCTTCCCAGTGTCCATCCCTCCACGGGCTCCTGTCCCCTGAGCTGTCTCCCTGTGCATAAGCAGCCCTTCTTTCTCCAATGATTGTTCTCTCCAAGGAGTGTATCTACTTGAGATAAAGGTTCAACTCATATGCCTGTATTTTGTTTGGCTGGAAACCACGGGTCCACACCACACGGGTTCAATTCCAGATCTGAAGGGCAGCTACGGGCCATAGCCTCAGTGGTTCCACCAAGCTCTATCGAACCAGCAAATCTGGTCCCTTCCCCTTTTTTTTTCTCCAAATGATTCTGAAGTTTGTTCCACATTGTTCTCCCTCTCTATCAAGGATCTCCTACGTAGATTCCCTTCCAAGTGGATGACAGTGGTAGCCGGGCACCATCTAGTTCTTCTGGTCTCATAGTCGTATAGGTTGCAGATCTGATTGTGTACCAGTCACTAGGACTGATTGTTTCCATGAATTTTGGTTTTCTTCATTCTTCTTTGCTCTGGACGAGGAGAGACCCATCGTTGCATCTAGATGGCAGCTTGCTAGCTTTTGAGATCCCAGTCGCTACTCGCCAAAGTAGGAGGTGGAACAATGTTTTATATAGTATGTTATGCCAATTGAGCTTGATGTCCCCTGTGACTATTGTCCCAAGCCCGCAGGTTCAACTACTCGGTCCCTCTGGGTAGCTGGCTGTGACCAAGCCGAGACCACATCCTTGCCCCTTGTCAGCTCTACTATACACCTGGGAATTCTGATCATTCACATAAACTTATAGGACCATTGTCTGCCAACCCTATATATGTTCTTGGATACACTCCCCATTTCATAGACATACCTAATCGTTCAGCCTGTCCCATCTATCCACCCATATACCCATGTTAGCCTTCACTGACAGCGCAGTACTGTATGTACAAAAGTGTTCATATTTGTTGTCTGTACCTCCCATGTACCTCTCTCTGTCTTTCTCATCCTCAATGCTAAGGCCTTGATTTTATTAGCCTGACCAAAATTCTGTTTTCAAACCCTAAGATTCTAAAATCATAGTGTGAGATACATAACCAACTGGAAAGATAATTTATCCTTTACCTGGAATAAATGAATATTTTGCTCGAAATCCCAGTCCTTCTAGTTCTTCATCAGAACTAAACTTAATCCACATGAATCTCCCTGTTGATCTAATTAATGGAGGGCTTTTCACACCACAGTAACGAGCTATAAGTGGAGAGAAACCAAATGGCCCATCTCGAACTTCCAAGTGATCAAACCGACACTCAAATGATGGTTCTATATAATAATGTTCATCAAAGGTCAACTCTATTCTTTGCCGTGGAGCAGCTGAAAAAAAGAGAGCAAGCACATCAGGACAACACAAACAAGAAAAAATATAAATGTATTGATAAAAATGAAAAAAACAAAGCACTACTACATAGATGAGAATAATGATGAGAATTGTAAATAAAAAAGTCATAATAAATATTACATTTTACATGAATGGTAACGTTGACCTTCCTAAAAGTACGATAATCTTTCCCTTTGGCATCTGTTGCACTCAATAAAGGGTGCCAGTAAGTTTAAGAAAATTTCTTAAGAGAAAAATTTTCATATGCACTAGTTGAATTAAACTCTTAAGAGATTCAAACCATTCTTAGGAGAGTCAAAATTCCTAATTAATTTCAACTACTATTCTGTTAATGTAGCCAATATTCAGGAGTATTTAAAACTACTAGAGTATAATTCATAAGCATATTTAAATTTTACTCAAACTGGCTTAACTAGAATACTTTACTAATATAATTAATTTTACAATAAATTAAAAATTCATCCAACAAAAGACAGAAATATGTCAAATACCTTCCAAAATGTAGATACATTCCTTGTTTGGTGGATATGAGTCAGGATAATTTGGGGACGCAAAATGACCTCCATTGCTGGTTCGAACCCAAATGCCACACTGTGTTACAGGAATGTGCTTGATTCCAATATTTTGTCCATCTTAGGGAAAAACAGCATTTAAAGCATTAATGGCAGCCATAGAAGATAGTATTCCTCTCTTTTCCCAAGAACTTCCCCAAACAACTGTCCATTGTATAGTAGAAAGGTATTTTTATAAGAACAAATTTAGCACAACAAATTCAATATAGCAAAAGTAAAAGAAAGAAGAGTGCATGCTGCGCTGGCTTGAAGAGTTTGCAACTAGAGACAAATTTACAATGCAAGAGAATGGGTAAATAAAATGCTCAGATTTTACAAGAACAAAACCATATGGGAAAATATAATTAAGTCAATAAAATTCAGTTCCACCATAACAAGAAAAGAATCCTCCGTGAACATCTGCCTCTTTGCCATGAGACCAGGAGAACTGGATAGTGCCCAGCTACCATTACTCAACATTTTTAATCAAAGATTCTAAAGAAGAATCCTGATCAAAAGGTGGAAAATGTAGAACAGAATTTTAAATCCTCATGAACTCCACACTTTCTGAAGCCATGGAGGCTAGACGAACCCTTGAAATTATTACCTGGAAATAATCTTTAAACCTTAAACCAAAAATATCTCCTGAGGTCTTCTTAAAATCAAAAACACCAAACCCACTGCCATCGATTCTGACTCACAGTGACCTATACAGGACAGAGCAGAACTTCCCCATAGGGAATCCAAGGCAATATGTATTTAAGGAAGCAGACTGACTCATCTTTCTCTCAGGGAGTGGCTGGTGGGTCTGAACCAATTATCTGGTTAGCAGCCAAATGTTTTAACCACTGTACCACCAGAGCTCCTAAACCAAACTAGTAAAAAAATGTCTGCCTTGAGCAGTATGGCCTTATAAGAACTTATCTATATGGGATCAAAATGGAACAGTAACTCAAAAGATTAGACATGAAATTTATAGGGCAGTGAATTTATGTTAATGGGGGAGGAACAACTCAGAAAAGGAAGGTGAGAATGGCTGTATGACTTGAAGAATGTAATAATGTCACTGAATTGAACATGTAAAAATAGTTGAATTCATGGACATTTTGCTGTGCATATTCTTAACAACAAAATAAAATTTTAAAACTAAATAAATAAATCGAAGGATCTCAGGAGTTTATTCCTGATACAAAAAGCTAAAACCAAACTCACTGCTGTCAAGTCAATTTTGACTAACAGCAACCTCTCCTTGCATTTCTGAGGCAATTATCTCTGCAGAAGTAGATTGACTACCTGCAGAAGTAGATTGACTAACCTTCCTTCCCAGGTGTAGATGATGGGTTTGAACCGCCAGACTTCAGGGTAGCAGAATCAAATGCCTTAGGCACTACACCACCAGAGCTCCTGTACTTGGTATGGGTACTCCTATACTTAATTAATGAAAGGGTCACATAAGACTCAAAAGTTACAGAGGGATTTTAATTAAAGAATGTAGACTGAATACATACATTTAGCTCTGATCCCTCCTAAAACTTCAATTAAACACTACTGAAGGGATTTTATTACAAAGAAAAAAAAAGGCATAAACTCTAAGTACAAAGATGAAGATATAGTGGTAACGACTGGCAGTGCTAGATACCTCTGAAAGTGAGGACTATTTAAATTAGGTTTTTCAAAAATACTGATTAAAAGTCTATTTAGAATTTGATCTATTTTGCCTTCCCCCTTCCAGGAGCTCTGGTAGCATAGTGCCTAAGGCACTTGACTGCTAACCAGAAGGCTGGCAATTCAAACCCACCAGCCACTCCTCAGAAGGAAGGTTGGGTAATCTACTTTCATAACAATACTGCCACAGAAATCCAAGGAGGGGTTGCTATGAGTTGGGGCCGGCTCGAAGGCACACAACAACAACATTCCCCCTTCTACTCCACAAATCTAGGTAGCTGCTGCCCTGTCATCACATTGGAAAACTGGGGTTATTTCTCCGGAGGAGGTAAACAGAGTTTTTAAATTTGGGACACCAAGAACAATTGAGATTGAAAATACCAACCTGAAAAGGGAATCGGGTGAGTATTAACAATGAATGATACCCCTAGCCCTCTTCCTCCAGTGCTGAAGTCAGACACATAAGCAAGACATGGAAAGATTCTTCTCTGGGGAATCTAATCAGCTCAAGGAGAAGACTCAAATGTAGACTGAGGGGTTCTCCAATATATCAGGTCACTCAACAGTGAGGGCCACAGTAAACAAGCTCTAGCTACACTGCAGAGGCCTGATGATCAGCTTTTTAGTGCTCCTCTCATAAATAATCGCAGACATTCAAGGATCACCAGACATTTGAGGAAAGCATCTACTATGAAAAACAGATCACAACAAACAGGAAGAGCAACTCTGAGAAAAAAAGGTAATATAAGGAAAAAAAAAAAAAAAACCCAGTAACACACAACCATCATTTAAACACCTTAGAGAGAGAAAAAGATAGTACATCTACAAAATAAGATAGAGACATTAAAAAACAGAATATTCAAGAAACAAAAGAAAGCTCCTTAAACTAGAAGCAATGAAAAACTTAGTAGAAATTCTAGAGCAGAGGTTGGCAAACGATGACTATGGGCCAAATCTGGCCCACTGCTTATTATAATAAATAAAGTTTTATTGGAATACAGCCATGCTCATTCATTTGTACCATACATGGCTGCTTTTACACTACAATGAAGAGCAGAAAACTTGTCTCAGAGACTGCATGGGTTGCAAAGTCTAAAATCCTTACTATGAGGACATTTACAGAAAGTTTTCCAATTCCTGGTTAAAACTGAGCAACCCTCCCAGAAAACAGAAAAGGAAAGATGGAAAATATAAATGAGTAAAAATAAATAAATGATAAAAAGGCCAATAACTAAATAATAGGAATTCCTGAAAGACAGAACAAGGGGGGAAAAAAAAGGAAAAGAAAACTTTAAAAATTAAAGAGAGGACTTTCCTAAACCAAGACAAAATTTCCAATTTAAAATTTCAATAAGTGACTTAATATAACTCATAAATACTGACTTAACCAGAATTTGAAGTCAACTCAACAACAGCTGTTTTGTTTTTCAATATCTATAGAGAGACAGAGAGAGAGAGAGAGACAGAGAAACAGAGAAAGAGGAGAAGGTGGAACAGATGAAAAATAAAAGTATACTTATACGTGGTTGGTAGTGGAAGGTAGGAAAGAACTACATTCTCCTCTGCTGGGGTAAGAAGTCAGTAAGTATCAAATGCCTACACTGAAATAATTAACAAGTGTCCATGCATCAGTTACTCAAACATATGAAGGAAAAGACCGAAAGGATCACCTAAAAGAACAGTTATCTCTACAGAGAGAGGTATGGGGAGGATAGTTGGGCACTGATTTTTCCAAATTAACTTTTAAGACCCATTTGACTTTTGTCATATGCAAGTATAATTTGATTTTTTTTTAAAGCTATATCCAGGAAATGTCCTAAATTTTGATATAAAAATCTGGTTCAAAAATCACACTATAGCTATCATTCATACAGAAGGAAGACTGAACAATCTAGTCCCATAAAGATTTACCACCTCGGAAACCCAAAGGGAGTTGCTATGAGTCGGAATCAATGGCAGTGAGTTTTCTGTTTTTCTAATCTTTCACAAACCAGGAAGATCAGGAAGGTTTGCTTAGTGATAAAACATGAATCTCATTTAATTTTTGGACACAATCCAGTACATGAAGACCTACTAACAATGACCATATAAAAAAAGTTATTAGAGCAAGCCATTCTGTTGACAATTTACTCTAGTTAAATGCAGCTGAATCCAGTTAAATTGAGGCGATACTGACCTGAGGCTGACAGAAAGCTTTAGATCACTAGAACACTCCAGAGGGATTCTGGAAATAGTACTCAAAACTTGCAATTCTTTCAAACAAGCCACACCACTGTCCTGAACATACCACAAATTATCACTGTAAGTACTTTACCTTGGGTCTTTTGGGCCACAGCAATCCCTTCCACTACAAGTACTGTTATTAACAACACTAGAGAAACAACAGAAAAGAGGAGTTAAAAAATTGAATCTATAGCATATTTTACTCAATTTATAAGGAAAATCAGATGACAAAAAAAGATGAACCAAGCATTTCTTAATAACATTAATTCTCACAAGTTTGAAGTGGTATTTACCACTTACTATTTGACACTTAAGACAACTCTAGAAAAGACGTACTTATTCTGTACACATTTATTCAAGAACTAATGATACATGGGGAGCTCTGGTAGCATAGTGCCTAAGGCACTTGACTGCTAACCAGAAGCCTGGCGGTTCAAACCCACCAGCCACTCCTTGGAAGGAAGGTTGGGCAATCTACTTCCGTAGTGATACTGCCTTGGAAACCCAAGGAGGGGTCACTACGAGTCGGGGCTGACTCGACGGCACAAAACAACAACAACAAATGATACATGGCACATAAAGATTTTAAAAGACTTTTTTTTTTGCAACAAACTTTATTGGCCCTAACAATTCCAATATTTACTGTAACCCCAACTCAACAAGAGTTTACATGTATAGTTATGGCCAGTTCTACAATGTATTATGCCAGTGAAAATTCAATTAGTGTCTGACTTGTGAGGATATTTGTAATAAAGGCTGAAGACAGGGGGCAGCAGTCTCCTAGAAATCAATTCAAGATGTGCTTTAGTTGTGTAGTACTATGCTGTG
This sequence comes from Orycteropus afer afer, assembly GCF_000298275.1. Lineage (NCBI taxonomy): Eukaryota > Metazoa > Chordata > Mammalia > Tubulidentata > Orycteropodidae > Orycteropus > Orycteropus afer. The sequence continues at coordinate 6,692,596 of NW_006921596.1, forward strand.
CCATGGGAGCTCTGGTAGCATAGTGCCTAAGGCACCTGACTGCTAATCAGAAGGCTGGCAGTTCAAACCCACCAGCCACTCCTTGAAAGGAAGGTTGGGCAATCTACTTCCATAGTGACACTGCCTTGGAAACCCAAGGAGGGCTCATTATGAGCCAACTCGACACCACATAACAACAACAACAACAATATGCTGTGCCCTGTTTTAAAAAGCCAGACATATTTAGAAAGCAAAACTTTCCCCCAAGCTGTTATCAGTGAACGTTTCTGAGATCCAATCAACAACATATTGAGTTGTTTTGTGTGTATGTGTTTTATAGAGTCCTTTAACTATTTTGGGTGCTCTGGTGGCATAGTGCCTAAGGCATGTGACTGCTAACCAGAAGGCTGGTGGTTCAAACCCACCAGCCACTCCTCCAAAGGAAGGTTAGGTAATCTATGGTAATCTACTTCAGTAGTGGTATCACCTCGGAAACCCAAGGAGGGGTCACTGTGAGTCTGAAATGACACAATGGCAGTGTTTTTAAGCCATTTTACTTTTATGAATGGCACAATGGCAGTTTTCACTGTCCCTTTTAATGTAACCATACTAACTGTCTGCACCTAATTCTTGTGTGAACTTACAGAGTATCTACTAGATAGCAGGCATGATTTAATTAATGTAAATCCTAAATACTGATTTAGCTAAATTTATTAAGAAATATGGCACAATGGTTAAGGTAGAGACTTTAGGAGTTAGACGAATCTAGGTTTGTGTGTCATTTTTCCCTTGTACAGGTTGTGAGGCCTTTTCAGCTCAGCTTATTTGTAAATGGGGATGATGTACTAATAGCACCAACCTCCTAGGACTGTTGTGATGATTAAATGAGATGATGGGCACATTGGTTTTATGTGCCAGGAATTCTGACATATAAATGATAGCTATTAGGACAAACTACCACAAAGACAAATTACAATATAAGGTGAAAAAGAGTTTAACAGGATGTCTATTAAAAACACAATAAAAGCACAGAGAAGGAAACCATTCATTCTGCCAGGAGTAAGAAGAATAGGATGCAGAAAACTTCAGAAAAGAAGTATATTCTGGTGAGACTTTATAGGACTTCAACCCAGGAGAGGGAGAAAGGAACAACTTCAATAAAATCACGGCGTCATAAGCACTAATCTATGGCAGATTTGGGGGGGGGGATTAGCAATACAGTACAGGAGCTCTGGTGGCATAGTGCCTAAGGCATTTGACTGCTCACCAGAAGGCTGGAGGTTCAAACCCACCAGCTACTACTCAGAAGGAAGGTTGGGCAATCTACTTCCGTAGTGATACCACCTTGGAAACCCAAGGAGGGGTCACTATGAGTCGGGTCTGACTTGATGGCAGTGGGTAGCAATACAGTATGGTTAGCATATGACAGGAAATGGGGGTACATAAAAGTTAGACAAGGTAGGATGAGATCTGATGGTAAAAAGCCTTGAGTTCCATGCTAACGTCTGGACTTGTGAATATAATGAAAAGCCCTTACAGACTGTTAAACTAAACAGTGACATTATCACATCTGTGTTTCTGACCAGTAATTTTGAATGTTGTACATAGTCTACACTTTTAAAAGACATCACTGTTCATTCAATAACTGTACTGACTATCTACTACACAAAGTCACCAATGGACAAACATATAGTTCTTGCCATTCAGTTGTTTACATTTTATAATCTAGTATTACTTGACTTCTTCATTTTTAGTTTCTTGTATCCTTGCTGATCACTGTCTCCCGACCTGTCTTCTCTCAAGAACTTGAACTTCCCCTCCTTCCTTTGATGGCTGACAATACTGAAGATCTCATGTTACACAGGAACGATCTTTCCTCCAAACTCTTCCTTCACATCTTTGGATGTGAGTTAGAGGAATGGAGTTTTGGAAAATTTTTTAAAAACAAATGATTTATGATCAGAAAAAAAACCCATGGTAATATTAGATATTTGACAATTCAGCAAATAGCATATCCATTTGTATCAATTTATCTTGTTAGAGGACACTACCTCCCAATGCATACCATTCAGATGATACACAACTGTTCAAAATGTTGTTTCATTATACCTTACAGGCGTAACTACTTACCAGTTTTCACATTCATAATACACAGTATATAAGCAGTAACTACAAAGCCAGGCAGATAGCGCAAGTAAGAAATCAACTGAAACCAGGCAAGCAACAGTAAAACTATGACAAAAAGATGAACTGTGCAAGGAAAAGTATTATTATACTATGACCAACAAAAATCTGTGCAAAAATATCTATTTATGAAATTTGCATGTGAGATAGTTTATGTTAAAAATAAAGTCCCAAGGCCAAATAAACCTATTACATTCTTTCCTACTTATTTAGAAAGCTCCTCACAAATTTCTTTTCCCAAACAGTTAAAAATTCACCAACAAATCAACCCAAAGAACTGGCCACTGAATAGAAAAATGACATATAAAGAATACAACAAGTCTATAAATCAACTAGGGGTAGGAATCTTTAGTGATATACTTTTTGACGATATGATTATTATTCATTCTTAATTCTGTATCATGATAAGCATAGTTTCCCTAAACTGTGTAATACAATCTTTGTAAATGGCTTGCATTACAATCAGGCTGACTAATCAAAACAAACTCCTTTAAAGTCCAACTTTGGAATTATTTAATACATAAAGCAGTTCAGTGGTGTTCTACTCTGTCCTCAGTCCCAACCTATATGTCATTGTTCCCTTCTTCCTCTTTCCAAAAGGATCAATAATTTCTCAAATCCAAAGATACCTTATAGTTTTAATTCAAAGTAAGAAACTAATTCTGTTAAGGTAGAAATCCACACAAAAATAAAAATTCTAAACTCTATAATCTCACAGTTTAGTTATGCAGAGAACTGTTTGTGACTTGATACTTGGAAAAAAAAGTAGTGCCCACCACTTATGCCCTTACTTTGGGTTCTGGAATTTACTCTAGACTTTGTAACCTGTGTATGAGCTGACTCACAATGAAGACTTAAATAAGACAAGTGCTATTCAAGTGTGATAAATATCATCAAAAACACTCCCTTCAGTCCACCACCTTTTATCCTGAATCACTGTGGCTCTAAGCAGATAATTTGTTCCCAGATCTTCTAAGTGCCTTTTTTCCATTGTGAAAATCAAGGTCACGTTTATTCTTTCTACTATTCTTTTCACTATTAATAGTGGCCACTCTGACCAGTGCAATAAATATTGGAAAAGTGTCAACATTTTTATAGTCTATGTTATTAAAAATCTAGAAATGCCAAGAGAATTACTTGGAAAAATTGTTACATCTACTAAGAGAAATAAAAACTAAAAAAATAAGTAAAAGGAATATTTTACTTGTTTACGTGTTTCTGGATAATAAAATTGACACAATTCTTACCAATAAATCATACATTTAATGATATTTTAGTCAAAATCTTAAAGACATTATTAAAAAATATATACACATAAAGATAACAAAATATACACACTTGTAAACTATAGTAATTTAAAAATGTAACGAAACAGAAATAAGCAGTCTGTCAACAAACATATTTAGCATCTACTGTATGGACATGTCAGGCAGTAAGTCAGTCCTTGGAGATAATAGCAACAAGCGAAACAAGACATGGTGCTTATTCTCGAGAAGTTTATTTATATGGAAGAAAAGAAAAAGACCAGAAATAGACTTACATATATGCAAAAGGTTACTGTAAGTGTTGTATTTAAAACCCTTGAGGATGGGATGGATTTAACAAATGATTCTGAGATAAACCTGTTAATAAATTAAAAAAAAAAAAAAAAATCCCTACTTCAAGCTAACAATAAAAATGAATGCAAGATTGAAAATAATTAAAAGTGAAAATTAGGGGGAAAAAATATGAATTAACATATATGCTTTTTGGTGGAGAACACCTACATCATTCATTAAAGACAGAAACAAAATTAAACCTACAAATAACTAAAAAGCCAGAATATACCATTAGAAAAATGGGCCACACCAAAAACAAACAAACAAACCCAAACAACAAAAAATAATTTTCGTAGTGCCTAAGGCATGTGACTGCTAACCAGAAGGCTGGCGGTTCAAACCCACCAGCTACTCTGCAGAAGGAAGACTGGGCAATCTACTTCTGTAGAGATACTGCGTCAGAAATCCAAGGAGGGGTTGCTATGAGGTGGAACCAACTCAACAGCAGTGGAGTTTTTTGTTTTTTTTTTTTACTACTAAGATACACAGGTTCTAACATCCATCAGGGGGTTCTAGTCTAGCCTGTGGTGCCTCAGGGAAAGGCCTGGCAATCTACTTCCAAACAATCAGCCACTAAAACCCTGTGGAGCACAGTTCTAACTAACACACATGGGGTCATCGTTCAATGGCAAATGGTTGGTTATACTGAAAGAAACAAAAAAGAAACTCTTTTTTTCCTCCTTTCGTGGCGGTAAGAGCAAATTTAGATCCACAGGCATAAGAGTGGTGGTGATAAAAAGGAGCTGATGAGTTAACAGGTTTTGGAAATGTTGAACTTGAGGTGAATTCTCGTATTATTTATTCTTATAATGTTCCTAATACTTTTTGTTTCTCACCATCTGCACCTGCCACGGACCTCCTTTTGCTTCTACCAAATTACCTTCACAGTTTTTAAAACTTGCTTTGTCCAATTCTATTACTAGGTATATATCCCAAAGAAGTGAGAGCCAGGATAAAAACAGACATATGCACACCCATGTTCATTGCAGCACTATTTACAATAGCCAAAAGATGGAAACAACCTAGGTGCCCATCAACAGGAATGGATAACCAAACTATGGTACATACACACAATGGAATACTATGCAACGCTAAAGAATAATGCAGAATCCACAAAACACTACATAACGTGGATGAACTTGGAGGACATTATGCTGAGTGAAATAAGTCAACCACAGAAGGACAAATATTGTATTAGTCCGTTATTGTAAAAAGTCAAGGAAAGGTTTATATATGGAAGGAAACTTTCTTTGTTGGTTACGGGGGGGGGGCACTGCTAGATAGGCAGAGATAAGTAATAGTTTGGGTGAAAGAAGGGCAAGGTACCAAATGTGAGTGATCAATACAGTGGCCTTGGAAGAGGAAGACACAGAGAGGTTCATGGGAGGTACAGACAACAAAGATGAACCCTTCTGCACATACAGTACTGCGTTGTCAGTGATGGCAAACATTGATCTACGGGTGGAGAGATGGATGGACAGGCTGAACAATCAGGTATGTCTATGCAGGGAGGAGTGTGCCAATGACCATATACAGAGTTGGAAGACAATGTTTCTGCAAGTGTATTTGTATGTTCTGTAAGAACGTTCATGTACACAGTAGAGTGGACAAGGGACAAGGTTGTAGTCACTTCTTGGCCACAGCCAGCTACCCAGAGGGAGCAAGTAGTTGGACCTGTGAGCTTGGGACCATGGTCGCAGGTGACATCAAGCTCAACTGGCACAACACACTACACAGAAACACTGTTCCACATCCTACTTTGGGAAGTAGCAACAGGATCTTAAATCCTTGCAAGCAACCATCTAGATACAATGATGGGTCTTTCCTTGCTCAGAGCAAAGAAGAATGAAGAAAACCAAAGATGCATAGAAACAATGAATCCAATGGACCGGTACAGCATGCAATCGTCAGCCTGTATGACTATGAGACCAGAACAAGATGGTGCCCAGCTACCACTGTCAACCACTTGGAGGGGGATCTACGTAGGAGATCCTGGATAGAGTGGGAGAACAATGTGGAACAAAACTCAAAATCATTGAAGAAAAAAAAAAGGACCAGATTTGCTAGCCTGACAGAGCCTGGTGAAACCCCTGAGACTGGCCCCCAGCTGCTCTTCAGGTCTGGAATTGAACTCCCTCCTGTCAGTCCCAGCCAAACAAAAGACAGGAATATGAGCTGAACATTTACATTAGGTAGATACCTAATCAATCATGGGAGAATAGAAGGGCTGTGTATGTACAAAGAGACAGCTTGGGGGGCAAGAGTGCATGGGAAGGAAGGACACAGGGAAGAAGTAACTCTGGGGAGGAAGGGGGAAGAAGAGAGCAGTTGCAGTGTGGGAAATCATAGTCAATGTCAAGAGACAAAGTGTATGTGAACTGCTGTATGGAAAATGAATTTGTCCTGTAAACTTTCACCCAAATCACAATAAAAATTAAAACAACTTGCTTTGTCTAGAAACCCTTCCTAGATTAATTTTACTTGACAGCATTCAACAGCTCTCTGTCTGGTTTATGTTTCTTTCATTGATTTTGCAATTTCCAATACTGGTTAGCATTAGGTTTGTCTCTGAGTTGGGATTGACTCAATGGCAATGGGTTTGCTTTTTTTGTTGTTGTTGTTGGCATGAATAATAGAAAAACCCAAACTAATAGTCTGAACAAGTGTACTTCTCTGTCATATAAACATGGAGATACACAGTCCAGGGCTACAGTAAAAGTTATTTATCATTACACCAAGCACCTAGGCTCCTGAGAACTCTGGTGGCATAGTGCCTAAGATATCTGACTGCTAACCAGAAGACTGGTGGTTCAAACCCACCACCCACTCCTCGGAAGGAAGATGGGGCAATCTACTTCCGTAGAGATACTGCCTTGGAAACCCAAGGAGGGGTCGCTATGAGTCGACCTGAGCAGTGAGTTTTGGAGGCTTCTTGTACATTTATTGTTTCACTGTGTGGCTTTCATTTCCAAGGTCACCTGATGGTCCAGCAGGAATGAAGGAATGATATAGGGCCTTTCCCCTCCCTTTAAAAACGCTTCCCCAGAATTTACCTTTGTCAAAATAAAATGTTTAACTAAGCAACAACAAAAATAACAACACGTCCTCCCAAAGTTGCATATCTCTTCCACTTACATCTTACTAGCTAGACTTAATCAGTCACAAAGCCATGCCTAAATCTGAAGGAAGCTGGGAAATACAGTCTTTATAATGGGTGATCATATGCTCAGCTAAAATTCAAAGAAATACTTAAGTAACATAGAATGGATATCGGGAGACACATGGCTACCAAAGTCCCCTATTGTCTATTCCATGCAAAGCAAGCAGTGATCTTTTGAAAACATGAATCAGGCCATATTACATCTTTCATAAAATTCTCCAATAGATTCCATACATTAGAACACATTCATGCTCCTTTTACTTTGGCTTTAGGGAGTCCTAGGTGATCTGTTCTGACTGCCTCTCTGACATTCTGCCTTTATGATCACTGTCTCGGTTACTGGCCTTTATCCCATTCCTTCATTAAAACCAAACCAGTTGCCATTGAATTGATTCCAACTCAGTGACCTCCCATATGTTAGAGTAGAACTGTGCTCCAGAGTTTTCAATGGCTTATTTTTGGAAGTAGATTGCCAGGTCTTTCTCCCAAGGTGCCTGTGGGTGGACTTGAAATTCCAACCTTTCAAGTTAGCAGCCGGAATAGGTTAACAGTTTAGCCCACTGAGGGAGGTACTAGCCATCCCTTCTGCCGAGAGGCTCCTTACATGGCTAGTTCTTTCTTTTAATTCAGGCCTTGCGAGGCCTCCTCTGACTTCTAAAGTAGCTCTGCATTTTCTCCTCCATCCTGTTTTATTTTCATTCTTACCTGGTATTTTCTTGCTTGTTTACTGTCTGTCTCCTACTACTAGAAAGAGGGCCTTGTCTGACTCACTGATGCATCCTTAGTGTCTGGTCCACAACAGTCAATAAAAGTTTGATGAATAAATAACTAAGCATAGTCCTAATTACATCTTCGTCGTCACATCATGACATATAATACAGAGCCCTTTACTAAAAAACCAACAAACACACATCTCAGTGAACAACAGCCACACATGTGACCCAGTTTTTATTTGACCATGAATCAGAATGGGACAAGAATTGATTTTTTTTATCTCCTTCACATGTCCAGCTACTACTTTCCTTCTAGCTGGTTCAGTTTACCTTTGTTAGTAATTAACCTGCCTCTTTTCACGCTTTCCTGTTTTAATCATCTAATTAGTTAACAAGAGGTGTGTTAAACCTATCACAAGATGCCACAATAACAACAAACTTGTTTCCTCTTTACTGTTTTCTATAATAAAAACAGAGCAGGGTTCAGAGTCTACGTACTACTTGAGGTAATGAAAACCTGTTTTTGATAAACTATGTTCCAAATAATTTTTTAAAAGCACCCAAATTTAATCAAACTCAATCTTACTTATTAGAGTTAAGAAAGAAGATAGAACCTGGTAGATTTTGGGATCACAATGCCAATCATTTTTGTAAGAAAGAGTACCTCAGTAGCAGACGTGCCTTCTCTTTCCTGCACAGTGACAATCTCTTTGTTAACCAAAGTGTTCTAGAGATGGCACATTTTTATGCTGTTCTACTTTAACTACCAGGTATCCTCCTCTGACAGCCACAGCAACTTCCATTGTATTTTAGTATGACCAGGGCACATTTTAAAAACCATTTGCTATCTTCTCCTCACCCAGTAGTGCTGTAATTTCCAATATATTATTCTAGGCATATTTAGGCTAACATGTCTTAATGTCATTTTGATTAGGAAAACAACTGAACTTTCAGATCAGCATACTCTGTAATTTTATAAGTGACAGAATAGGCATACTGGAGAGTATCTGTTCTTTTGGGGCCACTCTGTTGTTTGAGGTGATGTAGAGGCTAAGGCCCCCACTCATCAGAGCTGCCTTGTTTTTATCTATTATTGTTGTTTTTATTTTGAAGGGGAGATTCTGTTTCTAAGGAAAGTTTGAAAACCACTGGATTAGGTCACCACTTACGATTTCACCCATTCCAACTCAAAGACCACATAATTGATATTCCAAAGTACCTTGTTGTTGTTGTTATTATGTGCCATGGAGGCGGACCTGACTCATAGTGACCCCTCCTTGGGTTTCTGAGGCGGTATCACTACGGAAGTAGATTGCCCAAACTTCCTTCCAAGGAGTGGCTAGTGGGTTTGAACTACCAGCTTTTTTGGTTGGCAGCCAAGTGCCTTAAACACTACACTACCAGAGCTCCTCCAAAGGACCTTAGGGCCACATTTTTAATCAATAGTTGTTGTTGTTTGTTGTTGTTATATGCTGTCGAGTCGGACCCGACTCATAGCGACCCCTCCTTGGGTTTCCGAGGCAGTATCACTAAGGAAGTAGATTGCCCCATCTTCCTTCTGAGGAGTGGCTGGTGGGCTTGAACCGCCAGCCTTCTGGTTAGCAGTCAAGTACCTTTAGGCACTACGCTACCAGAGCTCCCAATCAATAGTTGTTGTTGTTGTTGTTTGCCATCGAGTCAGCCCCGACTCATAGTGACCCCTCCTTGGGTTTTCGAGGCAGTATCACTATGGAAGTAGGAATGCCCAACCTTCCTTCCGAGGAGTGGCTGGTGGGTTTGAACCGCCAGCCTTCTGGTTAGCAGTCAAGTGCCTTAGGCACTATGCTACCAGAGCTCCCATAGTTAGTAATAAGTAAATTTTGCAGGATATAAATAGAAAAATTACAGGAGATTATGTTGACTCAGTGGAGCTCTGGTAGCGTAGTGCGTAAGGCACTTGACTGCTAACCAGAAGGCTGGTGGTTCAAACCCACCAGCCACTCCTCGGAAGGAAGATGGGGCAATCTACTTCCGTAGTGATACTGCCTCGGAAACCCAAAGAGAGGTCGCTATGACTCAGGTCCAACTCGACTACACATAACAACGACAACATGCTGACTCAGTAGTATATTTCAAGAGTGATTCTGGATCGTTATTTTTTAAAATTAGATATAAATAAATTCTATTTGGTCTATCATTCCAAAAAGGACCGAGAGTGACTTTGATTAGAACTTGCTTTGTAATCCAAGTATGTATAGTTAAAAACAAAAACACGTTTTCCTAAACAGTGAGCTTTGTTTCAAAATATACATATATTTGAATACTAGTTATTTGAGCATTTACTATAATAAAACCATCACTTAATAAGACTTTTCAATTGTCAGGCTTAATACAGGGTTTGGTCATGTTGTCAGAAGGGACCATTCCCTGGAGGATATCATGCCTGGTAAAGTGGAAGGTCAATGAAAAAGAGGAAGGCCCTTCAACGAGATGGATTGACACAGTGGCTGCAACGACAGGCTCAGTTTTGTTAAAGATCGTGAGGCTGGCACAGGACCAGGCAGTGTTTTGTTCTGCTGTACATAGGGTCATTGTGAGTCAGAGCCAATCTGACAGCACCTAACAACAATCAGTTATGAAAAAACAGAAAGTTGATTTCTAACACAGTTGTGTTTAAAACATTTACTATTAAAAGGACTGCTTTTCAGTACCATCCTTCTGTATATATACTCTCCTCACTCATTGACCATCTTGTTATGTGACATTTCTCACGACAATGGTAAAATATCCATGATCTACTTTTTGCATTAATTATGTTATTTATGGCAGGTAACAAATACTGAGGTACAAGGTGAGAATAACACTGGCTATGATGGTTAAGATTATGTATCAACTGGGCTGGGTCATGCTTAGTAGTGGTTTTGGCAGTTACATGATAATGTAATTTAGAAGTTATGTAATGATGTCATTTGGTAGTTATGTGATGATAAAGTCATCCTCCATTTTGTGATCTTATATAATCATTCTTCGGGAGCTCTGGTAGCATAGTGCCTAAGGCACTTGACTGCTAACTAGAAGGCTGGCGGTTCAAACCCACCAGCCACTCCTCAGAAGGAAGATGGGGCAATCTACTTCCTTAGTGATACTTCCTCGGAAACCCAAGGAGGGATCGCTATTAGTCGAGTCCGACTTGACGGCACATAACAACAACAACATAATCATCCTTCATTTTTGCAAAATGCCAACTTTCACAAAACGACCTGGTCTTTAGAACCTAATCATGTCAATAAGGGAGAAGAGGGTGTAGCTACAGTTTAGTTTCCTGGATAAAGTTTAAGAATGAAGAATAGGAGTTAAGGGCTGTCACAGAGTCAGACAAGATTTTGGTATATGGTATCAAGGGATATTTCTGTTGTTACATCATAAATTTAACCATAGATTATTCAGCCTTAAATCTAGCTGAGTTTAACAGAATTCTCCTGGGGTAAATGTGCAGAGCAAATAAGAACAACAAAAACATTATAATCCTAATGTAATGTTTCATGTGATGCTGATGGTTATTTGATTTTGACAATAGGCAAGTCAAATTTTATGAGACCCCCCCAAAAATAAAACCAAACTTACTGCTGTTAAGTTGATTTCAATTCACATCAACCCCTCCTTGGGTTTCCCAAGCCAGTATCTCTACAGAAGTAGATGGCCCAGTCTTCCTTCTGAGGAGTGGTTGGTGGGTTTGAACCGCCAGCCGTGTGGTTAGCAGTCAAATGCCTTAGGCATTACACCACTAGAGCTGCCTTATGTGACCTGGAGTGATGCTAAAGAGTTAAAAGTGAATTATTCAGCTACAACAATATGTGAAAGGTTTAAAAAAGTCTAGTAGAGTTACCCTTTTGTCCTCACTGCTGAAAGTGAAACAAGAACTAACAGCACCTTAACTAAAATTACCTTTTACTTAAAATCTCAAACACTCATTATGGCTGAGTTTAGTAGAAATTGACCATAATAATCCAAACAAAGCGTTTGGTAGGTACTATTAAGCTAATGTTAAATAACTGCTGCAGATGAGACTCTCCTCAATGAAGCAATTCCCTTTACAGGATACTTAAGGGATACTTTTCCATGCCATGATGCACACAGTAACTAGTACACAGAAGAAAAGGCCCATATTTTTTAAAAGGGGAAGTTTTTAAAATTAATAATTTTGTTCTTTGTTTAGGTAACCCACATACTTGGTAAAGAAAAAAAAAATCAAGTGATACGAATGGGTATACAGCGAAAGGTAAGTGTTCCCTTCATCTTTGTCTCTCAGCACCCCCAGATTTTTCTTCTCAGAATCAATTACTGTTAAGAATTTCTTGAATCCTTCCAGACTAATTTACTGCATTTACAAGCATACAGAACTTTATAAAAGATTTAAAAATAGCTTGCTTTTTCTCTCTAGTAGACCGCACAGCACATCAAAAATGTAGCTTGAGCTTTCAAGATATTCCAGTATGTAAAAATAGTGTAAGTTGGGTAACAAAAAAAGAAAAGCCAGATACTACATTGTTTTCACGGTAGCTCTGCCATCACCATAGAATCCTTTCTTCCAAGGTGCAACAACTAAGTGCTATTCCGCGGTAGCCAAAGGGGGCAGTGTGTATCAACAATAAAAGGCAAAGGCAAAAAAGCTGCAAATCCATTCACCACTCCAGGAGTATGTACGGAGACTGGTCCTATTAAGTTCTGCATGTAAAGCTGAATAACGTATGTACCATGATTTCTCTCCAGAGAAATTTCTCTTAGATGAACTGTCATTACGATGGTGGGTGCAGCAATCAGAACAAGGAAATAAAAGTCAGAAAAACACCACTACCAGAAATCCTACTGCGCTTATGCTTCATGGTGAAAGAGTGAAACAAAATCTTACACCCCTAGGAATGACTATATAAATTAGGAATTACAGATACGAAAAACCCCGGGATTAATTTGAGTTTTCTAATATAAAGAAGGAATCACTAAGAACTTAGAGGTTGATTGTGAAATATTCACCAGCTAGGAGATTCTGAATTACCTAAGAACAAGCTATATACGGGAGTATATAGTCCAGCAGGTAATTTGCTAAAATTTTGATTATGAATTTAGGAATATTTAGAGTTGAAAATTTGTCCCTTTAAATTTACAGCCAAATTATACAGAATTTTCCAATAAAACATTTATAGAAAGGTGGAAAAGGAAAATCCAAAACTTGTCAGTGTACAAATACCAAGGTACAATAACCTATATACGACACTACCAGTACACTGCCTTAAAACTCTCCCTTCATTAAAAAAAAGAAAGTATTTTAAAACATTATAAATTACAGATATGCACTTCTCAATGAAAATCAGAAGGGAGAAATGGGAAACCCATTATTGTGCTGTGCTGTTTTCCTCTGAGGACTGAAAATATAAGAATTTATTCATTTCAAGTTTCACAAGCAACTTTGTATCACAATTTTAATTATCTATGAACATAGGTTTTTATATAAAATAACACCATCTGGGCAATACAAAACAGTTATAGTATGTTTTAGAGCTTTTTGCACTTGACAATCTGACCGAATTCCCGGTACCACAAATCCGAAAGGGAGTCAAACACCAGGGGCAGGGTATTTTGAGGGAGCTGGAGGAGTGTCAATCCGGCGAGCGAGCGGCGAGTCCCGGGAGGTGCCTGGGGCGCTGCCCGGGGCCACGGCCTGAGCCGGGTCAGTGCCGCCCCCGGAGCCCGCAGTGGTGCCGCAGCCTCCACGGCCGTAGCAGGTGGGACCTGGAATCGCGCGGGCAGGCCCATCCAGCCGCCTGCCACGGCGAGGTCCCGACGCCGGCCGGCGCCCCAAGACCCGCCGCGGCGCGGGGGCGGGGCCTCGGGGTTTTCAACAACTGCTCCACGACGTCTTGGTTGGAGCTTTTGTTTATGTAGAATTACTTTTTGCTAATAAATTTTAAAAAGGACCGGTCTCGGCTCCATTAAAAAAAAAAAAAAATCTCACAACTTTGCAAAGAGATGTGCGAAATTCTAAGGGAAAGCGAGAGCCCAAAGGGGCGCGAGGACACAGCTCGCAGGGTCCCCGCGGAGATGCCAAAGGGCCTCCCGGTCGCCGTTTCTCGATTTTATCCCAAGATCCCGTTAGTCCCCTACAAAAGCTTGCCAGACACTCGGCAGACTCGAGAACAAGCACTTGAAAAGCAAATCAATCGGGGCAAAGGGGGGAAAGCTCAGCTGTCCGTTCGGAGTCACCACGAGCCGCGTCCAGACAAAGAGTCGCGTTTAGAACCCCAACGAGAGGAAGGGATGCAAAGAAACCAGCAGGGCGGGCACCGGCCTCGACCCGCAGGGGGCGCCGTCCACAACCCCGGGCGCTTACCTTTGAGGACCGAACAGAACTGCTTCAGGGCCATGTTCCTGAACAGCTCGGCGCTTCGCGAAGGGCTGACGGCGGCGGTGGTGGCGGCGAGGAGGCGACGCGGCGCTCACGGCCCAACGCAGCGGGAACCTCGCTCCGTCTCCATCGCCGGCCACAGGCTCCCTTCCCTCAGGACAGGGTTCAGGTCCTGCGGCCCGCCATCTCCCAGCCCTCTGGCGGGCTCCCGCGCTGCCCGAGCCCCTCGACGGGCGCCGCCTCCTGCCCCACGGCACTCCGTCCCATCGACCGCCCTGGAGCCGAGAAGTATTGATGCGACGGAAGGGACCGGCGCGGGCTGCCTCGGGACACAGCTCCCACAGCCGCAAGCCCGCGGTCGCAGCTCGGGCTCCACCGAAGTGGTGGGCGCGGGGAGCCGAGGCTCATTTAAGCAGGGAGCGCGAGCGCCGCGTGCCGGCCGCGCCGCCTGTGCGCATGTGTCCGCCCTTTCTCCGCCCCCGCCCGCGCGCCTCTCGCACCCCTCCCTGCCAATCGCCTCTTGTGCCCTCCGGAGGCCTAGCGCGGGGCCGGAGACCATCAGACTGGAGGCGGGGCGAGGAGCGCTGAATAGCCGCGGTCTCGCGTGGGCTCCGCAGCGAACCGCTACTCGGAGGGGCCCGCACAGTAGGAGCGCTCAGCCCGTCCCCCGCTGGCACAGGGCGTCAGAGGTCAATTGGTCGAGCCCTCGAGGCATCGCCTGGGGGCGGGTGCTGGACGCCTGTCCCTCACGCTAGCTCCCTGTCCTCACCCCCTGCCCCATCTCAGCCTTCGCGAACGGAAAGTGGGCACCTAGCGCTCCTAGGTCCTCAACTCAAGGTCAAAAGTTTGTCCAGCGCAGCCCTGCTCTAATACCTGCCTTGGGTGGGAAAGCCTACATCTAGGCGTGGGCTCAGGGCCCTGAAGTTCTTACGTGCCCTATAGCGCCAGGTGAGTTAACCTGACCACTGATAAGGATTACTAGCATCTACTGAACGCTTACCAGGGTGCCAGGCACAGTGCCAGACACTTGGCATAACAACTCTTTTAACCCTCAGACCTACCTCATGAGGTGGGTGATGTTAGAGAATGAGACTGGAGAGGTTATTTCTCTAGAGCTACATAGTGACAGAAAAGGGTTGTCAACCCAGGGAATCTTTTTCCTGATAATTGCGCTTTCAGCACTAAATCTAACACTAAGCTGTGCTGATGGATCCTTTAACTCCACAGATTTAAAAAAAAAAAAAACCCTCAAAATTTGCAAACTACTGCTTAGTATGTGGTATTAATTCTGTTTTATTTTCATCAGTGGTTCAAATCCATCAGCAGCTTCACAGAAGATGTGACAATCTACTTCTGTAAAGATTACAACCTTGAAAACCCTATGGAACTGTTCAGCTCTGCTCATATAAGTCAGAATGACTGGGCAGCAATGGTTTTAGGTTAGGTTTTATTTTCTCCATTAACAAGTAGTCTCTGGAATTTCCTTGTTCATTTGTTCATCTGTCTTCCCATTAAAATGTAAGCTGTTTGAGGGCAAGAAGGCTACATTCATTTGTCATCATATACTTATTATATGTTCAATATGTGCAGAAAACAATGGTGGTGTTGGAGATACAATTGTGATTAAGGCCTTATAGATAGAATACTTATTCTTTTACCTGACATATAGTGAGAATTCCAAAAATAATATAATAATAATAGTAATTGTTGTTGTTGTTGTTATGTGCCGTCGAGTCGGCCCCGACTCATAGCGACCCCTCCTTGGGTTTCTGAGGCAGTATCACTACGGAAGTAGGATTGCCCAACCTTCCTTCCGAGGAATTGCTGTTGTTAGGTGCTGTCAAGTCAGTTCCAACTCATAGTGACCCTGTGCACAACAGAACAAAACACTGCCAGGTCCTGTGCCATCCTCACAGTTCTTGCTATACTTGAGCCCATCATTGCAGCCACTGTGTGAATCCATCTCATTGAAGGTCTTCCCCCTTTTCACTGGCCATCTACTTTACCAAACAGGATATCTTTCTCCAGGAACTGGTGAACATGGCCAAAGCAGATAAGATGAAGTATGGCCATTCTAGCTTCTGAGGAACAGTCTGGCTATACTTCCTCCAGGGCAGATTTGTTGGTTCTTCTGCCAGTCCGTGGTATTGTCAGTATTCTTCACCAACACCATAATTCAAATTCATCAATTTTTCTGCCTTTCTTATTGATTCTCCAGTTTTCACATGCATATGAGGTGATTAAAAAACACAAGAGCTGGGTTAGGCCCACCTTAGTCCTCAAAGTAACATCTTTGTTTTTTTAATATTTTAAAGAAGTCTTTTGCA
>NW_006921596.1:6709290-6710538 GCF_000298275.1 Orycteropus afer afer
TCACTACTTGCCAAAGTAGGAGGTGGAACAACGTTTTGTGTAGTATGTTATGCCAATTGAGTTTGATGTCCCCTGTGACTATGGTCCCAAGCCCACAGGTTCAACTACTCGGTCCCTCTGGGTAGCTGGCTGTGACCAAGATTGACTACAACCTTGTCCTTTGTCAGTTCTACTATACACCTGGGAATTCTTACATATCATACAAATAAAATTATAGGACCATTGTCTGCCAAACCTATACATGGTCTTAGGTACACACCCCGCTACATAGACATATTGAATAGTTCAGTCTGGCCACCTGTCTATCCACCCGAATACCCATGTTGCCTTCACTGACAATGCAGTGCAAAAAGATTCATCTGTGTTGTCTGTACCTTCCATATACCTCTTCAAGTCTTCCTCTTCCTGTACTCACATTTGGTACATTGCCCTTCTCTTCACCCAAATCAATACTTATCTCTACCTATCTAATAGTCTTCTCTACGCTCCCCTTCCACCCCTCGTAACCAACAAAGAAAATTTCCTTCCATATCTAAACCTTTCCTTCACTATTACAATAACGGACTAATACAATATTTGTCCTTCTGTGATTATCTTATTTCATTCATCATAATGCCCTCCAAGTTCATCTACATTTTGTGGTGTTTTGCAGATTCTACATTATTCTTTAGGGTTGCCTATTTTGATCAGTATTCCTTGTGTGTGTGTACCATAGTTTGGTTATCCATTCCTCAGTTGATGGGCACCTAGGTTGTTTCTGTGTTTTGGCTATTGTAAATAGTGCTGCGATGAACATGGGTATGCATATGTCAGCTCTTGTCATGGCTCTCATTTCTTTAGGATATATACCTAGTAATGGAATGGCTGGGTCAAATGGTATTTCTAGTTCCACCTTTTGAAGAAATCACCATACTGCTTTCCACAATGGTTGTGCCATTTTACAGTCCCACCAGCAGTGTTTGAGAGTCCCAGTCTCTCCACGTTGCCAGCATTTGTTGTTTTCTGTCTTGTTGAACTTTGCTACTAGTCCTGGAGCAAGATGGTATCATGTTGTTTTGATTTGCATCTCTCTAATGGCTAATGTTCGTGAGTATTTCTTCATATGTTTGTTGGCCGCCTGAATATCCTCCTTGGTGAAGTGTCTATTCATGTCTTCTGCCCATTTTTTAATTGGATTATTTGTCTTTTTGTTATTGAGGTGTTGGAGTTTTCTATAAATTCTAGAGATAAGTCCCTTGTCAGATATGT
>NW_006921596.1:6714667-6727028 GCF_000298275.1 Orycteropus afer afer
GGCTGTCCTTTGTAGGTAACTTTTTGTTTTTCCTGTGCAGCTTTCAGGATTCTGTCTTTGTCTTTGGTTTTGGTCAGTTTGATGATGCTCTGTCTTGGTGATTTTCTTTTGGGGTCTATCCTGTTTGGGGTTCGTTGGACTTCCTGAATGGATACATTCTCATCTTTCATCATATCAGGGAAGTTCTTCGCTAACAAATCTTGGACTATTTTCTTAGTGATTTTATTATTCTCTTTCTGTTCTGGAATTCCAATGGCATATAGGTTATTCCCTTTGATGGATTCCACATGAACCTTAGGCTTTCTCCATTTTGTTTTGATCTTTTTTCTAACTGATCCCTTTCCAAAGAAGTATTCAGCTATTTGTCTTCAATCTCATTAATTCTGTCTTCCATTGCATCAATTCTACTCCTTTGCCCTTTCAATGTGACAATTTAGTATTAATGTTCTGAATTTCTATCTGTAGATTTAGAATCATTTCTAATTTTCATTTATTTTGTCATTTTGTTCTTGTATTTTCTTCCAAAATTCTTCTAGGTTTTTTTCTGCGTTTCCCTTGGTCTGTCTCTCAATCCTTTGAAGATACCCATGTAATTCTTTTGAATTCCTTATCAGAGAGTTCCACTGCTGCTTCTTTCACAGGGATGTGTTCTGGGTCTATATCCTGCTCCCTTGTTTCTACCACTTTATCTTCCTTCTTTGTGTGGACTGTGATGGTCTGTTTTCTCTGAGACATCATGGCATTATTGTATTTAGATCTCTGTTAACTGTTTGTGATGAGCAGCCAAGGCTGAGTTAGGCCCTTCTTGTAGTTGTTTATTGTTGGCCCATTGGTGGAGAAGGAAGTGGTGGCTCTCACTCAATAAGTGAAGCTGTAGGAGGTGTGAGTGTAGTTGTGTCATATGGGAACTGTTGCTGTCTCCCACTCAGGCAAAAATAACAATTAAATAACCATCTTTCCAGTCGTCCAGGTCCAGAATGTCCTTGAGGTTCCCAGCAAGTGGAGCCTGTTGTTAAGTCCTAGAATCTGGGAGAATGCTGTCTCTTAAACTATCCAAAATGGTCAAACCGCTTGTAAACATTCAAAATGGCTGTGCCCTCTGGACTGGCAAAAGTCCACAGCTCAGCCTGCCTTCCTCTTTGGTATTCCCCCTTTTATTCACCAGCCACCAGAGGAGTCCTCCATGCAGTCCTGGCTAGAAGGGCTGATTTTTAGGTTAATTCTTAGGTCCCACCACCACTCAGCAATATCCAAGCTGTCTGTGCCATCAGGATCACTGCCAGACCGCAGTTCCATATGTCTCCTTTTTTGGGGTTTTCATGCAAATTCTTCTGCTAGTTGGGATTTAGTCCACTTCTATATCCTTTCCTTCAAGGCTCAGGGGTCCAGGATTATCTTCTGTACTGTGTTGATTGGTTCCCCTTTTCTTTGTTGAAGAGGTTCTGTGCAGTCTTTCTGCCTATTCCGCCTTCTTACTGGAACTCTTGATGTATAATTTCTTAACTGCTGCTTCCATGGAAGTTGATTGTAACTCCAAGTAAAATGTAATATTTGATAACTTCCATCTTATATCCATTTAGCATGCTTCTTGGTCCAGTTGTGAGGATTTTTGTTGGATTATTTTCTCAGCATACAGATTGAATAAGTATGCTGAAACCCTGAAGCACAGCTTTCCTGATTTTAAACCATTCAGTATACCCTTGTTGTGTTCAAATGATAGCCTCTTACTCTGTGTACATAGACCTGTAGGTTTTTCATGAGCACAGTTAAGTGTTCAGGAATTCTCACTCTTTGCAATGTTATCCATAATTTGTTATGATCCACAAAGTCCAATACATTCACGTAGTCAATAACACATATGTAAACATCTTTCTGGTAATCTTTGCTTTCAGTCAAATCCATCTGAAATCAACAATGATATCCCTTGTTCCATATTCCCTTCTGAATCCAGCTTGAATTTCTGGAAGTTCCCTTTCAGTATACTGCTGCAACTGGTTTTTTGAATTATCTTAAGCAAAATTTTGCTTGTGTCTAATATTAATGATGGGATCTCTGGTTGTATTGTGCCTAAACCAAGGAGGGGTTGCTATGAGTCGAGTCTGACTCAATAGCACATAACAACAAAAACAACATTAATGATATTGTTTGATAATTTCTGCATACTCTTGGATCACCTTTCTTTGGAATGGCTATAAATGTGGATCTATCCCCGTCAGTTGACCATGTAGCAGTTCCTGCTTCCTTAGCGTGAACAGTTGAGCTCCTCCAGTACTACATCCATTTGTTGAAACATGTCAATGGGTATTCTATCAATTTCTGGAGAGTTGTTTTTCACCAATGCCTTCAGTTCCACTTAGATTTCTTCCTTCAATACCATTGTTCTTGATTATATACTATCTCCTGAAATGATTGAATATTGATCAGTTCTTCTTGGTACAGTGACTCTGTGTATCCCTTCCATCACCTTTTGATGCTTCCTGCATTGTTCTGTATTTTCCCTTCAATATTGCAACTCAAGGCTAGAATTTTTTCTTTAGTTCTTTCGTCTTGAGAAATGTCATACATGTACTTCCACTTGATTTTCTAACTTCAGGTCTTGACACATTTCATTATAGTACTTTACTTTGTCTTGTCCAGCTGCCCTTTGAAATGTTCTGTTCAGCTCTTTTATTTCATCATTTCTTCCATTTGGTCTTCTATTCCACCATTCGTCTGTCAGTTTATCATACTGTGGTAGCTTGCATGTTGCTGTGAGGCTGGAAGCTGTGCCACCTATATTTCAAATACCAGCAGGATCATCCATGATGTACAGGTTCAGTGGAATTCAGACCAAGACAGACTGGGAAGAAGGATGGAGCCATCCAATTCTGAAAACAATTGGCAGCTGAAAACCTTATGAATAGCAGTAAAACAATGTCTGTTATTTTACTGAGAAACTGTGAAAAGCAGTGAAACATTGTCTGAGTCAGTGCCAGAAGAAGAGCCACTCAGGTTGGAAGGCACTCAAAACACAACGGGGAAAGAGTTGCCTTCTCAAAGTAGAGTTGACCATAATGAAGTGGATGGAGTAAAGCTTTTGGGACCTTCATTAGCTGATGGAGCATGACTCAAGATGGGAAGAAACAGCTGCAAACATTCATTAATAATCAGAATGTGGAATGTACAAAGTATGAATCTAGAAAAATTGGGTGTAATAAAAAGTGAAATGGAACACATAAAGATACATATCCTAGGCATTAATGAGCTGAAATGGACTGGTATTGGCCATTTTGAATCAGACAATCATATGGTCTACTATGTCAGGAATGACAAATTGAAGACCCAACCCATTGCCCTTGAGTTGGATCTGACTCATAGCTACCCCTCCTTGGGTTTCTGAGGCAGTATCACTAACAGAAGTAGGTTGCCCAACCTTCCTTCTGAGGAGTGGCTGGTGGGTTTGAACTGCCAGCCTTTTGGTTAGCAGTCAAATGCCTTAGGCACTATGCCACCAGAGCTCCCGACAAATGGAAGAGGAGGAACGTTTTAAGATCTATTCTGAAGTACAATGGTGTTAGTGATAGGATAATATCCATTCACCTACCAGGAAGACCTGTTAATACTACAATTATTCAGATTTATCCACCAACCACTAAAACCAAAGAAGAAGAAATTGAAGATTTTACCAACTCATTCAGTCTGAAATTAACTAACATGCAATTCAAGATGTGTTGATAAAATACTGGTGATTGGAATGCAGAAAGTTGGAAACAAAGAAGAAGCATTGGTAGTTGGAAAATGTGGCCTTGGTGATAGAATAATGCCAGAGATCACATGATATAATTTTGCACCATCACCGGCTTATTCATTGCAAGTACCTTTTTTTTAACAACATAAATGGTGACTATATACAACTGGACCTCACCAGATGCAATACACAGGAATCAAATAGACTGCATCTGTGGAAAGAAGTGATAGAGAAGCTCAATATCATCAGTCAAAAAGGGGCCAGGAGCTGACTATGGAACAGACCATCAATTGCTCATATGCAATTTCAAGTTGAAGCTGAAGAAAATTAAAACAAGTGCACAAGACCCAATATACACCTTGATTATATCCTACTTGAACTTAGAGACCATCTGAAGAACAGATTTTATGTGTTGAATACCAGTGACCAGATGAGTTGTGGGATGACATCATACATGAAAAAGGCAAAAGGCCCCTAAAAAGACAGGAAAGAAAAGAAAAGAGCAAAATGGATGTCAAATTATCTAAAGTTAAATTAGGATTGCACACAACAACCAACTAGTAAATAAAAAGGTCATTATTTAAGAGCCGTTTATACAAATATAATACAATAGCATATGGGGAGATTGGGACAGTCAACAAAAGAGTATTAAGTCTACATTATACATAATGATGGACAAAAAATAATTGGGAAGAAGAGGCTCTTCTAATTTCTGAAACGTAATAGGTTCTTAATGCATAGTTATTGACTTAAGAAAAAATCAAATGTGCATAATGTCATTGGAGAATGTTTTATGAAGGATAAAGTATGACAAGGGTGGGGATGGCAAGTGGGGAAGAGAGAAGGAAGAACATTTACTTCAGGCAAAGAGCAAGGGTGAGCATTGCATTTGGGACCAGTGTTATGATTGGTAGTAATAAAAAGTAACCTTGAATATGGTAGACTTTGATTATGGAAATTCTTGCTTGAATGATAGGCAAAGAAGTTTGTTTGATTCAAGAGATCAGAGGGTATAGTTTTTTAATAGGGAAACAATGGAGTTCTGGGAAGATTAATCTGTCAGTTCGGTTGAGGATGTAATAAAAAGGGATTATAATAATGATAGTAATTAAAAATGTAGAAGTATAGCACTTAAGCGCCTACTGGTGGTAATATTTTGATAAAATCTAAAAAGTATTTTCTTCTCTGGTTTATTGACTTGGGAGTAGATTCCAATTGGAAATGTTCAATTTGCGACTTCCTTTTAAGACACCTGTCTTTTAGATGTACTGGTGTAATCATCTGTAGTTGATTTTTCGAGGAATGTAGTAAAGCACACATCATAGCTGAGACTACTGTATAGTCATATGCTAGCCAAATCCAAAGGAAAGCAGTTTGCATATCTCTCAGCTGGGAACATATATTTGAATTATTATTTCAGTGGAAGACCACTCAGTATTACCCAGTCTGTCCCCAGATTACCTGCCAGTTCCCAGGGGATTGAGGACTGTTTTTCATTGTATCTTGCTGGCTCATTCAGGCTTTGGTCTAGTGTCTTCAATTCCTCACAGTTTAAATTTGGTTTTCTCTGACCAGGTCCCATATAACACACAAAGGACATTGTTTGGGATTGTCTTATTAGAATAGATTTCTAAAATAAATAATTTTCTCTCAATGTTTATATACTTAACAAGTTTTGTTGTCTCTCATTTCTTGCTGTTTGAGAGCTTTAATTTTTATTAAATGATAGACTGGGGAAGCCAGGTTGTCATGTTTAAAGGACATAACCAAAGAAGATGAGGAATTCACACAAAATGAAGCTTTGATGTACAGAAAATTTATTTGTAGTAAAGTAAAATGGGGAGGGGGTCTCATACTGCTTTTATATTTTCTTATAGTATGCAGATGTGGCTACAATAATGGTGAAATTCAATGCAAAACAAAATCACATAAGGATCTCACTCTTTGAAGATTTTATTGTTTATATTATACTGTAGGGTTTTCTTCAGAGTGGAAAAGAGAAAAGTGTTTAATTATTTTTTAATGCATGAGGCAGAATTACCTATTGTTTGTGATAGTGAAGAAGATCTGCCTTTGGAGACTGAAAAACAGTTCTTTAAGTAACACTGTCACCTTGTTTTCAAGTTCCTGGTTAGCATGATTCCATACCAAAAAAGCTTTTAAGAAATATTGCCTACTTCCAGTACTAAAGTATTTTGTCTATTAAATTTTCAAGAAAATTTTAGTCATCCAGTTACTTTCATTTGATTATGAAAAATTAAGAAAGGTCCTAATAATGTTTCTTAGAAGAAAGTTGCTAACGTATATGGTATCTTTTTCCTAAAAGCTAAAGTCTCATTTTGAAAGTAGACTTGCTTCATGTTTAAACCTATTTACTTCAAGCATAAACCAATGATGTTTATTTTGTATAATATGTAACAATACCTTGCCAAATAATTGTATTAAAAATTTTACAGTTTAAAAGAACTGTAAAATTTTTAATACAATTATTTGGCAAGAGATTGCTATGTTGAATGTTGCGGTTAGATACTGATTTTGTTGCTAGGTGCCATCAAGTCAGTTCCGCCTCCTAGTGATTATGTACAACAGAACAAAACACTGCCTGGTCCTGTGACATCTCACAATCATCGCTATGTTTGAGCCCACTGTTGCAACCACTGTGTTAGTTCATCTTATTGAGGGTCTTCCTCTATTTTGTAGACCCTCTACTTTACCACCACCACTCATCTGTCAGTTTGTCATACTGTGGTGGCTTGCATGTTGCTGTGAGACTGGAGGCTATGTGACAAGCATTTCAAAGTCTGGAGCAGAGCTTCCAGACTAAGACAGACTCAGAAGAAGGAAGGGGCCATCTACTTCTCAAATAATTGGCCAACGAAAACCTTATGAATAGCAGTGAAACACTGTCTAATGTATTACTGGAAAACTTGATAAATAGCCCTTAAACATTGTCCGATAATAGTGCTGGAAGATGGGCCCCAAAGGTTGGAAGGCACTCAAAATACGACTGGGGGAAGAGCTGCCCCCTCACAGTAGAGTTGACATTAATGATGTGGACGGAGTAAAGCTTTCGGGACCCCTATTTGCTGACATGGCATGACTCAAAATGGAAAGAAACAGCTACAAACATCCATTAATACTTGGAATATGGAATGAACAAAGTATGAATCTAGAAAATTCGAAATTGTCAAACATGAAATGGAACACATAAAGACCAATGTCTTAGGCATTAGTGAGCTGAGATGGATTGGTTTTGGTCATTTTGAATCAGACAATCATATGATCTGCTATGCCAGGAATAACAAATTGAAGCGGACTGGCATGGCATTCATCCTCAGAAAGGATGTTTCAAGATCTTTCCTGAAGTACAATGCTGTCAGTGATAGGATAATATCCATATGCCTGCAAAGAAGACCAGTCAATATTACTATTATTCAAATTCATGCACCAACCACTGAAGCCAAAGATAAAGAAATTGAAGATTTTTGCCAACTTCTGTAGTCTGAAATTGACTGTACATGCAATCAAGATGTGTTGATTATCACAATGATTGGAATGCAAAAGTTGGAAATGAAGAATCAGCAGTAGTTGGAAAATATAGCCTTGGTGATATAAATGATGCCAGAGATGACATGATATAATTTTGCAAGACCAATGACTTATTCATTGCAAATACCTTTTTTCAACAACATAAATGGCAGCTATACACATGGACTTTGCCAGATGGAATACACAGGAAAAAGAGGTGATGGAGAAGCTCAGTATCTTCAGCCAAAACAAGGCCAGGAGCTGATTGTGGAACAGACCATCAACTGCTCATGTGCAAGTTCAAGTTGAAGCTGAAGACAATTAAAACAAATCCACAAGAGCCAAAATATGACCTTGATTATATCTCTCCTGAGTTTAGAGACAATCTAAGGAATAGATTTGAGGCATTGAACACCACTGACTGAAAACCAGATGAATTGTGGGATGAAATCAAGAGCATCATACATAAAGAAAGAAAAAGGGCATTAAAAAGACAGGAAAGGAACAAAAGACCAAAATGGATGTCAGAAGAGACTCTGAAACTCGCTCTTGAGTAGAGAGTACCTAAAGTAAACGGAAGAAATGACAAGATAAAAGGGCTGAACAGAAGATTTCATGATAAACAAACACATCATGATAAATGAAGACAAAGTCAATTACTATAGTGAAATGTACAAAGACCTGGGGTTAGAAAACCAAAAGGGAAGAACATACTCAGCATTTCTCAAGCTGAAAGAATTGAAGAAAAAATTCAAGCCTCGAGTTGCAATATTGGAAGATTCTATGGGCAAAATATTGGATGATGCAAAAAGCATCAAAAGAAGATGGAAGGAATACACAGAGTCACTTACCAAAAAGAACTAGTCAATCTTCATCCATTTCAGGAGGTGGCATATGTTCAAGAACCAGTGGTACTGAAGGAAGAAGTTGAAGCTACACTGAAGGAATTGGAGAAAAACAAGGCTCCAGAAATTGGCAGAATACCATTGAGATGTTTCAACAAATGGATGCCATGCTGGAGGTGGATACTTGTCTGTGCCAGACATTTGGAAGACAGCTACCTGGCCAGATGACTGGAAAAGACCCATATTTGTACCCATTCCAAAGAAAGGTGATCCTATAGAATATGGAAATCATTGAACAATATCATTAATATCACATACAAGTAAAATCTTACTGAAGATAATTCAAAAACAGTTGTAGCAGTATATTGACAGGAAACTTCCAGAACTGCAAAAAGCATCAATTCTTCTTCAATCTTCCTTATTCATTGTCCTGCTTTCACATACGTATGAAGTGATTGAAAATAGGATGACTTGGGTCACGCATGCTCTAATTGTCAAAATGACATCTTTGTAGCACTTTAAAGAGGTTTTTTTGCAGCTGATTTGCCCAGGGCAATACACTGTTTGATTTCTTGACTGCTGCTTCCATGAATAGGAGCTCGGATGGCATAGTGTCTAAGGCATTTGACTGCTAACCAGAAGGCTGGCAGTTCAAATTCACCAGCCAGTCCTCAGAAGGAAGATTGGACAATCTACTTCCTTAGTGATACTGCCTCAGAAACCCAAGGAGGGGTCTGAGTCAGATCCAACTCAATGGCAGTGGGTTTGGTTTTTTTTTTTTTGGTTTATTGTAAATGGTATTGATTTCCTTATTTCCTTTTCAGCAATTTCTTTGCTGGTGTAGAGGAATCCAACTGAGTTTTGTAGGTTGATCTTGTATCCTGCCACTATGCTAAATCTCTCAATTAATCCCAGTAGTTTTCTTGCTGAGTCTCTTGGGTTTTCTATGTATAGATTATATATCTGAGTAAAATGAAATCCTTGACAACCTCAATGTTGTCTTCGTTTATCATGATGTTGCTTATTAGTCTATTTGAAAGGATTTTTGTTTTCTTTATGTTTAAGTATAGTTCATAATGAAGGCTATAGTCTTTGATCTTCATCACTAAGTGCTTCAAGGCATCTTCACTTTCAGCTAGCAAAGTTGTGTCATCTGCATATCACAGGTTGTTAATGAGTCTTCCTCCAGTTCTGAGGCCACATTTTTCTCCATATATTCCAACTTCTTGGATTATTTACTCAGCATACAGATTGGGTAAGTATGATGAAAGGATACAACCCTGACATATGACACACATCTTTCCTGATTTTAAACCATATAGCATCCATCCCTTCATTCATTTTGAGCAACTGATTCTTAGTCTATGTACAGGTTCTTTTTGAGCACAATGAAGTGTTCTGCAATTCCCATTCTTTGCAGTGTTATCCATGATTTGTTATAATTCACACAGTTGAATGTCTTTGCATAGTCAGGAACAGGTTAACATTTTTCTGGTATTCTTTACTTTCAGCCAAGATCCATCTGACATCAGCAATGATATCACTGTTCCACATCTTCTGAACCTGGCTTGAATTTCTGGCAATGCTTTGTCAATGTACCACTGCAACTGTTTTTTAATTATCTTTAACACAATTTTGTTTGGGTGTGTTATTAATGATACTCACTGCTGTCAAGTCATTTCCAACTCATAGCAACCCCTCCTTGGGTTTCCAAGGTGGTATATCTCTGGAAATTGATTGATCAATCTTCCTTCCAAAGAGTGGCTGGTGGATTTGAACCACCAGCCTTCTGGTTAGCAGTCTAATGCCTTAGGCACCAGGCCATTGTTTGATTATTTCCACATTCTTTTGGATCACCTTCCTTTGGAATGGGCACAAATATGGATCTCTTCCAGTCTTGGCCAGGTAGCTGTCTTCTAAATTTCTTGGCATAGATGAGTGAGCACTTTCAGTGTTGCATCCATTTGTCAAAATATCTGAATTGGTATTCCACGAATTCCTGGAGATGTGGAATATTTAGGAAAGTTTTGTAAGATTTTTTTTTTTAAATTGTGAAATATAATACATATTTAGAAAAGTGCCTAAGATAGATACATATATTCAGTTTAACAAATAATTATAAAGTAATTTAAATACCACCCAGATCAAGAAATAGAATATCCCCTATACCTAGAAGTGCTCCCTATGTTCCTCTCTCTGATCATAAATCCTCTCCCAATTCCCTAGAGTTTTTACTACTGACTATGGTACAGTTAATTACTTAATATAGCCCTTCTAGTCATAGTTTTTATAACTCCCATGAAATGATTGGGTGGGACTATGCAAATATGATATGCTTGTGGCCCACCAAGGGGATTAGAAAACTTACTAATAATGTAAATAAGGTATATGACACTCTTGTGGGGGTGGGACCATACAAATAAGAGGGGGGGGGATTGGACAGTTTTGCCATTCCTCTGGGATTAAAAAGGAGACATCCCAGTGGTGGGAAAGGGGGGACCTGACTACCACCAAGAAGAAGAATCGGAAGCAGAGCATGTCATTTGGACCCAGGGTGCCTGCGCTGAGATCCAAGAGACCAAAAAAAAAAAACAAAAAGATCCAAGAGATAGGGAACTGTAACACCAGAGAGACAGTGAAAAGTGGTGGCGGGGAAGCAGTGGAAGAGAAATGGTAGCAGTAGAGGCAGCAGAACCAGCAGATGGTGTGGTGGGCTTCCTGACCCATGAAGTAAAAAAGCTGAATGTCTTCAGGCACAAGATTTGCTGGTAGAATGAGGTATCTTCTGGCACTCAGTGGAACTAGAGCTGAATGCCTTCTGGCCAAGATTTACTGACTGAGTGGGGTGCCCTTAGGCACTTATTTAACCAAAAAAAAAAAACATACAAACTCACTGTCATCAAGTAGATTCTGACTCATAGCAACCCCCTTTGGTTTTCCAAGGTGGTAAATCTTTATGGAAGTAGATTGCCCAGTCTTTCTTCCACTGAGTGGCTGGTGGGTTTGAACTGCCAGCCTTCTGGTTAGCAGTCAAATGCCTTAGGCTCTACAGCACCAGAGCTTCTTAGGCAGTTATTAGCAGAGCTAAAAGAGCTTTGGAACACTTGCCCCAGCTGGGCAGAGGCCACAGGGCCATGGGGCTGAGAGGCTAAGGCTCAGAAAGAGGTATGTCTGTGGGCACTGCTGAGAAGAGGCTGTCCTGATTGAAGAAGTGTATCCTACATTGTTTCTGAGACTGAATTGTAAATTCTTACTTCCCTAATAAACCATGATCTTGAGTATTGTCTGTGAGTTCAGTCTGGCCGTTGCAATGAATTATTGAACCAAGCAAAGAAGTAAAGAGTGCCATGGGAAGGACAGTAGGTGTCAGAATTGGTAAAAAGGTTGGAGGGTGGAGGCATTTCTGACCTCCACCTCATAGGAATCAGTCTTAGGCTGTTGCTCTTCATCTTCCTTGCCCCTTGTGAAGTTAGAGGAGGTCAGAGAAAGTCAGGCACTTTTGCCAGAGCATTTTTACACTGACATAATTTCTTTACTATTTGTTATAGTTTTCTACCTATAAATCCTTAAATAATATACTTTACTTTGTCTTATTTTTGAGCTCTATTATGAATAGAGTCACACTGTATGTATTCTTTTGTGTCTTGCTTTTTGTGCTTAACTTTCTGTGGTTAATCATTTTGTGTGCAACCATAGTCAATTAAATGTCATGGATGTATAATTGTATTTCATTGTATCAAAATCCTTGTAGATAGACATTTAGGTGGTTTATAACTTTGACCATTATGAATATTGCAGCTGTGGACACTTTCATGCCTGTTCTTGTCAAATGAGTTCTTTTATGTAGCCTTTTGCTTTGATTCTTTGGAAAAACACCTTGAGAGACTTTTGCCCTAAGCCCTAAGTAATTACCTGTGCCATAGTTTTTTTTCACCCCAAATGGTTTGCTACTTTTACTAAGTTTTATTAACATTTCCTGGGGAAGCTATAAACAACTTGTATTTTGATACTTTTTGTCTGATCTTGGGCTGCAGCCTGCCCTGTGATTGGTATGTGCCTTGTAGGGATTGTTTAATAGACTATGCAAATGAAATATCTGTACCCTACTTAAAAATGAAGTAACTATAGGCTATGCAAATGAGTGACTATAGCCTGGTATGCAAATGAAGTGTCTGTGGGCTACCAAGAGGGGATTGGTCAGTTCGTGGCCCTGTTGGAAGGGCCATGCCTTGAACTGGAGACCAAAAAAAAAAAAAAAAAA
>NW_006921596.1:6727168-6728427 GCF_000298275.1 Orycteropus afer afer
ATAGTGATACTGCCTCGGAAACCCAAGGAGGGGTCTCTGTGAGTCAGGTCTGACTCGACAGTGGTGAGTTTGGTTTTTGAATATATTCAGCCAACCCCACAGAGGTTTTTCAGACAGAAAGAAGGAGAAGAGAAGCAGCTGGAAGAAAGGAGAAGAAGCAGAGAGAGAGAAAGTGGAGACAAGGAGCCTCCTAAAAAAAGTAAAACTTGGGTCATTGTAACACTGAAGACAGTGGGGGGTCCAGATCAGTGATAGAGTGATTGATGACAGATAACAGGGCCAAAAGGAGCCTGTCCTGAGGAGGGCCAAGAGGAACCTGTCCTGAAGAGGCTGAGAAGAGGCCTGTCCTCAGGGGCCGTAAGAAGGCCTGTCCTCAGGGGGCTGAGTGAAGCCATGCATGGCCAGGAGGATCTGCGAAAGCTGTCCTGCACTGACGAAGAGAGATTACCTACATGTTTCCTGATGCTGATCCTGAGTTGTACCTTGGTACTTCCTTAACAAAACACATAACTATAAGTGTAGTCTGTTAGTTCTGTGTGGCTATTGCAACGGATTATAGAACCCAGCAGAGAAGTAGAGTGCTGTGAGGAGGACAGCCAGTGTCAGAATTGGTAAAAAGATTGGAAAGTAGAGATATGTCTGACCTCTACCTCATGGGAATTAGTTTTGGGTTGATCCTGGTCATTATCCCTCCTGAAGTTAGACAGGTTTTGACACTACTGTTGATACTATTACTACCCCTTTTTAAGCCCATATTATTATGTACTACTCCTTGAGTATAGCCCATGTGAATTAATATATCATCAGAAGAACAGATTTGATGCATTTAGCACCAATGACCGAAGACCAGATGAGTTGTGGGATGACATCCAGGATGTCATACATGAAGAAAGCAAAAGGTCATTAAAAAGACAAGAAGGGAAGAAAAAACAAAATGGATGTCACAAGAGACTCTAGAACTTGCTTTTGAATGGAGAGTAGCTAAAGCAAAAGGAAGAAATGATGAAGTAAAAGATCTGAACTGAAGATTTAAAAAGGTGGCTTAAGAAGTACTGTAATGAAATGTGTAAAGACTTCAAGTTATAAAATCAAAGAGGAAGAACATGCTCAGCATTTCTCAAACTGAAAGAATTGAAGAACAAAATTCAAGCTTCAAGTTGCAATATTGAAGGATTCTAGGAGCTCTGGTAGCATAGTGCCTAAGGCACTTGACTGCTAACCAGAAGGCTGGCGGTTCAAACCCACCAGCCACTCCTCAG
>NW_006921596.1:6729197-6739481 GCF_000298275.1 Orycteropus afer afer
GACCCCAAGGTTGAGGGGCTTTCACCCAGCCCCTAGAGCTTTGCACTTAGAACTTGGACTTAAAGCCTCCAAGTTGTAAGAAGAAACTCCTGTTTGTTAAGGCCATCCCATTTGTGGTATATTTCTTTTCAGAGCGGCACTAGGTAACCAGAATAGTTTTGAAGGAAGAAGTGCAAGCAGCACTGAAGGCATTGGCAAAAAACAAGTCTCCAGGAATTGAAGGAATATCCGTTGAGATGTTTCAACAAATGGATGCCGCGCTGGAGGTGCTTATTCATTTATGCCAAGACATTTGGAAGACAGCTACTTGCCCAACCGACTGGAAGAGATCCGTATTTGTGACCATTGCAAAGAAAAGTGATCCAACAGAATGTGGAAATTATCAAACAATATCATTAATATCACAACAAGTAAAATTTTGCTGAAGATAATTCAAAAACAGTTGCAGCAGTGTGTTGATAGGGTACTTCCAGAAATTCAAGCTGGATTCCAAAGAGGATGTGGAATGAGGGATGTCATTGCTGATGTCAGATGGATCTTGGCTGAAAGCAAAGAATACCAGAAAGATGTTTACCTGTGTTTTATTGACTATACAAAGGCATTTGATTATATGGATGATAACAAATTATGGACAACATTACAAAGAATGGGAATCCTAGAACACTTAATTGTGCTCATGAGGAACCTGAACATAGACCAAGAGGCTGTCATTCTAAAGAACAAGGGGATACTGCCTGGTTTAAAACCAAGAAGGTTGTACATCACGGTTGTATCATTGCCCCATACTTATTCAATCTGTATGCTGAGTAAATAACCCAATAAATTGGACTTTTTGAAGAATAATGTGTCATCAGGATTGGAGGAAGATTGATTAACCTGCCCTATGCAGATGACACAACCTTGCTATCTGAAAGTGAAGAAGACTTGAGGCACTTATTGATGGAGATCAGAGACTTTAGCCTTCATTGTGGATTACACCTCAACATAAAACAAAAATTCTCACAGCTGAACCGATAAACAATATCACGAGAAATGGGGAAAAAAATTGAAGTCAAAGATTTCACCTTACTTGGATCCACAATCAGTGCCCATGGAAGCAGAAGTCAGGAGGTCAAACAACATATTGCACTGGGCAAATCTACTGCAAAAGACATCTTTAAAATGTTGAAGAGCAAACATGTCACTTTGAAGACTAAGGTGTGCCTGACCCAAGCTATGGCATTTTCAGTAGCTTCATATTCATGTGAAAGCTGGACAATGGATTAGAACGACCTCAGAAAAATTGATGAATTTGAGTTGTGGTGCTGGCAGAGAATATTGAAAAATACCATGGACTGCCGGAACAATGAACAAATCTGTCACAGACGAGGTACAGCCAGAATGGTCCTTAGAACTGGGAATGACCAGACTTTGTCTCATGTGCTTTGGTCATGTTGTCAGAAGGTACCGGTGTCTGGAGAAGGATGTCATACTTGCTTAATTAGAGGGTCAGCAAAAAAAAAAAAAAAAGCAGTCCCTCAAGGTTATGGATTGACACAGTGGCTGCAATGATGGGTTCAAGCATAGAAATGATTATGAGGATGGTGCAGGACCAGGCAGTGCTTCTTTTTGTTGTACATAGGGTCACTATGAGTTGGAACTAATTGGATGAAACCTAACAACAACAACAATACTTCTGTTGTACACTGATATTTTCATGTACATGTGCAAGAATTTCTTTCTTGCTTGTGGAATTGCAGCATAGCTTCAACTTCAGTGAATAAAAGTTAAAACAACTGCTGCTTTATGAAGTAGCTCTACCGTTGTAAAAAGTCCATAAGACTTCTGTTGCTCTACATCCATACCAACATTTGGTTATTGTGAGTTGTTTATTGTTTGCCAATCTGATAGATGCATTTTCCTAACTAATGAGTTTGAATACCTATTTATATGTTTATTGCCCATTTAGATATTTTTGTGTGTGAATATTTTGTTCAAATCTTTTGCCCAGTTTTTAATTGAGATTAAAAAAAAGATGAAAAATCAATTTATAGAATTTCTATATTTGGATACTAACCAGTTATATGTGTTGAAAATATTTTCTTTCATCTTGTGGCTTGTTTCTTCACTTTTTTCGGAGTGTCTGTAGATGAACAGAAGTTAGTTTCATATACTCCAATACATCAAAAATTTCCTTTTATATCAGTATTTTTGTGACTTGAATAAGAAACCCATACCCCCTCTAGGATTATGAAGTTATTTACTTATATTAACTACTAAAAACTGATAAATTTGCATTTAACATTTAGATCTTTAATCCATTTGGAATTGATTTTTCTGTGTGATATGAGTCCAACTATAGTTTTCATATGACTAGTCCCATGCACATTTATTGCTGAAAAGCTCTTTTTACTGTGTTGCTCTGTAGTATCACCTCTTTCTTGATTCAAACATCCATGACTCTATCTCTGGAACCTCTGAAATGTTCCATTGGCCTGCTTGTCTATCTTTTCACCAATATCACACACTGTATAACTGTGGATCTCCATGAAGCCATCACCATAATTAAAATAATGAACATATTAATCTATCCAAAAATTTCCTCATGGTTCTGAATAATCCATCCCTCCCACCTCTTTCCACTCCACCCCTGCCAGCCTCCTACCCACAGGCAACCACTGATCTGCTTTCTATCCCTATTGATTCATTTATATTTTCTAGAATTTTGTGTGAATGGAATCATATAGTATGTGCTTCTTTTTTTTTTTTCTGGCTGAAAAAACTCAGCATCGTTATTTTGTGATTGATCCATGTTATTGCATGTATCAAAAGGTCATTCTTTTTTTATGGTTGAGTTATTTTTCCATTGTATAATACACTGCGGTTTGTTTATCCAGTCCCCCTGGAGGTGCAGTGCTTACGCACTTCACTGCTAACTGAAAGGTCAGCAGCATGAACCCACCAGCTGCTCTACAGGAGAAAGATGTGGCAGTCTGCATCTGTAAAGATTTACAGCCTTGGAAACCCTATGGGGCAGCTCTACTTTGTCCTGTAGGGTTCTGTGAGTTGATGGCAATGGTTGATTTTTTTTTTTTCTCTTAAGTTGAAGGACATTTGGGTTGTTTCTAGCTTGGGGCAATCATGAATACAGTGTCTATGTCATGTACAGGTTTTTGTATAAACTTTTCATTTTTCTAGGGTAAATACCCAGGAGTGTGATTGCTTGGTCATATGGTAAGTGCATGTTTAACTTTATAAGAAATTACCAAACTGGTTTCTAGAGATGCTTTAGTATTTTGCATTGAGAGCTCTGGTGGCATAGTGCCTAAGGCATTTGACACTAACCAGAAGGCTGGCAGTTCAAACCCACCAGCCACTCCTTGGGGGAAGCTTGGGCAATCTACTTCTGTAGTGATACTGCCTCGGAAACCCAAGCAACCCCAAGGAGGGGTCGCTATGAGTTGGATCTGACTCAACAGCAGTGAGTGAATTGAGGAATGTAGGAGAGTTCTAGTGGCTTCTCATCCTTACCAGCACTTGGAATTGTCAGTATTTGTTTATTTAATTTTAGGTATTATGTAGAGGTATCTTTTCATAGTTTTAATATGCATTTCCCTAATAGCTAATGAAAGGAGCTCTGGTGGTGTAGTGGCTAAGGCATTTGGCTGCTAACCAACAGGTTGGTGGTTTGACCCACCAGCCGCTCCATGGAAGAAAGATGAGGCAGTCTGTTTCCGTAAAGATTTATAGACTTGGAAATCCAATGGGGATTGCTATGAGTCATCACTGACTTGATGGCAGTGAGTTTGGTTTTGGTTTCGGAGTGGCTGATGATGTTGAATGTTTTTTCATGTGCTTATTAGCCATCAACATACCCTCTTTGATGAAGTGACTGTTCAGGTTTTTTGCCTACTTTTAAATTGGGTGATTTATTTTCCTCCTGTTATGATTTGAGGATTCTTTATACATGCTGGATACAAATCCTTTGTTGGATATGTGATCTACAAATTCTTTCCTCAAATTGTGGCTTGTCTGTTGTGCTTTTGAAAGTGTATATGGCAGAACAAAAGTTTTTGATTTTGATTAAGTAGAATTTCAACTTTTCTTTCATGGATCATACTTTTGTTGTCATTTCTGATAACATTACCTAACTTCAGTTCATTAAAATTTTCCTTCATGTTTTCTTCTAAAAGTTATAAAGCTTTTACATTTTATATTTATGTTTGTGATCTATTTTGAGTTAATTTTTGTAAAGCAGGTATAAGGTTTGGGGCAAGTTTTTTTTTTTTTTTTGGCATATGGCTGACCAATTTTTATTTATTTATTTTAAGAGCTTGTTTTACATTCAACGTTAGGTATACATTTAGTTTCATTCTCCCTTTACCACGTCCAACCTTATCCTAGTCTCCTCCTCTCCCTACCCTGTAACCCTCCCCCTGTGCCCCTCGTATTATGCACTCCTGTTTGTCCTGTTGTTGTTGTTGTTGTTATGTGCCGTCGAGTCGGCCCTGACTCATAGCGACCCCTCCTTGGGTTTCCGAGGCAGTATCACTACGGAAGTAGGATTGCCCAACCTTCCTTCTGAGGAGTGGCTGGTGGGTTGGAACCGCCAGCCTTCTGGTTAGCAGTCAAGTGCTTTAGCCACTATGCTACCAGAGCTCCTCCTGTTTGTCCTACATTTCCTCAATTTGAATGTTGGTCCTCTGGTGCCCTGTGGTTCATTGCTCTAAGGGATGTATTACCATAGAGTATGTGGGTGTGTCATCCTGGGCTGAGTGGTCTACATGTACGTCTTGTTAACTATTGGGCTGAGAGCCAGCCCCTGGGAGTGAGTTTTATTCCAGGCACAGAATGTATTCCAGGGCCATAGTATTGGGGGTCTCACCAGATTTCATCTGACCAGTAATTCTGGTCATTATTGAGGTTTTGGATTTTGTTCCACGTTTTCCCTCCCACTCTATCCAGGATCTCCAGTTTTGATCCTTTCCTGAGTGGTTGGCATTGGTAGTTGGGCACCATCTAGTTCTTCTGGTCTCGAGGGCCATCGTGTCCTATGGCTGATTGCTTCCAAAAGCCCTTTTGTGTGTGTGTGTGTGTTCTTCTTTGCTTCCGATGCTAGGAGACCATTAGCTGCATCTTAGATGGCGGCTTGAAAGCTTTTAAGACCCCAGTCACAACTTACCAATGTAGGATGTGGAGCAAAGCTTTTATGTATTTTGTTGTGCCAGTTGAGTCTGGTGTCTCCCAGTACTATGGTCCTGAGACAGTATATCTATTGGATCTCTCTCCCATAGTGTCTGGCAGTCCGTGAGGGATTACTCTGTGTCTGTCTTCTATTGTTTCTATATAAGGACTGCAGGTGTTTTGTATCACTGGTGTCTGTGCAAGATTAGCCTCAGCTGAATCTGTCCTTGGTTTGGAGTATACCTCTGTTCACTGACCCCCATCTGATCATCTCAGGTGTTTATGTGTTTATCTGTAGCCTGGTGTTTGTTGTTAATGGCAATGCAGTATTGTGGACAAATTGGTTGGTATTAGCATCTGTCGTCTATCTCTTATGTGCACAATTCGGTGTCCTCCCATTTCCTAATGTTATCAGATGGTCATAGGTCCTTCCCGTATATCCCTCCCCCTACTTACATCAGCGTTTAGGCTCCAACTAGCCCCAAATTAATCCTTCCCCTTCCCTCCCCATCCCAGTAACCTACTAAGTGAGTTCCCTTTCTCAAGCAAACCCTTTTGTCTTTTTACAGGAATGGGCTCACACAGTACTTGTCTGAGATTGACTTATTTCATTCAGCATAATGCCCTCTGAGTTCATCCCTGTTGTGAGATGATTCATATATCCCTCATTGTTCTTTAATGTAGCATAGTATTCCATTGTGTGCATGTACCATAATTTGGTTATCTACTCATCCGTTGATGGGCATTTAGGTTGTTTCCATCTCTTTGCTATAGTGAATTGTGCTGCGATGAACATAGGTGTGCATATGTCTGTTCATGCACTATCTCTCACCTCTTTAGGATATATTCCTAGTAATGGAATTTCTAGGTCAAATGGTACTTCTGTTTTCAGTTTTTTAAGGAAACGCCATACCATTTGCCACAATGGTTGTACTATTTTACAATCCCACCAGCAGTGCACAAGATTTCCAATCTTTCCGCAACCTTTAGTGTTTGTTATTCTCTGACCTATTGAACTTTGCTATTATTGCTGGGGTGAGATGATATTTCATTGTTGTTTTGATTTGCATCTCTCTCATGATGAATGATCGCGAGCAATTTCTCATGTGTTTGTTGGCTGCTTGTATATCTTCCTTGGTGTAGTGTCTGTTCAAGTTTTTTTGCCCATTTGTGAATTGGGTTATTTGTCTTTTTGGTGTTGAGGTGTTGAAGTTTTCTGTAGATTTTGGAGATAAGTCCTTTATCAGATATGTCAAAGGCAAATATTTTCTTCCAATCTGTAGATACTCTTTTTACCCTTTTGATGAAGTCTTTTGATGCACATAAGAATTTAATTTTTAAAAGGTCCCAGTCATCTAGCTTCTGTTCTGTCTCCTGCACATTCTGGATTATGCTTGACAGTCTATTTATGCCATAAATTGTTGTTGTTGTTGTTGTTGTTATGTGCCGTCGGATTTGCCCCTGTTTTACCTTTGATTAATTTTATAGTTTTGG
Source organism: Orycteropus afer afer (assembly GCF_000298275.1). Classification (NCBI taxonomy): domain Eukaryota; kingdom Metazoa; phylum Chordata; class Mammalia; order Tubulidentata; family Orycteropodidae; genus Orycteropus; species Orycteropus afer. The sequence goes on from NW_006921596.1 coordinate 6,735,855, forward strand.
GTTTTACATTTAAGTCTTTGATCCTGCTTGAGTTTGTTTTTGTGTATGGGGTGAGGTATGGGTATTGTTTCATTTTTCTACAGGTGGATATCCAGTTTTGCCAGCACCATTTGTTATAGAGGCTGTCTCTTCCTCATTTAATGGGTTTTGGACCTTTATCAAAGATCAGTTGTTTATAGATGGATAGTTCTATATCTGGACTTTCGATTCTGTTCCATTGATGACCAATTTTTATAATGCTGTTTGTTGAAAACACTGTTCTCCAGTGAATTGCTTGCATCTTTGTCATAGATCAAATAGCTGTATTTGTGTGAACCTATTTCTAGATTCTCTATTGTTGCATTGATCTATTTCTCTATCTCTTTGCCAATACCACACTGTATTAAAATTGGGTAGGTGGACTCCTCCAAGTTTTTTTTGTCTTTTTCAAAATTGTTTTAAGCTATACAAGTTCCTTTGGCCTTCCATATAAATTTTACAACAACATTGTTGATATCAACCAAAAAATACTGCTGGGATTTTGATAAGAATGGTGTTAAATCTATAGATAAATTGGGGAGGATTAACATCTTTACTATTGTACCTCTTCCAGTCCATGAACTCAGTATGTCTTTCCATTTATTTTAGTCTCATTTTATCTTTCATCAGCTTTTGTAGTTTTCAGCTTATGGACCCATTGCATTTTTTGTTAGATTTCTACTTAAGTATTTCATTTTTTTGGACTTATTGTAAATGTTACTTTTTAAAAAAATTTCAATGACCAAGTGTGTAATGCTTTTGATTAGAAACATGACTGATTTGTGTGTATGTGTGTGTGTGTGTGTGTATTGCCCTTATATTCAGTGATGTCATACAACAACATCATGGAGTCTACTTTAAAAGCAAAAGAGGTTTATTGAGGGATAGAAATGTTCTGGACTGGCAAGATATCCAAATTCACAGAGTTAATATGGTCACTCTGCTGGACAGTAAGGAACAAAACATTTTTGTATAGTTGGAGCAGGAAGTAAGTTACAAAATCATAACTGCTGAAAGTCAATCAAGAGAGTCAAAAGTTTGATATCTAAGTACAGGAACTTAGCATGGATAGGTGGATAATATGTGTGGGATTACTTGATTGGTTAAGAGTACATTGCTTAAGTGTACATGCTCTTCCATTTATTCAGTTTGTTGCAGGATGATCACAGGACAATGCCAGGACAGTTTTTCAGGTAACCTGTTATAAAAATTGTTTTTGTAATCATGTCTATTTCTGGGGGTCCATTGTAAAGATTTATCAGTAATGCTGCACATCAGGACCCTTCAGGTATGTTGTTGTTGCTAGGTGCTGTTGAGTCAGCTCTGACTCATAGCGACCCCATGTATAACAGAATGAAACACCGCGCAGTCCTGTGCCAGCCTCACAATCCTCGCTACACCTGAGCCCATCATTGCAGCCACTGTCAATCCATCTTGTTGAGGGCCTTCCGCTTTCTTGTTGACCCTCCACTTTACTAAACATGATATCCTTCTCCAAGGAATGGTCCCTTGTGGCAATGTGACCAAAGTAGGTGAGATGAAGTCTGGTCATTCTTGCTTCCAGGGAGCATTCTGGCTGCACTTCCTCCAGGACAGATTTGTTGTTTCTTCTGGCAGTCCATGGTACTTTCAGTATTCTTCGCCAACACCACAGCTCAAAGCAGCAACTGTTCTTTGGTCTTCCTTATTCGTTGTCCAGCTTTCATATGCATACGAAGCAATTGAAAATACCATGGCTTGGGTTAGGTGCACCTTAGTCTTCAATGTGACATCTTTGCTTGTTAACACTTAAAAAAGGTTTTTTGCAGCAGATTTGCTCAGTGCAATATGCCGTCTGATTTCTTGACTGCTCTTTCCATGGGTGTTGATTGTGGATCCAAGTAAAATAAAACCTTTGACAAGTTCAGTCTTTTCTCCATTTATCATTATGTTGCTTATTGGTCTAGTTGTGATTATTTTTGTTTTCTTTATATTGAGATATAATTCATACTGAAGACTGTAGTCTTTGATATTCATCAGTAAGTTCTTCAAGTCATCTTTACTTTCAGCCAGCAAGGTTGTGTTGTCTGCGTATTGCAGGTTGTTAATGAGTCTTCCTCCAATCCTGATGCCACATTCTTCTTCATATAGTGCAGCTTTTTGAATTATTTGTTCAGCATACAGATTGAGTAAGTATGGTGAAAGGATACAACTCTGACACACACCCTTCTTGATTTTAAATCATGGAGTATTCCCTCATTCTGTTCCAATGACAGCATCTGTTATTACCCTTTTAAAATAATTGGCTAGGTGAACTAAAGATAGGCTGCAAGTTATCACAAGGCCTGATTTACTTTTAGTTCACCTTTATACTGAGAAATAAGCCCTTATGTATTCTAAATCAAGCCCCCGTTTGTTGGACACATAAGTTTTTGAGTTTCTTTTTGAGCATTTCTAGCTATTAATAAAGATTAATATTTCTTGAGTTTTATTCTTTCTTGGAGATCTTCCAAAGAACAAAGGGAATTTTTACTTATTTTTCAAAACATGGAATAAGTCTCTTCTCTCTTGGAATTACCATATGAATTCATTGGACCCTTTAAAAAATCTAAGATGTATTATGGAATCATATTTTTCTTATCTTACATAACATTTTGGTATAAGATTTATCTGATCCTGGAAAGGACATCTCTAAAGCCCAGATGCTTTAGTAACCATTTCCTGTTAGTGGATATGCTTGCATAGATTTGTAGGGACACTGAATAGTCTGAGTGTGAGTCTTTTGCCATAATGGGTCTCTACTTTCCCCTACAAAGAATGGGAAGGAGAAAAAGGAAAGAAAGTATGGTTAAATGTTAACTTTAATTCGGAGGTTTTTTAGGAGTAAATAATTATTTTGGAAATTAAGTTTCTGAAAATATGAAAGAAGTCTTGGCTGATAGGATGTGAGAATGCAAGGGCTAATCCAAACAAATGGTGTATTAATAACAATATTTTTATTTGCAGTATTTGTAAATACTATATATTTTTCAATCTTCCAACTGATTATTAAGTCTTTATTATGTCTCCTCATTACCCAAAGGAGAATCATAGGATTACAGATCAGGGGAAGTGAAATGTCAGAAAATGTCAAGTTATTGTTTGTCACTGCAATGGGATATGCAAGGGAAGAAATGAACCAAGTACTTTTTATACACATATTGACATTTAAAACTCAAAAAAGAAAAACAAACACACAAAAAATATCCAGTAAGGTAAGAATCCATCACTAACATTATTTTACAGATGAGGAAACCAAAGCTCAAAGAGGTAAAGCATATATAATGATTAAAGGATAGTTTGAACAAGAGTATATAACAATAATAAATATCTATGGACCCAGTGAAAAAGTCCCAAAATACATAAACCAGACTCGAACAGAACTGAAAAGACAAACAGAGACTCCACAATCATAGTAGAACTTAATACACCACCTTCATTTACAGATAGAACAACTGTAAAGAAACTCAGCAAAGACACAGAAGAACTAAACTATACAATTCACCAACGTGACCTTGTTAGACATCTACAGAGCACTTCACCCAACAACAGCACAATATACATTCTTTTCCAGTGCACGTGGAACATTCT
>NW_006921596.1:6740389-6743172 GCF_000298275.1 Orycteropus afer afer
CATAACAAAAGAAGAAATTGAACAGGTCATAAAAACAAAAACAAACATACAAACAAAACACTGGCTCAGATGGTTTCACAGGTGAATTCTATCAAATGTTCAGAGAACTGACTGTTACCAATCCTACTCAAAGTATTCCAGAACATAGAAAAGGATGGAATTCTCCCAAATTCATTTTATGAAGCAAGCATAACCTTGATACCAAAACCAGGGAAAGACATCACTCTAAAGGAAAACTACAGACCAATATTCCTCATGAATATAGATGCAAAAATCCTCAACAAAATTCTACTCAATAAACTCCAACAACATAATAAAAAGTAATACATTATGACCAAGTGGGGTTCATGCCACATATGCAAGGATGGTTCAACATTAGAAAAACAATCAATGTCATCCATCACATAAATAAAACAAAGGAAAAGAACCACATGATCATATCAATCGATACAGAAAAGGCATTTGATAAAATCCAACACCCTTTCCTGTTAAAAACTCTCAGCAAAATAGAAATAGAAGGGAAATTCCCGAACATAATAAAGGGCATATATGCAAAACCAACAGCTGACATTATTCCCAAAGGAAAGAGACTGAAACCATTCCCCTTGTAAAAAGGAAACAGACAAGGATGACTTCTATCACCACTTCTATTCAATATTGTATTGGAAGTCCTAACCAAGGCAACAAGGCAAGAAAGGTAAATCATAGACATCCAAATTGGTAAGGAAGAAATCAAACTATCCCTGTTTGCTGGTAATATGATCCTATACACAGAAAACCCAAGAGACTCAGCAAAAAAACTACTGGAACTAATTGAGAAATTTAGCATAGTGGCAGGATACAAGATCAACATACAAAAGTCAGTTGGATTCCTCTACACCAGCAAAGAGATTGCTGAGAAGGAAATAAAGAAATCAATACCATTTACAATAGCCACCTAGAAAATAAAATACTTGGAAATGAATCTCACTAGGGACACAAAAGACCTGTACAAGAAAACTATAAATCACTACTCAAAGAAACTATAAGAGATCTACATAAAGGGAAGAACATACCTGCTCGTGGATAGGAAGATTGAACATTGTGAAAATGTCAGTACTTCCCAAAGCAATCTATACATTCAATGCAATCCCAATCCAGATCCCATCAACATTCTTTAAGGATATGGAAAAAGCAATCACTAACTTTATATGGAAAGGAAAGAAAGAGACCTTGGATAAGCAAAGCACAATTTAAGAAGAACAAAGTAGGTGGTCTCCCACTCCCAGATCTCAGAACTTACTATACAGCCACAATAGTCAAAACATCCTGGTACAACAGAGACATAAACCAGTGGAACAGAATTGAGAACTCAGAAATAGACCCATTGACCTATGGTTGGCTGATTTTTGACAAAGGGCTGAAATCCATTAAATCTCCACCACAAATGGTGGTGGCAAAACTGGATATCCAATTGTAGAAAAATGAGACAAGATCCATACCTCACACCATATACAAAAACTAACTCCAGATGCATCAAAGACTTAAATGTGAAATCTAAAACTATAAAGTTCCTCAAGGTAAAAATAGGGGCAAATTTAGAGGCCATTATTTATGGCATAAATAGACTGTCAAGCATAACCCAAAATGCACAAACAGCTGAAGATAAAGTAGATGAATGGGACCTTGTAAAAATTAAAGTTTTATGTGCTTCAAAAGATTTCTCCAAAAGAGTAAAAAGAGAACCTACAGATTGGGAAAAAATATTTGGCAATGACATATCTGACAAAGGACTTATCTCTAAAATTCATAGAAAATGCCAACACCTCAACAACAAAAAGATTAACAACCCAATTAAAAAATGGGCAGAAGACATGAATAGACACTTCACCCAAGAAGATATTCAGGTGGCCAGCAAATACATGAAGAAATGTTCATGATCATTGTATCAGAGAGATGCAAATCAAAACCACAAAGAGATACCATCTCACCACAGCACTATTGGCAAAGTTCAACAAGATAGAAAATAAATGCTGGCAAGAATGTGGAGACATTGGGACTCTTGAACACTGCTAGTGGGACTTTGAAATGATAGAGCTACTGTGGAAAGCAATATGGCAATTCCTTAAAAAGCTGGAATTAGAAATACCGTTTGACCCAGCAATACCATTACTTGGTATGTAGTATAAAAAAGTGAGAGCCAGGACAAGAACAGATATATGCACAGCCATGTTCATCGCAGCATTATTTACAATAGCAAAAAGATGGAAACAACCTAGGTGCCCTTCAACAGAAAAATGGATAACCAATCTATGGTACATACACACAATGGAATACTATACAACGCTAAAGAATAATGTAGAATCTGCAAAACACTGCATAACATGGGTGTACTTGGAGGACATTATGCTGAGTGAAATAAGTCAATCACAGAAGGAGAAATGTAGTGTGTTGTTGTTGTTGTTATGTGCCGTTGAGTAGAACCCGACTCATAGAGACCCCTCCTTGGGTTTCCGAGGCAGTATCACTACAGAAATAGGTTGGCCCATCTTCCTTCCGAGGAGTGGCTGGTGGGTTTGAACCACCAGCCTCTGGTTAGCAGTCAAGTGCCTTAGCCACTATGCTACCAGAGCTCCTGAGAAATAGTATTAGTTCATTATTTTAAAAAGTCAAGGAAAGGTTTATATGTAGAAGGAAATTTTCTTTGTTGGTTACCAGGGTTGGGATGAGAGGGGAAAGAATACTGAAAGAAAAAAAAAAAGGAATTGGCTCATGTCACTTTAGTTTTGTGTATTTCACTGTAC
>NW_006921596.1:6743660-6750068 GCF_000298275.1 Orycteropus afer afer
TTTTTTTTTTTTTTTTTTTTTTTTGAGTTTTATTCCACCTTTTTCTTCCCTCTCTACCCAGTGCTTCCTATTGTGATCCTTTTCAGACTCTTAAAAAACAAAAAACCAAACTCACTGCCATCGAGTCGGATCCAACTCATATCAACCCCTCCTTGGGTTTCTGAGGCGGTATCTCTATGGAAGTAGATTGCTTAGTCTTCCTTCTGAGGAGCGGCTAGTGGGTTTGCACTACACCACCAGAACTTCTAGAGTCTTAGGCAAAAGTAACTGGGCACCATGTAGATTTTTGATCTTAGGGTTGTGGAGCCTGGAGTTCATGTGGTTGGTCCATTAGTCCTTTGGACTAATTATTTCTATGTGTCTTTGATTTTCTACCTTCTTCTTTGCTCTGGACAGGGAGAGACCAATAGGCTGCCTTAGATGGCTGCTCAATAGCTTTTAAGACCCCAGTTGCTACTCACCAAACTAGGATGTAGAACATTGTCTTTGTGGACTATGTTATGCCAGTTGAGCTTGGTATCTTTTAAAGCTATAGCCATGAGCCTCCAAGATCAGTGATTTCATTTCCTAGATATTAACTCCTTATCAGATACAGGATCCCCAAATGTTTTCTCCCAATCTTTAAACTGTCTTTTCACTTTCATGATAAAGTCCTTAAAAAAAAATTATTGTGATGTGGGTGAAAGTTTACAGAGCAAATTCACTTTTCATACACCAGCTCACATACACTTTGTCTCATGACATTGACTGCAACTTCCTACAATGCAACAGCTCCTCTCCTCCTCTCCCACTTCCTCCCTTCTTTTCTCCCAAGATTGATCTCTCCAAGGAGTGTAACTACCTAATGTAAATGTTCCCCTCATATGCCTGTCTTGTGTTTGGCTGGAAGCCACCCAAGTGGGTTCAGGTCCAGACCTGCAGGGCAGCTGGCCATAGTCTCAGTGGTTCCACTAGGCTCTCTTGATGAAGTCCTTTGATGCACCAAAGTTTTTAATTTTGATGAAGTGCAATTTACCCATTTTAACTTTTGTTAATCCAACACAAGATTCTGAAGCCTTACCCCTGTTTTCTTCCAAAAGTTTTATGGTTTTACTTCTTACATTCCACTGCTTGTCTGTTAGTTTGTCATATTGTGGTGGGCTGCATATTGCTGTGAGGTTGGAGGCTCTGCCACTGGTATTTCAAATACCAGCAGGGTCACCCATGGTGGAGAGGTTTCAGCAGAGTTTTGAGACTAAGATAGCCTAGGAAGAAGGGCCTGGTGATCTTCTAAACAGACTGGGAAGAAAGATGGGGGAGGGGGCAGAGGCATCCACTTCTGAAAAAATTGGCCACTGAAAACCTTATGAATAGCAGTGAAACATTCTCTGATATAGTACTGGGAAAATTTATGAATAGCAGAGAAACACTGTCTATTATAGTGCTGGAAGATGAACCCCTCAGGTTGGAAGACATTCCGAATATGACTGGGGAAGAGCTACCTCCTCAAAGTAGAGTTGATCTTAATGAAACAGATGGAATAAGGCTTTCAGGACCTTCATTTTCTAATGGAGCATGACTTGAAATGGGAAGAAACAGCTGTAAACATTCATTCATATTCAGAACATAGAATGTATGAAGTATGAATCTAGGAAAATTGGAAGTAGTCAAAACTGAAATGGAACACATAAAGATCTATATTCGAGGCATTAGTGTGCTGAAATGGACTGTTATTGATGGTCTTGAATCGGATAATCACATGGTCTACTGTGCTGAGAATAATGTATTGAAGAGGAATGGAATCACATTCATTGTCAAAAACATTTCAAGATCTATCCTGAAGTACAATGCTGTCAGTAATATGATAATATCCATATGCCTACAAGGAAGACCTATTAATACTAGTAATATTCAAATGTATGCATGAACCAATAAAGCCAAATATGAAAAAGTTGAAGATTTTTACCAACTTCTGCAGTCTGAAATTGAGTGAACATGCAATCAAGATGCATTGACAATTACTGGTGATTGGCATGAGAAAGTTGGAAACAAAGAAGCAGCATTGGTAGCTGGAAAATATGGCCTTGATGATAGAAATGACACCAGAGATTGCATGATAGAATTTTGCAAGCCCAATGGCTTATTCCATTGCCCAAACCAAAAAATCACTGCCATTGAGTCGATTCCAACTCATAGCGACCCCCATTTGGTTTCTGAGGTGGTAAATCTTTACAGAAATAGATTGCCCTGCCTTCCTTCTGCAGAGCAGCTGGTGGGTTTGAATCACCAACCTTCTGGTTAGAGGTCAAATGCCTTGGGCACTGCACCTGCAGATACCATTTATCACAAAATAAATGGCGACTGTATACCTGGACGTCACCAGGTGGAATATACAGGAATCAAATAGACTGTATCTGTGGAAAGAGGTGATGGAAAAGCTCACTATCATCAGTCAAAACAAGGCAACGAGCTGACTGTGGACCAGAGCACCAGTTACTCATATGCAAGTTCAAGTTGAGGCTGAAGAAAATTAAAACAAATCCACAAGCCAAAATATGACCTTGATTATATCCTACCTGAATTTAGACACCATCTGATGAACAGATTTAACACAATGAACACCAGTGACCAGATGAGTTGTGGGATGACATCAAGAATATCATACATGAAGAAAGCAAAAGGTCACTAAAAAGACAGGAAAGGAAGAAAGGACCAAAATGGATGTCAGAAGAGACTCTGAAACTTGCTCATGAGTGTAGAATGTCTAAAACAAATGGAGGAAATAATGAAATAAAAGAGTTGAACAGAAGATTTGAGAGGGTGGCTTGAATAGACATAGTTTTATAATGAAAAGTGCAAAGACCTGGGATTACAAAACCAAAAGGGAAAAATGTGCTTGGACATATCTCAAGCTGGAAGAGCTGAGAAAATAGTTCAAGCCTTGAATTGCAATATTGAAGTATTCTATGGACACAATATTGAATAATACAGAAAACATCAAAAGAAGATAGAAGGAATACACAGAGTCACTGTACTAGAAAGAATTGTTCAGCATTCAGCCTTTTCAGTAGGTAGCATATGATCGAAAACCAATGGTATTGAAGGAAGAGATCCAAGCTGCACTGAAGGAATTGACAAAAACACAACTCCAGGCATTGATGGAATACCCATTGAGATGTTTCAACAAACAGATGTGGTGCTGGAGAAGCTCACTCATTTGTGCCAAGAAATTTGAAAGACAGGTACCTGGCCTACTGACTGGAAAAGATCCATATTTGTGCCCATTCCCAAAAAAAGTGATCCACAGAATGTGGAAATTATTGAACAATATTATTAACATCACACACATTTTGAAGATAATTCAAGAATAGTTGCAGTGGTTTATTGGCAGGGAATTGCCAGAAATTCATGCTGGATTCAGAAGAGGATATGGAATAAGAGATACTGTTGCTGATGTTAGATAGATCTTGGCTGAAAGCAAACAATACCATAAAGATGTTGTGATCATTGGAGCTGTGTGTCAACTTGGCTGGACCCCAGTTCTGTGTGGTTGTTCCCATGATGGAATCGGATGACTGTGTTCTGAGTGGCCAATCTATTCAAGGGGAGTTTCCCTAGGGGTGTGGCCTGCTTCCAGGATATCCAGGGACATCCTGGGAAGAGAGACATTCTTCTGTGGATAGGGATTCTGTTGTGCTGCCTACAACTGTCCATGAGTGAGAAGTCCACTGTTCGGCCTGGAGATCTTGGATTCATCATTCATTGGAGTCAACAGCCAGTGTACCGCCTGCCAGCCTTGAGCTTCTTGGCCCCTGCGGTTGCGGAAGATAGGAAAAGCCTCCAGCCTGGCATTTGCTCCAGGGACTTTGGACTTGCTGGCTTCTATATGTTTGTGAGCCATTTTCCTAAGATAAATTTCTCTCTCTCTCTTTATATATATACAAGCTTTGCTGGTTTTTGTTTCTCTAGAGAACCCAGTCTAACACATTTGGTACTGGGAGTGGTTCTAGAGAGGCAAAATCATAAGAATGGACTTTCTAGATTGGTTCTCTAGTTTGATTAATTTTAATGACACTAGAGACTCTACATCTGCTAGTAAAGAGGGCCCTACTAATCTGTGGCGTGAGGTGGCAAAATTAATATGTGAAATAGCACCACCAATAGATCAGGTACTTGTGAGAAGTGACGCTCTGAGTGATCAGATATTTGATACTGTTCTGCAATTTTGTCAGAATGAAGAATATAAGGAAGCTGGTTGGTTGGTTCTACTTACACTGGTCTTACCATGTTCTCCATTATCCTGAAGCAGCTGGTTTGATAGAACGATGGAATTCCTCTTAAAAATACAAATACGGCACCAGCTAGGTGGCAATACCTTGAAGGGTTGGGCAGTGTTCTCCAGGAGGCTGTATATGCTTTAAACCAGCATCCAGTATGTGGTTCTGTTTCTCCAGTAGCCAGGATTCATGGTCCAGGAATCAAGGGGTGGAAACAGGAGTGGTACCACTCACTATTACCCCTAGTGACCCACTCAAAAAATTTTTGCTTCCTGTCCCTCCTACCCTATGCTTTGCGGGTCTGGAGATCTTAGTCCCAAAGGGAGGAACACTCCCACCTGGAGACACAATACTGATTGCATTGAACTGGAAATTAAGAATGCCACCCGGCCATTTTGGCTTCCTCATGCCTCTGGATCAACAGAGAAAGAAGGGCATTACTGTGCAATCTAGTGTGATAGATCCTGATTACCAAGGGGAAATTGGGTTGGCTTTACATAATGGAGGTAAAGAAGAATATGTCTGGAATCCAGGAGATTCTTTAGGACATCTCTTAGTACTGCCATGCCCTGTGATTAAAGTCAATGGAAAATTACAGCAACCCAATTCTGATATGACTGCTAACGGCCCAGACCCTTCAGGAATGAAGGTTTGGGTCACGTCACCAGGCAAAGAACCATGACCAGCTGAGGTGCTTGCTGAGAGCAAGGGAAATACAGAATGGGTGGTGGAAGAAGGTAGTTCTGAATATCAGCTACGACCACGTGACCAGCTGCAGAATCGAGGACTGTGATTATTATATTTCTTCATTGTATATGTGCATCAACTATTTTTGTTTCCTTCTGTTATGAACTGTGAAATGTAAACAGGTTAATGCATTTTGGTTGTATGTGTGTTAACATATCAGGCACAAATATGACTCTATAATTGTCCTTATTTAGAGATTATATACGGTTAAGGAGATATGTACAACTGCCAAGTTGACAAGGGGTGGACTGTGATAGTTGGAGCTATGTGCCAACTTGGCTGGACCCCAGTTCTGTGTGGTTGTTCCCAGGATAAGATCGGATGAATGTGTTCTGAGTGGCCAGTCTATTTGAGGGGAGTTTCCCTAGGAGTGTAGCCTGCTTCCAGGATATCCAGGGACATCCTGGGAAGAGAGACATTCTTCTGTGGCTCGGGATTCTGTTGTGCTGCCTACAACTGTCTGTGAGTGAGCAATCCACCATTTGGCCTGGAGATCTTGGATTCGTCATTCGTTGGAGTCAACAGCTGGTGTATTGCCAGCCAGCCTTGAGCTTCTTGGCCCCTGCGGTTGTGGAAGCTAGGAAGAGCCTCCAGCCTGAGGTTTGCTCCAGGGACTTTGGACTTGCCAGCTTCTATATGTTTGTGAGCCATTTTTCTAAGATAAATTTCTTTCTCTCTTTATATATATATATAAGCTTTGTTGGTATTTGTTTCTCTAGAGAACCCAGTCTAACACAGATGTTTACCTGTGTTTTATTGACCGTGCAAAGCTTTTTGACTGTGTGGATCATAACAAACAATGGATAACATTGCAAAGAATGGAAATTCTGGAACACTTAATTGTGCTTATGAGGGACCTGTACATAGACCCAGAGCAGAACAAGGGAATACTGCATGCATGGTTTGAAATCAGGAAGGCTGTGTGTCAGGGTTGTATCCTTTCACCATACTTTTTCAGTCTGTACATTGAGCAAATTGTGTGAGAACCTGGATGATATGAAGAAAAGCATTGCATCAGGAGTGGAAGAAGACTCATTAACAACTTGCAATATCCAGATGACACAACCTTGTTTGCTGAAAGTGAAGATGACTTGAAGTGCTTGATGGTAAAGCTCAAAGACTACAGTCTTCAGTACGGATTACACCTTAATGTGAAGAAAACAAATATCCTTGCAACTGGACTAATAAGCAACATCATGATAAGTGGAGAGAAGATTGAGGTTGTCAAAGATTTCATTTTACTTGGATCCATAGTCAACAACCATCGAAGTAGTAGTCAAGAAATCAGACATTGTACTGCACTGGGCAAATCTGTTCCAAAAGATCTCTTCCAAGTGTTAAAGAGCAAATATATCATTTTGAAATATGTTTAGGTCCTTAGTCCATTTTTGAGTTAATTTTCTTT
>NW_006921596.1:6757188-6772630 GCF_000298275.1 Orycteropus afer afer
TGCCCCGCCTCCGAGTTAATTTTCTTATGTGGTGTGAGAAATGGGTCCAGCTTCATTCTTTTGTTGTCCCAGCACCTTAAAGAGACTATTCTTTCCCCTATTGAATGGACACCCAAGTTGAAAATCAAGTGACCACAGATGCACATGTTTACTTCTGGATTTTTCAATTCAATTCCACTGATCTACATGTCTATCATTATACCAGTAAGAGTCTGTTTTGATTATTGTAGCTACATTGTATGTTTTGAAGTTGTGAAATGTGTGGGTAACTCATACTTTTTTCTTCTTTTTCAAATTGCTTTGACTATTTTGGGCCCCTTAAAATTCAAATAAATTTGAGAATTGACAGGGAATTGCTGGAAATTCAATCTGGATTCAGAAGAGGATATGGAATGAGATGTATCGTTGCTGGCATCAGCTAGATCTTGGCTGAAAGCAAAGAATACCAGAAAGAACACTGACTGCTCTTCCACTTATTTCTAAAAAAAACCCAAACTAACTGCTATCGAGTCGATTTTGACCCATAGCAACCCCTCCTTGGGTTTCTGAGGCAGTATCACTACTGAAGGAGATTGTCCAGTCTTCCGTCTGAGGAGTGGCTGGTGGGTTTGAACCATCAGCCTTTTGGTTGGCAGTCACATTCCTTAGGCACTGTGCCGCCAGAGCTCCTTCCACTTATTTGTTGTTGTTGTTATGTGCCTTCGAGTCAGACCCGACTCATAGCAACCCCTCCCTGGGTTTCCGAGGCAGTATCACTACAGAAGTATATTGCCCCATCTCCACTTATGTAGGCCTTTTTAAATTTCTTTTAGCAATATAGTTTTCAAAGTACAAGTCTTTCACCTCTCTGCTTAAATTTATTTATAGATATGTTATTCTTTTAGATGCCTTTATAAATGGAATTGTGTTCTTCACTTCTTTTGCAGATTGCTTATTGATGATTATAGAAACCCAACTGAGTTTTTTTTGCCTGGCCTTGTACCTGCCACTTTTCAGATTTAATTTAATAACTCTAATAGCTCTCTTCTGGATGCTTTGGGATTTCCTTATGGGATGTCACCTGTCAATGCAGTTTTACTTCTTCCTTCCTAGTTTGGATACCTCATTTCCCTTTATTGCCTAATTGCTCTGGCTAGGTCTTCCGGTATAATACTGAGTAGCAGTTTGAGAGCAGGTATCTTTGTCTTGTTCCTGATCTTAGGTGGAAGGATTTCAGTCTGTTAGCACTGAGCATGAGCTAACTATAGGGTTTTCATATATGACCTTTATCGTGTGGAGTAATTGCCCTTCTAGTCCAATTTTGTTTAAAGTTTCCATTATGAAAGAGTGTTGATTTTGTCAGTTGCCTTTTCTGCATTGATTTACACGATCATATGTTTCTTTTCCTTTGTTCTATTAATGTGGTGTATTACATTGATTACTTGTGTTGAACCACCTGTTTATTTCTGGGATAAATCCCACTTGATCATGGTGCATAATCCTTTTAATGTGCTTTTGGGTTTGATTTGGTAGTATTTTGTTGAGGATTGGAAAGTATTCCCTCTATTTTAGGAAGAGATTGAGAACTGGTGTTAATTCTTGTGTAATTGTTAGGTGTACTTCCCAGGGAATTATACTTGTTTAGTGCTGCTATCACAGAAATACCACAGTGATTGGCTTCAAGAAACAAATTTATTTTCTTGCAGTTTAGGGGGCTGGAAGTCCAACTTCAGGCTACCAGCTCTCGGGGAAGGCTTTCAGTGTCTATTGATTCCTGAGGAAGTTCCTCGTCTCTTTTCAGTTTCAGTCTCTCCGTTCCTGGGCAGTCTCTGTGTGGCTTGGCTTCTTTCCTCCTGCTGTGCCTGCCTGCTGGCTTGCTTACTGTGGTCTCAGCAGATCTCAAGAGACATTGACTTAATACATACCCTACACATAATACTGCCATATTAACAGAGAAAACCCGTTCCCAAATGGGATTATAAGCACAAATATAGGGGTTAGGATTTATAACACCTATATTTTGGGGGTTTGGTGGTGTAGTGCCTAAGGCACTTGACTGCTAACCAGAAGGCTGGCAGTTCAAACCCACCAGCCATTCCTCGGAAAGAAGATTGGGCAATCTACTTCTGTAATGATACTGCCTCGGAAACCCAAGGAGGGGTCGCTATGAGTCGGATAAGATTTCATGGCAGTGAGTTTGGTTTTGGTTTGGTACATTTTGGGGACATATTTCAATCCATAACAGAAGCTATCTGGGTTAGGACTGCTTTTAGGTTGAAAGGTTTTTTAGATTACTAATTCTCTCTCTTCACTGGCTATGGTTTTGAGATTTTCTATTTCTTCTTGAGTCAATGTAAGAATGTTATGTGTTTCCAGGAATTGGTCCATTTCATCACATTTAACTAATTTGATAGAGTATAATTGTTTGTGGTATTCACTACAATTCTATTTATTTCCATAGGATCAGTTGTAACATCCTTAGTTTCACTTCTAATTTTAGATATTTGCACCTTCTTTCTTTGGTAGCCTGGTTAAAGGCTTATTGATTTTATTTATTCTTACGCAAAAATGTTGATTGTAGCGCATTGTTTCTTAATTGTGAAAATTCAGCAATAACTCTTTGCCCCCAAATATGGTACTACTTAAATTAATTGGCCTTTCTAAGTCCCCCCGCCCCCTTCACTGACGTTGATTTGTCTCTAATCTCTGGTTAGTGGTTTACTCTCCTTACCCCTGGTAACCACCAAGAATATTTCTTTTTGTGTGAAAGATTTTTCTTGACTTTTAACAATAGTTCTCTTACACAATATTTGTCTCATAATATTTGTGATTGACTAACTTCACTCCGCATAACGTCCTTTATGTTCATCCATGTATATTTTGCAGATTTATTGTTGTTCTTTAATGCTGTATAGTATTCCATTGTGTGTATATACCATAGTTTGTTTAACCATTCATCTGTTGATGGGCATTTAGGTTGTTTCCACTTTTTGCTATTGTGAATAGTACTGTGATGAACATGGGTGTGCATATATCTGTTCACGTCACAGCTGTTATTTCCCTGGGACATACACCTTATAGTGGGATTGCTGGATCATGTGATGTTTCTGTTTTCAGCCTCTTAAGGAAGTGCTATGTTTTCCACAGTGATTGCAACATTTTAGTCCCACCAGGAGTGTATGAGGGTTCCAGTCTCTCCACACCTTCACCAGCATTTCTTGTTTTCTGTTTTTTTGAACTTTCCTATCAGTGCTGGGGAAAGATACCAATTTCATCAAAATTATCGAAATTCATAATTGTTTGTAGTATTCACTACAATTCTATTTATTTCTGTATGGTGAGTGGTAATGTCTTTATTTTCATTTCTGATTTGAGATATTTGCATCTTCTTTCTTTTTAGTCTGGCTAAAGGTTTATTGATTTTATTGATCTTTTAAACAAAGAAACTCTGTTTTTCAATTTTGTCTACTGTTTCTTCTGTTCTCTATTTCATTTATTTATGCTCTGATGTTATTTCCTTCCTTCTGGTAGCTTTGGGTTTGGTGTTTCTTCTTTTTCTAGTTCTTCAAGTTGTAACATCTGTTTATTGATTAATTTCTTCTTTATTTATATAGGTGTTTACTACTATAAATTTCCCTCTGAGCACTGCTTTAACTATATTCCATAATTTTTTACTGTTCTAAAAAATATATATGACACATTTACCAATCCAACATTTTTCAGGTGTATTTTTTAGTGATATCAATTACATTAATTATATTATGCAATAACTACCTGCAATCCTTGCCAAATTTCTCATCACTGTAAACAAATAATCACTAGCATCTCTTAAGTTTTGGTATGTTGTACTTCCATTTTTACTCATCTCTTAAGTATTATCATGTTCCTTTTTTGATTTCTTCCTTGATCCATTTCTTGTTTAATATTGTGTTATTTAATTGCCACATATTGTGTAGTTTTCATTCTGTTATTTATTTCCAGTTTTATTCTATTGTGGTTGGAGAAAATACTTTGTATAAATCTTTTAAAATTTATTGATTTTTTTTTAAGGTCTAGCTTATAGTGTTGTTCAGATCTAATTCCTTATCAATTTTCTTTTTAGCTGTTCTGGCCATTATTGAAAGTGATATATTAAAGTCTCCAACTAGTGTTTGCTTCATATATTTTGGGGCTCTTACATTAAGGTAAAGGAGCCCTGGTGGTGCAGTGGTTAAGTGCATTGCTCCTAATTGAAAGATCAGTGGTTCGAACCCACCAGCTGTTCCACAGACAAAAGATGTGGCAGTGTGCTCCTGTGAAGATTTACAGTCTTGGAAACCCTATGGGGCAGTTCTACTCTGTCTTGTAGGGCTGCTATGAGTTGGAATTGACTCACCAGCAACATATTTTTTTTGTTGTTGTTGTTAAGGTGCATATATAATTGCTGTATCTTTGTGATTGACTCTTTTATCTTTACATAATGTCCTTCTTTGTCTCAAAACAAAATTTGACTTAAAGTTTATTTTTTTTGTGGTACCAACAAAGCCATGCCAGCTCTGTTTTGGTTATTATTTGCAAGCAGTAATTTCTTTTTTTGCCTATCTTTTTACTTAATGTATTTGTGTCTTTGCATCTAATGTGTCTCTCACAGCTTACAAACTTTTTTAAATCCATTTTGCCACTCTCTGCCTTTTGATTGGAGAATTTAAATTGTTTACATTTAAGGTCATCATCAAAAAGGAATGACTTACTTCGGTTATTTTCCTATTTGTGTCTTATACCTTCTTTTACTCTCATTTCCTCTAATACTGCCATCATTTGTGTTTAGCTGACCTTTCTTAGTGAACCATTTTGACTCTCTTTTCCTTTCCTTTTGTGTATACCTTTTTAGGTATTTTCTTTGTTGCTACCATGAGGATGAAACTTAAAATCTTCCTACAACCAGAATGTTCCTTAGAAGCTAAGACAGTGAGACTTTGGGCCAATTACTTGGGTATTTCATCAAGAAAGACCAATCACTAGAAAAGCACATCCTATTTGGAAAAATAGAGGGTCAGCAAAACTGAGGGAAACCTTCAATCAGATGGTGGACACAATAGCCACAGCAGTGCCCTCAAACATGAAGATGGCACAGGACCGGGCAACGCTTGTACTGTTACACATCAGGCCACTATAAGTTGGAGCTGACTCAATGGTATCTAACAAGAACAAGAACAAAGTTTAAATTGAGTATCAACTTAATCTTCAGCAACACAAAAAACTCCATTCATATATAGCTCCACCCCCTACTTTATGTACCTATTGTTAGCAAAATGTTGAAATACATTAGTTAAAGTGAAAGGAAGATAGGAGAAAATAGCCATGACTCAACAGATCAGAGCAGGCTTTATTGAAGAACAGCCCATGACAAATGGCTCTAACAGCTGCATGGACAATGCCAGTTGCAGAGTAGAGCCCCCCCCCCCAGGGGATGTTACCTCTTTTATAGGGGCCTCTGGAACACATGAGTTTTTGCATGAGTTGTAGTTTCCAGGAAGTGGGCTTGTCTTTCTGACAAGGCTGAGGAGAATGTGTGGAGTCTGCAGGCTAGTTACTTATCATTGAGGTTTCACCAGGCAGGGAGGGTGTGGGGTCTGCAAGCAGAATTTCTCTCTAAGGTTTCACGAGGCGGGGAGGGTGTAGGGTCTGCAAACAGGATTCATCTTTGAGGTTTCAGGGTGTCTTAGCCAGGTTTAGAGTAGCCAGTTCAGTCCTTCACCTATCATAAAATACATCTTTATACATATATGCCAAATAGCATTGTATATTTTATGTGCTTGTCTTTAGGAGATACGTAGGATACAGCTATTAAAGTTGCAAATCCAAACTATCATAAAACTGGCCCTTGTATTTGCCTATGAGATTACTTTTGAGTTTTTTTTCCCCCTGGATACATCTTCAAGTTATTGTCTGGTATACTGTGAATTCAATCTGAAGAATTCCCTTTAGTATCTCTTACAGTCCAAGCCTAGTCATTACACTCCCTCAGCTTTTGTTTATCTGGGAATGTCTTAATTTCAGTCATTCTTGAAAGATAGTTTTGCTGAATATAGAATTCTTGGTTAACAGTTTTCGCAGCATTTTATATATGTCATCCATTGCTTCCTAGCCTCCAAGTTTTCTAAGAAACTGGCACTTAATCTTACTAAGAATCATTTGTATGTGAAATTCCTCTTCTTTTTCTCCATTTAGGATCCTTTCTTCATCTTTGGTTTGAGAGTATGATAACTGGCATATGTGGATCTCTTCGGGTTTATCTTACTCAGAGTTTATGAAGCTTCTTGTATGTGTAGATTCTTGTTGTTCATCAAATTTGGAGTTTTCAGCCATTATTTCTTCAAATATCCTTTTTCTTTCTTTATTCCTTCTTGGATTCCCATGATGTGTGTTAGTTTGGTGGTGTCTCACAATTCTGTTAGGCTTTGCTCAGTGTTCTTGATCCTTTTCTCTTTTGATTTCCAGACTCAGTAATTTTAATTGCCTTATCTTCTAATTTGCTGATTCTTTTGACAGTTCAGATCTGCTACTGAGTCCCTCCATTGTTTTTCTTTTCTTTCATTTCAGTTATTGTAGTTTTCACTTCCAGTATTTGGTTCTTTTTGTTGTTGTTGAGAACATATACAGCAAAACATATACCAATTGAACAGTTTCTACCTGTACAATACAGTGACACTGCTTTTATTTTTTTAGTTGAGCAACCATTCTCACTCTCCTTTTCTGAATTGTTCTATCCCCATTAATATAAACTCATTGGCCTTTAAGTTCCTATCTAATCTTTTGGGTTGTGGTTATCAATTTGATCCTATATATACATGTATATATACACATACATACATATATACATGCACACACACACACACATATATCTATATATACACAGTGTGTGTGTGTGTGTGTGTGTGGCTTATATCAAGGGGTGCATATGGTGCATATGAAGAGTCTTTTTGGACACAGTTAGCTTATGCTCCATATAGATCTTAAAAAAGCATAATGCTCAAGGGATATGTTTTATTTTACTAGATAAACTAAACTACTGTTTCGTTTTAAGAAGTGTTTAATTCCATTTTAATAGTGTCTATCTCTATTAATATTCTCATTTTGTTTTCCTGATTTCCTTTAGTTATCTGTGTTTTTCTTTAGTTCTTCAAGCATGTTCAATACTGTTGTATTAACGTCCTCTATTATCCAAAGGCACTCTGGTGGCACAGTGCCTAGGGCATTTGACTGCTAACCAGAAGGTTGGCGGCTCAAACCCACCAGACCTTCTGTGGAAAGAAGTTGAGGCAATCTACATTCATAAAAGACTTACCACCTTGGAAACCCAATGGGGTCGCTATGAGTCAGAATTGACTTGATGATAATTTTTTAAAAAAATCTATTACTCACCTTACTTTTATAATCTTCCTCTCCCTTGTGTTTTTGAATAGAATATCATTTCCAGTTTCTTTTCATAACTGGTGGTTTTCTTTTTTTTTTTGAAGCTGAAACACTGGAATATTACAGTGTGTTAGTTTTCTCACACCCCCCACAGTGCTTTCAAAAGTCCTGATTTTTGGAAGCCATCAGTTCTTATTCACCATTCCTTCTCAAACCCTGCAAGAGCTCCAATTCAGACCAGAGCAAGAGTTTAGTCAATTAAGGAAGCTCCCAGACAGATGAGAACAGATAAACTGAATAGTCTGCCAGGTAAATCTTACTTAGAACCAGACATCAGGGGCCCCATTTAAATGTGAGAACAGTGGTTCATGTCTATTATAGACACTCAGTTGGCATGCCAGGATGGGGAAGGTGCAGGAACAGTAGAGGAAGAAGTTTTCCTATCATTATTATAGTCTTTTCTTTTTTAGTGTGCAATCCAGTTAGTTTCTGAAATTCTTTGCCTACTTTTCAGCGTTCTTAGAGTTAAAATTACAGATTTTTAGTTGCTTTACTTGGTGCTTGTGTGGGAAAATGAAGCTCTTAGATCTGTTCATGATACCACTTTCCCAGAATTTGGCCCACGGATTGTATTTTTAACTACCATCAACATTCTATTTGCCTACAGCATAGTGCCTAAGGCACTTGACTGCTAACCAGGAGGCTGGCGGTTCAAACCCACCAGCCACTCCTTGGAAGGAAGATAGGGCAATCTACTTCCTTAATGATACTGCCTCGGAAACCCAAGGAGGGGTCGCTATGAGTCGGGTCCGACTTGATGGCACATAACAACAACAGACCCCAACTCCAAACAAATTTTAAAGCTTATGGTTATATTACTATCTGTATTGACAGTAAGCCTAAGTGTTTTTAGAGACAGTGTGAAAAGCACTGTTCACAGTGTTGGAGGTCAGTAACTGTTTGGTGAATGTAATTGACTATTGTAGTTAGGAGAGTCCCATATTGCTTCTGACTCACTAAGAGGCAATGGGTAAATCACCTTATTTCTGTCTCATAGTCTGTATAAATGACTTAGCCTTCATAACCTCTAAATCCTCTTCATGCTTCAGACTAATTACTTAAGAATACACCAAAATACTTTGTTTCAATAAAGGATATTTATTATGAAGACATAGCTAACATGCTTAGATTCACTGTTAACTATTTAAACATATGTCATTCTCAATGGAGTGTAAAGAAAAAACATGAAAGCAAAAATTGTTTTTGAGAATTTTTTGTTTTATAGCTATTATATTTCTATTTGCATATTTATTATCATTGACAAATTCCTCCTCCCAATCTCATATTCAGTAACTTTTTGGACACACGACGTCCACAATACAAAATCTGCATTGAAGTCTGAATGTAAATTATAGATTCCTTCACTTTTGAGATGATAAATGTGACTGAATATTGGCATTCCCAGATGCTGCCTACAGCAGTTTCCTTTCAAGAAATCAGATATTCTTCCTTACCACATACTAAGGATCTGTGTTCCGATGAAGTATTTCAGGGCACATTCATTCTTTCAGGGTATTAGAATTTTTAGTTAATATATGAGCAAACAATCAATCTTCACATAAGATGTAAACTACCCAAGATTTAGGTTTTCCAAAGAATAGGGTTTCTGCCAGAAAACAAAATTCTATTGAGTTTGTATTTTTATAATTAGTTGTATAAATCTGTAAAAAAAAAAAAAAAAAAATCCCAAAATAGTAATAACGACGAATGCCACTTACTGAACATTTAGTATGTGCTAGGCACCACGCTAGGCACTTTACATACATCATGTCATTGAATTTTTACAATAAATTAGTTAAGTGAGTAGGTATCATTAGTCCCATTGTATAAATGAGAAGACTGAGGCTTTCAGTGGTTAAGCAATTTGCCAAGATCAAACAGATAATGGAAACGGAAGTTTAAGGCAAGACTGACTGTGATTCCAAAGTCAGAGTACTCAACTACTATACTGTGTGCCATCAGTTAGAGAAACCTGATGAAGATAATGCCTGAAGATGAATGCTTAATGAT
This sequence comes from Orycteropus afer afer, assembly GCF_000298275.1. NCBI lineage: Eukaryota > Metazoa > Chordata > Mammalia > Tubulidentata > Orycteropodidae > Orycteropus > Orycteropus afer. The sequence goes on from NW_006921596.1 coordinate 6,766,633, forward strand.
TTTATTTTATCTGTGATACATTCACAAAAGTGTAATTTAAATCACCAGAGTAAGAAGCAAGACCAATTCAAGCAAAACACAAAAAACTCACACATTTTAATATTTTTATTTACACATTTCTTTTTCCATCATCCTTATTTGAGTAAGATTATAAATATATGAACACCTAAGTACATGCAACACATTTCACAAAGGGACAAAAATTTACACCACCACTCAATAAAGAACCAAAATTATTTTATACAAAGTGCTTGAGGAAAAAAAAAAACTTGTGGCACATTCAGACCATATTTATTCAAATACTTTCCAATAATTACCAAGGGATGCATCATTTATAAATAACATTCAAAACAATCCCTAATTTCTTCTATAAGCCAGAATTTATTTAATCAGGTGAATAGCCATTCCATTAAGTAATATTAAAGGCAGGTCACATAGCATCAAAATGAAACCGATGGGCTTCTTGTCGTTTTTCTCTGTCATCTGCTTTCTGAAAAAGAATTTATAAAAGACAGGAAAATGTCAAGAAAAGACTAATTTCTGAAATATAAGAGGTTAAGTTAAAAAAAAACCAAATTGCTCAGCTAGGTAATAGGTGTGATTCTGTAACTTCCTGCAGTAATCACATTAAATATTTTTGTAGTTTATACTAACTATGTCATAACTAAGGAGATCTGATGGCGTAGTGGATAAAGCATTTGGCTGCTAACCAGAAGATCAGTGGTTCAAACCCACCAGCTGGTCTGCGGAAGTAAGATGAGGCAATCTACTTGAATAAAGATTTACAGCCTTGGAAACCCAATGGGGGTCGCTATGAGTTGGATTTGACTTGATGACAGTGAGTTTTGTTTTGGTTTTTGGACTTCATAACTGATGATCACAAGAAGTGATCCTTAAATATTTAGTTATCATTTTTTATTTATTTGAAGGTAAATATTAAATTTTTTTAAGGATGAAATCAAGTATTACATATCTTTTCCACTCTTAACACTGTTGCTAATAAATGAATCTAAACTAAGTATATTAAATAACATTAATTATTTTTGGGTTAACTTTATGATTTCACAGACAATTATTGACCTTCTACTTGTAGCAAGATACTGTGCTTGGTATTTTGAGTAATTAAAAATAATATTCAGTTTTATATTTTGCTCTCAAGGAATTTAAAGCCTAGAAAGAAAAAAAACAAAACATACTGAGTAACTATGTTGTTATGTGCCGTGGAGTCGGACGCAACTCATAGCGACCCCTCCTTGGGTTTCCGAGGCAGTATCACTACGGAAGTAGATCGCCCAATCTTCCTTCCAAGGAGTGGCTGGTGGGTTTGAACCACCAACCTTCTGGTTAGCAGTCAAGTGCCTTAGGGACTATGCTACCAGAGCTCCCTATAGTTCTGGATAAAAAGTGAAAAATGTTAACAATATTCTGAGAAAGAGATTATTCCCATGTTGGGTTAAGGAAAGGAAAACCTTTGAAAGGATAGTGTTTATGACAGTGGAGGGGAAGACCTGTCATTACAAACTGGGGGTAAAATATAAGCGATCCTAAGATGTCTCGTAGGAGCATAGAATATGTGAAAGGAAGTAATAAGAAATAAAGCTGGAAAGGTATATACTGTGGAGTCACATGAAAATACCCTGAAGGCCAGGTTTGAAAAGTGCAGGCATTTCAGGCAGTCGACAGTCATTAGAGGTTTTGGAGCAGGGAAGTGACATGATTAAGGTTAAAGTTAATGATGGGCACTCTGGCAGGAATGTGATGAATGGAGTGAAAGGGGAGAGAGTGAAGCGAGGACACCAGGCGGGATAGAACAAGGGGCTGGACAAGAGCAGTGGTAGTAGGAATGCAGAATTAGAGTTAGCTGCAGAGATGTTTATGGAGGCAGAATTAATATGGCAACTCATAAAATCTTGTAGGTAAGTGAGAAAGAAGAATGAGAGACGAAGCTTTACAATACTAGTTTTGTGGTGCCTCTGAGAAGTGATAGGTAGAGATGTTACAGACAGAACTGCAAATGGGGAAGGGACCTCTGGAGAGAGACTGAGGGCTGGATATATTAAATTTTAGATGAAACTGGCAGAGAAGATGTAGGAAGTCACTGTGGAACGTCCGTACTTAGGAAACGACAGAGAGGAGCAGCTAGGGTGGGTGAAGAACGAGTGGTCAAGCAGGCAGACCAGTGTGCCACAGGAGGTGGGTGCACAGGAGAGCATGGTACACGTCAGGCATGGAAATACATCATCTGTCTTTAAAACTCTTCTCATATTTTAGTCACTGCATTATTATTGTAAGTCCACAATGCTTATGCTGTAATCAGATCTCCTGAAAGATTAATGAAATTAATTTCCTTACTTTCACAGGTCTGATGTTGTTGTTGTTATGTGCTGTTGAGTCAGATCTGACTCACAGTGACCCCTCCTTGGATTTCTGAGGTGGTATCACTAGGGAAGTAGATTGCCCAACCTTCCTTCTGAGGAGTGGTTGGTGGGTTTGAAGTGCCAGCCTTCTGGTTAGCAGTCAAGTGCCTTAGGCACTAGGCTACCAGTGCTCCAGGTCTAGAGCTAGAAAATATTTCAGATTATGCTCTGGTCCTTCTGGACAAAAGTATGTAGGGTCACCCTTGATTTTTTACCCCTTAAGTTGGAATCTTAAAGTTAACTAAATACGTAACTTTCTGTTATCATTTTTGGTATTTAAGGGAGTGATTTTTTAAACGAGACAAAGCAGCACAGTTAACATGTTCTCATTTGTGTAGGTCAAAAGCTAAGATAAAATACAGCAGTATTTTAGTTAACAAAAAATGATTATGAGGGGGCTGACAATAACAAGAGAACAAGTACAAAAAAAAAAAAGCATCCTTGTTTTGTGACATAAACAAGCTCTTTTTGGAGGCATTGTTGGGACCTACTAGTTATGTACTTGGGCACTCTGGTGGCATAGTGCCTAAGGGACTTGACTGCTAACTAGAAGGCTGGTGGTTTAAACCCACCAGCCAGTCCTCGGAAGGAAGGTTGGGCAATCTACTTCTGTAGTGATGCCACCTTGGAAACCCAAGGAGGGGTTGCTGTGAGTCGGGTCTGACTCGACGGCACATAATAACAACAACAAAGTTATGTACTTAATATATATTCGTGAACAAATAGAAACTAGCCCTTTAAATTCATGTCTAAACTGGTAATAAATTCATGGTGATACCCTGTTTTTTTCCTTTACATAAACACTGTATAAAAAAAAAATCTTCTAAAAATAGACTATGTGTTTGGGAGTTTTGTTTTCAATTATTATTCACAAGATTTCAAACTAAAGAACAGAAATCAGTTTAGTTTAATGCAGAGTACCTGATACATGGGAAAGATGTTTATCACTTTAGTTACTCCCCACCTAAACTTCGAGAAAAATCATTTAATCTCTCTGTGCTCAAATTTATCATAAAATGAGCTAGTTATTAGTCCTGGAAACAGAATGTCCATGGATCTATCTGTAGATAATAAATACAGGCTCATTAAAAAAAACTGATTATTACTTTTCAGGCCATTGATAACTGCTTTTCAAATTTTCCTGTATACCAGAAATCCAAATCCGCTGTTGGGAAGTCGATTTCCAGTTCTGGTGATTGTGTGTGTCAGGGCAGAAGTGCCATCCCCAGAGCTCTCGGGGGCTGACTGGCAACCCTGTGCGTATCAGGGTAGAAGTACCGTCCCGAGTTCTCGGGGGTTGACTGGCGACCCCGTACGTGTCAGGGTAGAAGTGCCCTCCCCAGAGCTCTTGGCTGATTTTTCAGAAGTCGAGTGCCAGGCCTGCCTTCAGAGGTGCCTCTGGGTGGCTGAACTGCCACCTTTCATTAGCTGCTGAGCATCTAGGGAATCACGTTATTATTCAGAATCAAACTTTTAAAATAAATATGCTCCAGTGATATATATACATTTCTAAGAGACACTAGTAATTTCAGGGGATAAAAGAAATTATTATCAATAAAATGAAATTCTGGACACAATTTGAAAAATCAGAAAAAGCCTAGTCATGTGAAAAAGTTTAAAATAAATACAGTATTTTTCAAAGGCAATATATTACTACAGTAAATTAACTAAAGTTACATGTTTCATTTAATCAAACAAACCTTTTCCTGCCAATGTAAAATGCCAATGATTGCCAAGATGAAAACACAGACACCGATTAGAGCTATAGCAGTGAGTAGAACAATGTTGCTTGGTGTGAGATAGAGTTTGGCACTCCAGCTGTAGGTGAAAACAGAAGAATTAAAATGATAAATTTTAACTTAAAAATGATAAACTTATACTGAGACCAAGAAGCAAAAATGCTTATTAATCCATTCACCTATCCATTCATTACATATAAAAAGCAATTAAATTTAGATAGTGCTAAGAATATTAATGATCCTGCAGAGTTAGTTCAGATTTTACTCAGAGAACTGAAATAGAATAGAATTTTTAATGAAATACTTTGATATTTTTTCTTTTTCTAAGTTTGATCCTATGAGAATTATTCATATGGAAACTTACCAAATGTACTCTGGACAATTTTAGACATCTTTTTTATATCTTCGCTGACTTGCTGAATTTAACATCTTGAACTCTAAGGCTAAGTAGTCACATGATTTCCACAACATAATCTTTTCTGTTGATCCCTGTCAACCACTGTACTGTGACTCTCTAACATAAAGATATGGCCAACTGGGTATAACAAGACGGCCTCTGACAACCTCTATTATTTCTATGTCATCTAGTAGGTTTACATCACTATAGTGACTTTTAGGTTGAGACTTATTACAACATCACTTCTAGGCCCTCGGTGTTAATGCAATATACAAATTAAAGGTCATTAGCATAAAGAAAACTAGATCTTCCCTTTTCAAACAGTCCATATAAATAGCACATGCAGAGCCTTTAACTGAAGGCTCTATTACCACCACTGTAGGTTATTTACATAGACTTTATTGATCTCTCTGAGAAATAATGGATATATTTTCATTTTAAAAGTTTAATAACTTTAATATCTTAAATAACATTCTGATGAATAACAAGTAGCTACTGACTTATTTTAGGATGCTAATTAAAATTTATTGATCTACAAGTTAGCCTACACTCAATAAGTCTCAAATATACCCAAAGTAAAGTCAATTTGATTTTTTATTATCTACGTAAGTTTGAAAAGAACTTTTTCTTTCTTTTAAAGACAGATCAGGAGAAACATGAAAAATGTTAAGATTATGGAAGAAAGCTGTAATAGAATTTTCCAGAAATTCATAAGAGGAAGAAAATGAACAGTGTTAATTACCTCCTGTTAGCTACTCTCAGTACCTTATTCAGATTTAAAATTATTTGACAATCAAGTACAATGAAAGGCCAAACCTCAGCTTCCTACTCGGAAGCAGTACTTGGCCAGTTTCCTGTATATCTTTCCTTACAGGAAATATATATGCATAAGTATGTCTTTTACAAATAAATAGTCGCTTATTAGAAATAGTCGTCTGCTCCTCCCTGACCCCGCACCGCCATCATTGCTTATAAAACTAAAGAGATTGTTCCATGAACATGGCAGGACATTTCTATACCTGTGTCTTGGTTCTGCATCCTATAGAAGTACTGTAATTTACATAGTTTTTTAATCTGAGGTCTAGTTTTTCTAGTTTTATTTTAACTTTCATGTATAGAAAACTAAAACACACATTATATTGTTGTTGTTAGGTGCTGGCGAGTCGTTTCCAACTCATAGTGACCCCATGCACAACAGAATGAAACACCGCCTGATCCCACGCCAGCTCCATGATCCCTGCTAGACTTGAGCCCATCATCGCAGCCACTGTGTCAATCCAGCTCGTTGAAGGCCTCCCCCTCTTTCTTCGACCCTTCACCCTCCAAGCATGACATCCTTCTCCAGGGAATGATCCCTTCTGACAACATGACCAAAATAGGTGAGATGAAGTCTGGCCATTCTCGCTTCCAAGGAGCATTTCAGGTGCACTTTCTCCAGGACAGAT
>NW_006921596.1:6774995-6797835 GCF_000298275.1 Orycteropus afer afer
CAGCATAGTAGATCACATGGTTGTCTGATTCAAAATGGCCAAAACCAGTCCATTTCAGCTCACTAATGCCGAGGATATCAATCTTTATGTGTTCCATATCATTTTTGACAACTTTCAATTTTCTTAGATTCATACTTCGTACATTCCATGTTCCGATGATTAATGGATGTCTGCAGCTGTTTCTCTTCAATTTGAGTGGTGTCCCATCAGCAAATGGAGGTCTTGAAAGCTTTACCTTATCCATAGGAGTAAGTCCGGGTTTACTCAGATGATACAGCTCTTTCCCAGTCCTATTTTGAGAGCCTTCTAACCTCACTGGACTATTCATAAAGTTGCGCGGTAATGTATCAAACAGTGTTTCTTTGCTATTAATAAGGTTTTCCCTGGCCAAATCTTTGAGAAGTTGACGGCCCCTTCCTTCTTCCTAGTCTGTCTCAGTAAGCTGGGCTGATACCTATGCACCATGTGCATCCCACTGGGTTTGAAACACCAGTGGCACAGCCTCAAAACTCACATCAGTACATCACCACGGTAGGACAAACCGACAGACAGGTTTGTCTCCCTGTTGAAAACCTCTCATACCACTCTTCCCTGGATCCCTGTGGCTGACTGCTCCTCTCTCCGGGTTCCTGGCTTTTAATCCCCTTTCTTCCGCTCTCCCACCCTGTTGCTTTGGGCAGGCCTCAGTTCCCTCTCCTCACTTGGATCCCTGTGGCTGACTGCTCCTCTGTCCAAGGTCCTAGCTTTTTATCCCCTTTCTCCCGCTCTGCCACCCTGTTGCTTCGGGCGTGCCTGAGTTCCCTCTACTCACCTGGATCCCTGTGGCTGACTGCTCCTCTGTCCAGGTTCCTGGCTTTTAATCCCCTTTCTCCCGCCCTGCTGCTTTGGGTGTGCCTGAGTTCCCTCTCCTCAAAAACACACATTATAGGCTTATTAAAAAAAATCTCAACCAAGACTATAACTGTTGGGTTTCATGTTATCTTATTTCATGCATAATATTGTAATAAAGATTGTCATTTTCTGAAGCAATTTGATTTCAAACCCCACATATCTACCAAAAAATGCTTCTAGTGGTACAGTGGTAAAATGGCATTTTTTTTGGGGGGAGGGGAGCCCAGATGTTTGTAGCATTTGCCAATTTTCATTGTGTAAAAATACTATCATGGCTAATTTTAAGCTACCAATGTGATTTCAATAAACACAGAGTTGAAAAGAGACGCACACAATTGGTTTAAACTGGTACAGGCTGTCTCTAGCATAGCACTGAATAGATTTCATCTAGAATTTTAAGAAAAAATAATTAAGCCTATATGTTGAAGAGAATGTACCAAATACAACCTCACTGATTACATAATCCTATATGCATTATACCTTTTCCCTGTGGTTATTTTTCCATATTGATATCAGATTATCCTTAAGATCAAGTAATATATTTCCCTAATGAAATTTAAATGTTGTTAGTGAATACCTCCACTGTCTACTTTTGAAACAATAGAGTCAACCTGATAATTTAAAGAAAAATGAACAAAGATAAGGTGGAGAATTAGAGTTAAATGCTGTATTGTGAAAGGAACATCTAGTGCTAACAAGGATAAAAACAGCTGTCATTTCCTTAAAGTTTGTAATATGCTGGGTACAGCCTCACAACAGCCTTGTGAGTACATGCCCTGCCTTCCATTCTATAGATGTAGAGATTAGGGCTCAGAGAGGACAGGAACTACCTGCCAATCTCACAGTTTGCAGTGGAGCCGAGTTCCTAGCCTAGGTCTGTTTGACTACAAAATTTGTGTCCAGCCATTGTGGGATATGTGCCACTTCTCAAAGACTTTATTAAGAAGATCAATACTTACTATAAAGTTTAGTATCCTGAAATTTTAGAATTCATGACTAGTAAACTTAAAACCAGTTTATTTAACCAGAATATGTATAAATCCCAAATTAGTTATCCTGATGTTTTTGTAATAGGATTTAATTTGTTCTTCGTTGAGAATGTCAGGAACCCTTTGTGTAGGAATGTTTATTCATTTTAGGTTGCTGTAAGCAAATGAAGTGGTGACACTCATAGGTGAACACAGCAGGAATAAGAGAGAGTTTTTAAAAGAGATAACTGCACTTATGATTCAGAGTTGATAGTATTTACCAGATTCAGTTCAAGGAAGGACATTACCTTCGAGGAACATTGTGAGGGAATGGAATGACAATTAGCTGAGAATTTGGAATGATTGCAGTCCACTCTTGTTTTCGTATAGACTGGAAAAAGAATTTAAGAACATGTAAAAAAATTTTTTTAAAAACATTAAATTATTCAAATTAAATACAAGAAAAAGTTCAAGTATTCTTTGAGAAATTTAAAACCTAGGTAAGGATTAAGTGACATTTACATATTTATTTCAAATCTAAAACAGCACTCCTGTATCATCTATTGCTAAAAATTTTCTGCTCTTTCCTGAGATGAATATTTGTGTCTCATGAATTTATTTATTTATTTATTTATTAATTAAACAAATATTTATTCATTCCCACTCTCACCTAGCATTGTTCAAAGTGCTATGTACAAATGCTGCTTGGAGCTAACATTCCAGTTGAGGAGCAGTCTGACAATAAACAAAGTAAGTAAACTGCACAGCATGCTGTTGGGGAGTTGACTGAGTCGTGGGGCTCCCATGGATGCAGAGCAGTACTGCACTCCACAGGGTCCAAGCCTGTGGCTTTCTGCAAGCAGTTTGCTAGGCCTGTCCTCTGAGGTGCCTTTGGGTGGTTTCAAGCTGCAAATCTTTCTGTTAGTAGTTGAGTTTTTAACCATTTTCACCACCCAGGGACTCCTATACAGCATGTTAGGTGGTAAATGTGATAAGGTGAAAAATAGAGCAGAAAAAAGAAGTACTTGTGAACTTGGTGGTGGTGGTGATGGAAAGCTATAATTTTAAATCATGATGTGCTCAATATAAAGTAAGTTTAGTTAGGTTCCTACCAATTTATTTTATTCCTTTTAAAAAGGTGAATATTAAAAACCAAATTAGTAATAAACAAAATACATTTTTACTCACCTTCTCTCCAGATGGACGGGGTATACCAACATAAAGATGATCAAGAAAATTTGCACTTCGACCTAAACCAAGCACACTGTATGGTAGTTGGAGAGCTAAATGTGCTGACTGGCTGAGTTGTCCAGCTAGATTTATTAAAGACAAACAAAAAAGGCAGTTTAGAAACACTGCTTTTGACAAATGTTAAAAATTTAAGTACTAGAACTGAGTCTTTAAAGAAGTGAAATGAACTCCCCAGTTTATAAATATTAAAGACTCATTAAAAATAGCTTTACAAAACTAAAAAACTAAACCCACTGCCATCAAGTTAGTTCTAACTCGTAGCGACCCTGTGTACAACAGAATGAAGTACTGCCTGGTCCTGAGCCATCCTCACAATTTTTGCTATAGTTGAGCCCATTGCTGCAGCCTCTGTGTCAGTCTATCTTGTTTAGGGTCTTTCTCTTTTTCACTGACCCTCTACTTTACCAAGCGTGATGCCTCTCTCCAGGGACTGGTCCCTCCTGATAACATGTCCAAAGCATATGAAATGAAGTCTTGCCATCTTTTCTTCTAAGGAGTATTCTGGCTGTACTTCTTCCAAGACAGATTTGTTGGTTCTTCTGGCAGTCCATGGTATATTTGATATTCTTTGCCAACACTGTAATTCAAAGGTATCCATTCTTCTTTGGTCTTCCTTGTTCATTGTCCAGCTTCCACATGCACATGAGGCAACTGAAGATATCATGGCTTGGACCAGGTGTACCTTAATCCTAAAAATGACATGTTTGGTTTCCAACCCTTTAATGAAGTCTTTTTGCAGCAAATTTTCCCACTGCAAATGTCATTTTGTTTCTTGACTGCTGGTTCCATGGGTGTTGATTGAGGATCTAAGAAAAATGAAATCAACTTTAGTATTTCATCCATTTATCATGCTGCTGCTAGTTGGTCCAGATGTGAGGATTTCTGTTTTCTTTATATTGAGGTGTAAGTCATACTGAAGGCTGTAGTCTTTGATCTTCATTAGTAAGTGCTTCATTTTTGCTTTCAGCAAAACTGTGCCATCTCCATATAACAGGTTGTTAATCAGTCTTTCTCCAGTCCTGATGCCACGTTCTTTTTCATACAGTCCAGCTGCTCAGATTATTTGCCCACATACAGACTGAATAAGGAAGGTGAAAGAATACAACCCTGACATACACCTTTACTGACTTCAAACCATGCAGAATCCCCTTGTTCTATTTGAACAACTGCCTGTTGGTCTGTGTACAGGTTCTTCATGAGCACAATGAAGTGTTCTGGAATTCTCATTCTTCATAATGTTAGCCATGATTTGTCATAATTATGCATAGTCAAATGCCTTTGCATAGTCATACTACAGAGCATAAAGGAATTTACTGGTATTTGACTGTTATTTCTTTGGAGTATCTTGAATTACATCTGATGCAGCTTCTAGATAACTGACAAGGATAAAATGATGAAATTACATGGGTTATGGATTGAATTGTGTCCCCTCAAAATATATGAATTCCTAACCCCTGGTAACTATGTGACCTTGTATGTTTTCAGTTAACATAAGGTCATACTAGACTAGGGTGCATCCTAATACAGTCTGAGCGGTATGCTTATAAAAGAGGACAAGAGACACACTAAGGGAAGATGAACATATGAAGATGGAGGTAGAGATTCAAGTGATGTATCTATAAGTCAAATAATGCCAAGGATCACTGGCCAACTCACCAGAAGCTAGAAGAGAGGCATGGAAGATTCTCTCACAGAACCCTCCCAAGACATCAACGTGACCGACACTCTGATTCTGGACTCCTTATCTCCAGAACAGTGAGATAATACACTTCTATTCTTAAAAGCCACTAGCTGTGGTACTTTGCTACAACCCTAGGAAACTACTGTTACTGTTATTAGGTGCCATCGAGTTGGCTCCAACTCATAGTGACCCCATGTACAAGAAATGAAATACTGCCTGGTCCTGTACTATCCTCACAATCCTTGCTATGCTTGTGCCCACTACTGCAGCCACAGTGTCAATCCGTTGAGGGTCTTTCCCTTCTTTGTTGACCCTCCACTTTAGTCTTCTCTGGGGAATGGTCCCTTCTGACAACATGACAAAGTAGGTGAGATAAAGTCTGGTCATTCTCGCTTCTAAGGAGCATTCCAGCTGCACTTCCTCCAGGACAGACTTGTCTGTTCTCCTAGAAGTCCATGGTATTTTCAATGTTCTTTGCCAACACTACAATACAAAGGCATCACCCCTTCTTAGGTCTTCCTTATTCATTTGACCAGCTTTCACATGCATATGAGGTGACTGAAAATACCATGGCTTGGGTCAGGTGAACCTTAGTTTTCAAAGGGATATCTTTGCTTCTTAACACTTTAAAGAGTTCTTCTGCAGAAGATTTGCCCAGTACAGTATGACGTCTGATTTCCTGACTGCTGATTCCACGGGTGTTGGCTGTGGATTGAAGTAAAATGAAATCCCTGACAACTTCAATCTTTTCTTTTATGATGATATTGCTTACTGGTGTGGTTGTGAGGGTTTTTGTTTTATGTTGAGGTATAATCCATACTGAAGACTGTAGTCTTTGATCTTCATCAGTAAGTAATTCAAGTATCTGCACTTTCAGCAAACAAGGTTATGTCATCTGCATAATGCAGATTGTTAATGATTCTTCCTTTAGTCCTGATGCCACCTCCTTCTCTATATAGTCCAGCTTCTCAGATTATTTGCTCAGCATACAGCTGTATGCTAAGGAAACTAATACAATGTGTGAAATACGAGGTGTAAACTCCTACTAGACTGAAAGTAGCTTCATGAAAAGAGGTGCTTGGGTGGTTTCAGTCTAGTGATTTATTTATCCTTATACTCTAGGGCACAGCGTGGTGGCTGAATTATAACAGGCACTTGGTCTGTTGTACTAAACTTGAATTTTGGTAGTATGTAATAAAATATAATTTGCACAACTGGTTAAATTAAGTTTTTCTTGAGTGCTTTATAATATGCCATTATTACTGTCGATGGCATCCATTTGAGATTTTAAGTCTAACATGTTATTAGCTTAAAGGCTAGAGCTTGAACACTTGTGTAGGGAAGATAGGAGACAGGTGATACGGTATTAGCAAAAGCATGTATGATTTGAATGCCCAGACATGTATAATATACTTTGTTGTTTGATAATTAGTAAGTCCTTTGCCCTTTCTAATTCTTATTTACTCATTCACTTAAACATTTATTGAATGCCCACTATATGTCTATTCCATAGAGACAAAAGAGAGGCAAACCTTGACCTGGAGATGTTTAAAAGACACAACAGAGAAATGTAATTGAATATTTACGCATCTGTAAAGTTAGAATAAAAGAACTATTTACCAAATGGATTTGGTGAGGCAATTATAACATGAGCATGTAACCACTGATGCAGAGCACCACACAAACGTTAGCTGTTTCTTTGATTATTACATAAACATTTCTCATATTTTTCTGGCTTTCTTAGGTTGAATTTCCACTTGATGTTGCTTCTTGAAAAATAATGTAACAATTAACAATTTCTTAATGAAGTTTCTCTAATTTTTCTTTTGGAATAAACTAAGAAGCTTAGAACCCTGGTTCAAACTATATCTGTCAGCCTGCTTCCCAGTTACAAATTTAGAACATGAATAGGTTTTTTTTCTTCTTTTTAAAAATTGAGATATAATTCATATACTATAAAATTTATTTATCCCTTTTAAGTCTAGTGTTCAGTGGTTTTTAGTATATTCACAAGATTGTGTAACCATCACCACTACTGAATTTCAGAATATTTTCATCCCCTCAAAACCAAATCCTGTCCCCATTAGCACTAACTTCCTATTTCCCCTCTTCTAGCCCCTGGCAACCAGTAATCTGCTTTGTCTCTATTGATCTCTATATTCTGGATGTTCATATAAATACAGTGGTGTAATATGTGGCCTTTTTTATCTGACTTCTTTCACTTAGAATAATGTTTATAAAGTTATTTTATGTGTGGCATCTTTCAATACTTGATTCTTTTCTATGGCTAAGTAACATTCCACTTTATGGATGTATCAGGAGCTCTGGTAGCGTAGTACCTAAGGCATTTGACTGCTAGCCAGAAGGCTGGCGATTCGGACCTACCAGCCACTCCTCGGAAGGAAGGCTGGGCAGTCTACTTCTGTAGAGATACTACTCTGGCAAGGAGGGGTTGCTATGAGTCGGAAACGACTTGATGGCAGTGAGTTTTTTTTTTTTTTTTTTTAATGGATATATTAGAAGCCCTGATGCCTCAGAGGTTGAGTTGGCAGCTAACTGAAAGGTTGGCGGTATGGACCCACCAGTTGCTCTGCAGGAAAAGATATGGTAGTCTGCTTCTGCAGAGACGGCTGTCACATGATGTCGAGTGCATCCTGAGTCATAGTGACCCTGTGTACAACAGAATGCAATCCTGCCTGGTCCTGTGCCACCCTCACAATCACTGCTACGTTTGAGCCCTTTGTTGTAGCCACTCTGTCAATCCAGCTCACTGACTATAAAAATTACAGCCTTAGGAACCCTATAGAGCAGCCCTACTCTGTTCTATCGGGTCGCTATGCGCCAGAGTCGACTTGACAGCAACAGATTTGGTTTTGGGTATAGATATATAAATTTGTTTATCCATTCATCCGTTGATAGACATTTGGGTTGTTTCTCCTTTTTGGCTATTATGAATAATATACTGCTGTGAACACTCCTGTACAAGTTTTTGTGTAGACATATATTTTCAGTTACCTTGGAAATGTACCTAAGAATGAAATTACTGAATCATATAGTAACTTCATGTTTTAACTTTTTGAGAAAATGAGTACTTTTATTTTGATACCTGCTTTTCTATACCTTGATGCACAAAAGTGTCTAATGAAGGAATGATAAAAAGCCGTTGCTAGTACATGCCGAAAAGAATGCAAAGAGAAACAATAAAAGAAACCCACAGCACTCATAAAACCAAATTGCATTAGGTGTTACTGCCTGTGGAGTTCCAATTTAATGGTCAGTGCTCCTTTAGAGTTGCATTAGGGAGGTAAACTGTTCTATGGTTATGTGCAATTATGTTTCAACTGTCATGCTCTAGATGAAAAAAATAAACTCTGATTTCCAAAGTGGACAATGTGGTATAAATGAGCTAAATGAGAAAGCTTGGCTTATGCCTCAGTGCACTTCACTTTCCATGTTGGAAATCTGTACCTTTCTGAGGGGTAACCAATGGGCTATGGCATTTTGCTATAAGCTGTCTTTTTTTTCCAGTGGCAACAAAAGGCACATGGGAGTAAAACTGTTTAGTTCTGACATAGCGATAAAAGACACATACTTACTTAATTTACAAACAAAAGGTGAGAGAAAGTTTTTGAAAACCCAAATTGCAAGACAAGTTATTTTTAACAAAGCATGTGATTTATAAGTAACCTAAGGCATTTGACTGCTACCCAGAAGGCTGGTGGTTCAAATCCACCAGCCATTCCTTGGAAAGAAGACTGGGCAATCTATTTCTCTAGCCATACCACCTCAGAAACCCAAGGAGGGGTTGCTATGAGTTGCAACTGAATAGAAGGCAGTGAGTTTGGTTTTTGGTTTGATTTATTCATTAGACTGTATAGCCATCACATGTTACTGAGTGATACTAGGAGGCATTTATTAGCTATCAATATACATTAAACACAAAACAAACCACTTAATACTTTTTCCTTTAGAAGTCATTTCTGTCACATGCACCTTCTTCCCAGAGGGCATGATTAAAGTTTTGACTTCAGTAAGTATATTCTTTTAAACGCTTAAGCTCTTACCTTTTTTTTTTTTTTTTTAAATTGTGATTTGGGTGAATTTACAGAAGCTCTTATCTTTTGTTCCTTTCTTATCACCTCCTGAGCTGCCCAAAAGGAGCTGTGGTGGCATTGTACCTATGGCATTTGACTGCTAACCAGAAGGCTGGCAGTTCAAACCCACCAGTGGAAGGAAGACTGGGCAATCTACTGCTGTAAAGATTTACCGCCTTGGAAACCCAAAGGGGGTCGCTATAAGTCTGAATCATATTTTTTTATTTTTTTTGCTGCCCAAACATACCTTAATCAGGGTTGACACTTCTATCTTTGTAAATTCTCTCCGATTTGGCTTCCAACAAAAGCACAATATATTCTTTTTAGCAATAACCTACTGCTGTATAACAAACCAACCAAAAATTTAGGAGTTTACAAGTTGTAATTACCTTATTTCATGACTGTGGGTCAGCTAGGCACTCCTACTAGTTTCAAATGGGTTCCTCATGTGGATGCATTCAGCTGGTGGGTCAGCTGGAGGCAGAGTTCAGCTAGGATGGCAGGGCCTCTCTCCTTGTGGTCTTTCATTGTGAAAGATTAGACTGGACTTCTTCACATGCAATCTCATGTGAGGGCAGCAGTCCAAGAGGGCAAGCCCCAGTGTATAAGAGTTTCTCAAGGCTCTACTTTGTATCATATTTGCTAATGTCCTATTCAAGCACAGAGTCAGTGTAGACAGGGACTATATATGGGTATGGGTATTTCGAAGGCACAATTCATTGGGGGCCATTAGTGTAGCAATTTATACCTCAGTGTTCATTAATATAAAACTATACCTTTTGTTTTTTCTCTTTGCTTTTCAGTTTGTAAGTTTCTATTCATATATTTTCAGGTTCGCTGATTATTTCCTTGGCGTGTCCAATCTACTGATGAACATTCTTTATTTCTATTACAGTGTTTTTGATTTTCAGCATTTTCTTTTGATCCTTTCATCTCTCCCCCCACATTACCTTTCTTGCATGTTGTCTACTTTTCCCAGTAGATCCTTTAGCATATTAATCAGTTAGTGTAAATTCCTGGTCTGATAATTCCAAAATCTCTGCCCTGAGTTTGGTTTGGATGCTTGCTTTGACTCTTCAGACTGTGATTTCTGCCTCTGATGATGCTTTATGATTTTTTGTTGAAAGGTGAATATGATGTACCAGATAAAGGGAACTGAGGTAAATATGTACTTAGGTATTTATCCTATCACATTATCCCCAAAAGTCTTAACTGATCCAGATCAAGTCTATGTCTAAAATCTCATCTGCATCATCTAAGTCAAGTATGGGCGAGACTCTGGTCTGTTCCATTCTGGGACAAAATTCCTTCTATCTGTGTACCTGTGAAACCTATATGTTTTCTGCTTCCAAAGTACAATAATGTACCACGACTAACCTAGACATTCCCATTCTAAATGGAAGACTGGAGGGAACGAAGGGGTCATGGGTACCAAACAAGTTCAAAATACAGTAGGTCAAATCTCATTAGCTTTCTAGGCTTGAAAATAATCCTTGTTTTCCAGGCACATCTGGGCATTAACTGCCCTCCAGACCAGCTGTGATGGCAACACTGCCCCTACTGCCCTGGGCAGCCCCATTCCTTCAATTTGGGCGGTGGCTCCAATCTCCTGGCCCACTGGAATGGTATCCTCACCCTATGGAACTGAGGTGGTGGTGATGCCACACCCTGAAACCTAAGGGGTTTAAAACCCAGTGGGTGGTGGCTTCACTCTTTCAAACTGAGGAAGTGGCAGCTCTGTTCCCTGCGCTCCTTCCAACAGTCTTGCTGATCTTGGAAATGCTCCTGGGATTGTTCCTTCCTGTTCTTGAAAAATAGTAGATGCCTGCAACCAAGCAGGTTCAATGGTCTGCTTCCAGGCTTTCGAATTCCAGGAGGTATATAGCTTTCCTTTGTTTCATCCTGTCCGTGTCCATTTCAGTCTAAGCTGACAGGGTTTTCTGCTGAGGCCGCTCACTGAATCCATCACTCACAGGCTTAATCTTTAGCAAAAGATGTGCAGCCACATCCTTTGTGTCCTTTCCAGGCTATGGCGCTCTTCATTTTTATGACATTTTCTGGTTTCTTTTTGCACAGTTTCTTTCTAAATCTATGTCTTTCCTCCTACATTTTACTTTAAGTGCCAATAAGAAACTATGCTGCTGCCCCTTTAAGATCTCACTTTGAAATCTCCTCAGCCAAATTATCTATTTTTATCTCTTACAAGTTCTACTTTCCATAAAACATTTGAATGTAATTCAGATAAGTTATTTGCCATTTTATAACAAGGACTGCCTTTCCACCACTGTCCAATAACATATTACTCATTATTTCCTTTTAAATTCTCACAAGAAGAACATTTAACATCCCCATTGATAGGAACATTCTGTTCATCATGATAGAATCTGTCCCCATAGCTTTCAGTTCTTTCTGAGCCCTCATCAGAGTCCCTGTTAATGTTCATAATTCTACCAAGAGTCTTTTCAAGGCAGCCTAGGTTTTTAGTATCAAGAGCATCAAAATTCTTCCACCTTCTACCCACAGCCAACAGATTTAATCACAGTTAACTATTTCATAGCAGCATACATAACTACTATGTAACAGTAGCAACAGACTAGTTTCTGGCCAAACAACTGTGAACCATAGCCTAGCCAAGATGATACATAAAACCAACTGTCATATTATGGAAGTAGAATCAACTAGATTTTTCTCATGGATTAATATGAAGGGGATTTAAGAAAGGGGAATCAAGAATGAATCTTAGGATAGACCTTGAAAACATGCTAAGTCAAAGAAGCAAGACACAAAATGCCACATTTATGATTCTATTTATATGAAATGTCCCGAACAGGCTGATCCATAGAGACAGAAAGTATATTATTGGTTTTCAGGGCTGAGGAGTGTGAGTAATGGGCAATGACTGTTAATGTGTATAGGGTTTCTTTATGGTGTGATGAAAATGTTCTGAAATTAGATAATGATGATGGCTGTACAATTTTGTAAATATACTAAAAACTAATGAATTGTGAAAAGGGTGCATTTTATGGTATGTGAATTATAGCTCAGTTAAAGAAAAAGGGATGAATCCTAGGGTTTTTGGCTTGAGTAATAGGTAGCAGATAATGACTCTTACTGAGATGAAGATGAAAGGTAAGGAGCAGGTTGGGTGGAGGTAGGATGGGTAACTGTCTTATTTTGGATGCAAGTAGAGAGGTCAAGTTGGCAGTTCAAATGTAAACTATTATATATTTAATTAATGTCATTTAGTATAAAATTGATGAGCTATGATTGACTAAAATAAAATGTACACTGGCAGATGCTACTACTGGAGTGAGTTTTGAATTTGTGTTTGTATGTCTAGGATGAAGCTGTTGCATCATGTAGCTCTCCCTGGCTGCTCTAATCCTGAAATTCTGATTCCTGTAGTTAGAACCTCTTTCACTGAAGATTTCTTAAGAAGGCTTGAAGCTAGTAACTTTATTGTTGTTGTTGTTGTTACATGCCGTTGAGTCAGACCCAACTCACAGCAACCCCTCCTTGGGTTTCCGAGGCAGTATCACTATGGAAGTAGATTGCCCAACCTTCCTTCTGAGGAGTGGCTGGTGGGTTTGTACCGCCAGCCTTCTGGTTAGCAGTCAAGCCCCTTAGGCACTACACTACCAGAGCTCCCGATAACTTTAATAGACTAAGCAAAATCATACAGCATACATTTTGATCAATAAACAGGATGCTTCTTCCTCCTCCCCTCACTGATTATGAAGAGTATTAACTTTTTTTTTTTTTTCAAATATACTTTTTCTTATTCTTAATTTACACATATATGGACTTGCATCTTTATATTGAGTGCAGTAACATTCTGAACTTGAATAACTGTGAGAACTGTCTCTAGACCATTGCTGTCACCCAGCCATAATTTTGACCCACAGAGATTTTTGCCAATGTCAAGAGACATTTTGGTTGTCACAACTTTGGGGTGCCACTGGATCCAGTGAGTGGATAAAGGCCAGGGGTGCTGCTAAGCACCTACAGTACACAGACATTTTGGCCCACAATGTCAAGAGTGAGTGAGCAAACCCTGATACAGACTATAAACTCACTGTATTATACAACTCATCAATATTCAGTTATGATTCCAAACATTTGTAGATACTTGGATCTCCTTTACATCTATTCACCTAAATAGCGATATTATTTGCCAGGCCTTTATGGCATTCCAAATATAATGAAAAATAAGTTAAGAATTCATAAATTGAAGAGTTTACATTTTAAGGGGGAAGACAGGAGAGGCAAACGCAGAAGGTCCTGGGCTCATATTTCCCTCCCTTTTGACAACTTAGGAAAAAGGTGGCTCAGCAAGTTTGAGTTAGAGCAATAGTACAACAGGCAAATGACTTAAGCTTCACTCCGAGGCCTCTTCTTTCTGTCTTTCCTCAACCAGATAAAGCTCTCTTGTCAGCTAGGTAGTCCAATGTCTTCATATACTATGAAATGTCACAAAGGTGAGGTTCTACTAGTCTTTTTCATGGTGTATCTTGTTAGAGTTGATTGGAGTGTGCCTTTTGGGAGGACAGTGAGAGGATGGGCCCATGCATTCTGCTGCTTCTCTGCCTGTAAATTCTCATTTAACCTTATTTTATTTTTATACCATGTGGCAGAAGTGATGCATGTGTGCCTATCTCCTGTGCACAATAGTCAGACAAGTAAAGACATAATAAAAACAGCTATAATAGAGGTATAGAGCATTCTTTATAAAACTAGAAGCTATTAAATTACAAAGTATTTCTATTAGATTAGTTATTGAATTTATTGAATATGTATAAAAGCAATTCAGGGGGAAAAGAAATTCTTCGAGCTAAATGGCTAGGGGACTCAAAAAACATTTAAAAAATTTTTTTTATTGTGATTTGGGAGAAAGTTTACAAAGCAAATTCACTTTCCATACAGCAGTTCACATTCACTTTGTCTCATGACATTGACCACAATTCAGCACAATGCAACAGCTCCCCTCCCACTTCCTCCCGACAGTCACCCCCTTCCCTGTGTCCATCCCTCCATGCACTCCTGCCCCCTGAGCTGTCTCCCTGTGCATAAACAGCCCTTCTTTCTCCCATGTTTGTTCTCTCCAAGGAGTATATCTACCTCAGGGAAATGTTCAACTCATATGCCTGTCTTTTGTTTGGGTGGAAGCCACAGGTGTGGGTACAATTCCAGACCTGAAGGGCAGCTAGGAGCCATTGTCTCAGTGGTTCCACCAGGCTCTATCAGACCAGCAAACCTGGTTCCCCTTTGGGACTCAAAAACTTTCAACCTCTGAGGCCATGAACTGTTTGGAAGTTTTTATGATGGCAGCTGGTTAGTAAGGGCAAATCTTTGACCTTTGACAGGGTTGGTATAGGTGTGGCTGACAAGATTTAAATATATATATAATAGGTGGGCTGCCAAAAGGCATATAAGGTTTTTTTTTTTAAAACTTTTAATTGTGATTTAGCCGGAGGTTTAAAGAGTAAATTGGTTTTCCATTCAATGATTAATACACAGTTTGTTTCCTGACACTGACTGCAGTCCCCACAATCTAAGAGCACTCTTCTCACTTCCTCCCTGTGTTTACCATTTCCATTTGTCCTTCTTCCCTGTCTCTTTCTGCTTTCTGAATTTTATCCCTGAGCAAATGCTTCCCTTTTGCTCATTTGGTTTACTGTCCTGAGGAGCCTGTATTTCCCTGGTGTTACTGTTCACGACCTGCCTGTTGTTTGGCTCAAAGTTGAGCCATGGGGGTGAGTTCAGTTCCAGACTTGAAGGGAGACTAAGGGCCATAGTCTTGGGAGTTCTTTTTTTTTTTTTTTTCTCATTATGAGTTCTGTTCTTCATTTTTATCTCTCTCCAGTGCCTCCTATTGTGATCCCTTTCAAAGTTGCAGGCAATGGTAGCCAAGTATCATCTAGTTCTTCTGGTCTCATGGTCCTAAAGGCTGGGGTTTATGTGGTCCATTAGTCCTTTGGAGTAATTGTTTCCATGTGTCTTGGATTTTCTTCACTTTTCTTTGCTCCAGTTGGGGAAAGACCAATAGTTGCACCTAAGATAGCTGCTCACAGCTTGTAAGACCCTAGTTGCTATTCACCAAAGCAGGACATAAAACATTGTTTTTGTGGATTATGTCAATTGTCCCTTATGTTCCCTGAGACCACAGTAAGGCTTTACTAGGAAGAAAGACCCCAGTGATGTGTGTTGAACATAATTATTATTTTTGTTTTTTGAGAATTATTATTTTTTTATATGGGATCCCAGAGGGTTCTCTTGGAATCATCTCAATATATTTTAATATTTCTCTTTGAGGCAATACTTGTGTCTAAGTGCTTTAAAATTATATCATCCCTCCCCTTTTTTAAAAAAATAGTTGTGTCATAACAGCCTTATGGATAGTTCTTTAAAGAGCATAATGCTCAAGGCAGACCTCCTTCACTAGTTAAACTAAATTACTGTTTGGTTTTAAGAAGACTTCAGGGGATATTTTTGGTTTAAAGATTATCTCTGAGCAAAAGTTTCAAGGGTTCACCCAGGCTCCACAGACCCACAAAGCCCAAAGTCTGTGAGAACTTGAAATTCTGTTCTGCACAGGAAATGCACAACAAGGTTTTTGCTCAAGATTCTGCTTTAGAATCTTATATCAAAATACTCAGTTATGGTAGCTGGGCACCATCCAGTTCTTCTGGTCTCATGGCAAAAGAGGCAATTAGCCACACCTTCCACACCCTCCTCCTATTCCTGACTATCCTTCTAGAGACCAATTGACAAGCCTTGATCTTGGCTAACTGTTTGCAAGTGTTTTTTTTTTTCCCTTTTTTTTTTTAAAGATGTCAAGCACTACACAATGAACTAGGAGGTGTAACAGAAGCACTGAACATAATATAGGCCAATTAAGTGGGATGTACTATGAAATCATGACCCTAAACATCCAAACTAAAGAACCAAATCCCATGAGGCTTTTGGTTACACATAAGCAGTCTCAGAAGTGACTCATTTTTTTTCTGGGGGGAGGGGGTCACTGTTGTAAACATAAATATCACATAGGTTTTGTCAATGCTTTTTTTTTGGTGAGTCAGTGTTATTTATTTATTAATACATATATTTTTTATCATTTGAAAAAATTTTTGCAGTGTTCCCTCTCCTTCCCTCCCATTCCTGGTAACCAACAAAGAAAGTTTCCTTCCATATATAAACCTTTCCTTGACTTTTTACAATAATTGTCCTTCTGTGATTGACTTATTTCACTCAGCATTAACGTCCTTCAAGTTCATCCACATTATGCTGTGTTTTGCAGTCTACTTTATTCTTTAGTGTTGCATAGTATTCCATTGTGTGTACGTACCATAGTTGGATGATCCATTTTGTTGATGGGCACCTAGGTTGTTTCCATCTTTTGGCTATTGTAAATAGTGCTGCAATGAACATGGGTGTGCATATATCTGTTCTTGTCCTGGCTCTCACTTCTTTAGGATATTTACCTAGTAATGGGATTGCTGGATCAAATGGTATTTTCTAATTCTAACTTTGTAGAGAATTGCCATACTGCTTTCCACAGTGGTTGAGTCATTTGACAGTCTCACCAGCAGTGTATGAGAGTCCTAATCTCTCCACACCCTCACCAGTGTTTGTTATTTTCTGTCTTGTTGAACTTTGCTATTCAGTGCTTAGGTAAGACGGTATCTCATTATTGTTCTGATCTGCATCTCTCTAATGGCTAATGATTGTGAACATTTCTTCATGTGTTTGTTGGCTACCTGAATATCCTCTTTGGTGAAGTGTCTGTTCATGTCTTCTGCCCATTTTCAAATTGGATTGTTTGTCTTTTTGTTGTTGAGGTATTGGAGTTTTCTATAAATTTTAGAGGTACGTCATTGCCGAATATTTTTTTCCCAATCTGTAGGTTCTCTTTGACTGTTTTGGAGAAGTCTTCTGAAGCACATAAAAATTTAATTTTTAGAAGGTCCCATTTCATTCATCTAGCTTCTTTTCTGCTGTTTATGCATTTTGGGTTATGCTTGATAGTCTATGCCATGAATTGTTGTTGTTATGTGCCATCAAGTCGGACCTGACTCATAGCGACCCCTCCTTAGGTTTCCGAGGCAGTATCACTATGGAAGTAGATTGTCCCATCTTCCTTCCAAAGAGTGGCTGGTGGTTCTGAACAGCCAGCCTTCTGGTTAGCAGTCATTATGCCCCTATTTTATTTTGAGGAACTTTAGAGTTTTAAGTATCACGTTTAAGTCTTTGATTCACCTGGAGTTAGTTTTAGTGTATGGTGTGAGGTATGGATCTTGTTTCATTTTTCTGCAAATGGATATCCAGTTTTGTCAGCAAAGAGACCCTCTCTTCCCCATTTAATGGATTTCAGCCTTTTGTCAAAAATCAGCTGATCATAGGTCAATGGATTTATTTCTGGGTTCTCAGTTCTGTTCCACTGGTCTATGTGTCTGTTGTTGTACAAGTAACAGGCTGTTCTGACTACTGTGGCTGTATAGCAGGTTTTGAGATCCGGGAGTGTGAGACCTCCTACTTTGTTGTTCTTCTTCAATAGTGCTTTGCTTATCCAAGGTCTCTTTCCTTTCCATATAAAATTTGTGACTGGTTTTCCATATCCTTAAAGAATGTTGATGGGATCGGGATTGGGATTGCATTGACTGTATAAGATTGCTTTCAGTAGACTTGACATTTTCACAATGTTCAATCTTTCTATTCATGAGCATGGGATGTTCTTCCATTTATGTAGACCTTTTATGGTTTCTTGAAGTAGTGTTTTGTAGTTTTCTTTGTACAGGTCTTTTGTGTCCCTAGTAAGATTTATTTCTAAGCATTTCATTTTTTTTTGGTAGCTAATGTAAATGGTATTGATTTATTTCCTTCTCAGTAATTTCTTTGCTGGTGTAGAGGAATCCAACTGACTTTTGGATGTTGATCTTGTATCTTAACACTACGCTAAATCTCTCAATTAGTTCCAGTAGATTTTTGTCTGAGTCTCTAGGGTTTTCTAGCTATAGGATCGTATCATCAGCAAATAGGGATAGTTTGACTTCTTCCTTACCACTTTGGGTGCCTTTGATTTCCCTTTCTTGCCTTATTGCTCTGGCTAGGATTTCCAATACAATGTTGAACAGAAGTGGTGATAGAGGTCATCCTTGTCTGGTTCCTGTTCACAAGGGGAATGGTTTCAATCTCTCTCCACTGAGAATAATGTTGGCTGCTGGTTTTGCATATACGCTCTTTATTATGTTGAGGAATGTCCCTTCTATTTCTATCTTGCTGAGAGTTTTTTTTTTTTTTTTTTAAATCAGGAAGGGGTGTTAGATTTTATCAAATGCCTTTTCTGGATCGGTTGATATGATCATATGGTTCTTTTCCTTTGTTTAATGTATGTGATGGATGACATTGATTGTTTTTCTAATGCTGAACCATCCTTGCATACCTGGTATAATGTAATATTTTTTGATGTGTTGTTGGAGTCTGTTGGCTAGTATTTTGTTGAAGATTTTTGCCGCTATGTTCATGAGGGATATTGGTCTGCAGTTTTCCTTTTTAGTGATGTCTTTGCCTGGTTTGTAGTAATGTATTTGCCTGGTTTTAAGGAGCTCTGGTAGCACAGTGCCTAAAGCATCTGCATGCTAACAAGAAGGTTGGTGGTTCAAACCCACGCTACTTCATGGAAGCAAGACTGGGCAATGTACTTCCATAAAGATTTACTGCTTTAGAAACCCAATGGGGGCTGCTATGAGTCAGAATTGACATGATGGCAGTGGGTTTGGTTTTTGGTTTTGCCTGGTTTGAGTATCTAGGGCTTAGTCCATAAAATGAATTTGGGAGGATTCCATCTTTTTTCTATGCTCTGGAACACTCTGAATAGGATTCGTGTCTGTTCTCTGAACGTTTGGTAGAATTCTGCAGTAAAATTATTTGGGCTTGCTTTTTTTAGTTGTGGTTGGTAATTTTTTTTTAATGACTTGTTCGATTTCTTCTTTTGTTATGAGTCTGCTGAAATTTTCCATCTCAGTCTGTGTTAGTTTAGGTAAGTAGTATGTTTCTATTGATCTGTCCATTTCTTCTAGATTTTCAAATTTGTTGGAGTATAGCCCTTCAAAGTAGCCTGATATTATCCTTTTGATTTTTGTTGTGACATCGCTCAATCCATTTCTTATTCGTGTTATCCATCTTTTCCTTTGTTAAATTTGCCAGTAGTTTGCCAGTTTTATTAATCTTTTCTTATTTTTGGACATGCTGAGTTAAGGTGTTGATTTTGGCTCTTTCTTCTTTTTTGACATGTGCATTTATTGCTATAAATTGCCCTCTGATCACTGTTTTTGCTGGATCCCAAAGATTTTGGTATGTTGTGTTTCCATTCTCGATTCAAGAAATTTTTAAATTTCATTTTCTTTTATTACCAAATCATTATCAAGGAAGGTGTTGTTCAGTTTCCATGTATTTGCTCTTTTTCCATTGATCTTCCTAATGTTGATTGCTAATTTTATAGCATTGTTATCTGAGAAAGTGCTTTGCATTATTTCAATGTTTTTAAATTTTAAAGGCTTGTTTTGTGGCCTAACATTTGGTCTATCCTGGAGAATGTTCCATGTGCACTGGAAAAGAATGTATAGTATGCTGTTGTTGGGTGAAGTGCTCTGTAAATGTCTATAAGCTCAAGTTGGTGGATTGTATTGTTTAGCTCTTCTGCATCTTTGTTGAGTTTCTTTCCAGTTGTTCTATCTTTCATTGAAAGTGGTGTATTGAAGTCTCCTACTATAAATGTGGAGCCATTTATTTGTCTTTTCAATTTTGTTAAAGTCAGATTTATGTATTTTGGGACTCTTTCATTGGGCGCATAGATAGTTATTATTGTTATATCCTCTTGTTCAATAGACCCTTTAATGTCCTATAATGTCCTTCCTTGTCTCTTATGGTGGTTTTTGTCTTAAAGTCAATTTTGTCAGAAATTAATATTGCCAGTCCTGCTCTTTTATGGTTGCCATTTGCTTATCTTTTCCAATCTTTGACTTTTAGTCTGTATTTGTCTTTCTATCTAAAATGTGTCTCTTATAGACAGCATATTGATGGGTTATGTTTTCTTATCCAGTCTGCAACTCTCTGTCTCTTGAGTGGTGCATTGAATCCATTGACATTCGCAGTAGTTATGGACAAGTATTAATTTGTTGCTGTCATTTTGTTACATGTTTTTCGTGGTGTTGCTGATTTCTTTGTTCCATATAATTTTCTGTGCTGAGTGCGTTTTGTTTATAAATTGTGTTATCACTTCCTTTGTTGCTTAGTATTTGCTACATATTTGTGCTTTTCCTCTTTTTTATTTTGATGTGAAAGTTTGTTATTTTTCTTTGAGGTTACCCTGTGATTTATAATTTCCTTCCCAAGTTTAGAACAGTCTGTTCTATCTTACAGTTGTCTTGAATTCCCTACCATTTAGATGTTCGGTAAAAACACATTTTTTTTTTCCATCTTTTTGGTTTGTAGTTGTCCTCATCTGTCAATTGATATTTCTGGCTCCCTGCTTACAATCTTGTAGGCTTATTTACTTTGGATACTTCCATAACTGGGTTGGTTTCTGGGTTATGTTATCATGTGTGTTAATGATTGGTAGTTGTTTGCTGTTGCAGGTTCTCTGTCCAAAGGACTCACTTTAGCATCTCTTGTAAGGTTGGTCTGGTTTTAAGAAATTCCCTTAATTTTTGTTTATCTGGAAATGTCTTAATTTCTCCATCATATTTGAGGGGCAGTTTTGTTGAGTATATAATTCTTGGTTGGAAATTTTTTTTTCTTTGAGAGTTTTACATATATCATCCCATTGTCTTCTTGCCTGCATGGTTTCTGCTAAGAAATCCAAGCTTAGTCTTCTTGGTTGCCCCTTGTAGGTAACTTTTTGTTTTTCCTGTGCTGCTTTTAGGATTCTTTGTCTTTCGTTTTGTTGAGTTTGATGATGATATGTCTTGGAGAGTTTCTTTTGGGGTGTATCCTGTATGGGGTTCGTTAGACTTCTTGAACAGATATATTCTCTCATCTTTCATCATACCGGGAAAATTCTCTTCCAATAAATAAATCTTCTACAGTTTTCTCTGTGGTTTTATTTGTCTCTTCCTGTTCTGGATTACATGTAGGTTATTCCTTTTGATGGTATCCCACATGAACCTAAGGCTTTTTTCATTTTGTTTTGATCTTTTTGCTGATTGACCCTCTTCCAAAGAAGTATTCAGATATTTATATTTAATCTCACTAATTCTGTCTTCCATTGATTCAATTCTACTCCTTTGCCTGTTCAATGTGTTACCTGTTTCTGTGAATTTAGTATTAATCTTCTGGATTTCTATCTGTAGATTTAGAATCATTTCTAATTTTTTATTTATTTTGTCATTTTGTTCTTATATTGTCTTTTGAAATTGTTCTAGGGTTTTCTCTGCATTTTTCTCAATTTTATCAGTGTTTTCCTTGTTTGTCTCTTAATCGGTTGAAGGTACTTAAATATAATTCTTTGGAATTCCTTATCAGGGAATTCCAATGCTTCTTATTCCTCAGGGATGTGTTCTGGGTCTGTATATTGATCCCTTGTTTCTACTGCTTTATCTTGCTGTTTTCGTGGACTGTGATGCCATGTTGATTTCAAGACATAGTGATGGTTTTGTGTTTATATTTAATTGGTGATTGTATGTTGCAGTGATTCACCCAAGATTTCATTTTGTTTGGATGTATCTGAGTAAGCAGGGTACTGTGCTCCTCTATTTGCTAGTTGGCAGCACTTATGCACTCACCACCTGTGTCCTTTCCAGTCATCAGCCTCCCATATGTCCATGCTGTCTTTGGCAAGCAGAGCCTATTCTTAGGTGCCTGGAATCTGAAAAAGAATGCTGTCCTTTAAATATCCAAAATTGCTGCTGCTTGTAAGCATTCACAATGGCTGTGCCCTCCAGAGAGCTGAAAGTCCACAGCTCAGTTTGTCTCATTCTTTGCTGTTTCCTTTTTTCCACAGCTCAGTTTGTCTCATTCTTTGCTGTTTCCTTTTTTTGGTCATCAGCCACTAGTGCAGTCATCCATGCAGCCCTTGGTAAGCAGGGTTGATTTTTAGGTTAATTCTCAGTTTCTAATACCATTTGCAAATATTCATGCTATCTGTGCTGTCAGGATAGTTGGCAGTCCACTGCTCCATTTATGTCCTTACTAACTGTTTTCATTCAGGTTCTTCTACTAGTTGCTGTTTAATCCACTTCTGTATTTTTCCTTCAGGAGCTCTGGTAGCGTAGTGCCTAAGGCACTTGACTACTAACCAGAAGGCTGGCGGTTCAAACCCACTAGCCACTCCTTGGAAGGAAGATGGGACAATCTACTTCTGTAGTGATACTGCCTCAGAAACCCAAGGAGGGGTTGCTACGAGTCGGGTCCGACTCGAAGGCACATAACAACAACAACAACAACAACATCTTTCCTTTAAAAGCTCAGGGTCCAGGATTATCTTCTGTAATTGTGTCAACTGGTTTATCTTTTTTTTTTGTTGAAGAGGGTCTGTGTAGCTTGTCTGCCTTTTCTGCCATCTTATCGGAAGTCATCCGAATTCAGTTTTTTATAGGTGTACAACTTACTAATAGCAATTACAGTATTCAGCTGGGCAACAGTACCCTTAATCAAAGCAATTTTTCCATCACCGTAAACCGAAGCTCAGTATTTTATAAGCAGTATTAGGAAGATCTTTTAAGGTCAATTTATTATCTTCTTTAGACTGTATTAGGAAGACTGAAATTTATCTTCATTAAATCCACAAAGACAGAAATACAAAAGCCAAATACTAGGATTATATAACTTTCATACTTAATGTAGTTGGAAGTTCTCTCTTCTTCTGTATCCATCAATATATGTAATATTATGATATTATTTTATACTGTTTTTATTCTCATGTATTTGAACTTCATAAAGTTTATAGTACACATGCATAT